>NC_052329.1:41428547-42028547 GCF_016432855.1 Salvelinus namaycush
ACAGTTTGAGAAACCTTGACAATGGAGTGATTAAGGTGTTGAACGTTTTAACAGCAAGACTTGACATCCTTTATACATGTTATATGTACATGCCACTGCATCAGAACTTGATAAAGTTAGGATTGACTCCATCAATGGCAAAAAGTCACGTTCCCCTGCACAAACACACAAGTGAACTCTTTGAAAAGCAGAAGCTGACATCCTTAGGAGAGACAAATGCTTCTCTCTTTCTGTCTCCTTTCGGTGCGTCTTTGTACGTGTACTAACCAGAAGGAAACACAAGTCTGCTCTGAGCCCTGCACCGGGGGTAACCAACCAACTCCCAGTTTATTTCTATCTTAAAATAAAATAAATGTATAATGCTGTTAGATATATTTGTAAGGCGAGGTGGTTCTGATTTCAATGCCAAATGTCAAATCACCTCCGTATGACTGGAAGGCCTCTTTATGCTAATCACCGGGGCTTTAGTATTCAGATGATATGTGTACACAGCGCCTGAGTGTGTTTTTAATATCCCTAGGAGAGGGGTGTATGCAAGTGTGTGTGCATCTATGTCTGTAGTAGCTCCAGAGAGAGAGAGTGAGAGAGAGAGAGAGGGAGAGAAAAAGAGAGAGAGAGAGACCTTTCAGACTGTCGCACCCAGGGGCGTCCGTGGCAGCGGCGGCGGCGCTACTACCCTGACTCGGGCCGCGGCGGTGCGGGCGCCTCTTCTGTTTTAACCGCGGGAAGGAACAAAAAGAGCAGCAGGAATGTTTATTAACACCTCCGTCGGCTCACCCCCCCCACCCCATCTCTTCCTCCTCGCTCCTGCCTCCTCCAGCACCAGTAGGCTGCCCTGATTAGCGCCCGTCTGTAATTACACACTAAGGAGAGGTGTGCTGCTCCGTACCACTCCTCATGGGGTAGCCCTGATTAATGTGGGGGGGGGGGGGGGGGGGGGGGGGCTGCCTGCCATAACACTGATGGGTATCATGAAAGGAGTGGAGGGGTGAAGGGGGAGATTTCTTCTCTCTCTTTGTGCAAGAAAAGATGGAGCGGGCTTCAAGTCGGAGGCACTGTAGGCAGTGCACTTTGCCGCCCCGAAGAGAGACAGAAAGGGTGTTATTTGAGCTTGTTTTGATTCGCCTTTGTGAAACAGGAAATCAAATAACAGAATGAACAGGACGAAATCTACTTCCCCCAACCCTGTTCAAAATCTGCCAGCCCCTCCAGCAAATACATACCAAAATAAAAAAGTGCAATCTTCACTAACAATAGAAAAACGACATTTCTCATTCCTCTGAGTTTGAGAAATGATCTTCCACTTGTGTGTGTGCATATACGAGTGTGTGTGTGTTTGTGTGTTTGTGTCCATGTGTCAGTGCAGGGTCAGACAGGGTGACAGGCAGTGCTCATGCTGCAGTGTGAAGGACTGAGACCCGGGGTCAGGGAGAGGTTAAAGGTCAGGAGTTGACAGCTGCTGATTGGGATTCTTACTCAGAGATAGTCATGAATAACCCACACGTTTGCAGTAATCAAATGTATGTTGATAAGAGATCTTTTTAGGAATTTGAGTTCCACATGCGTTATGATCAAGTTTGGACTTTCATTAGTAACCTACTTTAAAGGTATTTTATATGCTGGGCCAATTTCTTTCTTTCTATGTCTTGTGTGTGATTTTGTGTGTCAGCTGTAGACCGCTGAGATTAAAGGCCTGCCTGCCTGTACAGAACTACATCAGACCAGAGCAGATATACAGCTGAGTGCTGCCATCTATTGGTCAGACTAGGGAACAGGGCCAAGGGGGCTTGCAAGTTGTCCTAATATGGACACCGTACATGTTCCAGTCAGTTCATCTAATAAACAAAGCCATGGTTTAAAGCCGACTGTGGTTTAAAGCCTTTAAAGCCTTGAGCCTTGTGGATCGGAGTGTTTACAAAACATTACGATGTTTTACGAGTTAATATTGAGTCAGCCTAGCTTTTCACGTACACAAGTGCTCTCACAGCGAATCTGCGTAGTCTTACCTGAGTGAGCAGGTAATCAAGGAGAATTCTTCAAGAGGCGTATGCTTTCAAGTGCGCTATGATCACTTACCTGTGTACAGCTTGCTGGTATTACTGAGAGTGTCAAGATAACTCACAACGACGTGTGGTGGAGTTATTGCTCTGACTACCAGCCTTCTGGTTCTAGCTGAAAGCCCTCGGTTTGATCTTTTATTTAGATTCCTTTTTGCTCACGATTCCAGGACTATTTTTTTTTTAAAGCATTTTTATAGTCAACAAACTACAAAGCACAAGCATTCATTCTATGGACAGAGGCACTCGGAGGCATTTATGAACAGCAAAGGGTGAAGAACAGACTGTGGTTTATAGTGTCAGGATGATAGAATATCAACAGCGCTAGGTACTCCCAATTAAAACAGCTTTATCTAAGCCCGGATAGACCATAGTACAGTCTGAACGGGATATGAAAACAGAACTTGGTGTTATACATTCCGCGGGATATGTAAGTGGATGGACTGTGCGCCGTAGAGTTGCATATGCATTGAAGTGGTCCCCGTTTTTTGTGTTTGTTTTTTTCAAAAGGGAAGGGGGGGAGGGAGGGGGGCAGCTAAAACAATTATTATACCATTAGTTTTCCTCGGGTTACAATTGTGGCATAATGCAATCGGATTCATCTATTTCCTTCATTTTCTTTCTTAGAGAGCGACATGCAATTTAATTACCCATGCTCCTCTTTGGCTGCCTGAGCGAGGGCGAGCGTCTCTTCGCAAAGACTGCAGAGCGGCCCCCTCGCGTCTCTCACTCACTTCTCGTAAAGGATCGAGGGTGGCGAAACAATGATGGATAGACTCTGAAAAGTGCATTATTTCTGATGCATTTTTGATTATTTTTACCCTTTCCCTTTTTTCACGTAATGCAATAAGCATGATATACCCTGAGTTCTGTCAAATGCATGGATATTGCAACAGCTCGGGCCGCTACCCATTCCCTTTACTGTTAAGAAAGGAATTGTGCCGGCAACTCATATTGTCTCTGAAACTCTGGGATTCATAGGGTTCTCTTCCTCTCTTCTTTTCTTTCTCTCTCACATACACACCCTCTCTCTCTCTCCGTATGCCTCTATCTCCCTCCGTCTGTCTTTTCACCCCCCCCCCCATACATATCACTCTCTCTCTCTCTCTCTCTCTCTGTTTGTCTCTTTCTCTTGCCTGTAGCATGCTTGGAGACATTCACAGTTGGACCAGTGCCTCCATTCCCTCTGAAGACTGGGCTGTATCGTTCCCTATCTGAAGAATTTCAAGGGCCTCTTTAAAGTAAACAAATCAATAATGCTCATATGAGGGGTGAAAACCGAGGTTACATTCATATGAGACAATTTCCCACATTTTTCCCTTTAACAAAATGTTTCAGACACATTCCCGCTCCTCCAACCTACCCCGGAGATCCCGTGACCTCTTGTTTAGTTTACATAATGCATGCTGTGAATAAAATCATTCAAAAAAAAAAAATGTTGTTTAACCTTCTCTACCTAATGCGTGTATGTGTGTACAGTACAGTAGGAAGTCTAAGTCAGTATCTGCAATTGAGCTTCTAATTTCACTTAAAGTGGAGCAGGAAGTGGACTTTTCATCGTGCTAACGTGGCATGGCCTCGCTCAAAGGCATGCTGTAGGACTAGGAGACTCTTGACACCGTTCTACACTGTTGTTGCCCCAATATCGATTAGCAAAGCACTGCCACCTCAACTGATAAACCAGAATTGAACACAAGCCCTAAATTCTACAGCCATCAAGATATTAAGAAAACACTGTTCATTCCACTTAAATTCTGTTCAATCTAGCTTTATGTCAAAGGGACAACCCAATGTTGGCCAAAGCAATACAACATCACTGAAATTAATCAAGTCAATATTGTAATATACTGACGATAATCTTACTAAACCGATGTGAAAAGAGAGTGGTTGTGTGTGGCTGGTTGATCGGTCACGTCCTATGGTATGGTGTCCTGGACAGTCAGGAAGCCCATCACAGTAAGCTCAAATGCTTTGATAAACCATAGTCTAATGTAGCCATCCTCCCAAGTCTCGTTCACCACTCAGCTTTGAGGCTGTCCTAATATGGACACCGTATCACAGAGTCGAGGGTACCATAACACGGAGCTGTTCTTCCAAACGTTTGTTGTGGAGCCCGTACATGTTGAGCCTCCTCCAACCATGTTCCTTCTCTCAGGTAGAGAGAACTGCTTTGATTCGACAGAGGGCTTTACTAAGACAGGTGCTGATAGGTCTGTGTGCTAGGGGGAGGGGTCAGGGCTACAGGTGAAGGCGGTACAGGTGAGTTTGGCAGCGGAACTCAGGCTCGTCTGTCGAACATGTCGCTGGGATCAGCTCCAAAGGCTTTTCTTGGCATGGAACTTCCCTCACAAAGAACAACAATGTAGCAACTCTGGGAAGGACACGTCATTGGCTAACCTCCAACAGGAAATTACCAAAAAAGAACAGATGATTATTTTTGGGGGGTTATGATTAAGCACACAGCCATGTATGTCATGATGACAACCTATCTGTGAGGTCACAGGTCACGCGACCCATTATTAGAGACGCATCACTGATTGCCATAGGCTGTATCGTAACTTGAAATCTGGGCCTGTATTCATAAAGCTTCTCATAGTAGGAGCGCTGATCTAGGATCAGTTTTGCCATTTTAGATCGTTATGAATAAGATTATATGGACAGGTAGGAGATGATCCTAGATCAGCACTCCTAATCTGAGACGCTTTATAAATATGGGATTAAAGGTACATTGGTGGATCTGATGTTATGATTTATTTAAATGTATAATTTGAGTATAAAGTGTAACGTTTTTGCTTGAACAGGCTCTTCGTCAGAGCAATAAGTAGCAGTAAAAGACCTCTCCATCTCGTATCTCCAGAACAATGTCTAAAAAAGTTAGTCCAGAAGAGGAGTGCTTTCTTTAACTTTAACTTTCTCTTCTCTTGAATGCACACACACGCACACGCACACACATAAACAACCCCTCCCTCCCTCCCTCCCTCCCACACACACACACACACACACACACACACACACACACACACACACACACACACACACACACACACACACACACACACACACACACACACACACACACACACACACACACAAACAACCCCTCCCACACACACACAAACTAACAACCCCCACCCCACCTCATGGTTCTCCAGACACGGCCTCTCCTGTGACATTTCATCAGCAGGTGTGTGAGGTGTCCCGGGCTTGTCCATGTGATTGGCTTTGTGCTGTGCTGTCGGTGACGAGGGGGGGGGGGGGGGGGGGGGGGGGGGGGGAGATTGATCGTCCCCCTGCAGCTGAGCTCTGGGAGGACCTGGCTGGCTGCTGTGAAAGGTCAGCTACCAGAGGTGAGGGCTTTGATATTGACTCCACAAAGGTTCTGTCTGATGAGACTATTATGTCTGCGACGCTGGGACCCAGACCCACACACAGTGACACAGACACACAGTAACACACACACACCTCAATGACAACGTCATCCCCAAATATTACACACAAAGACAGGAATATGTACACAGACGCACACACATGTACACTCAAACACACACGCATGCACACAGGCACACACACAGGCAGGCACCCATGGTCCATAGTCAAAAGTAGTGCACTATATAGGGAATAGGGCACCATTTGGGAAACATACTACTTACTGTATTTTGGCTGGTTGCTCACAGACAGGACTATTTCCTCATGCTGTCTGACCCTTTCACATCATGACATAGTACAGACTCATAGGATACACTCTGTCATGCTCCCAAAATAAAGTTCTCTTCCATATTATATGCCAGTCTGGATTCATTACCCGGTAGTCTGCATAGGTTTTCCCGCACTTTCCCCCTCTCACTCTTTTTTCATTTCCCTCTCTCTCTCCTTTCTGTCCCTCCCTCTCTCTCTCGTTCTCTCTTCCTGTCTCTTCCTTTACCTCTCTCATTTTCTCCCTTTCCCTCTCTCTCAGCACCACGGCTACTGCTGTTTTCTCCTGGACGTTTCCTATCATTGTGCTTAATGTCGCTGCGCCAGGCTCTATGTATCCTGAGCCGTCTCCATCTGTGTCCCGCGCCCATTCGTCTTACGCCCACGTATCAATGAATGCTGGAACTTAATGGTTCCTCTCTGCCCTGTTTCTGGGGTCCGGGCCTACGTTAGGCCCTCGCTTTCGGTAACATGGCTACCTAATTAAAGGAAAACAAACGCTAGTGCCTTCCCCTCCCCACTCGCTGCAAAACAGACGTTATTAGTGTGTAAAAGTCCAACTTCATGATTCATTAAGAAGAGGAAGTGAGAGCTGGTTGGACAGACCATACCAAGCAGCGTATGGGAGGATGGAAGGAGGGAGGGACGGGAAATAAGGGAAGAGGACAAGAAGGAGAGTGTGTGTGCGCGTGTACGTGTGCATGTGCACGTGCGTGTGTGTGTGATGTGTGAGGGTGTTGTGAGAACAACGGTTATTGATTGTGTTTAGAGAGGGCCATCAGAGTGGAAAGCTGTGCCAGGCTCATTCCTGTAATTACTAGCATTCTTCTGAGTGTGCGTCTGTATTGAGAGGACACGGTGAGAGAATGACAGGAGCGATGGTGAGAGAGAGGGGCGAGAGTGACAGGAATGATGGTGAGAGAGAGGGTTGAGAGTGACAGGAATGATGGTGAGAGAGAGGGGCGAGAGTGACAGGAATGATGGTGAGAGAGAGGGTTGAGAGTGACAGGAATGATGGTGAGAGAGAGAGGGGTGAGAGTGACAGGAATGATGGTGAGAGAGAGAGGGGCGAGAGTGACAGGAATGATGGTGAAAGAGAGGGTTGAGAGTGACAGGAATGATGGTGAGAGAGAGAGGGGTGAGAGTGACAGGAATGATGGTGAGAGAGAGGGGTGAGAGTGACAGGAATGATGGTGAGAGAGAGGGTTGAGAGTGACAGGAATGATGGTGAGAGAGAGGGTTGAGAGTGACAGGAATGATGGTGAGAGAGAGGGTTGAGAGTGACAGGAATGATGGTGAGAGATAGGGTTGAGAGTGACAGGAATGATGGTGAGAGAGAGGGTTGAGAGTGACAGGAATGATGGTGAGAGAGAGGGTTGAGAATGACAGGAATGATGGTGAGAGAGAGGGGCGAGAGTGACAGGAATGATGGTGAGAGAGAGGGGCGAGAATGACAGGGATGATGGTGAGAGAGAGGGTTGAGAGTGACAGGAATGATGGTGAGAGAGAGGGTTGAGAGTGACAGGAATGATGGTGAGAGAGAGGGGCGAGAGTGACAGGAATGATGGTGAGAGAGAGGGGCGAGAATGACAGGGATGATGGTGAGAGAGAGGGTTGAGAGTGACAGGAATGATGGTGAGAGAGAGGGTTGAGAGTGACAGGAATGATGGTGAGAGAGAGGGGTGAGAGTGACAGGAATGATGGTGAGAGAGAGGGTTGAGAGTGACAGGAATGATGGTGAGAGAGAGGGGTGAGAGTGACAGGAATGATGGTGAGAGAGAGGGTTGAGAGTGACAGGAATGATGGTGAGAGAGAGGGGCGAGAGTGACAGGAATGATGGTGAGAGAGAGGGTTGAGAGTGACAGGAATGATGGTGAGAGAGAGGGTTGAGAGTGACAGGAATGATGGTGAGAGAGAGGGGCGAGAATGACAGGAATGATGGTGAGAGAGAGGGGCGAGAGTGACAGGAATGATGGTGAGAGAGAGGGTTGAGAGTGACAGGAATGATGGTGAGAGAGAGGGGCGAGAGTGACAGGAATGATGGTGAGAGAGAGGGGTGAGAGTGACAGGAATGATGGTGAGAGAGAGGGTTGAGAGTGACAGGAATGATGGTGAGAGAGAGGGTTGAGAGTGACAGGAATGATGGTGAGAGAGAGGGTTGAGAGTGACAGGAATGATGGTGAGAGAGAGGGTTGAGAGTGACAGGAATGATGGTGAGAGAGAGGGGCGAGAGTGACAGGAATGATGGTGAGAGAGAGGGTTGAGAGTGACAGGAATGATGGTGAGAGAGAGGGGCGAGAGTGACAGGAATGATGGTGAGAGAGAGGGGCGAGAGTGACAGGAATGATGGTGAGAGAGAGGGTTGAGAGTGACAGGAATGATGGTGAGAGAGATGGGCGAGAGTGACAGGAATGATGGTGAGAGAGAGGGGCGAGAATGACAGGGATGATGGTGAGAGAGAGGGGCGAGAGTGACAGGAATGATGGTGAGAGAGAGGGGCGAGAGTGACAGGAATGATGGTGAGAGAGAGGGGCGAGAGTGACAGGAATGATGGTGAGAGAGAGGGTTGAGAGTGACAGGAATGATGGTGAGAGAGAGGGGTGAGAGTGACAGGAATGATGGTGAGAGAGAGGGTTGAGAGTGAGAGGAATGATGGTGAGAGAGAGGGTTGAGAGTGACAGGAATGATGGTGAGAGAGAGGGTTGAGAGTGAGAGGAATGATGGTGAGAGAGAGGGTTGAGAGTGAGAGGAATGATGGTGAGAGAGAGGGGCGAGAATGATAGGAGTGATGGTGAGAGAGAGGGGTGAGAGTGACAGGAATGATGGTGAGAGAGAGAGGGGTGAGAGTGACCAGGAATGATGACGAGAGAGAGAGGGGTGAGAGTGACAGGAATGATGGTGAGAGAGAGAGGGGTGAGAGTGACCAGGAATGATGACGAGAGAGAGAGGGGTGGTTAGTGACAGGAATGATGGCGAGAGAGAGAGGGGTGAGAGTGACCAGGAATAACGACGAGAGAGAGAGGGGTGACAGTGACCGGAATGATGGCGAGAGAGAGAGAGGGGTGAGAGTGACCAGGAATAATGGTGAGAGAGAGGGGTGAGACTGACAGGAGTTAGGGAGTGAAAGGATGGGGTTTTGGGGGGAGACAGAGAGAGGGTGACAAAGTGAGGAATGAGAAAGTAAAATGTGAGATGGGAGATTGTGAGAGGAACGGAGACTGTGTTTCATGTAAATTGTCCATTGACTCCACCACTACAATACATGTCACTCAATCACGTACCAATAGTAAATGTATGCACAATTACTGTAATGGGAATAAGATGTATTTACAACAAAGAGGATATGAAGTGATAGGACATGGAGAACAATGAAATGGAATGGTAAAGTTGAGATGCAGTATGTTCCTCCCTCTAGTATAATCCTGATCTGTTCTACAGCACAGTTGTCGTGTTTTGAGTGGAGCTGTAGAGAGACTAGGCCGCGGCCATGTGTGTCTGTTACTCAAACATCTCCAACTGCCTGTAAAACTCGAGTCATACTGTCACGGATCCCTCCGGAACTGTCATTACGCACACCTGGTCCCTATTCCCATTGATTAGCAATTGTATAAGTGTGCCCTTTGTTCACCGTTGTCCTGTCGATTTATTGTTCCAATGTCCGTTGGTTCGTGCGAGTACCTGTGCTATGTTGTCTTGGCTTTTGTGCCACGTATATTGTGCAGATGATTACGGGTCTCGTCCCGTGTGATAATCATTGTGCGATTGTGTATTCATCCGAGGTACTCCTCGCTCTTTTGTTTGGGTTTCTACCCTGTGTTTTGTATACGTGTTTGTTTGGTCTTCGTCCCCGTGCCATTACACGGCACGCTGTAATTTGGGAAATAAACGCCTTGCCCATTCCTGCACCTGTCTCCCGACCCTTTATGCCAGCGTGACACATATAAGTGGTGCTCACTCAGATGTCAATCAGATGTTCTTATCACTTATGTTTTTGAGTACTGCTAACAAATATTAGATTACTTTGTTAATATAACTTTATTTATCTGTGTTCTGCTGATCTAAAGTTATTGAGTTATTACAAGCTATGATTATTTAATATTTTAAAGTCAATCTAACATTTATTAAATACGTTGTACTTACTTGATTCTATTATGTTGTATGTCTTTTACTTAAAGTAATAAAGTAGTTGTCGGGCACATTCATATTTGAGTTAAAAACACTTGTTTTACCTGTGTTGTACTGATATAGATGTATTACGTTTCTGCAAGTTATGAATACTTAATAGTGCCATGTGGCACTGCTTTTAGAGGATTGTGGGTAATTCAACATTTTCAGACTTTATGATAGTTTTACATAATGTTGTATGCATGTTTGAAGAAAGAAATGTATATTTCTAAAATACTATTAAGCAGTTTTGTCACGCCCTGATCTGTTTCACCTGTCTTTGTGATTGTCTCCACCCACCTCCAGGTGTCACCAGTTTTCCACATTATTCCCAGGGTATTCATTCCTGTGTTCTCTGTTTGTCTGTTGCCAGTTCGTCTTGTCAAGTCAACCAACGTGTTTTTCTGTGCTCCTGCTTTTTCCAAGTCTCTGTTTTTCTAGTTCTGACCTTTGCCTGCCCTGACACTGAGCCCGCCTGCCTGACTATTCCGCCTGCCCTGACCTCGAGCATGCCTGCCACTCTGTACCTCCTAGACTCTGACCTGGTTTATGATCTTTTGCCTGTCCACGACCTGTCTCTTGCCTGCCCCTTGTTTTATAATAAATATCAGAGACTCAAACCCTCTGCCTCCTGTGTCTGCATCTGGGTCTCGCCCTGTATCGTTGTAAGTTTGTTCTGCTATGAGGTGTAATTGATCATGATGAATGGATATCAAAACCGTCAAGCAAATTGACCTTTAATAACGAGACAAGCCATTCCCACCATGAACAAGGTCATGCACACCACTCAATGCGTACAGCTTCCTGGAATGAGCACGGGTTCAAATGTCAACTCGTCAAATACAGAAAACAATGTTAAACATTAGGACACGACCACTGAAAATGACTAATCAGAACTACTTACACTTGACAAAAATGTGTAATGAAGGTTAATCATTTAAGTAAAATGGACACTACATTTTTATGTTCAATACAACAAATATCAATGTTCAAGTAACTTCAATCATTATAGTTCAGAATACACAATTCAATTTAGTGTCAAAACGTTCGTACAACAAAAAACAGTTCAGTACTTAGAACTTAAAAAGATAACCACATGGGCGGTGGTTACTTTAATACTTTAAGTACTGAACACTAACATACTTTGAGTTGGGTTACTCAAATGGTTCTAGGCAACGGGTTTCATTAGCAGAACTAAAGACTTCTTACAGTGCATAGTCCACCCCTCACTATCCTCCATGTGTTTGTTTTCTGCTTTCTGACACTCCTTAATATGTTTTAATGAATGTCTACTGATGACTGTGTATGTGTGACTGTGTGTTAGTGTATTAGCTCGCGTAGCCTGCATGTGTGTGGACTGTGGACATGCTGTGTGTGCGTTCCTCTCTCCATCTCCACCAGCTCCTCGGTGTGATGTTTTCCATTAGCTCTAAGTGGCCAATACTTTCTTCTGCAGGGAACTCGTGTCAAACTAATTCACTTTTAATGAGAGGAAACCGACTGATTAGAGTGTTTTTCTTGGCAAACGAGCCAATTAATTCTGTTTGGTCGAAGCTGGCGCGAGAAGCGGGGCTGTCTTCGGGCAGAGAACGCTCAACCAAGCTCTCGCTCTATCTGTCTGTCCGCCCTATTTACATAGTCATTGAACACTGGTCACTTTAATGTTGTACCCACATACTGTTTTGTATAACTACTGCTGTACCCCCTTTTCTATTCATACTGTCTTTGCACACCATTATATATATATTATAGTCTCTGAAATTGCTTTCTTTTTATATTTGAGATTTGTGTGCATTGTTTTGTATTGTTACGTATTACTGCACTGTTGGAGCTAGAAACATTAAGCATTTCCCTGCACCTGCGATAACATCTGCAAATAGGTGTACGCAACCAATAATATTTGATTTGATTGGTAGACATTTTAGAAGTACCTGATGCTCCATAAGGTCTCAAAATAGCCTAACATATCAATGGTAAAAGAGCAAGCACAACACAGGAAGTTTAAGGAAATATCTAACTTTTTATTCACAAAAAAAACTGTTGCAAGGACGTCAGGAAGAGTTATAATGCACATTTTTGCTAATGTTGTCGACCTCGCAAACGAATCATAAAACAAGGAGATGTAGGCTACACACAACAGCTGGCTGGACCAGGCAGGTTTTCTCTAGTAGATTTGTATTCCTTGATTGCTACTGAAATGTGACTGAGGTAGAAATGTTACATGATTTGCAGGTAGATACTGTATGTTATATGTATATAACCTTTAAATGCTTCCAGCGCTTCAGTCTTTTAACCACAGACTATTTTCACACTGCTTTATTTGACGGGGACTTTTACTGGGCCTATATAGGTAGTAACGCTTTCAACGTAATGGGGTAGTTCAGTGAAATGATGTATTCTGAATTTTGTTTCCTTACTGCGTAAGCACTAAGGGAGTGTCTGCAATCCACATCGGTTTTGGTAGAAAAGTGACCGCCAAGAAACGCCAACATTAGCATTTTCAGACAAAAAACATAACTTTACTCAGTATAGAGTGTGTTTAAAGTTACACTTCGCACTACCACAACAGTGTGACTGTTTTGGAATAAAACAAATATATTTTCGTGCTTATTGTTTAACCATTGATACGTTCTAGCGGCCATTTTGAGATCTTAATTAAGGAGGTGGTCCTGTATGGCTCAGTAGGTAGAGCACGGCGCCTTCAATGCCAGGATTGTGGGTTAGATTCCCGGGACCAACCATGCTTGAAATTTTTATGCACGCATGACTGTAAGTCTCTTTGGATCAAAATATCTGCTAAATGGCATATATTATTATTATAATATTAGGAGCACCAGGTACTGCCAGAGTGTCTACCAATGGCATGTCCATCTTTCTGTGAGAAATTCCACTTGTCACTCAAAACATTTATTAAGTATAAATAGCCCTCACTTTATATTAGGTCATGCAGATATACTTTACTGATGATTAGTACATTTATGGACCTATATTAAACATCTCATTAACTGCTTGTTTAGATGACATGATGTGATTGCGTGAAATGCTTTAGATTCACTCTTTATCTTCACCAAATACTTTAACTTTAGTAGCCATAAAATGGCAGAGGCATTACTTATGTACAGTCAATAAAACAGAGTCTGATTCTTTAAGAATAAGAATGAAAAGCCCAGGAGACAGTGTATGGTTGCTGTAGTTTGAGTGTTAGTAATATTTTCATATCAATGTTCAGATCAGTCCAGTGGTGCCCCCGTAGCTCTCCACCTCACACAGGGTCAGGTACTCCTTCCTCCCTGGAATGACCACGTTGATGTATTGTCCCTCCATGCTGTTACAATGGAAGGTGCTGAAGGCGCCCGCTGGGATTAGAAGGGATCAAAGCACATCTGCAGGATGAATCAAAATGATAAGTTACTGCAGAAATAGTAACTATGACTCTGTTTGCGCACAGTCCCATGTGAACTCACTATAACGCTAACAAATGGAATCATTTGCCCAGTTTAGCAATTCAGTGGAACTACAACTCCCATAGTTCACCTGGGATTGTTGTTGCCATTGTTGTCATCCACAGAGTCTCCCATCCGGATCTCAGCTCCATTCAGTCTGCTGGAACAACAATCAATTCTGTTGGTGATGGTAATGAAGAACACTGTAGGTATTAAGCAGGTCCAATTACTACCATGGGTTAGGTTCAGTCTCAGTGTGCAGGAGCCATATGTCACGGTTCCCATCAATGGCGTTTAGAACATAATAAAGGCCAATATTGATTACTGGGTGGCTTTTCCCCCGTAAAGCCACGTTCTTTCCTGGACAAGATGCAAAAAGAGTTGTGAGAAACAACCTAATTGTGGTTACACATTTAAATTAGTTCGTATAATCTCTTGAAGCTAGGGGGCAGAATTTTTATGTTTGGAAAAATAACGTTCCCATTGTAAGCTGCCTATTTCTCAGGTCCAGATGCTAGAATATGCATATAATTGACAGAGTAGGATAGAAAACACTCTAAAGTTTCCAAAACTGTCAAAATATTGTCTGAGTATAACAGAACTGATTTTGCAGGCGAAAACCTGCGTCAAGAAGATAAGAGCTGATTGCTCTGAATTAGTTACTAATTAACCTGTAACATTACTTCAATAATACTCAAACGCAATATAAAGTGAATGTCTTACCCTTACCCATTGGGGAGAAGTACCCAGTCGCGCCAATAAAGAAAGACTGAAACAATCTTTTAGGCTGCAATTCAATCACAATATATCATTATTATCACTTATAATTTCAGCTCATCAATAAAGAACGATATTATCTAACCAATAAGCACATATGTTCTACCAACAGGGGTGGAGCATGGAAATACCAAGCAAACAACAAGACTGCAAATAGAAGGTGTTTTATTTTCTGCGGCAGCAGTTACTAGTTTTAGCCTCAGCTTCATTCTTATATTCAATAGATTCGTAGTTTCACACGTCAATAATCAAACTTCAGAGAGCTCCGCATATATAAAATCTTCAGCTCTTTTGCTCGCAAAAGTACAATCATAATTGCTTGATACTAATCAAAACATAAAAAGAGCATAGTTGAGGAGGCATGCACACTCTTGGCAACGACATACAGTGCCTTCAGAATGTATTCACACATTTTGCTGTGTTACAAAGTGGGATTAAAATGGATTTAGTTGTCATTTATTTTGTCAACTATCTACACAAAATACTCTGTAATGTCAAAGTGGAAGAAAAATTTGAACATTTGTAAGACATACAATTAAAAATACAATTAATATATCTTGATTAGATAAGTATTCAACCCCCTGTACATGTCAGAATCACCTTTGACAGCGATTACAGCTGTGAGCCTTAAGCCTCTAAGAGCTTTCCACACCTGGATTGGGCAACAATTGCCCATTATTCGTTTCAAAATTCTTCAAGCTCTGTCAAATTGCTTGTTGATCGTTGCTAGACAACCATTTTCAGGTCTTGCCATATATTTTCAAACAGATTTGAGTCAAAACTGTAACTCGGCCACACAGGAACATTCCCTTCTCCAGCAGTGGAGGCTGCTGAGGGGAGGACGGCTCATATTAATGGCTGGAATGGAGTCAATGGAATGGTATCAAGCACATGGAAACCACATGTTTGATACCATTTTATTGACTCCATTCCAGCCATTATTATGAGCTGTCCTCCACTGAGCAGCCTGCACTGAACTCTAGTGTAGATTTGGCCTTGTGTTTTAGGTTATTGTTCTGCTGAAAGGTGAATTACTCTCCCAGTGTCTGGAGGAAAGTAGACTGAATCAGGTTTTCTTCTAGGATTATGCCTGTGCTTAGCTCCATTACGTTTCTTTTTTATCCTGAAAAACTGAAAAACTCCCCAGTCCTTAACGATTACAAGCATACCCATAACATGATGCAGCCACCACGATGCTTGAAAATATAGAGAATGGTACTCAGTAATGTCTTGTATTGGACATGCCTCAAACATAACACTTTGTATTCAGGACAAAAAGTTAATTGCTTTTCAACACTTTGTGCAGTACTACTTTAGATAGTCATTAAAAAAAATATGTTAAACACTATTATTAGTCCATGCAACTTATTATGTGACTTGAACTTATTTAGGCTTGCCATCACAAAGAGGTTGAATAATTATTGACTCAAGACATTACATCTTTTCATTTTTAATCCATTTGTAAAAATGTCAAAAAACATAATGCCACTTTGACATTATGGGGTATTGTGTGTAGGCCGGTGAAAAATAATCTAAATTTAATCAATTGTAAATTCAGGCTTTAACACAACAAAATGTGTGAAAGGTCAAGATGTGTGAATACTTTCTGAAGGCACTGTACATTACGATTAGGCTGCCACACTGGAATTTGGACTAAAGGCACATTCACCGCATTTTTTGGTCATAACCATGTCATATTATGTTATAACAGCTTACGTAACTTGTCATAACCTGTTATATGGTCATAACACTGTCATGACACATATTTGGACCTTTTGTGACATATATTGCATTATTTTTAAGTGTTAAACTTTTTTTATAATGAGTATATACACTACTGGTCAAAAGTTTTAGAACACCTACTCATTCAAGGGTTTTTTCTTTATTTTTATTTCTTACATTGTAGATTAACAGTGAAAACATTAAAACTATGAAATAACACATATGGAATCATGTAGTAACCAAAAAAGTGTTAAACAAATCAAAATATATTTTATATTTGAGATTCTTCAAATAGTCACCGTTTATCTTGATGACAGCTTCACACACGCTTGGCATTCTCTCAACCAGCTTCACCTGGAATGCTTTCCAACATTCTTGAAGGAGTTCCTACATATGCTGAGCACTTGTTGGCTGCTTTTCCTTCACTCTGCGGTCCAACTCATTCCAAACCATCTCAATTTGGTTGAGGTCGGGGGATTGTGGAGGCCAGGTCATCTGATGCAGCACTCCATCACTCTCCTTCTTGGTCAAATAGCCCTTACACAGCCTGGAGGTGTGTTGGGTCATTGTCCTGTTGAAAAACAAATGATTGTCCCACTAAGCGCAAACCAGATGGGATGGCGTATCGCTGCAGAATGCTGTGGTACTGTAGCCATGCTGGTTAAGTGTGCCTTGAAATCTTAATAAATCACAGACAGTGTCACCAACAAAACACCCACACACCATAAGACCTCCTCCTCCATGATTTACAGTGGGAAATACACATGCGGAGATCATCCATTCACCCACACCGTGTCTCACAAAGACACAGCGGTTGAAACCAAAAATCTCTAATTTGGATTCCAGACAGAAGGACAAATTTCCACGGTCTAATGTCCATTGCTCGTGTTTCTTGGCCCAAGCAAGTCTCGTCTTCTTATTGGTGTCCTTTAGTAGTGGTTTCTTTGCAGCAATTCGACCATGAAGGCCTGATTCACGCAGTCTCCTCTGAACAGTTGATGTTGAAATGTGTCTGTTACTTGAACTCTGTGAAGCATGTATTTGGGCTGCAATTTCTGAAGCTGGTAACTCTAATGAACGTATCCTCTGCAGCAGAGGTATCTCTGGGTCTTCCTGTCCTGTGGCGGTCCTCATGAGAACCAGTTTCATCAGAGCGCTTTATTGTTTTTGCAACTGCACTTGAAGAAACTTTAAAAGTTCTTGAGATGTTCCATATTGATTGATCTTCATATCTTAAAGTAATGATGGACTGTCGTTTCTCTTTGCTTATTTAAGTTGTTCTTGCCATAATATGGACTTGGTCTTTTACCAACTAGGGGTATCTTCTGATTACCAACCCTACCTTGTCACATCACAACTGATTGGATCAAACGCATTAAGAAGGAAAGTTAAGAAATTAAGAAACACATTAAGAAATTACACAAATTACACAAATTAACTTTTAACAAGGCACACTTGTTAATTTATATGCATTCCAGGTGACTACCTCATGAAGCTGGTTGAGAGAATGCCAAGAGTGTGCAAAGCTGTCATCAAGGCAAAGGGTGGCTATTTGAAGAATCTCAAATATAAAATATATTTTGATTTGTTTAACACTTTTGGTGTGTGTTATTTCATAGTTTCAATGTCTTCATTATTATTTTACAATGTAGAAAATAGTAAAAATAAAGAAAAACCCTTGAATGAGTAGGTGTTCTAAAATGTTTGACCGGTAGTGTATAATCTACAAAATCTGCTAACTTAAAACTTTTACATGAAGAACTTTAGTTCAAATAAAATGTAATAGTACACAAAAGTAATTGAAATACATATCTAATTTAGGCCTTATTTTACCATGGGCATTCCCTGTAAGCCAACACAAATGAACAAAACACAAGTAAATGGTCAATGGTTCAAAGTAAGAGTTATCTAAAGTTAAAGTAAGGTAGTTACTTACAAGTATTTAGGAGCTGTCGATTGAAGAATGTGAGTGGCAGGTTTCAGTGGCAGGTTGCAGTTGCAGGTTGCAGTCGTGAGGTGATGGAGCAGCCTAATATCCCTGCTCATGTAAAGGGGGTGTGGTAAGGATGAGGACATGGATGGCATGAAGCATTGACCATGTATCTGAATAAACTGAGGGAGGCGATTTGAACCACTGTACATAAAACGTAAACCAAGTGTGACCGAAACTTACATGAGAGCCACAATGACTCAACATACTCCAGAAGCACAATCAATACCACTGCGGCAGGCGTTGAAAATGTGTCTGAGCTATACACACTGGGGTGAGTGCGTCGTGTTTATTTAATGCGTCAATGTATTTGTACCTGTCAAATTAACACAATGTTTTTTGGGGGTTTTAAGCAATTGATAACAATGCCTAACTCCGCAATGATTTAAGCTTGAAACAAGCTGTTGATTTCAAGAGATGGATGTGATTCTGATGCACATGGGGATATGTGGATCGTCTTTATGTCATTCAGAGGCTGTGCTACAACCGTCTTAAAGTGGCAATCAGCAGTAGAAACAATAACAAAGCGCTCTCCCCACCTCTGCCTTGGTCAAAAGCTGAGGGATGGGACTGGAGAAATGTCATCAATCTCAAATTCATAGACAGAGTTATGGATGCAAGGATTGACCATCCATGATATCAAAATTATAGTTTTAATCAGGCTATGTAGTGTTTTTTTTTTTTTTTTTTTTTTTTTTACATTTCTTTGTTTACAAGCTTGTATTTTGGGGTTCTGATGGGGTAGGACAGTTGAACTAAGCTCATGAGGCATTCATAAGTTATATTCCTCAAGAATCAATTGGTACATATCCATCATTTGTATGTCCATTAATGGATATAGCAACTGTAAATCGAGGAGTAAAAAAAGGACACTGTTTGGGAAGTAATCTAATGTGTGACTCTGTCTCTTTCAGTTGAACTCATCACTTTCTGAAAAATATTGATACTTGATGGGTAACACTTTATTTTAAGGTGCACATTCAGTATTAGCCAGTAATTTGTAGTTCATACGTGTCTATATAAGTAGCTAATAAGGACTTTATTATGTCTTATTAGCCATATCTTAGGCCTTAATTAAGTGTTTTTTTATTCAAACATCATAAGTCAAGTGTAACTGGACAATCCTTAATAACCTACTTGTTAGCCATAATAAAGACGATAAATAAAGAATAAAGAAGATAAATATTTAATAAAGAGCAAGTTACACAAGAAACAGACTCTTAGTATGCAACCTGGTCTCAGAGCATTTCATATGATTCTGTACATAAATCTGAGACACTCCATTTAGTATGATATGCTATGAATGAATTCATTTGTAGATGTCCAGCATCCATTTTGTATTATATGTTACGAATGACAATTCCTATTATATGTTAGGAATTTGCTAAACGTACAATATGTTATGGATATTGCAAAAGTATGATATGTTATGAATTCCTATTTGTTGTGGCTAACGTTAGCTAGGTGGGGGGTAGGGTTAAGGTTAGCGAAAAGGGTTAGGGTTAGTGTTAGGGTAGGGTGACCAGACGTCCCCGTTTTCCGGGGACAGTCCCCGTTTTTAGTGGCCTGTCCCCGGAAATGTCCCCGTTTTTAACTGCGCGTTAAAAACATACTGCAAAGTGAAATAATATTTTACGTGGCAAGAAAGCCCGGGCAGCAGAGTCTACCGGTTGACGTCTCAATCGCGTTGTGCTTGTTTTGTCCAGCAGAGGGGGCTGCTCGATATAGCAGCTTCACTCACTCTTCTTCTTCTTCTAACTACTTGCTCGCGCTAGTTTTAGAGAAAACTGCTGTGGAAAACTTGGCCAGAAGCTAGCAAGTGTCAAGTGAATCCATAACATCACCACAAACGTATTTTCAAGCCAGGTAAGTTACACTCGTTTGAGATACTAGCTAATGATGTTATGTTACAACTTATTATATAGATAGATGCTCTGCTTTATAAGGTTTTAAATAGGTTATGCTAGCTAACATTAGCTATGTCGACGAAGTTATCTAGGTCGGTTAGCCAGCTACTGTCATGGTAACTAGGTTAAAAAACGTTCACATGTAAACATGCAGTGGACGGGCTATTTTGAAAATATGATTATATTAAATGAATGCACAATTATGAGAATATTTATTTGTAGATTACAATGTTAATGGTTTGGCATTATAAGTAGTGTGAAAATATATTTTGAAATTTTCATGGATAACATGAGCATAATGTTTTCTGTTAGAGTGGAGAGGAAGGAGAGGAGGAAGACCGGATAGGAAGAAGAGTGAAAGAGAGAGAAGAATAAAGGTTAAGATATGATTACAGAGCCTGACAATTTATTATTCCAAACAATGTTTTTGAGATAAAATACAAAAATGAAGCAAGCAATGGGAATCTGTTAACCAAAGTATTTTATCTAATTGTGTACTATTTATTATTAAAGATTGGAGAAGAAGAAGGAAAAATGAAGGGAGTAAAAAGAGTGAAGCGAGGAGAGTGTGGAAGAGTGAGGTGGAAAGGTAAAGAGAAGGAAAGAAAGAAAGATCAGGAAGACGATTGGAGGAGAAGAAAAAGTTAAGAGAGTAAGAAGAGTGACACAAGGAGAGTGAAGAAGAGCAGACAGAGGAGGTACAATGGCTCTTTCCAAGAAACGGTAATGCCATTTTATTGACAATATGATGAGAGAATTTCCATTTATACGCTCAGGTCAAGACGATAGAATGGTTAACTGTACCCTTTGTAATTCCTATTTTTCAATTGGCAGCGGGGGAAGAACGGCAGTGGTAGAATGTCAACAGACAAAAAAGCATAAAGCCTCTCTGATTGCCCGTGTTGGTATGCCCTCTGTCACCACATTCTTCAAGAAGGTAGAGCCTTCCCAAGAAGAATATGATTTAGCTGTGCAGGAGGGTGTCTTTGCATACCACACTATGTGACACAATCATAGTTACAGATCTATGGACTGCACAGCACAACTGACACGAAAGCTTTATGAGCCGAAGTTTACATGTGCTGGGACAAAATGTGACACCACAGTGAGTAACGTGTTAGCACCATGGGCAACTACTTTGGTAACACAGGACCTAGACCAGGTTGAATTTGTGTCCCTGGCCATTGATGTGTCCAATCATGGACATGTAAAGCTGCTGCCAATAGTAGTCAGATATTGTAAGATATATGGTGGCAACTAGAGGTCGACCGGTTATGATTTTTCAACGCCGATACCGATACCGATTATTGGAGGACCAGAAAAAGCCGATACCGATTAATCGGCCAATTTTTTTAATTTATTTGTAATAATGACAATTACAACAATACTGAATGAACACTTGTTTTAACTTAATTTAATACATCAATAAAATCAATTTCGCCTCAAATAAATAATGAAACATGTTCAATTTGGTTTAAATAATGCAAAAACAAAGTGTTGGAGAAGAAAGTAAAAGTGCAATATGTGCCATGTAAGTAAACTAATGTTTAAGTTCCTTGCTCAGAACATGAGAACATATGAAAGCTGGTGGTTCCTTTTAACATAAGTCTTCAATATTCCCAGGTAAGAAGTTTTAGGTTGTAGTTATTATAGGAATTATAGGACTATTTCTCTCTATACCATTTGTATTTCATTAACCTTTGACTATTGGATGTTCTTATAGGCACTTTAGTATTGCCAGTGTAACAGTATAACTTCCGTCCCTCTCCTCGCTCCTACCTGGGCTCGAATCAGGAACACATCGACAACAGCCACCCTCGAAGCAGCGTTACCCATGCAGAGCAAGGGGAACAACCACTCCAAGTCTCAGAGCGAGTGACGTTTGAAACGCTATTAGCGCGCACCCCGCTAACTAGCTAGCCATTTCACATCGGTTACACCAGCCTAATCTCGGGAGTTGATAGGCTTGAAGTCATAAACAGCGCAATGCTTGAAGCACAACAAACAGCTGCTGACAAAACGCACGAAAGTGCTGTTTGAATAAATGCTTACGAGCCTACTGCTGCCTACCACCGCTCAGTCAGACTGCTCTATCAAATCATAGACTTAGTTATAACATAATAACACACAGAAATATGAGCCTTAGGTCATTAATATGGTCGAATCCGGAAACAATAATCTCGAAAACAAGACGTTTATTTTTTCAGTGAAATACGGAACCGTTCCGTATTTTATCGAACGGGTGGCATCCATAAGTCTAAATATTCCTGTTACATTGCACAGCCTTCAATGTTATGTCATAATTACGTAAAATTCTGGCAAATTAGGCAGCCCAAACTGTTGCATATACACTGACTCTGCGTGCAATGAACGCAAGAGAAGTGACACAATTTCACCTGGTTAATATTGCCTTGATTTTGAGATTTTATGGTTTTATGATTTTAAGAAAGGCATTGATGTTTATGGTTAGGTACACATTGGAGCAACGATACGCACCGCATCGATTATATGCAACACAGGACACGCTAGATAAACTAGTAATATCATCAACCATGTGTAGTTAACTAGTGATTATGATTGATTGATTGTTTTTTATAAGATAAGTTTAATGCTAGCTAGCAACTTACCTTGGCTTACTGCATTCGCGTAACAGGCAGGCTCCTCGTGGAGTGCAATGTAATCAGGTGGTTAGAGCGTTGGACTAGTTAACTGTAAGGTTGCAAGATTGAATCCCCCGAGCTGACAAGGTAAAAATCTGTCGTTCGCCCCTGAACGAGGCAGTTAACCCACCGTTCCTAGGCCGTCATTGAAAATAAGAATGTGTTCTTAACTGACTTGCCTAGTTAAATAAAGATTAAATAAAGGTGTAAAAAAAAAAAAAAGAGAAAAGAATCGGCCAAATCGGTGTCCAAAAATACCGATTTCCGATTGTTATGAAAACCTGAAATCGGCCCTAATTAATCGGCCATTCCGATTAATCGGTCGACCTCTAGTGGCAACACATCTGTGGAAACAAAACTGCTTGATTTTGTTGAATTGAAAGCAGAAACAGCAGAGGAGATTGCAGCTGAGGTCCTGGTGGTCATCCAAAAATGTAACCTGCAAAACAAAGTCGTGGCATTCTCTGCCGACAACACGAATACCAACTTTAGAGGACTGAATAGCGGAGGAGGGTCAATGTCCATACCAAAGTTAAAAATGCTCTGCAGCAGGAGGTGATTGGCTTAGGTTGTCCTGCCCACATAATTCATAACACGGCCAGAACAGCTTTGGATATGATTCCCCTTGATGTTGAGAACCTGCTCACAAATATATTTTCACCGTCAGAATAGAAAGACTGAAGAGCTTTTGCGAGTTTGTTGGCCAGGAGTACCATAACATTTTAGGACACAGCAATGTTCGCTGGCTGTCCATGCTCCCTGCTCTAGAAAGAGTGCTGAAAAGGTATGTGCCATTGAAATCCTTTTTTCTTTCTGAAGACAAATGCCCTGTTGTCCTGCAAACAATGTTCGAAGATCCACTGACTAAACTTTGGCTGGACTTTGTCCATGGAAACTTGACCGTATTCAGTGACACGATCAAGATGCTTGAAGGCCAGGACCGCTGTGCTGTGGAGTCAGCTGCAATTCTGAGAAACATTGAGGCAAAATTGACTGCAAGACGTGATGACAACCAGTTTTGGTCAGAGGACTTCTGAGAGAGCTAATGGTGCAATTTCTAAAGAGAGCTTTCTCAAAACGACACACTGCAGGAAAAATGCCCCAATGTGACCATCAATGAGGATGCATTGTTTGACGAGGTTACTGGCCTGCAAGAGTTCGTAAAGGGGGGGATCGCTTGAAGAATGGATAACATCGGAGACACCGCTTAGTCAGAGATGGAGCACGGTGGTTACCCACTTCAAAGAGAATGACATCCCACACACTAACCTGGCTAGATTAGCGTCTGTTGTCATGTGCTTACCTGAAAGTAATGCACCAGTCGAGAGAGTGTTCTCCCAAATTAATGATATATGGACAGCAGCAAGAAATAGGTTCACTGTTCCTTCCATCAAGGCCATGCTTATTGTGAAGACCAACTTCAACCTCCCCTGCCAGGAGTTCATAGAGAAGCTGGCCAAAGACAGAGCAATCCTGAATAAGATACATTCTTCTGAGAAATATACAGATTAGCTTGGTATAAGTGGTAACGACATAATATAATCTCATCATCGTCTTATTTCTTTATTATGTGGTTAAGTATTTCACATAGACTATTGTCTGTTTTTTCAATTTTTCTCATGTTCTCTTCTGCTCTTGTTCTACCCAGACTACCAGGACCACTGAATGGCTGTTCGGACAGTTCTGTCTTGTCTGTAGTGTTTCTGTAATATAGTTGTTTTCTCTATCAGTGTGCCTGTTAGACTAAATACATGAAACCGGAATTGTCCCCCTTTTTTATTTCTTAGATAATAACATTGGATATTTTAATGATATATTGACCGCCGAACTGGATGTGTCCCCGGTTTTAATTTCAGAAATCTGGTCACCTTATGTTAGGGCGAGGTTGCAAAGTAGCTAAAAGGTAGCAAGTAGTTTAAAGTTGCTAATGATCTAAAATCAGTGCTTAATTGAGCCGGATCCTGCTACCTCTCCAATGGGACTGTTTTGTTTCGGGACCTATTTGGCTGGATCCGGTACCTCTCATGGCATGAAAAATAATTGTCACCCTTTGCGATGAAAAAATTATAATAAAAGCGATCAAATTGAATTCGAGTCGCTCAGCCTGATATTCTAAGAGTTGATTTGGGTTGGTTCTGAACAGGTTTATGGTTTGCGCAACATTTTATCCTATGTTTGAGACCAACGCTTGGCCATGGCTGTGTGAGAAGCGCGGCAGTATCTCTCGCATAATTATAATGAGATTTGTATTATCTCATTCCCTCTCTGCTGTGATAGACATGAGCTTGCAACTCTCATCTCTCTTGCGTTGCACTTCATCATTTATTTCCTTATATAATCATTGCCGCGCGAAGGGTTCTGAAAGAACTGCAGCGCCCCTGTTAATTGAAATACATTAGCCAAAATTATAGAATTACTGCTGTCTGTTCATAAAGAAATGACATCATTCAGAATAGCCTACTACACCAAGAGAAGCCCTATAATTTAGCCACAGAGGATCAATCGCTTATTTAAAAAAAAAAAAAAATAGCCTAGGTGTGGATTGTAGCCCAATAACAAGGAATAGCCTACAGTCGCGCACGCGCGGCAAGTCTGTCGGTGAAAAAGCAGCATGCAGACAAAACAGGACTTTCACAATATTTCAAATACAATTGAGGGAAAACAAAGGTTAGAAAGCAAATGGCTCCTGCTGAAAAGTGAAGACTGTGCTGCAGGCTACCAAAATATTTGATCAACTTCCAAATATTGCTTTGAGAGAGAGAGAGAGGCTTTTGGCACGAGCCCATCCGCCATCACAATGAGCTGCGCAACATTGTGCGAGTCAGTGAAACTGGATAGCATTTTTAGGATTATAATTTCCTCCTCATATTGTAGCCTACAATATGTGTCTCCACACACCTAGGCTATTGATGGATTCAAGACAAGGTATTTCTTTATTGATCTCAGATTCTCAGTTTGTCCGTGTCAAAGTAGCCTGTCATTTCCATCATTTGTGCGATATTAAAAAAGATTCTGCCAAAGTCTCCAGTCATGTAAAATGACATAGAATCCCACGAAATGTGTTAATAAAAGGCAAACATTTTCAAGGACCCTAGGCTACTAAAAATATTCCCAATGGGTACAACTTCTGCAAGCACCTCTACTCTAGTGCTCAATGCCACTTCGCAAATGCAATGATATGCATGCAATGCTTTATTATAAAGTTTTTTTTTTTTAAGCATTCCGGTACCTCAGAACTCCTCAGGACACTCCCCTCTCGTGCTAACTTTTTGTTCTGGCACCTCCCGATTGACAAATTAACAAAAATGCTAAAGTTGTCCATGATAGCCATTCATTCATTCATTGTATTTGATGGGCCTATGATTCAGTGAGGGAGTGTTTGCTCTTCCTGGTTTTCCCCTTTTTACTCAAAGTGATCGTTGCTATAGTCTGCATATACACTATGGACGTTTATTTGCTAATTGTTCATGTCAAAATTTGACTTGAATGTAGGCTGTATGGTGTATTTAATATACACTACATGACCAAAAGTATGTGGACACCTGCTCGTCGAACATCTCATTCCAAAATCATGGGCACTAACATGGAGTTTGTCCCACATTTGCTGCTATAACATCCTCCACTCTTCTGGGAAGGCTTTTCAATAGATGTTGGAACATTGCTGCAGGGACTTGCTTCCATTCAGCCACAAGAGCATTAGTGAGGTCAGGCACTGATGTTGGGCGATTAGGCCTCGGTCGCAGTCAGGGTTCCAATTCATCCAAAATATATTAAATGGGGTTGAGGTCAGGTCTCTGTGCAGGCCAGTCAAGTTCTTCCACACCGATCTCAACAAACCATCTCTGTATTGACCTTGCTTTGTGCACGGGGGCATTATCATGCTGAAAAAGGAAAGGGCCTTTCACAAACTGTTGCCACAAAGTTGGAAGCACAGAATCGTGTAGAATGTCATTGTATGCTGTAGCATTACGATTTCCCTTCACTGGAACTAAGGGTCCTAGCCTGAACCATGAAAAACAACCCCTGACCATCATTCTTCCTCCACCAAACTTTACAGTTGGCACTATGCATTGGGGCAGGTAGCGTTCTCCTGGCATCCCAGATTTGTCCGTCGGACTGCCAGATGGTTCTCTTATCACTCCAGAGAACGCGTTTCCACTGCTCCAGAGTCCAATGGTCGGCAAGCTTTATACCACTCCAGCCGACGCTTGGCATTGCGCATAGGGATCTTAGGCTTTTTTTGGGGGGGGGGACTTCCTGACGGGCCCCCAGGTGGTGAGGGTAGGTAACAACATCTCCACCCCGCTGATCCTCAACACTGGGGCCCCACAAGGGTGCGTACTGAGCCCTCTACTGTACTCCCTGTTCACCCACGACTGCGTGGCCATGCACGCCTCCAACTCAATCATCAAGTTTGCGGACGATACTACAGTGGTAGGCTTGATTACCAACAACGACGAGACGGCCCACAGGGAGGAGGTGAGGGCCCATCGGAGTGTGGTGTCAGGAAAATAACCTCACACTCAACGTCAACAAAACAAAGGAGATGATTGTGGACTTCAGGAAACGGCAGAGGGAGCACCCCCCTATCCACATCGACGGGACAGTAGTGGAGAGGGTAGTAAGTTTTAAGTTCCTCGGCGTACACATCACGGACAAACTGAATTGGTCCACCCACACAGACAGCGTTGTGAAGAAGGCGCAACAGCGCCTCTTCAACCTCAGGAGGCTGAAGAAATTCGGCTTGTCACCAAAAGCACTCACAAACTTCTACAGATGCACAATCGAGAGCATCCTGTCGGGCTGTATCACCGCCTGGTACGGCAACTGCTCCGCCCACAACCGTAAGGCTCTCCAGAGGGTAGTGAGGTCTGCACAACGCATCACCGGGGGCAAACTACCTGCCCTCCAGGACACCTACACCACCCGATGTCACAGGAAGGCCATAAAGATCATCAAGGACAACAACCACCCGAGCCACTGCCTGTTCACCCCGCTATCATCCAGAAGGCGAGGTCAGTACAGATGCATCAAAGCAGGGACCGAGAGACTGAAAAACAGCTTCTATCTCAAGGCCATCAGACTGTTAAACAGCCACCACTAACATTTAGTGGCTGCTGCCAACATACTGACTCAACTCTAGCCACTTTAATAATGGGAATTGATGGAAATGTATGTAAAAATGTATCACTAGCCACTTTAAACAATGCCACTTAATATAATGTTTACATACCCTACATTACTCATCTCATATGTATATGTATATACTGTACTCTATATCATCTACTGCATCTTGCCATCTTTATGTAATACATGTATCACTAGCCACTTTAAACTATGCCACTTTATGTTTACATACCCTACATTACTCATCTCATATGTATATACTGTACTCTATACCATCTACTGCATCTTGCCTATGCCGTTCTGTAACATGACTCATTCATATATCTTTATGTACATATTCTTTATCCCTTTACACTTGTGTGTGTATAAGGTAGTACATTTAACATTTACATTTAAGTCATTTAGCAGACGCTCTTATCCAGAGCGACTTACAAATTGGTGCATTCACCTTATGATATCCAGTGGAACAGCCACTGTACAATAGTGCATCTAATAGTAGTTGTGGAATTGTTAGGTTAGATTACTCGTTGGTTATTACTGCATTGTCGGAACTAGAAGCACAAGCATTTCGCTACACTCGCATTAACATCTGCTAACCATGTGTATGTGACAAATAAAATTTGATTTGGCTTGTGTGGCTGCTCGACAATGGGAACCCATTTCATGAAGCTCCCCACGAACCGTTATTGTGCTGACGTTGCTTCCAGAGTGGTGGTGAGTGTTGCAACCGAGGACAGACGATTTTTACACGCTATGCTCTTCAGCACTCGGCAGTCCCGTTCTGTGAGCTTGTGTGGCCTACCACTTCGCAGCTATGTCTATGGAGATTGCATGGCTGTGTGCTCGATTTTATACACCTGCCAGCAACGGGTGTGGCTGAAATAGCTGAATCCACTCATTTGAAGGGGTGTCCACATACCTTTGTGTACATTTATATTCTGGACTCTGACATTGCTTGTTCTGATATTTCTTAATTTTTCTTTCTTCTAACTTTTTGGATTACGTGCATATTGTATTGCTAGGTATTATTACTGCACTGTTGGAGATAGAAACACAATAACTGAAATATCATCTGCAAATCTGTGTACGTGACCAATAAACTTTGATTTGATCTACATTTCTTATTTCATGAAACTACACAAATACTTCACATCAGGCAAACATGATATGCTTTTACTCATGGGCGTGGGGAGTGTGCCCCTTTCTGTCCAATGAGGTCATTTCTGGACAATATTTCTGAAAGTAAAAATATGGTTACACTTTAGAATAGGGAACACATTTTAAGGTCCTATGTCCTTAATAGTCCAACATTGAGACAGCTTACTAAGAATCTGTTTATTGCTCTTTATTAAATACTAATATGTCTTTATTATGGCTAACAAATAGGTTATTAAGGATTGGCCAGAAACACTTGACTTATAATGTTTGAATAAGAAAACACTTACAGTAGTTGAGGCCTAATAAGACATAATGAAGACCTTATTAGCTACTTATATGCACACTTACAAACTACAAATTAGTGTGTAATATGTGTCACTGTGTTTTTAAAATTATGATTATGTCCAGCCTTTATTGTAACAAGTGAGCTTTAAAATAATAAAAACACAAAGGTAAAAACAACATATTTTTCTATCTATTGAATCAATACATTTTAAATATGGTAGTCTATATGATTGTTTATGTGGCATATTACTTTATGAATGTCTATTATGACCATTTATTAGGACTGTGTTATAGTACCTGCATGTGTTTGACATTGTCATTTTCTGTAGAGGTGAGTGATTCAGATGGCCACCAGAGGGCCAGAGACTGTTCATCTGAGGAGAGGCAGGGACTGAGAGACAGTAGGCCTAGATGTTCCATGTGAATACAGTGGAGTAAAATCTCCCCTGTAGAATCTGTGGCCCGTACTCATAAAGCATCTCAGACTGGGAGTGCTGATCTAGGATCAGGACCCTGTTGTCCATGTCATCTTATTCATTAGGATTGTAAAGGTAAAACTAATCCTAGATAAGCATTCCTACACTGGGGTGCTTTATGAGTACAGCCCAGCATGCCTTTGACTAATAGTACCGTATCCTATATATATATATCACAGTAATATTTACGTGGGCTAATGTGCAACTGTGCTCAAATCCTCTAGGAGCCGCACAACATTCTGTGTCACTCCCAGGCGGGGACCATTAATGTTCCCAGTCCGATCGGGACTCTCAGAACCTGCAAAATGTGCCCGTTTCATCTCTCAATTACAGAATTAGTTTGGATTGCTGATGTTCAGGCCTTTATCCGTCACAATATGGCTCAAGTTTGTTGAAATGTTTAAAAAAAAATCCTAAAAGAAAAGTCATGCATCACCGGCAGCTGGTGCTGTTTCAAAGCAGCCCCATCCCCTTAAAGATGAAATCAATTTCGTTTCAAGTCCTGTACCTCTGCTGGATGATGAGGGCTCTAGGGGTGGGGTTTTTATTGGGAGTGAAGAGGGGAGAGAGAAAAAAAATCTGTTTGATTTGTCAGAATTTCTTTAGATTAATATACAGCTGTCACTATACTGAGGAACCAGACCTCATCATCACCTTTCATCTGGCTGATTTAACCCCAGGCACCAGACACACCTTTCACACACACACACGCACGCTCACAAACACGCACATGCATGTGTACGTGTGTGAGTATGGTTATGTCTTTGGTGTGTGTCTCTGTCGTTGAATGTCAATGTGTTGCCACACTCGACCAAAGACTACCCTAGTTGTCTATCTGTCTAGTCCACACGTTTACAGGGTCACATGAGCACGTCGTCAGAATGGCAGTCTAATTGAGTGCGATGGACTTTTGAAGGACCAGTTGCACTCCCAGGCTCGGGCTCTAATGCAAACAGAGACATCAAGAGTCTCTCTGTGATTTGAGAGTGTTTAAATAACACATTGTGTTCAATCACCAGCCAGGCAGGCCTCACAAGGCACATAAAGAGAGAGGGGGTAGGGTGGAGGGAGAGAAATACAGAGAGAGTTGGGGAGAGAGAAAAGAGGTCACATTCTAATACGAGTATGATGAATTGTTTACACATGTGGATCTCTCAGTACAGTGATCAAGTATTCTAGACTCGGATATTACAGTTGTGCTGTACAAACAGGCACACGCACACATGAAACACATTCATACACACACACACACACACTCAGCATGTTTAAGAAACATACTGTAGCTGATCTCTGTACCAGTACTATTGTACACTCAGGGTAGTTTGGAGACTCGGTGAGCGACAAGAGCACTTATGCATGAAACCCTTTGGCTCTGAGGAACACTAATCAGTCAAGCCCGTACTCTGAGAAACAAGCAGGGCTGCCTGAGTGGGACAGGAGTGGGATCATTATTAATTAACACGTTTAAAAGTGAAGGCACACTCTGAGACATCACTAATTACTGCTGCTGGTGCTGCACTTAAAACACATCTGAGACTCAGCACACACTGTAGCGTGTGTGTGGATGTGTGTGTGTGTTTGCTTAACTGTAATGTCATAACGCACACTTTGGTACCTCTTCTGTGTGTTCCATGCTCCTACCCCAGTGCACATTCCTCCACCTCTGCCTTGGCTTACACACACACACACACACACACACACACACACACACACACACACACACACACACACACAAACTTCAACTGTCCCCTGGCCAGGACGATTTTCTGCTTAGCCCTGAAATACCTCTTCACCTGTGTGTGTTTAGTTTAATTTAGTCCCTCAATGAGTTCCACGGACAGAAAGGAGTATTGAAGTATCTGTCAGTTGACGGCCTCAGTTTAGTGCATGGAGCAGGACTAGGGTGTGGGCTGTGTTATTATTACATTACAGTAAGACAATGATTTACAATTCATTCCATTCTAACACACACAGACTGCCATGGACTCAAACTGGGTGAGCAAGTAAAACAATAGACCTATAGCATATTTATTATTATTATAGTTATTAGAAAAAGAGGGTTGTTATTAATAAAACTTTTTTTTTTTTTTACTATGAACTGTTAAAAGTGCTCATATTGCCGGCTACATATTTGCTGGCTGCAGCCCGGAGGCACTCAAAAAGAATGGGGATTATTCATTATCAATAATATTTTAGGTAAACCCTTCGAATTATAGTATCTCTATGAGTAAAACTTTCATCGTAAAGTTTGCTCATCAAAACCCTGACAATGTCATTTAAGTAAATACAGCAAAGTATCCCGCTCTTTTCTTGTCTTCTTATACTTGAACACACACTTCATTATCTCAATACCTAAATTTCTCGTCTATATTTATTGGAATCGCATAAACACACACCTCTCCTGTGTTGCCGCTCTCCCCATCCCATTCCTAAGTGGAAAGGCAGGTATATAGATGATTCACACCCTGTCTGCTGTTTTAGGGACATTAGAGGTTCTGGAATGTGCAACTCAGCATTGAGAGAAACGTAGAAGTCTTAAACCCTGGTATTTTATGTCACCTCCGCTCTTTCACATGGGTCAGGTGATAATACCTTTCCAGGAGAAGTAGGTTCTGTCTCTAATGGCACTGTCACGTTCCTGACCTATTTCTGTTAGTTTGTTATATGTGTTAGTTGGTCAGGACGTGAGTTTGGGTGGGCATTCTATGTTTTCTGTTTCTGTGTTGGTTTATTGGGTTGCCTGGTATGGCTCTTAATTAGAGGCAGGTGTTTGGCGTTCCTCTAATTAAGAGTCATATTTAGGTAGGCGTTTTCACAGTGTTCGTTGTGGGTGATTGTCTTCCGTGTCGGTGTCTGTACACCACGCGGGACTGTTTACGGTTTGTTCGGTTTGTGTAGCCTATGTTTCCTATTCGTGCGTTCTTCTTGTTTTATGTAAGTTCGTCGTCTAGGTCTGTCTACACCGTTTGTTGTTTTGTTAGTTTAGTCAAGTTCGTGTTTTCGTTAATAAAATTATGTCATTTCACTACGCTGCGCCTTGGTTCCCTCAATACTCCTCTTCAGATGAAGAGGAGGAGGACTGCCGTTACAGAATCACCCACCAGAAATCCAGAACCAAGCAGCGGAATTTCGAGCAACGGGAGAGTATACAGGACTTGTGGAGTTGGGAGCAAGTATTTAACGGAGAAGGACCATGGGCTAAAGTGAATCACCGTCCATGGGAACAGCTGGAGGCAGTTCGGAGAGCGGAGGAAAAGAGAGAGAGGAACCGGAGTTATGAGGGGACGCGTCTTGCACGGAAGCCCAAAAAGCCCGTGAGTAACACCCAAAAATTTCTTGGGGGGGGGCTAAGAGGTAGTGGGCCAAGGGCAGGTAGGAGACCTGCGCCCACTTCCCAGGCTTACCGTGGAGAGCGGGAGTACGGTGTCTCCTGTACGAGTGCATAGCCCAGTGCGGGTTATTCCACCTCCCCGCACTGGTAGGGCTAGATTGGGCATTGAGCCAGGTGTCATGAGGCCGGCTCAACGCGTCTGGTCTCCAGTGCGTCTCCTCGGGCCGGCATACATGGCACCTGCCTTATGCATGGTTTCCCCGGTTCGCCTACATAGGCCGGTGCGGGTTATTCCATCTCCCCGCACTGGTCGGGCGACCGGGAGCATTCAACCAGGTAAGGTTGGGCAGGCTCAATGCTCAAGAGAGCCAGTACGCCTGCAAGGTCCGGTATTTCCGGGGTGCCACCTCCCCGCCCCAGCCTAGTACCTACAGTGCCTACACTACGCACTAGGCTACCAGTGCGTTTCCAGAGCCCTGTTCCTCCTCCATGCACTCTCCCTGTAGTGCGTGTATCCAGTTCGGTGCCTCCAGTTCCGGCACCACGCACTAAGCCACCTGTGTGTCTCCAGAGCCCTGTACACACTGTTTCTTCTCCTCCTACTAATCCTGATGTGCTTGCCCTCAGCCCGGTGCCACCAGTGCCGGTACCACGCACCAGGTATAGAGTGGGCTTTGAGAGTCCAGTGTGCCCTGTCCCTGCTCCCCGCACTAGTATGAAGGTGCGTGTCCTTAGCCCGGTGCCTCCAGTTCCGGCACCACGCACCAGGTCTACAGTGCGCCTTATCCGGCCAGAGCCATCCGTCTCCCCAGCGCCATCTGAGCCATCCGTCTCCCCAGCGCCATCTGAGCCATCCGTCTCCCCAGCGCCGTCTGAGCCATCCGTCTCCCCAGCGCCGTCTGAGCCATCCGTCTGCAATGAGCCTGCAAAGCCGCCCGTCTGCCATGAGCCTGCAAAGCCGCCCGTCTGCCATGAGCCTACAGAGCCGTCCGCCAGACAGGAGCCGCTAGAGCCGTCCGCCAGACAGGAGCCGCTAGAGCCGTCCGCCAGACAGGAGCCGCTAGAGCCGCCCGCCAGACAGGAGCCGCTAGAGCCGCCCGCCAGACAGGAGCCGCTAGAGCCGCCCGCCAGACAGGAGCCGCTAGAGCCGCCCGCCAGACAGGAGCCGCTAGAGCCGCCCGCCAGACAGGAGCCGCTAGAGCCGCCCGCCAGACAGGAGCCGCTAGAGCCGCCCGCCAGACAGGAGCCGCTAGAGCCGTCCGTCAGACAGGATCCGCCAGAGCCGCCAACCAGACAGGATCCGCCAGAGCCGCCAACCAGACAGGATCTGCCAGAGCCGCCAGCCAGACAGGATCTGCCAGAGCCGCCAGCCAGACAGGATCTGCCAGAGCCGCCAGCCAGACAGGATCTGCCAGAGCCGTCAGAGAGCCATGAGCGTCCAGAGCCGTCAGCCTGCCATGAGCGTCGAGAGCCGTCAGCCTGCCATGAGCGTCGAGAGCCGTCAGCCAGCCATGAGCGTCGAGAGCCGTCAGCCAGCCATGAGCGTCGAGAGCCGTCAGCCAGCCATGAGCGTCGAGAGCCGTCAGCCAGCCATGAGCGTCGAGAGCCGTCAGCCAGCCATGAGCGTCGAGAGCCGTCAGCCAGCCATGAGCGTCGAGAGCCGTCAGCCAGCCATGAGCGTCGAGAGCCGTCAGCCAGCCATGAGCGTCGAGAGCCGTCAGCCAGCCATGAGCGTCGAGAGCCGTCAGCCAGCCATGAGCGTCGAGAGCCGTCAGCCAGCCATGAGCGTCGAGAGCCGTCAGCCAGCCATGAGCGTCGAGAGCCGTCAGCCAGCCATGAGCGTCGAGAGCCGTCAGCCAGCCATGAGCGTCGAGAGCCGTCAGCCAGCCATGAGCGTCGAGAGCCGTCAGCCAGCCATGAGCGTCGAGAGCCGTCAGCCAGCCATGAGCGTCGAGAGCCGTCAGCCAGCCATGAGCGTCGAGAGCCGTCAGCCAGCCATGAGCGTCCAGATTCGTCAGTCAGCCATGAGCTGCCCTTCAGCCAGAAACGGCTATATACCCAGAACTGCCCCTCAGTCCAGAGCTGTCTCTCTGTCCGGAGCTGCCTTTCAGTCCGGAGTTGCCCCTCTATCCTGATCTCCCTCTCTATCTTGAGCTACCTCTATATTCTGATCTATCCCTCTGTCTTGTGCTATCCCTCTGTCTTGATCTATCTCTCTGTCCCGGTGCTGTCCCTGTCATTGATGTTACTAAGAGGATTTTGTGGGGGTAAAATGAGGGTGGACATTCTTAGGGGGAGATGGAGGCTAGGATTGATTATGGTGGGGTGGGGACCTCGCCCGGAGCCTGAGCCACCACCGTGGTCAGATGCCCACCCAGACCCTCCCCTAGACTTTGTGCTGGTGCGCCCGGAGTTCGCACCTTATGGGGGGGGTTATGTCACGTTCCTGACCTATTTCTGTTAGTTTGTTATATGTGTTAGTTGGTCAGGACGTGAGTTTGGGTGGGCATTCTATGTTTTCTGTTTCTGTGTTGGTTTATTGGGTTGCCTGGTATGGCTCTTAATTAGAGGCAGGTGTTTGGCGTTCCTCTAATTAAGAGTCATATTTAGGTAGGCGTTTTCACAGTGTTCGTTGTGGGTGATTGTCTTCCATGTCGGTGTCTGTACACCACGCGGGACTGTTTACGGTTTGTTCGGTTTGTGTAGCCTATGTTTCCTATTCGTGCGTTCTTCTTGTTTTATGTAAGTTCGTCGTCTAGGTCTGTCTACACCGTTTGTTGTTTTGTTAGTTTAGTCAAGTTCGTGTTTTCGTTAATAAAATTATGTCATTTCACTACGCTGCGCCTTGGTTCCCTCAATACTCCTCTTCAGATGAAGAGGAGGAGGACTGCCGTTACAGGCACCCTATCTATTCCCTATACAGCGCACTACTTTTGACCAGAGTCCTATGCTCCCTGGTCAAAAGTAGTGCACTATATAGGGTATAGGGTGCCATTTGGGATGTAGTCATAGAGATCCAACAGGATCCTTAGAGAATGAAAAAGTAAGATGCTTGACTTTCTCAACTTTGAACCTTTTTCTCTCATGAAAAACACCACATTGAAGTCTAAAATCATCTTTCTCTTTCACCTTCTCATAACCTTCATTTCTAATTTTGCATGACTAGGTACAAATGTTTAGTACAACTGGTGCTATGTCTACTGGTAGGATGTGCAGGTGAGAGACCCTCCACCCAGTCTGTGTAGGAGTGTTGCTCAACTCTGACATGCTCCTACCTCCATGTAGGCCTCAGGTTTGAGACAGTAGACCACACGATCTGTCTCTCACTGTCTTTCTCATTCTCTCTGTAGCACTTTTGTCTCTCCCTCTCTATTTCCATACAGTATTCCTCTCTGTCTCGCTCCCCATCTCCCTCTCTCTAGGGTCGTATGAATCCACCGTCAGCTTGTGCTGCACACCATCTCTCCCCTCTCTCATTCTCACTCTCCGCACCGGGTGGGAGGACAACATTGCTCTCAGTCAAACACACAATCCTGTTTTGTTACCTTGTAAATTATTTTCCTGGGAGGATGTTGGGCTTGGAGGAGGAAATGAGATAGAAGGCTCCTCCACCATGTGAGAAATTAGCCCAGAGATATGTGATCCTGCCTGGGCTCCCTCGGCCCCCAGCCTCCTCCTCCTCTCCCTCTTCCTCCCCTGGCGGCTAGCTGCTGGCCTGGCTCTGTCCTCAACGCTGGGGTGAGACTAGATGGCCTGTCAGACTGCACATGTTCCTGTGATACCTCCCAATAATACATCTGGTGTATTAGAGAGAGAGTGTATGAGCGTGTGTGTGTATGTGCGAGCGTGTGTATGTGTGTGTGCACGTATGCGTGATAGCAGCAAGGTTAATTTTAGGACAGTATATCTCTCCGTCTTCTATATTTTACTGAAACTCTTTCTCTAATACAAATCATGGTATTAAACACTCTAGTGTAGCTGTATAGTTACACTGTCCATTATGGTGCTAAATCCATACCTGTAAAGGACACACGAGTCTATTCATTACTGATAGGTGCACACAGGTCGCTGTACTTCACATACTGAAATGAGTTACAGCAACCTGTAGTAGTAACCTTCCTGTATGTTTGAGAATCCGTTTCCATTTTGATATGTCCATTTCCTTTACTCTGTCTCCATCTTGTGGTCAACACTGGTCTTTCACGTTGATGTCAAAAAGGTGAACTATAGATACTTATTATGGTATCTAAAAGTGTTTTTTATGGAAGTTCAATTGTTATAGACTAATTATTAAAGGTAGAATTTAAGCTAAGCAAAACCTGAAACAGTTAAAAGTAGTAAAATAACAGGTCTGATTCCTGTAGTAAGCCTAGACTTCAATATCAAAGCGCATACGCAAAACGGCCTACTTGATACTGACAATGACAAAAGACATGGAGCTCGAGACGCGCGAATTAGCCTACAAACAAAGGGAAATGTAGGCCTATACTAATTTATGAAAATAAGAACAAATCCTCTTTCTCGTGAGTGTTGCGGGTGTAAACTTATCTTGCATAAACTTATCTTCGAGGATTGCATATGGGTAAATGAATGTATTTAAATGTTTCACTCAAGTACAAGAAGAACGTGAACAACATTTCCCCAACACATTAGATTTGCGCAGGGTAAATACTCATGATAATGGCATTTAAAAAAAAATGTATAAGCCTACTTTGGTGAAACGAATGACTAAACATATATCCTATAAGGAAAAAAGAAGGAGACCCAACAATATAAGTGAAATTCAACAATGTGCTTTAGTAACGAGAGACTCACTGAGTCTGCTTCGTCACACAGTATAAAAAGTGTTTGACTTAAATCCATAAAGGCATCCATTGGGTTTAACATAAAAACTGAAGTTAACAGATGCTCTGGTGTCTGGTCCCTAACAGATTGTTAGGCCTATACATTTGATTCCTATCTGATGTGTGTTCATACCACTCAAGATTTTATGTTGAGCACTTGTAGGCCTATGTTACTGAGTTGGTTGTTGGAAATAAAGGGTTGTGTATAGGAGATGACAATTTCTCAAAAAATAAATTGTATTTTTTTAAATTAATTGAGTGTTTCCAAATTAAAACTAACTAGCCAAACTAAATTAAATTAGGGATGTGGGATTAGGCTACTGTCTAAGATCAACTGTTGAAGAGCTAAACCAAAAGATCTTAGATAGGCTACTTTATATTCTGTAGGCCTATTCCCTGATGTTTTTGAAATTAGGCTAGTGTTATGATTCTCTTATGGTTTTGAATATGAGTAAATGACTAAATAATAAAGTGTTTTAGGCCCTAAACTCTGCCAGAATTACGATAATTAGGCCTATGACAAAATAGTTGGTACGTCAGCTTGTCAATCAGGAGCCAAACATTCCTTGACAATGGGTTTAATTTTATCATCTGTGTCAACACTGTTTGAGATAATTTTGACCCATAGGTCTCCCATCCATTTCAATGCGTAAATGCGATTTGCTGGACGAAAAAAAACATGCCCGACCTCGCAACAGTAACTAAGGGGCGCGGCTTGATAATGGCTCTATTATGACGTCACAAAGCATGCAGTTAAAAAATAGAGTCTTGTGTATTTTGGTTCAGTCATCGATATGGATGTGTATGAAGTAGTAGGTGTACCGGAGTTTGGTGCTCCTTGGCCCGCCATGACGATGCCCGACCAAGGAGTGATTGACCAATTTCCCATTTTCTTTGCGCTTTTTCTTGGAGGACTAAAGGATGTAGGCCTGAGTACAAAACTAGACAAGGACATTTCCTGAACATAATGTGTGCCTGCTTGTATTGAAGTAGGCTAATAATGGTAGAAGTTTGAAGGGCTTGTGGCTGGTGTAGTCTATGGAGCTTAATGCAAATGTGAAATGGCTTTAGTTGAAAGAGTAGTTAAATAGCAGTGGTGGAAAAAGTACCCAATTGTCATACATAAAAGTTAAGATACCCAGTAAAATACTACTTAAATAAAAGTCTAAAAGTATTTGGTTTTAAATATACATAAGTATCAAAAGTAAATGTAGCCTATAAATAATTTAAAATTCCATGTATTAACAAAACCAGAAGGTACAATTTTCTTGTTGTTTTAATTTACGGATAGCCAGGAGCACACTCCAACACTTTTACAAACAAAGTGTGTGTGTTTTGTGAGTCCGCCATCAGAGGCAGTAGGGATGACCAGGGCTGTTCTCTTGATAAGTGCGTGCATTGGACAATTTTCCTGTCCTGCTAAGCATTTAAAATGTAACAAGTACTTTTGGGTGTCAAAGAAAATGTATGAAGTAAAAAGTACATTATTTAGGGCCTCCCCAGAGGTGCAGCGGTCTTAGGCGCAGCATCACTACAGCCTGGGGTTCGATACCAGGCTGTGTCATTACCGTCTGTGACCAGGAGTCCCATAGGGCGGTGCACAATTGGCCCAGCCAATAGGGCAGGGTTTTTTGGAGGCTTTACTTGGCACATCTCGCTATAGTGGTGGGCCCGGGCGCCTGCAGGCTGACTTCGGTTGTCAGTTGAACAGTGTTTCCTCTTACACATTGGTGCAGCTAAAAAAATAAAAGTACTTTAGAGTACTACTTGAGTAATTTTTGGGGAGATTTCTACTTTATTAAAGTACTTTACACCACTGGTAAATAGTACCCACAGAGATCCTTTATGGTAATCTACCTTTCTACCTCACTGACAGTCCATTCCATCTGATGTGAATTCCATAATAAATGGTAATGTGACATTTGTTTGTTTGTTTGTCCAGTTTCTCTTCTCTCTAGAAGAGGAATGGTTTGGAGAAACCCATCCTGGAGTGGGATGGGAGCTCACTCTCCCTGCTGTCCTGATTTGTTTTGGTGTTATATTACTATGGAGGACCGTCCTTGCGGTAAACCTTTTGTATTATTACCATGTTACAACAATTTTCATACACTTCAACTTGCTATGGAAATGAAAGGAATTGAGGGAAAGGCTCATTTTGCAGTTTGATTGATCTTCTAATGATGTATGATGTAGTCCATGTTTGAACATTGTTCACATTGCCTTGTCTCTGTTTCTTATAGATCAAGAGCAGGATACGTCTATGTGAGTTTTCCTACCTTTCATTAAGTAGCTCAGATGAGGAGAAGCAAGCTTTTGTACTTACATTTTAATACAGTAGATTTACATCCTTAGTCATGCCTGAACCAAGACTAATTTCATATTCCCCTCTGTATCTCCAGTGACTGAGACACAGCTAAACGTGAAACTCGCCCAGCTATCGAAAAAGAAATGTGACATAATGATTCAATTGTCTGAAATGGAGATACTGGTACGTTTCAGAAGCTAAGTCAGACCTGGGACATTCTGGATTTGAATAACATATACTTTTCCATGATAATTGTAACTTCTGTTCTAAATCTGGTTGGTTTTAGTTGAAGGACTATGACGCGCCAGTGAAAAGGTTGCGGGCATGCCTGCAGTCCTCTCAGGAGGATAATCAGGATCTGGAGGTAAGCAGTCAGAGAACTCGTATTCCTAAACCCCTTTAACTAGTTTCCCTGCCCTCTACAGTGTATGACCAATGTGTCATCATGTCTAATAGACTGACATTGACTAATGTTTAGTTACTGGAAATGTATGGATTTCGATAGGTGCAAAGTCAAATAATATCTGAAAATGTATTTTAACTATTAACTCACGGTCAAAGTATAGTCCATTTATCAATTTGTTTAATTGTGATGGTCAGACGTTTATCACACAGTTAACATTGAGCCCATCTCTTTTATCCCAAGGATATGAAGAAACAATGGGACATCAGAGCTGGAGAAATGGAGGCATTTCATCTACAACTCCAGGAGCGTGTTGAACGCATACAGAAACTGAGAGCTGTTGTAAGTCCATTACTGCTCAATCAAACTCACTCGTTTGGTATGATGTTAAAGAGCTATCTTAATGGGGTTTATGTTATGGCTCCCAACAGTGGGGACTGATGGAACCACTTAAAGAGCATCACGGTGGGGATGCCAGGATCCCTAGTGCCACCAACACCCAATCTACCAGTGAGTAAATCACACAGTTTGATCAGCGTATAAAAAGTTTGCAAACTGTTTATCGACCTACTAAGCTTACTTGTCAGGATTGTTCGAGGGTAGAAGCATGCAGGGTTATCTACAACTAAATGTGCATTGATATGTTGATCAAATAATTACTTTTGTTACAGATATCAAGAGTGAGGAAAACATTGAGATCGAGGTCACTGTGATGAAGGATGCAACCTTAGTAAGTTAATGTATAGTCTGTGTAAGCTAGAAGACATTTGGTTGTTACTGAAATAAGTAGATGAAAAGAATGGGTGTGATTACAGAAAGGACCCTCTTTTCAGTTTACCCCAAAACTGTAAATACTATAATATTTTACAATGGATCAGTTGTTTGCTGTCTCTAGCACTTAAAAATGCAGAATCTTCTACAGATCAAAACCACACTGGAGGAGGTGAACAGGGGTCTTCGGGGTAGGCTATGTTACAAACACACAACATATGTCCCACCAGCCAGAATCACTTTATTCTGTATTGATATTTTCATTACTTTACAAGTATGTCTGTTCACTTTGCAACAGACAAAAATTGGCAGCTTGAAGAGAAGAATGCCGCTCTACATCAAAAACTCCACAGCACTGAGAAGATGTATAGACAGACTCTAAACGAGCTGTAAGTGGATTTTGATATTAGTTTGATCATATTAGGATTTGTTCTCATTCACATGACATGTACATTGGTGTTTGTCTTTTCACAGGACCAAAGCCCTGATTCAAGGCAAACATGAGGAAAAGCAACATGTAAGTAAGCCTAAGACAGCCTGCCAAATACTGATCCATAACCGCTCAATAGTAAGCTAAACTACGAAGTACTTAAACCAAACCATAAGCTCCAGTATCAACACAGGTATTGGGTCACGTGAAAGGATGTCTTTGCACACATTTCTAATGCAATTTTTGTTTTCTCCTCAGATTGACACGCTACAAGATAAAATCCAGACCATATCTGTAAGGAGATCATTCACTTTAAAGTTAGCTACTGTAGTTGCACGAATGTGTTATTAGCTACGTTTTGCTAGTTACTCTGTGTCTTGCTGTACACTAAGATATACAGTGCTGCTTGAATGTATGTGAACCCTACAGGGCTGCTCATTATTTTGCTATAAAATAAACATATAAAATCCTAATCTAAACCCCAATTCGTAATAAAAACATTCCAAGTAAGTGACAGCAACCCAAAAAATATGATATATTTTCATTGTTTATTTAACAAAAGAGGTTTATTTAACAGAAACTCAGATTTGATGTGTGCAAAAATATATGAACTCCTTCAGTCAATAGCTTGTGGCACCTCCATTAGCAGCGATAACTTGGAGTAAACGTCTCCTATAGCCAGTAATCAGTTTCTGACATCTGTTTTGAGGGATTTTTGCCCACTCCTCCTTACAGAACTCAGCCAATTGAGTGAGGTTTGAGGGGTGTCTGGCATGAACTGCCTGCTTCAGGTCCTGCCACAGCATCTCGATTGGATTTAGCTCAGGACTTTGACTTGGCCAATCCAAAACACACATCTTCTTTCTCGTGAGCCATTCTTTGGTAGTTTTGCTTGAATGCTTTGGGTCGTTGTCTTGTTGGAAGCACCATTTTCGTCCCAGCTTTAGCTCGTTGACTGATGGCCTGACGTTCTGTTCAAGAATCTCCTGGTATACCTCAGAATCCATGGTTCCCTTAATGATGTGGAGTCATCCAGATCCAGAGGAGGAAAAGCAGCCCCAGATCTTGACATTCCCACCACCATGCTTGACTGTTGGAATAAAGTTGTTTTGGTGGTAGGCAGTGTTGGGTTTTCCCCAAACATAGCGGTGTTGATTGTGACCAAAAAGGACAAGTTTTTTATTTTTTATTAATTGGTCCAGAGAATGGACTTCCAGAAACATTCAGGTTTGTACAGGTGGTCTCTGGCAAAGTTAAGACGGGCAGTTTGGTTATTTTTTGACAGCAGAGGCTTCTTCCTAGCAACCCCCCCATGAATGGCATTTGGATTCAGTGTTCTTCTTATTGTTGAAGCATGCACAGTTACTTGAGATGCAAAAAGGGAGGTCTGCAAATCTCTACATGTTATGTTTGGGTTTGCTTTTACCTGATTTATTATTGTTTTGTGGCTCTTGGGGATATTTTGGAAGGGCGTCCACTTCCAGGCCAAGTTGCTGTCATGTTAAATGCTCTCCATTTGTAAATGATTTGCCTCACAGTGGACTGAGCTCAAATCTTTTTAAGATGATTTTATAGCCTTCTCCCAGACTGATGTGCTCTCACTACCCTCGTCCTGATGTCCTCTGAAATCTCCTTTCCTCTTGGCATGGTGTGCTTTGTATTCACCTGGATGGGTAACACCAAACTGACCAGGTTTCTTATCTCTATTATCATAGTCCCGCCCAAACTCTGTCCTAACGATCTCTCCTTTTATTGGTTCATTTGGTACCCAATTATTTACCACCTTATTCTACATACCTACTGATTTAACCAATGCAACTTGGGGTTCACTTATTTTTGCACCTGCACTAATTCCTTTAAAAACAAAAAACTCTACTACACGCATGATTTCTTCTACACCAACATATAGTATTGTTAAATATAAACCTGTTGTCAGATCAAAAATACTGATTCTGATTAAATTAAGATTTGATGGTAAATACTAAAATAATCTGTAATTGAACAAGGGGATCACATACTTTCAAGTAGTACTGTAATTCATTTATTGTCTTTAGCTGAAAGCCTCTGCTGCCGAGCATGCTCTGGCCATGGAGAAGAATGAGACAGCGCTACTCCGCCAGAGGTGAGTCCAACAGTCAATGAATTCTATTGAAATAGATTAGTGTCGGAGGCATGTCGAGTACTAAAACTCGACTCTGGACCGTGCATGCTGCCACGGTTTCGGGGGGTTCGAGTCACTACTCGGCGTCTGTCCGTGTTCTTCCTCTCTGTCTTCATCCACATACCTGTCTCCCTAGCCTCTACTTCCTACTACAGCAGGAGATCAGTCTCCTTTAAAAAAATGAAAGAAAAATAGATTATTGATGAGTGTACATCTGAATTGATCCTTTAGAAAGGAATTTCATCCCATCCTTAACCCTAAAACGTCATTTACATTCTATGACACTAAAAGCTACAACCACAACCCCTTTTTGTGGTCAGTTGAGTCTTTATGCCACGCTCACGTGCTCCTTTCTAGGAAATACGACTGTTTCATTCATGTGCTTTTTGGTTGGAATAATTATCCAACCAATATGATTTTAGCTAGCTTGATAAACTAACTGACGTTGCTCATAATTACGTTAGCTAGCATCCTTAACATTGACAATATGGCCAAACTAGCTACTTTATCAAATGGCAAATGTCGCCTAATTATCCATATTGACAAGGTTGTAGTTGTCAAAAACGGATTTGCTGTCATCTTTTGGTTGAAACGGTAAAAGGTCAGTGGTGAAACGTCACAACTCGGCAAAAACTTTTCTCAGTTTCCCACTTGTAATTCCGATTTGGAGGGTCGTTCAAGTGAAACTTCCTAGTTTGAACTCGGCATTTTCGATAACTATTATGACACCTGAACGTGGCATTAGTCAAGATCTACCCTGTTAGGGACATTTTGGGCACTAAGACCTGTGATTTCTTTCTAGGATTGTTCAACTAACCTCAAAGAAGCTGAAAATAGGAATACCTGGGTTCCTGATCAAGAACATTCCCAAGCGCCCGAAAACAACCAAGACCAACAAGCCCTTCTTGAAGACCTGCAAAGTTCTGAAAGCTTTCAAAGCACTATTCAAGAGATGAAGGCAATGCATACAATTGTACATTTGGTGCAATTATTCTCAGGACACGGGGTGAAGCAGAGTACAATAAATAAATCCAGATGCCTTATTCCATCAAGAAGTCTTCTTTAAAATCAACCAAGCTAAATTAAACACGTGTTTTATGTAATTTATATGGTAGGTCTCATTAGATATCATCCAACTCTTTAAAAATGTCTTTGTATGCAGATTTCTGCTCTGTTGCCATTAGGTAAGATACAACTCCATGGGGCTTACCTGCCAAGACCTCCATGGAAGCCACATAACCCATCATTTACCAAAGCCAAATGGTAGGACAATGATGAAGTCTATTATCTAGGTCTCCAGGGCTATTTTGGCGACGGGAAACCCCCACGTGAAGGTCGATTTGTCCCCACTTTGCAACCCAGGCTCTCTTTAGGGACCTGAGCTGCCCAAGAAACCAAAACATCTGGACATTTTAACAGTCGTAGATGGTTCACTTGAATGCTTTGCGAAGAAGCACGAGAAGGACAAGAGTGGACGAATAGATGTCCATTCAGCGAGACGCGCGAGTTAGCCTACAAACAAAGGGAAATGTAGACCTATACTAATTTATGAAAATAAGAACAAATCCTCTTTCTCGTGAGTGTTGCGGGTGTAAACTTGTCTTGCATAAACTTATCTTGGAGGATTGCATACGGGTAAATTAATGTATTTAAATGTTTCACTCAAGTACGAGAAGAACAAGAACAACATTTCCCCAACACATTAGATTTGTGCAGGATAAATACTCATGATAATGGCAAATTTTTTAAATTAAAACTAAATGTATAAGCCTACTTTGGGGAAACGAATGACTAAATATATATCCTATAGGGAAATAAGAAGGAGACCCAACAATATAAGTGAAATTCAACAATATGCTTTAGTAACGACAGAGACACACTGAGTCTGCTTCGTCACACAGTATAATAAGTGTTTGACTTAAATTGGGTTTAACATAAAAACGGAAGTTAATTGCCTATTAAAGAAGGCACGTTTAAATATAGATGCTCTGGTGTCTGGTCCCTTACAGATTGTTAGGCCTATACATTTGATTCCTATCTGATGTGTGTTCATACCACTCAAGATTTTATGTTGAGCACTTGTTGGCCTATGTTCCTGAGTTGGTTGTTGGAAATAATTTTGTATGCAGTTGAGAATAAACATACACTGCTCAAAAAAATAAAGGGAACACTTAAATAACACAATGTAACTCCAAGTCAATCACACTTCTGTGAAATCAAACTGTCCACAATAAATTTCACATGCTATTGTGCAAATGGAATAGACAACAGGTGGAAATTATAGGCAATTAGCAAGACACCCCCAATAAAGGAGTGGTTCTGCAGGTGGTGACCACAGACCACTTCTCAGTTCCTATGCTTCCTGGCTGATGTTTTGGTCACTTTTGAATGCTTTCACTCTAGTGGTAGCATGAGACGGAGTCTACAACCCACACAAGTGGCTCAGGTAGTGCAGCTCATCCAGGACGGCACATCAATGCGAGCTGTGGCAAGAAGGTTTGCTGTGTCTGTCAGCGTAGTGTCCAGAGCATGGAGGCGCTACCAGGAGACAGGCCAGTACATCAGGAGACGTGGAGGAGGCCGTAGGAGGGCAACAACCCAGCAGCAGGACCGCTACCTCCGCCTTTGTGCAAGGAGGAGCAGGAGGAGCACTGCCAGAGCCCTGCAAAATGACCTCCAGCAGGCCACAGATGTGCATGTGTCTGCTCAAACGGTCAGAAACAGACTCCATGAGGGTGGTATGAGGGCCCGACGTCCACAGGTGGGGGTTGTGCTTACAGCCCAACACCACGCAGGACGTTTGGCATTTGCCAGAGAACACCAAGATTGGCAAATTCGCCACTGGCGCCCTGTGCTCTTCACAGATGAAAGCAGGTTCACACTGAGCACATGTGACAGACGTGACAGAGTCTGGAGACGCCGTGGAGAACGTTCTGCTGCCTGCAACATCCTCCAGCATGACCGGTTTGGCGGTGGGTCAGTCATGGTGTGGGGTGGCATTTCTTTGGGGGGCCGCACAGCCCTCCATGTGCTCGCCAGAGGTAGCCTGACTGCCATTAGGTACCGAGATGAGATCCTCAGACCCCTTGTGAGACCATATGCTGGTGCGGTTGGCCCTGGGTTCCTCCTAATGCAAGACAATGCTAGACCTCATGTGGCTGGAGTGTGTCAGCAGTTCCTGCAAGAGGAAGGCATTGATGCTATGGACTGGCCCGCCCGTTCCCCAGACCTGAATCCAATTGAGCACATCTGGGACATCATGTCTCGCTCCATCCACCAACGCCACGTTGCACCACAGACTGTCCAGGAGTTGGCAGATGCTTTAGTCCAGGTCTGGGAGGAGATCCCTCAGGAGACCATCCGCCACCTCATCAGGAGCATGCCCAGGCGTTGTAGGGAGGTCATACAGGCACGTGGAGGCCACACACACTACTGAGCCTCATTTTAACTTGTTTTAAGGACATTACATCAAAGTTGGATCAGCCCGTAGTGTGGTTTTCCACTTTAATTTTGAGTGTGACTCCAAATCCAGACCTCCATGGGTTGATAAATTTGATTTCCATTGATCATTTTTGTGTGATTTTGTTGTCAGCACATTCAACTATGTAAAGAAAAAAGTATTTAATAAGAATATTTCATTCATTCAGATCTAGGATGTGTTATTTTAATGTTCCCTTTATTTTTTTGAGCAGTGTATTTAGGCCTACCTGTTATTAATTTGCATGGGAGGGGTGTGTATAGGAGATGACAATTTCTCAAAAAATTATTTTTATTTAATTTTTATGAATTGAGTGTTTCCAAATTAAAACTTACTAGCCAAACTAAATTCAATTAGGGATGTGGGCTTAGGCTACTGTCTAAGATCAACTGTTGAAGAGCTAAAACAAAAGATCTTAGATAGGCTACTTTCTATTCTGTAGGCCTATTCCCTGATGTTTTTGAAATTAGGCTAGTGTTATGATCCTCTTATGGTTTTGAATATGAGTAAATGACTAAATAATAAAGTGTTTTAGGCCCTAAGCTCTGCCTTTGTTATTTTTGTAATCAGAACCTTCAGCTGCTGGCTAAAGAATTATAATAATTAGGCCTATGATACAATAGTTGGTGCGTCAGCTTGTCAATCAAGAGCCCATCATTCCTTGACAGTGGGTTTAATTTTATCATCTGTGTCAACACAGTTTGAGATCATTTTGACCCGTAGGCCTTCCATCCATTTCAATGCGGAAATGCGCTTTGCTGGAAGAAGAAAAACGTGTCGGACCTCGCAACAGTAACTAAGGGGCGCGGCTTGATAATGTCTCTATTATGACGTAACAAAGCATGCAGTTAAAAAATAGAGTCTGGTGTATTTTGTAGTTCTTTCTTTTTTAATGCAGGAGTTTGTTTTCAATTCACTCAATATCGTTAGTCTGAATACTAGGGGTTTGAGAAATCCTACAAAAAGGAAAGCTTTATTTTTATACTGTAAACGCAGTAACTGTCCCGCTTCTCGTGGGCTGAAGGAGGAGTGGACCAAGGTGCAGCGTTTAAAGTGTTCATGATTTAAATTTTAAAAAACAATCGATCAAAAACAACAAACAGGAGAACGAAAGCAAACAGTTATGTCAGGCAAACAAAACAGCTAAACAGAAAATAACTACCCACAAAAACCATGTGGGAAAAAGCTACCTAAGTATGGTTCTCAATCAGAGACAATGATAGACAGCTGCCTCTGATTGAGAACCACACCCGGCCAAACACACAGAAATACAAATCATAGAAAAAGGAACATAGAATGGCCACCAAAATCACACCCTGACCAAACCAAAATAGAGACATAAAAAGCTCTCTACGGTCAGGGCCTGACAGTAATGCCGATTTTGTCCTTCTTCAGGAAACTCATTCGGGTGAAAGTGATTTGAAATTTTGGATAGCACAATGGGGAGATATGGCCTATTTCAGTCATGGATCAAATCATTCTGCTGGTGTTTTGACACCTATTCACAAGTTTAAAGTTTGACACATCTTCACAAGACGGCAGATGGGTCATAGTAACTGTTAAACTTGACAATGCTATTTTCATCATCTGTAATGTATACGGACATAACTCACATGCTCCTAATAAGACCCTTTTTACCCAATTTACCTGGAAAGTACAGGAATTTAGCAACGAATACTCAGAGGCTTTTCTAATTATTTCAGGGGATTTTAATGAAACACCTGATGCATCTGCTGATCGTTTTCCTCCTAGAACGAGTCAAAACCCTCAAAATAGTAACATTATCATTACATTATGCAAGGATCTCTGTGTTGAGGATGCCTGGCGTTATTTCAATCCGGATGCTAAGGGTTATACCTGGACCAACAAACTATGTCACGTAAATCTAGAATAGATTTTTTCCTAATTTCCCCTTTTTTGTTACAATTTGTTATAGATGTAGATCATCATTTGGCTCCCTTTTCTGATCATCACTTGATTTCCCTGAATTTACAAGCTCCTGAAAAATCAAAAGGTACTCGAGGATATTGGAAATGAAACAACACACTTCTTAAAGACACTACTCATGGAAGTAGATGGGAATTTTTCAAATATAAGGTCAGAGTGGTTGCCATTAAACTTGTCAAAGAGCTGATGCAATTAAAGAACCTTAGAGAAAAGGAGATGAGCAAGCTTGACAGTTTTCTAAAGAAAGATAATCTATCTGAAGAAGAGGAGTCTGTGTTCAAGTCTTTACAACTAGAATTAGAACAGATTTACACGGATCTGGCAAAGGGCGCCTTTGTAAGGTCAAGAGCAAAATGGATTGAAGAGGGGGAAAGAAACACTAGTTACTTTTTTGCACTTGAAAAAAGAAACTACAAAAGAAAATCTATAACTGCACTCAAAATTAACAATGTTTTATGCAAAGTTCCCATTACAATATCATCATTTGTCAATTCCTTTTATGAAAACCTTTACAGCTCTCAATTTCAGGAAGATGGTTGTGAAAGCTACATTTGCCACATTCAGAATTATGTCCCTGTAATTGAGGATGATTTTCACTCAGTTTGCGATTCACCTGTGTCAATTGAATAAATTAGAGAGGCTCTGAATTCAATGAAAAAATGGAATTCACCTGGCCCTGATGGCCTGTCAGTTTAGTTTTGGGAGTTACTAGAAGACCCGATTTTCAATATGTTTCAAGATTGCATTAAAAATGGGGAAATGGTCTCCACTATGAAACAGGGCCTTGTTTCATTGATTCCGAAGCCCGATAAAGACCCTTCTGTCACACCCTGGCCTTTGTTATATTGATTTTCTTTATTAGTTTAGTTAGGTCAGGGTGTGACATGGGGGATGTTTGTGTGTTTTGTCTAGTTTAGGGTGTGTGTATTGTTTAGGGGGTTTTGTAGTATGTATGGGTTTGTGTTCAGTGTAGGTGTTTAGGAAAGTCTATGGTTGCCTGATTTGGTTCTCAATCAGAGACAGCTGTTTATTGTTGTCTCTGATTGGGAGCCATATTTAAGGCAGCCATGGGCTTTAGGTGTTTGTGGGTAATTGTCTATGTTGAACGTTTTGTAGCTTGTGTGTGTACTAACGTTTGTAGCTTCACGGTCGTTTGTTGTTTTGTTTTGTAAAAGTGTTCGTTTCGTGTTTCGTCATCTTTAATAAAAGAAGATGTCCTCATATCCCGCTGCGCCTTGGTCCGCTTATTATGACGATCGTGACACCTTCTCTCATTGACAATTGGAGACCAATTACTTCATTAAATGTTGATTACAAATTGATTGCTCTGGTTTATGCCAAAATATTAAAGAAAGGAATAGATACCATTATAAGTGAGACTCAAACAGGATTTATGAAGGGCCGTCACATAAGCTCTAACATTCGTTTAGTCTTGGACCTTATAGATTATTCAGATGCAATTGACTCAGATGCGGGTGTCCTATTTTTGGACTTCTATAAAGCCTTTGACACAATTGAACATTCATTTCTCTTTAGGTCTCTTCAACTTTTTGGATTTTGTGAAAATGTTAAAGTAATTTGCATGTTTTAGAAAGATATAAATAGTTCTGTGCTACTAAACCTTAATACTTCCAAAAGATTCAGTATCTGTAACGGCTGTCCTCCTCCTCAAATGAGGAGGAGTAGTAGTACGAAGGATCGGAGGACCAATGCGCAGCGTGGTACGTGTTCATGCTCTTTATTATAACGAACACAAAAACAAACGACACGTGAAATACCAACCGAAACAGTTCCGTGTGGAACAAACACAGACACGGAAAATAACCACCCACGAAACCCAGGTGGAAAAAGGCTACCTAAGTATGATTCTCAATCAGAGACAACTAACGACACCTGCCTCTGATTGAGAATCATACCAGGCCAAACAAAACAACCAACATAGAAAAACGAACATAGATACAGGGGCAAAAATCTGATATCAACCTTGGAGGGGACAATTACATAAAATTTTCTCAAGAGCAATTCCTGAGGGGGACACCAAAAGTAGTGCTGTAACACATAGCCTACGTTGTAATATGTTAAATGTTAAATGTATATTGAGGAACCATAATTCCTACAACTGGATAATTGATAGGTACAGTAGTTAACTGAAGGGTTTTCCCAACTTGTTCAAATGTTTAAATCATTATAATTCTACTAATAATAATAGTTATAGCAGTGCTCCTTACCAGTCCAGTATGTATGCAGGTATTTGTACTTACAACCAGCAATATCAAGAAAGGCCAGTAGGTGGCAATGGTACTGTACACTGTATGGGTGTAGTTTTCATAAATACAATGAACATGGTGTGATCACATCTAAAAGAATCTCCATTGAGAACCATCACAAAGTTGGTCTCCGTATTGAATTGACCTTTTAATTTGACTTTTTCTGATACATTTATATAGTCATTAAATATGTGCCACTGGCCTGAATCTACTACAATATCTTTACAAGAACAAAAAGCTTAAAATAAGTACAGTTCTAAAAGAAAAATAACTTACTTCAATGAAAAACCCGAATAAATCAAACAAAATATCCTTCAGTCAGTGTCTCAACTCTTCAAACAGCAGCTATGGACAAGTATGTCGCACAAAGTACGCAATTTTAAATAAAATAACATGAAATAAATAATTTGTAAGTGTACTGAAAACTACTAAACAAAAGAACAAATATCAATTACACCAGGGGTTCTCAAACAGGGGTCCATGGACTAATTGCAAGGGGTCCGTGAAATAAAAAAGTGTAATGAATGTAGTCAGTACCACAAGGTTTCCAGTAAGTTTACATATAATATAGAGTGGAGGTTCTTGAGGACCGCTCAAAACCTTGCCTCAAAATATGCAGGGGTTCCAGTACCCAAAAAAGGTTGAGAACCACTGCTATACACACTACTGAGCAAAAGAACCAAACATATGTTTGTGGGTTTCAATGGATCCAACAAATTGCTGGCAGATATTTTCCCTCTTGAGACTGTCCAGCCTGTCAGTCTCTCTTGGCCCATGCGAGCCCGTAGCCAAGTCTTTAACCTGCGGAGTACACTGAAACTCCTCTCAGCCTCACATGAAGACACTGGCACCACAAACAAAATTCTGATCAGCACCTCAACTTGGTCAAACAACCCCCGCACCTCCACTGGAAGCCTCCTGAGGACCTCTGCTGCCTCTCCACTGCTGCTAGAGGGGTATTTGTTGTGAAAGAGAGGGATCTGCACTGAAAGAGAATCTATGTTCAGTTCTGGGTACTGATCTAGAGACTCATCCAACTCCCTCGTGAGAAGCGCTCTTTCCAACTTTTGCAGGACGTTTAGACTGTCCTGGTCAAAACGGTCGCCAAACTGAACCTCCACACCATCCAACACTTTAAAAATTTCTGCCCTATAGTGATCCACTGCTTTGCCAGCAAATCGTCTTGAGTGCGTCTCAATGGATTCAATAGAGTCAATCAATGTTGTTGCTTTCTCATACAGTGCAAGGTAGCTTCCATCATTTCTCGTGCCCCTAAGAGATGACCGCACACACTCGACTGCAGCCTGCATACCAGAGACAGTCTGAGCTTTCTTCTGCAGTGAAATGTTTAGACATTCAAGCTCTCCAAGAACAGCAGAGGCAAGTGTGAGGCCCAACACAGTCTTGCCTTTGCTGAAGTGCTCGAATAAGCCACTGGCAGTTGAAGCTGTCTTGGATGCAGATTTTGCCATCTCCTCTAGGCTGCTTAGTACCCTCTCATACTGCACTAGCACAGCTCTAATAGCAGTATTCCGCACAGTCCACCTTGTTGGACATAGGGGTTTCAGGGTGGTCAGATTTGTATCTTTGGACGTGGCAATTGATTCAAACATGCTCTTAAACTTTCCTGACTGGCCATAGAGGACACCTAACTGATGGACCCAGGAAAGGGAATTCCGGATCAGTGGGGAAGCTGAGCAGCCAGCCTGTGTAATCAGATTTACACAGTGTGCTCCACAATGGACATAGGGGGCTAATGGCTGCTGCCTCCTCACAATTGCCTGTGCACCTGTGTATTTTCCTGCCATGTTTGAGACACCATCGTAACTCTGCCCACGTAAGCCAGACATGGGCAAATTGAGCCTCAACAACACATCAGTTGCCACCTTCGCAATGCCCTCGCCTGTTGTCTCCGACACCCTGTATAGCCCAATAAACTCCTCGTGAGGGACAAGGTCATGGTCAACATAACGCAGACAGACATTCTCCTGTTCAGCACCAGAGACATCTTGAGTACCATCAACAATGAATGAAAATTGTACAATCGGAAGAGACCTAATCTCAGCTGCAATGCCTCGAATGACTGTATTGGCCATGATGTTCAGAATTTCATTCTGTGCTTTGGGGCCTGTGTACATTGTGGTACGCTCTGTTAACCACTTCAGTAAAATGGGATCATCCTCTTCTGCCCTAAGTTTCGAAAGCTGGTATAAATTCCCACTGTCATCCGTGTGGCCTCTAAAGGCTTGTCCCTGTCTTACTACATGCCGCACCGAACTAACAATTTTCATCAAGCAATGCCTTGCGTCCTCCTGCTGTTTACCCCACGCGCTGGATAACTGGACACTGATTGGATTTAGCTGGTGTGCTGTTACAATTACAAAGTGGCGGTGGGTTTGGCAGTTTTGATGTGCTGTGAGTTTTTCAATGGCTTTTCTCCAGTTCCTAAATCCTGCACTAATGAAGGCAGCATCTGCTCTTTGGCCAAAAGATGGCTGGCTTGAAAACCCTTGGCTACAGTGAAAACACAACACTCCTTTTATTGATGGATTATAATGTAGCCAGAGGAAATCGCGAAACCATCTCTCTTGAAACGTCAACACTCTGTTGGCAAGAGTTTGCGGTTCTATAAATTGTGGGTGTGGCTAATATGGTTTTGTGCCATCACTGAGGTAACTGGACAATGCTGTGCCACTGTCCCCTATACTGGTGCTGCTGGCAACAAGGGTGACACCTGGTCCTGCCGTGGCTGTGACACTGTCCTCTGAAGTCTCTCTCCCTGGCTCTTTCCCTTTCACCACCCTCACTGACTCACAGTCTGTCTCCTAGAAAATAAATAAGGTGTTTGCCGTACTCCTAACTACCGGTACCCAAAACTACACAATCAATCACAACAGCAATACCATTGCCTTAAACAAATCTTAGTTTAGTCACCAGTTTAAGTTGAGAGTGGGGGTATCCATGGCATTTTCCAATTATGTCCCTATTTTACAAGTCAAAAGAATTGAGAACCTTTCATAATGTTGCCAAACAAAGACTCAACAAATTTACCTGAGACTCCCTGTCTCTGCCAGTCTGTCCCTGCATATCTGTCCCCAGCTCTGCTGTCTGTGTGCCATCTGTTGCCTGCTCTGCCTAATGACATCATTGTGAAACATTTCCATTAGCATTTCACTTCTTTCTTATGAACATTTTATCAACTAGTCTTTGAGATATTAGGTTCTTACTTTGCGTTTTGGTGTACTGAAAAATACTCTGATGTCCGTCTTTTTACTTTTTTCTGACATTTTTCTGGCTGGCTGGCCTAGCTGCACACACACATTTACACAACATATGCTGCAACCTTTCGTAATTTGAATATAGTTTGTTTCATATTGGCTGGCTTCCAACAATAGCTGCATTTGCAAAGCTAGCGAACACCAATTCCGTTTCTGTGGTGTTTGCTATAATCTTTGCTACCTGGTTAAATAAAGGTGAAAAAAAAATAAAAAAAGTTCACTAGCGACAATTTAGCTTTTGCAACGAGACCATTAAATATATTTAAGACAATGGTATAAGAGAGTGTAGTTCTGTTCAGTTTGGACTTCAGTTTATCGCTAACCTTATCACAGGGACTTTGAAGCACTACAGCTGCATGCTGATCTTGGAATAAACTGACGATAGCAAAGATTCCATCTTTGACGACGCCACATAAATGGAATAGGTACTAGCTAGCTTGATAGTTAATGTTTGCTTTAGTTTGCGCGCTAGCTCTGCAAATTCAGCTAGTGTGTGAACCCTGCCAACATAAAAATAAATAAATAACATTGCTATGGATTGACTGGATTAACCTCACGTCAGTTACGTACATGTGCCTTTCGGACAGTAGATACGAACCCTCTATTACCTTGCCAGCTAAAGAAATGGCAGTGGATCAAACCATCGTGAGGCAAAGGGCGGGGGGAGGTCGCAATCTTTTGAAACTTAAAAACGGGGTATTAAGTGTCTATAATCAGCACAAGTGCTTTCATTGCGTATTATTAAAATTATTGAAATTACGTAGTTATGTTTACAGCGATATATTGGGGGGGACAAATCATATTTTTCCCAAGATGGGGGGGTCGTGTCCTCCCTGGGATTTCTGCCTATGCATAGATAACCCACCCAACTCACGCCCTGACCATACTAAAACAAAGAAATAACAAAAAAACTAAGGTCAGAACGTGACAGTATCAACAGATGTGTACGATAGGGCCGCCCAATTTCGCCATTTTTATTCATTTTGGTTGTGGAACTTCTATCTCTATATATTCTGAATAATGCAAATTTGTATGGCTTAACCATTTTTAACAAAGAAATCAAAATCTCCCAACTGGCTGATGATACTACTATTTTCTTAAGAGACAAAGACCAGGTCGCCCATGCCCTTAATACTTTAACTGCACTTTCTATTGCATCAGGATTAATGCTGAATGTTTCTAAATGTGAAATCTTATGTTTTTGTTTTACTCTGATGATAAAGAAATAGAAAATATTCCTGTAAAGGACTGTGTTAAATATTTAGGAATACATCTGTCAAAAAAACACTTAGTCAGACATTTGAATTTCTCTCCTAAAATTAAGAGAACTAAAAATATATTTAATAATTGGCTACAAAGGGATCTTTCTATACTTGGGAGAGTACTTCTGTCCAAGGCAGAGGGACTGTCTCGTTTTGTGTACCCTTCATTATCGTTATGTGTAAATCCAGCTACTTGTAAAAGAGATTAATAAGACCTTTCTTGACTTCATCTGGAAAAATAAGTCTCACAAAACTAAAAAAGTCAGTTCTTTCTAACAAAAGAGTTGAAGGCGGTCTAGAAGTGTTGGATTTTGTTGACATAAATAACACTTTCAAGATAAACTGGTTGAAAAAATGTTTGATCAATACTGATTCAATATGGTATTTCATTCCAAATAATGTGTTTAATTAATTGGGAGGTCTTCAATTTTTACTGAAATGTAGTTATATTCCTGAAAGATTACCAGCTGGCATGAGAGGAATATTGACTTTGTTCTTGATATTTTTGACAACAAGGGTAATATTCTCACATATGAACAATTTATAACATTGAAAGAGTTTCCAATACCTTTCAGAGAGTTTATTTCTGTGATCAAAGCCGTTCCCAGTGGTCTAACTACACTAAAGCGGAAGTGCAGTCTTTTCTTTCCTGTTTAGTTTTTCCTGAACACGATGTATTGAGAGCGCTATTTATACTTAACTAACATAGAAGTGTGTTCATCAACAGACATTTTAACGTAACATTAGTGGTTTAGTGGCATGGCATCTTATAATGGTGGTGAACCAAAATTCACTGCTGGGAGGGGGAGGTTTTTCTCATACTCTGATCAAACCCCTGTAAAGCGTGTAGGTGCAGGAGGTTCCCCCATGTTTTGCTCCACAAAAAATGTGGATAAAAGCCCTTCAATCCAAACGCCCCTGTAGATGGTCTAGCTGAGCTGGTCACTCAGCTAGCCCGGGAAATAGGGAGCTCCATTAGGGAAGAACTACAGAGGGGCAGGTCCAGTACTTATGAGCCACCAGTAAGTACAGAAAAGATAAGTGATCATCATTCAGAGTCAGTAGGATATGTAGACCTCAGTAAAATGAAGTTCATCATGCAATCAGACATAAAGGAACCTCCTACATATAGAGGAGATGGTACAGACAAATGCTCCATTCATGAATGGGAGGAGTTGATGAGAATATACTTGAGGAGGAAGGGATGTCCTGTTGGGGAACAATCAGATGAGATGATTAGTCGATTACCTGGCAAAGCTACATTTACGCAATGAGACAACTGTTGATCCTACAGAGAAGCCAGAGATTGTATTTGACATTCTGAAACAGAATTTCAGCGAATTGGCTTATTCATGCATGCCTTTGGCTGATTTTTACAATACTAAACCTGTACCCGGAGAGGCTGTTATGGAGTATTAGGTTCGATTGAACAAGGCCGTAGATGTCGCTGACGAGGGCCTTAAGAGACAAGGTAAGAAGATTGACAGCTCCAATTCCAATGTCGTTAGGATGTTTGTTACATACTACCCTGACCCCAAACTGGCAGCAGTATTCCAATACAAGTCTGCTGAGAAATGGACTGCGAGTGAAGTACAGGAGAGAATCTATGAACATGAACGCCGCAGGAAGGCCACAATGTGTCAATCTACCACTGTATCTTCAAAGCAAGTAACAGTACATTCCCAGATAACTCTGTTTGAAGGCGGGGTCAATGCTGGTGCGTGCAGTGACACTTCTCTCACATCAAGCGCCAAACAAGATGGGCAGAGTGCAAGTATCGAGAGACTCATTCACCTGCTTGAACGTACCTTAGAGAAGAGCATACCACCCGCTATGGTTTCACAGACACAGGCCAAGGCACCATCTTTCCCCGCCCAACCCTTCAGGCGTAGGGAATGCAGGGTTTGTGGCTCAACAGATCACTCCACTGTGATGCACTGTAGACAAGAGAACCTGTGCCTCTGGTGCTTTTCCCCAGATCATTGGAAGTCAAATTGTCCAAAACGGGGTGGTGAGAGACGCCCACCACAACAGCAGAGAAACTCACCACCACAGCAGCAACCGTTAAACTGACACGCCCACAGGTGAAGGGGGGAAATGTGGGTGTTCAACTGTCTACCCCCAAGAAAGAATCTGATGATCTCGAGAAAACGTATGAGATTTTATGCTCTGACGCAAAAGAAGGAGAGAAAATTGTTATGTTAGGTTCACAAGACGTTGAGGGTTTTTCAGATTTGTTTTACACCTCTGTGTTTGTACATGGGAAAGTGCAGCTTAAGGGCATGCTTGACACTGGGTCTATGGCCTGTACATTGAGTGAACATGCGGAGCAGAGACTTTTGGAAGCAGGTGCCCTTCCTCAGCATTATCAGCCTCCTACAGAGTTAGTGTTAGTGGGGTGTGGGGGGAAGAAGACCTCAACAAAGTGTTTCTATGATTTGGAGATGCAAATCTATGGGATTGATGTTAAAGTGCCCACCCTGGTTGTTCCTGGACAGCGTGATGATCTCATCCTGGGCTCTAATGTCATTAAGCATCTATTGCATGAGATGAAAGGCACTGACAAATAATGGAAGCTCGTCAACAACATGGATGGCCAGACCCACTCACCAGAGGGTGAGCAGTTTCTGCAGATGATGACAAGTGTCACAAGATGGAAGGGACAGCAAGTCGATGGCAAGATTGGGACAGTGAAGCTCACTCAAGCCGTGACTCCTTCGCCCAAGACTGAACACTTAGTTTGGGGTAAACTTCCTAAAAATGTGGCATTGTCTCCAGGCAGCACTGTAATAGTCAAGCATACCAGCTCAAAGGTCATGCCCAGAAACATACTCGTGGGTAGAGTTATTACACCCATGTGGGGAGATTGCTGGGTCCCTTTGACGGTAATAAACTGTTCTGACAAACATCTCACCCTAAGACGTAACATGAAGCTGGCCGATGTGTCTACATGCTTGGCTGTTGAGGATGCAACAATCTTTCAGGGCCTTCATGAAGTGAGGAAAACCCCAATGGAACAGAAGCAGGATGACAATGGCTGTCACAATCTGAAACAAAGACTGTCCGATCTAGGATTAGTAGACATTGACATTGATGGATGCCAGGTAGCTGACCAGTGGAAGGAGAAGCTTGTGAATACCATCACAAAATATGAAAACATCTTCTCAAGACATAATCTGGACTGCGGAGAAGCCAGGGGTTATGTTCACCGTATCCACCTGGTGTATGACAGACCCTTCCGGCTACCATACAGAAGAGTTCCGCCTGCTCATTACCTGAAGCTGAGGAAGGTATTGACAGATATGGAAGAAGTAGGTCTTATACGCAAGTCGGTTAGTGAGTATGCCTCCCCTTTAGTTATGGTATGGAAGAAAGACGGGAGTCTGAGGTTATGCACTGACTTCAGGTGGATGAATGTACGAACGGTGAAGGACGCTCATCCCCTTCCTCATTAAACATCCCCCTTCCTCATTAAGCAGATTGCCTCGTAGCCCTTGATGGTAGTGCATTTTTCAGCACCATGGACTTGACCTCAGGATTTTATAACATTCCAGTTCATGAAGAGAACAAGAAGTACACAGCCTTTACCACACCGAGGGGACTTTATGAGTACAATCGCATGCCACAAGGTCTGTGTAACAGCCCGGCCTCCTTCATGAGAATGATGTTAAGTATATTTGGGGACGTAAATTTCTCAAATCTCCTTTGTTACCTAGATGACTTGTTGGTCTTTGCACCCACTGAGGAACAGGCTCTACAGCGACTTGAAGTTGTGTTTAGCCATCTAAGAGCCAACAATCTCAAACTAGCACCCAAGAAATGCCACTTCCTACGAAGAACAGTGAAATTCCTCGGAGGCTGAAATCCTTCTTGGGTATGGTATTATATTACCAGCACTTCATTCCTGACTGTTCCGCCATAGCCAGACCTTTGTTTGCACTCACTGGGGGTCAAAAGAGAAGAGGAAGAGATGGGAAGAAGGGCAACAGTGGGATTTTCCGGAAGCTGACGCTATCGGATTGGACTGAGGAGTGTGTCGTTGCATTCCAGAAGCTGAAGGATGCTCTTTTGAACTGATTCGTGCTAGCTCACCCTGATTTCGAGAGGCCGTTCATTCTCTTCACTGACGCTTCCTTGGATGGTCTTGGTCTTGGGCCTGTGCTTTGTCAAGTGCCTGAAGGTGAAGATAAGGCAAGGCCCATAGCATTCGTGAGCAAGACCCTGAGTAAGTCGAAGAGAAGGTATCCGGCACACAGACTTGAATTTCTAGCACTGAAATGGAGTGTGTGTGAGAAATTCAGTCACTGGCTTAAGGGGCACGAGATCACAGTCTGGACAGATAGTAACCCGTTAACGTACATCATGACAAAACCCAAGCTGGACGCTTGCGAGCAAAGATGGGTTGCCAAGCTGGCACCGTACAACTTCGATTTGAAGCGTATCCCAGGCAGCAAGAATACAGTAGCAGATGCACTGAGCCACGACCCCTTCGCAGTGACTGTCGCGCAGAGACTGATGAGGGAGTCCTACCTAGCACTTCTGTCTGAGGCTGTTGGGACTTTGAATGATGATGTCCAAATGCCTTCCGTTGGGCGTCTTATCCCCAGGAGATAACCTCCTTGACCACTGCTGAAGTGAAGGCCATATGTCAGCTCCATATCGACTGGGAATGTTCAACGGAGATGCAAGCAATCCAGCTTGGTTCCAACACCCAACAGCTGCTTTCTCCTGGTATTGACACTTTGCCTGAACTCTCGCACGAGGAACTTCGAGATCTTCAGCTGCAAGACTCTGTAACTTCCAAGGTCATCCCTTTCGTCTTCAATAAGAAACGGCCCACCAGACGAGATCGATACAATGTTTCTTCTAAAGTGTTGTTGCTGATGAAACAGTGGGAGCGCTTGATCCTAAGAGAGGGAGTTCTGTATCGTGTCATTAAGGTGAGTCACACAAACCGGAGAAAGTTCCAGTATATCTTGCCAGAGGTGTTGAGACTCAAAGTGATGACTGGCATTCACAACCTTGCAGGACATCAAGGCCAAGCTAGAACTCTAGACTTGGCCAGACAGAGGTTTTTCTGGCCTGCAATGGAGAGAGACATCAAGGAGTATGTGCGCTTCTGCCAGAGATGCGTTCTAGCAAAGACTCCAGAGCCAGCGGCTAGAGCTCCGTTAGAGAGCATCAAAACTTGCTCTCCCATGGAGTTGGTGTGTTTGGATTTTTGGAAAGCAGAAGACAGTAAGAAGAACTCAGTTGATGTTCTGGTGGTGACTGACCACTTCACCAAACTTGCCCATGCATGGCCATGCAGAAACCAGACAGCCAAGCAAGTAGCTCGTAAACTGTGGGATCATGTCTTCTGTGTCTACGGATTTGCTTCAAGGAACCATACTGATCAGGGCGCAAATTTCGAGTGCGAGCTAATAGCAGAACTGCTTAAGCTCTCCGGTGTCCAAAAGTCAAGAACCATGGCATATCACCCAATGGGGAACGGAGAAACTGAACGCTTCAACAGGACTTTAGGTAGCATGCTCAGGAGTCTGCCCTTGAAAACCAAAGAACATTGGCCTGAACAAATCCAGTCATTGACATTTGCCTACAATGCCACTATTCACGAGACTACAGGCTATGCTCCAATCTTTCTCATGTTTGGTAGGGTCCCTCGGCTACCAGTGGATGTTATGTTCGGCAATGTTTTGGACGACTCCAGTGTTGTGGATTGCAACAAGTATGTTGAGACTCTGATCACTGGGCTGAAGGAAGCTATGAGTGTTGCCCAAAGGCACACTGACAAGCAACAGAAACGACAAGGTCGGCAGTATGACAAGCGGGGTAAAGGCATCAGTTTGTCCATGGGGGATCGTGTTCTCATCGCCAACAAGGGTGAAAGGGGCCGCCGCAAGTTGGCTGACAAGTGGAACCCCGAGATTTTCACAGTGACTTCAGTCAATCCACAAACCCACATGTACATAATTCAAGACCGTTATGGCAGAGAGAAAGTGGTTCACAGGAATCTACTGCTGCAGGTGAATTTCCTGCCATTTGAAATTGATGATTCAGTGCACTTCAATGACAGTGATGCTGCAGGGCCTTCAATCAATGTAGATGCAGGAGAGGTCACCCACTCCGGCGATGGACTGGACAGGGAAGACATGGAGGACTCTGGGGAGGAAAGTGCATCTCGGCTGGCGGAGGATTCAAGCGATTACTCCGAGCTCTGGACATCGGATGGAAAGTCAGAACCAGAAGAACCTTGTTTGCTTGAGGAAAATGACCTGGGAAGCACCTCTGAGATCCTGGAGCTGATTCCTTCAAACCCTTCTCTGATCAATGATCTAAGGCCAGAGCCACTGTTACATGCTGACCAGACCGGACATGTCACGTGCGCGAGCGTCGCAAAAATAAATTTAGAAATCCATGTTATTCAATTATTGCACCCACACTGCTCGCGGCGCCAACGAGCGTCTGCGACGCCAAGGGCTAAAATAGAACTCATTCCTATTTCTGACGCAGATCGCGCTGCAAGTCCTGCCTCTCCCATCTCTTTATTGGTTTATAGAAGCAGGTACCCACGTGCCATCTCCTCATTGGTTATACCCACGTGGGTGATTTGCCGGTAGTCGTGGTAATACAATGAAAGTTTAGATGCGATCACCATATAATTTAAAAGATAAAAAAGCCTGGAAGGAGGAGAGATGACTAGAAACGATTCGGTTGGCGTTTTATGTGTGGATTAATTGTCGGAGTAGAGGTCCTTGTGCATTTCAGGTAAAATAACAACTCATTGTTTATATCCCAGGACAAATTAGCTAGCAACAGCAAGCTAGCTAAATAGGACAAATTAATGTTAGCTAGCAAGTGCAAGCTAGCTAGCTAAATTGCCATACATGTTTAACGCTTTTCGACCTTTCCCCAAATTAATGTCATTGGTTCAGAGTTTGTTTTGATATTTTAACCTGCGTGTCGTTATTGCGTTTTGTGTGGGGGGGGGGGGGGCAAAATAAATGTATGCATGATAGCGCACGATGGCGCACGCGCGAAACCGGTTTGGGTTCCGTGTTAGTCACCATGGCCCCTAGCTCAGTGGCAGGCCGCACAAGGGCGGGGAGGGTAGTTAAACCAGTCAAGAGACGAATTGAGTCAATCCACCAGAAGGTGCAAGTTTAACATAGTACTGAGATATGATATATTACAGAATTACCGTTTTTTAAGGCTAAGAAGGTAGGTATAGTGTAAGAGGCACTATGCATCTAGGGGCAGTTGAAGGCCTGACCAACGTTCACTTGCCCTGAACCCTATGGGTAGCTTTGAGCTGAATTCAGAATTATGCCTTGAGCTTGGTAGGTTATTTTGTTGTTTTACAAGGTTGGTGAAATTCAGGAGGGGTGAATGTAACAGTTGTTAAAGTACTGTGTGAATTTCACCAGGTTCATATATGAATATGTCATGTTGATTTGTTATTATGCATGCCTGCATCCTGGGAGTAGGGGAGTGTGTACTTACGTTTTGCCCTGCGTGCTCGTGCTCAAATCATTTTGATGCACTATGAGAGGTAGGAACGCTTTTTCTGTCGTCTTCAGAAAAGTTTGATTATTTTAAGCACAAAGTCATACACACAGTGTTTTGTTCATGAATAATGTTGTATATTTAGAGGTTACTCATAAGTGGATGGTATTGTTAAGATGCACTTGTAATTGTATTTTTTAGGATGATATCAACATTCTGAATTCAACATGTGGTTAATAGCTAGCTAAGGTATTGGCAGGCTATTGTATGTGTGAACGATGGCTAGCTCCTCAAATGATCCCAGTCCCTTGTATTGTGCATCTGTTGTAGAAAGAGGCGACGATTCGCAGAACATATGTGCTCTACAAATGTTTTATTTTCTTTTGGATGCAGGTATGTGGTTTTATCTATGTAAACTATGTTATGTATAATAGGGAGAGGCTGTACTATTTTTTGTATTCAAAAATCATTTTGATGCACTATGAGAGATGCAGGATGCACAGAGTGAATTCTGCTTGATTAAAACTATCTGATCTCCAAAGTCCACGTCTATAGTCTCAATCAACCACACACAACGCAGTTACAACGGTGCAGTACAGCACCGGTTACACTTATTCCTGACATTGTCTGGGAAAATGCATGGTTAAGGCCTTACAAATATTGTATACCAAACAAAGTTAAGGAAGTGCACTTCAAAATTTTACATAAGGTATATCCATGTAATTCTATGATGTCCAAATTTGTGGCTATTGATGATATCTGCGTTTTGTGTGAAAAAGAAGGTGAGAATCTGTCACACTTGTTCTTTGAATGTAAATTTGTGTCAGCATTTTGGGAAAACCTTGCAAAATACTTACTTACCATTATGAACACTGCCTATGTTTTTGACATGAAAGATATAATATGTTACTATTGCAATGATAAAATTACACATTTTTCTGATTGAATTTAATTATCTTATTAAAATAACAACAAGAATAACATCTTCCTGAATTATTATAATAAGATATTTTCAGAGTGAATACAATTGCACAAAAATTGTTTCTTTTTTGTATTTTATTGATGTTTTTGGATGTAGTAAAATACTACTTAAATGAATGTTTTTGGTTTTAAATATACTTAATTATCAAAAGTAAATGTAGCCTATAAATCATTTCAAATTGCATGTATTAACAAAACCAGAAGGCACAATTTTCTTGTTGTTTTAATTTACGGATAGCCAGGAGCACACTCCAACACTTTTACAAACAAACTGTGTGTGTTTTGTGAGTCCGCCATCAGAGGCAGTAGGGATGACCAGGGCTGTTCTCTTGATAAGTGTGTGAATTGGACAATTTTCCTGTCCTGCTAAGCATTCAAAATGTAACAAGTACTTTTGGGTGTCAGGGAAAATGTATGAAATAAAAAGTACATTATTTAGGGCCTCCCCATAGGCGCAGCGGTGTAAGACACTGCATCGCAGTGTTGCGTCATCACTACAGCCTGGGGTTCGATACCAGGCTGTGTCATTACCAGCCGTGACCGGGAGTCTCATTGGGTGGTGCACAATTGGCCCAGCGGGTTAGGGCAGGGTTTTGGGGAGGCTTTACTTGGCACATCTCGCTATAGTGGTGGGCCCGGGCGCCTGCAGGCTGACTTCGGTTGTCAGTTGAACAGTGTTTCCTCCGACACGTTGGTGCAGCTAAAAAGTAAAAGTACTTTAAAGTACTACTTGAGTAGTTTTTGGGGGGATTTGTACTTTATTAAAGTACTTTACACCACTGGCAAATAGTACCCACAGAGATCCTTTATGGTAATCTACCTTTCTACCTCACTGACAGTCCATTCCATCTGATGTGAATTCCATAATAAATGGTAATGTGACATTTGTTTGTTTGTCCAGTTTCTCTTCTCTCTAGAAGAGGAATGGTTTGGAGCAAGCCATTCTGGAGTGGGATGGGAGCTCACTCTCCCTGCTGTCCTGATTTTGTTTGGTGTGATATTCCTATGGAGGACCGTCCTTGCGGTAAACCTTTTGTATTATTACCATGTTACAACGATTTTCATACACTTCAACTTCCTATGGAAATGAAAGGAATTGAGGGAAAGGCTCATTTTGCAGTTTGATTGATCTTCTAATGATGTATGATGTAGTCCATGTTTGAACGTTGTTCTCATTGCCTTGTCTCTGTTTCTTATAGATCAAAAGCAGGATACGTCTATGTGAGTTTTCCTACCTTTCATTAAGTAGCTCAGATGAGGAGACGCAAGCTTTTTTACTTACATTTTATACAGTAGATTTAGCTCCTTAGTCATGCCTGAACCAAGACTAATTTCATATTCCCCTCTGTATCTCCAGTGACTGAGACACAGCTAAACGTGAAACTCGCCCAGCTATCGAAAAAGAAATGTGATATAATGATTCAATTGTCTGAAATGGAGATACTGGTACGTTTCAGAAGCTAAGTCAGACCTGGGACATTCTGGATTTGAATAACATATACTTTTCCATGATAATTGTAACTTATGTTCTAAATCTGGTTGGTTTTAGTTGAAGGACTATGACTCGCGGGTGCAAAGGTCGGGGGAATACCTGCAGTGACATATACTTTTCCATGATAATTGTAACTTCTGTTCTAAATCTGGTTGGTTTTAGTTGAAGGACTATGACGCGCCAGTGAAAAGGTTGCGGGCATGCCTGCAGTCCTCTCAGGAGGATAATCAGGATCTGGAGGTAAGCAGTCAGAGAACTCTTATTCCTAAACCCCTTTAACTAGTTTCCCTGCCCTCTACAGTGTATGATGTGTCATCATGTCTAATAGACTGACATTGACTAATGTTTAGTTACTGGAAATGTATGGAGTTCTATAGGTGCAAAGTCAAATAACATCTGAAAATGTATTTGAACTATTAACTCACGGTCAAAGTATAGTCCATTTATCAATTTGTTTAATTGTGATGGTCAGACGTTTATCACACAGTTAACATTGAGCCCATCTCTTTTATCCCAAGGATATGAAGAAACAATGGGACATCAGAGCTGGAGAAATGGAGGCATTTCATCTACAACTCCAGGAGCGTGTTGAACGCATACAGAAACTGAGAGCTGTTGTAAGTCCATTACTGCTCAATCAAACTCACTCGTTTGGTATGATGATAAAGAGCTATCTTAATGGGGTTTATGTTATGGCTCCCAACAGTGGGGACTGATGGAACCACTTAAAGAGCATCACGGTGGGGATGCCAGGATCCCTAGTGCCACCAACACCCAATCTACCGGTGAGTAAATCACACAGTTTGATCAGCGTATAAAAAGTTTGCAAACTGTTTATCGACCTACTAAGTTTACTTGTCAGGATTGTTCGAGGGTAGAAGCATGCAGGGTTATCGACAACTAAATGTGCATTGATTTGTTGATCAAATAATCACCTTTGATACAGATATCAAGAGTGAGGAAAACATTGAGATCGAGGTCACTGTGATGAAGGATGCAACCTTAGTAAGTTAATGTATAGTCTGTGTAAGCTAGGAGACATTTGGTTAAGTTACTGAAATAAGTAGATGAAAAGAATGGGTGTGATTACAGAAAGGACCCTCTTTTCAGTTTACCCCAAAACTGTAAATACTATAATATTTTACAATGGATCAGTTGTTTGCTGGCTCTAGCACTTAAAAATGCAGAATCTTCTACAGAACAAAACCACACTGGAGGAGGTGAACAGGGGTCTTCAGGGTAGGCTATGTTACAAACACACAACATATGTCCCACCAGCCAGAATCACTTTATTCTGTATTGATATTTTCTTTACTTTACATGTATGTCTGTTGACTTTGCAACAGACAGAAATTGGAAGCTTGAAGAGAAGAATGCCGCTCTACATCAAAAACTCCACAGCACTGAGAAGATGTATAGACAGACTCTAAACGAGCTGTAAGTGGATTTTGATATTAGTTTGATCATATTAGGATTTGTTCTCATTCACATGACATGTACATTGGTGTTTGTCTTTTCACAGGACCAAAGCCCTGATTCAAGGCAAACATGAGGAAAAGCAACATGTAAGTAAGCCTAAGACAGCCTGCCAAATACTGATCCATAACCGCTCAATAGTAAGCCAAACTACGAAGTACTTAAACCAAACCATACGCCCCAGTATCAACACTCATATTGGGTCACGTGATAGGATGTCTTTGCACACATTTCTAATGCAATTTTTGTTTTCTCCTCAGATTGACACGCTACAAGATAAAATCCAGACCATATCTGTAAGGAGATCATTCACTTTAAAGTTAGCTACTGTAGTTGCACGAATGTGTTATTAGCTACGTTTTGCTAGTTACTCTGTGTCTTGCTGTACACTAAGATATACAGTGCTGCTTGAATGTATGTGAACCCTACAGGGCTGCTCATTATTTTGCTATAAAATAAACATATAAAATCCTAATCTAAACCCCAATTCGTAATAAAAACATTCCAAGTAAGTGACAGCAACCCAAAAAATATGATATATTTTCATTGTTTATTTAACAAAAGAGGTTTATTTAACAGAAACTCAGATTTGATGTGTGCAAAAATATATGAACTCCTTCAGTCAATAGCTTGTGGCACCTCCATTAGCAGCGATAACTTGGAGTAAACGTCTCCTATAGCCAGTAATCAGTTTCTGACATCTGTTTTGAGGGATTTTTGCCCACTCCTCCTTACAGAACTCAGCCAATTGAGTGAGGTTTGAGGGGTGTCTGGCATGAACTGCCTGCTTCAGGTCCTGCCACAGCATCTCGATTGGATTTAGCTCAGGACTTTGACTTGGCCAATCCAAAACACACGTCTTCTTTCTCGTGAGCCATTCTTTGGTAGTTTTGCTTGAATGCTTTGGGTCGTTGTCTTGTTGGAAGCACCATTTTCGGCCCAGCTTTAGCTCGTTGACTGATGGCCTGACGTTCTGTTCAAGAATCTCCTGGTATACCTCAGAATCCATGGTTCCCTTAATGATGTGGGGTCATCCAGATCCAGAGGAGGAAAAGCAGCCCCAGATCTTGACATTCCCACCACCATGCTTGACTGTTGGGATAAAGTTGTTTTGGTGGTAGGCACTGTTGGGTTTTCCCCAAACATAGCGGTGTTGATTGTGACCAAAAAGGTCAAGTTTTTTTATTTTTTATTAATTGGTCCAGAGAATGGACTTCCAGAAACATTCAGGTTTGTACAGGTGGTCTCTGGCAAAGTTAAGACGGGCAGTTTGGTTATTTTTTGACAGCAGAGGCTTCTTCCTAGCAACCCCCCCATGAATGGCATTTGGATTCAGTGTTCTTCTTATTGTTGAAGCATGCACAGTTACTTGAGATGCAAAAAGGGAGGTCTGCAAATCTCTACATGTTATGTTTGGGTTTGCTTTTACCTGATTTATTATTGTTTTGTGGCTCTTGGGGATATTTTGGAAGGGCGTCCACTTCCAGGCCAAGTTGCTGTCATGTTAAATGCTCTCCATTTGTAAATGATTTGCCTCACAGTGGACTGAGCTCAAATCTTTTTAAGATGATTTTATAGCCTTCTCCCAGACTGATGTGCTCTCACTACCCTCGTCCTGATGTCCTCTGAGATCTCCTTTCCTCTTGGCATGGTGTGCTTTGTATTCACCTGGATGGGTAACACCAAACTGAGCAGGTTTCTTATCTCTATTATCATAGTCCCGCCCAAACTCTGTCCTAACGATCTCTCCTTTTATTGGTTCATTTGGTACCCAATTATTTACCACCTTATTCTACATACCTACTGATTTAACCAATGCAACTTGGGGTTCACTTATTTTTGCACCTGCACTAATTCCTTTAAAAACAAAAAACTCTACTACACGCATGATTTCTTCTATACCAACATATAGTATTGTCAAATATAAACCTGTTGTCAGATCAAAAATACTGATTCTGATTAAATTAAGATTTGATGGTAAATACTAAAATAATCTGTAATTGAACAAGGGGATCACATACTTTCAAGTAGTACTGTAATTCATTTATTGTCTTTAGCTGAAAACCTCTGCTGCCGAGCATGATCTGGCCATGGAGAAGAATGAGACAGCGCTACTCCGCCAGAGGTGAGTCCAACAGTCAATGAATTCTATTGAAATAGATTAGTGTCGGAGGCATGTCGAGTACTAAAACTCGACTCTGGACCGTGCATGCTGCCACGGTTTCGGGGGGTTCGAGTCACTACTCGGCGTCTGTCCGTGTTCTTCCTCTCTGTCTTCATCCACATACCTGTCTCCCTAGCCTCCACTTCCTACTACAGCAGGAGATCGGTCTCCTTTAAAAAAATGAAAGACAAACTGATTATTGATGAGTGTACATCTGAATTGATCCTTTAGAAAGGAATTTCATCCCATCCTTAACCCTAAAACGTAATTTACATTCTATGACACTAAAAGCTACAACCACAACTCCTTTTTGTGGTCAGTTGAGTCCTTATGCCACGCTCACGTGCTCCTTTCTAGGAAATACGACTGTTTCATTCATGTGCTTTTTGGTTGGAATAATTATCCAACCAATATGATTTTAGCTAGCTTGATAAACTAACTGATGTTGCTCATAATTACGTTAGCTAGCATCCTTAACATTGAGAATATGGCCAAACTAGCTACTTTATCAAATGGCAAATGTCGCCTAATTATCCATATTGACAAGGTTGTAGTTGTCAAAAACGGATTTGCTGTCATCTTTTGGTTGAAACGGTAAAAGGTCAGTGGTGAAACGTCACAACTCGGCAAAAACTTTTCTCAGTTTCCCACTTGTAATTCCGATTTGGAGGGTTGTTCAAGTGAAACTTCCTAGTTTGAACTCGGCATTTTCGATAACTATTATGGCACGTGAACGTGGCATTAGTCAAGATCTACCCTGTTAGGGACATTTTGGGCACTAAGACCTGTGATTTCTTTCTAGGATTGTTCAACTAACCTCAAAGAAGCTGAAAATAGGAATACCTGGGTTCCTGATCAAGAACATTCCCAAGCGCCCGAAAACAACCAAGACCAACAAGCCCTTCTTGAAGACCTGCAAAGTTCTGAAAGCTTTCAAAGCACTATTCCAGAGATGAAGGCAATGCATACAATTGTACATTTGGTGCAATTATTCTCAGGACACGGGGTGAAGCAGAGTACAATATATAAATCCACATGCCTTATTCCATCAAGAAGTCTTCTTTAAAATCAACCAAGCTAAATTGAACACGTGTTTTATGTAATTTATATGGTAGGTCTCATTAGATATCATCCAACTCTTTAAAAATGTCTTTGTATGCAGATTTCTGCTCTGTTGCCATTATGTAAGATACAACTCCATGGGGCTTACCTGCCAAGACCTCCATGGAAGCCACATAACCCATCATTTACCAAAGCCAAATGGTAGACCTATGATGAAGTCTATTATCTAGGTCTCCAGGGCTATTTTGGCGACGGGAAACCCCCACGTGAAGGTTGATTTGTCCCCACTTTGCAACCCATGCTCTCTTTAGGGACCTGAGCTGCCCAAGAAACCAAAACATCTGGACATTTTAACAGTCGTAGATGGTTCACTTGAATGCTTTGCGAAGAAGCACGAGAAGGACAAGAGTGGACGAATAGATGTCCATTCAGCGAGACGCGCGAGTTAGCCTAGAAACAAAGGGAAATGTAGACCTATACTAATTTATGAAAATAAGAACAAATCCTCTTTCTCGTGAGTGTTGCGGGTGTAAACTTGTCTTGCATAAACTTATCTTGGAGGATTGCATACGGGTAAATTAATGTATTTAAATGTTTCACTCAAGTACGAGAAGAACAAGAACAACATTTCCCCAACACATTAGATTTGCGCAGGGTAAATACTCATGATAATGGCAATTTTTTTAAATTAAAACTAAATGTATAAGCCTACTTTGGGGAAACGAATGACTAAATATATATCCTATAGGGAAATAAGAAGGAGACCCAACAATATAAGTGAAATTCAACAATATGCTTTAGTAACGACAGAGACACACTGAGTCTGCTTCGTCACACAGTATAATAAGTGTTTGACTTAAATTGGGTTTAACATAAAAACGGAAGTTAATTGCCTATTAAAGAAGGCACGTTTAAATATAGATGCTCTGGTGTCTGGTCCCTTACAGATTGTTAGGCCTATACATTTGATTCCTATCTGATGTGTGTTCATACCACTCAAGATTTTATGTTGAGCACTTGTTGGCCTATGTTCCTGAGTTGGTTGTTGGAAATCATTTTGTATGCAGTTGAGAATAAACATACACTGCTCAAAAAAATAAAGGGAACACTTAAATAACACAATGTAACTCCAAGTCAATCACACTTCTGTGAAATCAAACTGTCCACAATAAATTTCACATGCTATTGTGCAAATGGAATAGACAACAGGTGGAAATTATAGGCAATTAGCAAGACACCCCCAATAAAGGAGTGGTTCTGCAGGTGGTGACCACAGACCACTTCTCAGTTCCTATGCTTCCTGGCTGATGTTTTGGTCACTTTTGAATGCTTTCACTCTAGTGGTAGCATGAGACGGAGTCTACAACCCACACAAGTGGCTCAGGTAGTGCAGCTCATCCAGGATGGCACATCAATGCGAGCTGTGGCAAGAAGGTTTGCTGTGTCTGTCAGCGTAGTGTCCAGAGCATGGAGGCGCTACCAGGAGACAGGCCAGTACATCAGGAGACGTGGAGGAGGCCGTAGGAGGGCAACAACCCAGCAGCAGGACCGCTACCTCCGCCTTTGTGCAAGGAGGAGCAGGAGGAGCACTGCCAGAGCCCTGCAAAATGACCTCCAGCAGGCCACAAATGTGCATGTGTCTGCTCAAATGGTCAGAAACAGACTCCATGAGGGTGGTATGAGGGCCCGACGTCCACAGGTGGGGGTTGTGCTTACAGCCCAACACCACGCAGGACGTTTGGCATTTGCCAGAGAACACCAAGATTGGCAAATTCGCCACTGGCGCCCTGTGCTCTTCACAGATGAAAGCAGGTTCACACTGAGCACATGTGACAGACGTGACAGAGTCTGGAGACGCCGTGGAGAACGTTCCGCTGCCTGCAACATCCTCCAGCATGACCGGTTTGGCGGTGGGTCAGTCATGGTGTGGGGTGGCATTTCTTTGGGGGGCCGCACAGCCCTCCATGTGCTCGCCAGAGGTAGCCTGACTGCCATTAGGTACCGAGATGAGATCCTCAGACCCCTTGTGAGACCATATGCTGGTGCGGTTGGCCCTGGGTTCCTCCTAATGCAAGACAATGCTAGACCTCATGTGGCTGGAGTGTGTCAGCAGTTCCTGCAAGAGGAAGGCATTGATGCTATGGACTGGCCCGCCCGTTCCCCAGACCTGAATCCAATTGAGCACATCTGGGACATCATGTCTCGCTCCATCTACCAACGCCACGTTGCACCACAGACTGTCCAGGAGTTGGCAGATGCTTTAGTCCAGGTCTGGGAGGAGATCCCTCAGGAGACCATCCGCCACCTCATCAGGAGCATGCCCAGGCGTTGTAGGGAGGTCATACAGGCACGTGGAGGCCACACACACTACTGAGCCTCATTTTGACTTGTTTTAAGGACATTACATCAAAGTTGGATCAGCCTGTAGACTGGTTTTCCACTTTAATTTTGAGTGTGACTCCAAATCCAGACCTCCATGGGTTGATAAATTTGATTTCCATTGATAATTTTTGTGTGATTTTGTTGTCAGCACATTCAACTATGTAAAGAAAAAAGTATTTAATAAGAATATTTCATTCATTCAGATCTAGGATGTGTTATTTTAATGTTCCCTTTATTTTTTTGAGCAGTGTATTTAGGCCTACCTGTTATTAATTTGCATGGGAGGGGTGTGTATAGGAGATGACAATTTCTCAAAAAATATTTTTTTATTTATTTTTATGAATTGAGTGTTTCCAAATTAAAACTTACTAGCCAAACTAAATTAAATTAGGGATGTGGGCTTAGGCTACTGTCTAAGATCAACTGTTGAAGAGCTAAAACAAAATATCTTAGATAGGCTACTTTCTATTCTGTAGGCCTATTCCCTGATGTTTTTGAAATTAGGCTAGTGTTATGATCCTCTTATGGTTTTGAATATGAGTAAATGACTAAATAATAAAGTGTTTTAGGCCCTAAGCTCTGCCTTTTATTGTTATTTTTGTAATCAGAACCTTCAGCTGCTGGCTAAAGAATTATAATAATTAGGCCTATGATACAATAGTTGGTGCGTCAGCTTGTCAATCACGAGCCCATCATTCCTTGACAGTGGGTTTAATTTTATCATCTGTGTCAACACAGTTTGAGATCATTTTGACCCGTAGGCCTTCCATCCATTTCAATGCGGAAATGCTCTTTGCTGGAAGAAAAAAAACGTGTCGGACCTCGCAACAGTAACTAAGGGGCGCGGCTTGATAATGTCTCTATTATGACGTAACAAAGCATGCAGTTAAAAAATAGAGTCTTGTGTATTTTGTAGTTCTTTCTATTTTAATGCAGGAGTTCGTTTTCAATTCACTCAATATCGTTAGTCTGAATACTAGGGGTTTGAGAAATCCTACAAAAAGGAAAGCTTTATTTTTATACTGTAAACGCAGTAACTGTAACTGTCCCGCTTCTCGTGGGCTGAAGGAGGAGTGGACCAAGGTGCAGCGTTTAAAGTGTTCATGATTTAATCCAAAAAAAACAATTGATCAAAAACAACAAACAGGAGAACGAAAGCGAACAGTTCTGTCAGGCAAACAAAACAGCTAAACAGAAAATAACTACCCACAAAAACCATGTGGGAAAAAGCTACCTAAGTATGGTTCTCAATCAGAGACAATGATAGACAGCTGCCTCTGATTGAGAACCACACCCGGCCAAACACACAGAAATACAAATCATAGAAAAAGGAACATAGAATGCCCACCAAAATCACACCCTGACCAAACCAAAATAGAGACATAAAAAGCTCTCTACGGTCAGGGCCTGACAGTAATGCCGATTTTGTCCTTCTTCAGGAAACTCATTCGGGTGAAAGTGATTTGAAATTTTGGATAGCACAATGGGGAGATATGGCCTATTTCAGTCATGGATCAAATCATTCTGCTGGTGTTTTGACACTTATTCACAAGTTTAAAGGTGACATTCTAGAATCCACATCTTCACAAGACGGCAGATGGGTCATAGTAACTGTTAAACTTGACAATGCTATTTTCATCATCTGTAATGTATACGGACATAACTCACATGCTCCTAATAAGACCCTTTTTACCCAATTTACCTGGAAAGTACAGGAATTTAGCAACGAATACTCAGAGGCTTTTCTAATTATTTCAGGGGATTTTAATGAAACACCTGATGCATCTGCTGATCGTTTTCCTTCTAGAACGAGTCAAAACCCTCAAAATAGTAACATTATCATTACATTATGCAGGGATCTCTGTGTTGAGGATGCCTGGCGTTATTTCAATCCGGATGCTAAGGGTTATATACCTGGACCAACAAAACTATGTCACGTAAATCTAGAATAGATTTATTCCTAATTTCCCCTTTTTTGTTACAATTTGTTATAGATGTAGATCATCATTTGGCTCCCTTTTCTGATCATCACTTGATTTCCCTGAATTTACAAGCTACTAAAACATCCAGGTTGCTACAAATGATGTAGATCATCATTTGGCTCCCTTTTCTGATCATCACTTGATTTCCCTGAATTTACAAGCTACTAAAAAATCCAGGTTGCTACAAGGGAGCAGAGCAGCAGCCTGGAATGGCATCAGCTCAGGAAAATGAGAATAACATCCTCTCGTTTCCGAGAGGTTTGCCATGTCCGGGGAGAGACCTCAGCTGACCACCTAGCTGAGCGGATGTTCAAGGGGCCTGGTATGCAGACCATGGAGATGAAGAGGGGGCTCGCCATGAAGCCAGTGGCTGTACAGGAGTACTTCACACTGAAGAATGTTAACTTCTTTCCGTGTGGCTTCGTAGTGCACCCAGATGCTCCGTGGTTAGGATCCTCTCCAGACGGCATCATATTTGATCCCAGTGTGAGACCACACTTTGGACTCTTAGAGGTCAAGTGCCCAAATGTTCCAAGTTATGTTGACTGCCCTTACCTGAAGATACAGAAGGGAGAGCTGAAGTTGAAGAGATCTCATGCTTACTACTGGCAGGTGCAAGGTCAAATCCTTCTCACAGGTTGTAGATGGTGTGACTTTGTCATCTGTACACAGGAGGACATCCTAGTTGAAAGGATATATAAAGATCTACAGGTTTCAAAAACTATAAGAGAGAAGGTTGACCACATTTATTTTTACCACTACCTGCAGAAGTGTCTTATCTCGCACCTGAATGGATCCCCTGCATGGGTGCCAAGTTTAGTGGTTTTATGAAAAATAAGTATTGATGTTCTTGTGAAGAAATCTACAGTAGAATAGATTTGTTTAAAAATATATATATTTCAGCAAATGTTCAACAGTTCAGTTAATCAATTACACATCTCTGACATTGTATTCAATCTTGCATTCTGGCTATTCTGTGTTTACTTGATTTCTTTCCCCCACCCCTGTTACTCATTGCCTAATTAAAGCCAATACAAGCTCCACACAAACGATTGATACATGTCGTAGATAAACAAATGATTATTTTGCTGCTAGAAAATAAGCACATGTACATTTACACTGGCTTGGCCCATGCTCTGGACCGGATCAGAGACGGCACAGTCCATTGGCAGCGCACCTTGTTCTTCATCCCCCTCAGTCGGAGCAGGAGGTTCAGTCTTCTTTCCCAAACACCAGGTCTCTTTTTAATGTGCCAGTTCCACGCGAAGACAGTAGGAACAAAACCTCTTTTTAGGTATTGTCGCCCCCCAATTTTTCCCTCAACAAAGTCACTTTCGACGAAATGTGTACTACACACATTTGTGTGTTTGGTGACAGCAAAGTTGTCACGACGTACTGCCACCAACCACCGTTTTCTGAGCTCTACATCGACCGGGAAACGATGGATTTGGAAGAAACTGAACACAGAGGCACTGAACAATGTTCATTAGCACCTCCTTCGCGGGGCTGTAATTTAAACGTAGTCATTGCGAACTATTTCAGTCAGAAATGCATCGATGATAGCTAGTAAGCTAATGATAAAAACAATAGCAGAACTCGCTCCGGGAAGTCATCAACCCGATCGGAAGTAAATTAGAACGTTGGAGGCGGTATAATGCAGAGCCTATTGAAGAAATTAGAGAGGCTCTGAATTCAATGAAAAAAGGGAAATCACCTGGCCCTGATGGCCTACAGTTGAATTCTATAGACAGTTTTGGGAGTTACTAGAAGACCCGATTTTCAATATGTTTCAAGATTGCATTAAAAATGGGGAAATGGTCTCCACTATGAAACAGGGCCTTATTTCATTGATTCCGAAGCCCGATAAAGACCCTTCTCTCATTGACAATTGGAGACCAATTACTTTATTAAATGTTGATGACAAATTGATTGCTCTGGTTTATGCCAAAAGATTAAAGAAAGGAATAGATACCATTATAAGTGAGACTCAAACAGGATTTATGAAGGGCCGTCACATAAGCTCTAACATTCGTTTAGTCTTGGACCATATAGATTATTCAGATGCAATTGACTCAGATGCGGTTGTCCTATTTTTGGACTTCTATAAAGCCTTTGACACAATTGAACATGAATTTCTCTTTAGGTCTCTTAAACTTTTTGGATTTGGTGAAAATGTTATTAAAGTAATTCGCATGTTTTACAAAGATATAAAGAGTTCTGTGTTACTAATCCCTAATACTTCCAAAAGATTCAGTATCAACAGAAGTGTACGACAGGGAGGCACAATTTCGCAATTTTTACTCATTTTGGTTGTGGAACTTCTATCTCTAGATATTCTGAATAATGCAAATTTGTATGGCTTAACCATTTTAAACAAAGAAATCAAAATCTCCCAACTGGCTGATGATACTACTCTTTTCTTAAGAGACAAAGACCAGGTCGCCCATGCCCTTAATACTATAACTGCATTTTCTATTGCATCAGGATTAATGCTGAATGTTTCTAAATGTGAAATCTTATGTTTATTTGACTCTGATGATAAATAAATAGAAAATATTCCTGTAAAGGACTGTGTTAAACATTTAGGAATACATCTCTCAAAAAAACACTTAGACAACATTTGAATTTCTCTCCTAAAATTAAGAGAACTAAAAATATATTTAATAATTGGCTACAAAGGGATCTTTCTATACTTGGGAGAGTACTTCTGTCCAAGGCAGAGGGACTGTCTCGTTTTGTGTACCCCTCATTGTCGTCATGTGTAAATCCAGCTACTTGTAAAGAGATTAATAAGACCTTTCTTGACTTCATCTGGAAAAATAAGTCTCACAAACTAAAAAAATCTGTCCTTTCTAACACAAGAGCTGAAGGCGGTCTAGAAGTGTTGGATTTTGTTGACATAAATAACACTGGTTGAAAAAATGTTTGATCAATACTGATTCAATATGGTATTTCATTCCAAATAATGTGTTTAATAAATTGGGAGGTCTTCAATTTTTACTGAAATGTAATTATATTCCTTAAAGATTACCTGCTAAATTAGGTTTCACCAACAAACTTTAATGGCCTGGAAAATATGTTTCCTGCACAATTTTTCCCCACATAAAGCTCTTTTGTGGAATAATTCAGACATAACTGTAAGGAATAAGTAATTGTTCTACCCCAGCTGGCATGAGAGGAATGTTGACTTTGTTCTTGATATTTTCGACAACAAGGGTAATATTCTCACATATGAACAATTTATAACATTGAAAGAGTTTCCAATACCTTTCAGATTGTTTATTTCTGTGATCAAAGCCGTTCCAAGTGGTCTAACTAGACTTTTGAAAACTCATCTTAATTTAGGGAATGATCACAAAGTTTATCCAGAACTCAGATTGGAAGGCATGGACTTACTTGAGAGATCTTGTTGTAATAAATATATAAGACAAATTCTTCATTCACAAAATCAACTTACACCGAGAGGAATAAAAAAATAAAATACTGCAAAGTTGCCTAGGTGCTAGAAGCACGGCTGCCCTATCTATGTGCGCCATTATCTGTTTCTGGAACATGCTTATTCCTGACATTGTCTGGGAAAATGCATGGTTAAGGCCTTACAATTATTGTATACCAAACAAAGTTAAGGAAGTGCACTTCTAAATTTTACATAAGATATATCCATGTAATTCTATGATATCCAAATTTGTGGCTATTGATGATATCTGCGTTTTCTGTGAAAAAGAAGGTGAGAATCTGTCTCACTTGTTCTTTGAATGTAAATCTGTGTCAGAAATTTGGGAAATCCTTGCAAAATACTTATTTACCATTATGAACACTGCCTATGTTTTTGACATGAAAGATATAATATGTTACTATTGCAATGATAACAAGACCACTGAAATGATTGTTCATTTTTTAAATTCTTGTTGCCAAATACTTTATACACAAACAAAAATTCTATACCAAAATTACAAATTTTTCTGATTGAAATTAATTATCTTATTAAAACATTAACCCTAGTGAATAACAACAAGAATAACATCTTCCTGAATTATTATAATAACATATTTTCAGAGTGAAAACAATTGCACTAAAATTGTTTATTTTTTAATTCTTTTATTGATCTTTTTTGTATGTTTGAGTATTTTCTTATTAATACCTGTGTTTTGTTTTGTTAGACATGTTTTATATAGCAATGTAAGTTGATTTTTGTATTATGAATAAAATATTTTTTTTAAAGAAGAAAAAGACCTCGCAACAGTAACTAAGGGGCGCGGCTTGATAATGTGTCTATTATGACGTCACAAAGCATGCAGTTAAAAAATAGAGTCTTGTGTATTTTGGTTCAGTCATCGATATGGATGTGTATGAAGTAGTAGGTGTACCGGAGTTTGGTTCTCCTTGGCCCGCCATGACGATGCCCGACCAAGGAGTGATTGATCAATCTACCATTTTCTTCATGCTTTTTCTTGGAGGACTAAAGGATGTAGGCCTGAGTACAAAACTAGACAAGGACATTTCCTGAACATAATGTGTGCCTGCTTGTATTGAAGTAGGCTAATAATGGTAGAGGTTTGAAGGGGTTGTTGCTGGGGTAGTCTATGGAGCTTAATGCAAATGTGAAATGGCTTTAGTTGAAAGAGTAGTTAAATAGCAGTGGTGGAAAAAGTACCCAATTGTCATACATAAAAGTTAAGATACCTTAAAAGTGAAAGTAACCCAGTAAAATTCTAACAAGTACTTTTGGGTGTCAGGGAAAATGTTTGAAATAAAAAGTACATTATTTAGGGCCTCCCCATAGGTGCAGCGGTCTAAGACACTGCATTGCAGTGTTGCGGCATCACTACAGCCTGGGGTTCGATACCAGGCTGTGTCATTACCGGCCGTGACCGGGAGTCTCATTGGGCGGTGCACAATTGGCCCAGCAGGTTAGGGCAGGGTTTTGGGGAGGCTTTACTTGGCACATCTCGCTATAGTGGTGGGCCCGGGCGCCTGCAGGCTGACTTCGGTTGTCAGTTGAACAGTGTTTCCTCAGACACGTTGGTGCAGCTAAAAAGTAAAAGTACTACTTGAGTAGTTTTGGGGGGATTTGTACTTTATTAAAGTACGTTACACCACTGGTAAATAGTACCCACAGAGATCCTTTATGGTAATCTACCTTTCTACCTCACTGACAGTCCATTCCATCTGATGTGAATTCCATAATAAATGGTAATGTGACATTTGTTTGTTTGTTTGTCCAGTTTCTCTTCTCTCTAGAAGAGGAATGGTTTGGAGCAACCCATCCTAGAGTGGGATGGGAGCTCACTCTCCCTGCTGCCCTGATTTGTTTTGGTGTGATATTCCTATGGAGGACCGTCCTTGCGGTAAACCTTTTGTATTATTACCATGTTACAACAATTTTCATACACTTCAACTTGCTATGGAAATGAAAGGAATTGAGGGAAAGGCTCATTTTGCAGTTTGATTGATCTTCTAATGATGTATGATGTAGTCCATGTTTGAACGTTGTTCTCATTGCCTTGTCTCTGTTTCTTATAGATCAAAATCAGGATACGTCTATGTGAGTTTTCCTACCTTTCATTAAGTAGCTCAGATGAGGAGAAGCAAGCTTTTGTACTTACATTTTATACAGTAGATTTAGCTCCTTAGTCATGCCTGAACCAAGACTAATTTCATATTCCCCTCTGTATCTCCAGTAGCTGAGACACAGCTAAACGGGAAACTCGCCCAGCTATCGAAAAATAAATGTGACATAATGATTCAATTGTCTGAAATGGAGATACTGGTACGTTTCAGAAGCTAAGTAAGACCTGGGACATTCTGGACTTGAATAGCATATACTTTTCCATGATCATTGTAACTTCTGTTCTAAATCTGGTTGGTTTTAGTTGAAGGACTATGACACGCCAGTGAAAAGGTTGCGGGCATGCCTGCAGTCCTCTCAGGAGGATAATCAGGATCTGGAGGTAAGCAGTCAGAGAACTCTTATTCCTAAACCCCTTTAACTAGTTTCCCTGCCCTCTACAGTGTATGACCAATGTGTCATCATGTCTAATAGACTGACATTGACTAATGTTTAGTTACTGGAAATGTATGGATTTCGATAGGTGCAAAGTCAAATTACATCTGAAAATGTATTTTAACTATTAACTCACGGTCAAAGTATAGTCCATTTATCAATTTGTTTAATTGTCATGGTCAGACGTTTATCACACAGTTAACATTGAGGCCATCTCTTTTATCCCAAGGATATGAAGAAACAATGGGACATCAGAGCTGGAGAAATGGAGGCATTTCATCTACAACTCCAGGAGAGTGTTGAACGCATACAGAAACTGAAAGCTGTTGTAAGTCCATTACTGCTCAATAAAACTCACTTGTTTGGTATGATGATAAAGAGCTATCTTAATGGGGTTTATGTTATGGCTCCCAACAGTGGGGACTGATGGAACCACTTAAAGAGCATCACGGTGGGGATGCCAGGATCCCTAGTGCCACCAACACCCAATCTACCGGTGAGTAAATCACACAGTTTGATCAGCGTATAAAAAGTTTGCAAACTGTTTATCGACCTACTAAGTTTACTTGTCAGGATTGTTCGAGGGTAGAAGCATGCAGGGTTATCTACAACTAAATGTGCATTGATTTGTTGATCAAATAATCACCTTTGTTACAGATATCAAGAGTGAGGAAAACATTGAGATCGAGGTCACTGTGATGAAGGATTCAACCTTAGTAAGTTAATGTATAGTCTGTGTAAGCTAGGAGACATTTGGTTAAGTTTCTGAAATAAGTAGATGAAAGGAATGGGTGTGATTACAGAAAGGACCCTCTTTTCAGTTTACCCCAAAACTGTAAATACTATAATATTTTACAATGGATCAGTTGTTTGCTGGCTCTAGCACTTAAAAATGCAGAATCTTCTACAGATCAAATCCACACTGGAGGAGGTGAACAGGGGTCTTCGGGGTAGGCTATGTTACAAACACACAACATATGTCCCACCAGCCAGAATCACTTTATTCTGTATTGATATATTCTTTACTTTACATGTATGTCTGTTTACTTTGCAACAGACAAAAATTGGCAGCTTGAAGAGAAGAATGCCGCTCTACATCAAAAACTCCACAGCACTGAGAAGATGTATAGACAGACTATAAACGAGCTGTAAGTGGATTTTGATATTAGTTTGATCATATTAGGATTTGTTCTCATTCACATGACATGTACATTGGTGTTTGCCTTTTCACAGGACCAAAGCCCTGATTCAAGGCAAACATGAGGAAAAGCAACATGTAAGTAAGCCTAAAATAGCCTGCCAAATACTGATCCATAACCGCTCAATAGTAAGCTAAACTACGAAGTACTTAAACCAAACCATAAGCTCCAGTATCAACACAGGTATTGGGTCACATGTGAAAGGATGTCTTTGCACACATTTCTAATGCAATTTTTGTTTTCTCCTCAGATTGACACGCTACAAGATAAATTCCAGACCATATCTGTAAGGAGATCATTCACTTTAAAGTTAGCTACTGTAGTTGCACGAATGTGTTATTAGCTACGTTTTGCCAGTTACTCTGTGTCTTGCTGTACACTAAGATATACAGTGCTGCTTGAATGTATGTGAACCCTACAGGGCTGCTCATTATTTTGCTATAAAATAAACATATAAAATCCTAATCTAAACCCCAATTCGTAATAAAAACATTCCAAGTAAGTGACAGCAACCCAAAAAATATGATATATTTTCATTGTTTATTTAACAAAAGAGGTTTATTTAACAGAAACTCAGATTTGATGTGTGCAAAAATATATGAACTCCTTCAGTCAATAGCTTGTGGCACCTCCATTAGCAGCGATAACTTGGAGTAAACGTCTCCTATAGCCAGTAATCAGTTTCTGACATCTGTTTTGAGGGATTTTTGCCCACTCCTCCTTACAGAACTCAGCCAATTGAGTGAGGTTTGAGGGGTGTCTGGCATGAACTGCCTGCTTCAGGTCCTGCCACAGCATCTCGATTGGATTTAGCTCAGGACTTTGACTTGGCCAATCCAAAACACACATCTTCTTTCTCGTGAGCCATTCTTTGGTAGTTTTGCTTGAATGCTTTGGGTCGTTGTCTTGTTGGAAGCACCATTTTCGTCCCAGCTTTAGCTCGTTGACTGATGGCCTGACGTTCTGTTCAAGAATCTCCTGGTATACCTCAGAATCCATGGTTCCCTTAATGATGTGGAGTCATCCAGATCCAGAGGAGGAAAAGCAGCCCCAGATCTTGACATTCCCACCACCATGCTTGACTGTTGGAATAAAGTTGTTTTGGTGGTAGGCAGTGTTGGGTTTCCCCCAAACATAGCGGTGTTGATTGTGACCAAAAAGGACAAGTTTTTTTATTTTTATTAATTGGTCCAGAGAATGGACTTCCAGAAACATTCAGGTTTGTACAGGTGGTCTCTGGCAAAGTTAAGACGGGCAGTTTGGTTATTTTTTGACAGCAGAGGCTTCTTCCTAGCAACCCCCCCATGAATGGCATTTGGATTCAGTGTTCTTCTTATTGTTGAAGCATGCACAGTTAGTGGAGATGCAGAAAGGGAGGTCTGCAAATCTCTACATGTTATGTTTGGGTTTGCTTTTACCTGATTTATTATTGTTTTGTGGCTCTTGGGGATATTTTGGAAGGGCGTCCACTTCCAGGCCAAGTTGCTGTCATGTTAAATGCTCTCCATTTATAAATGATTTGCCTCACAGTGGACTGAGCTCAAATCTTTTTAAGATGATTTTATAGCCTTCTCCCAGACTGATGTGCTCTCACTACCCTCGTCCTGATGTCCTCTGAAATCTCCTTTCCTCTTGGCATGGTGTGCTTTGTATTCACCTGGATGGATAACACCAAACTGACCAGGTTTCTTATCTCTATTATCATAGTCACGCCCAAACTCTGTCCTAACGATCTCTCCTTTTATTGGTTCATTTGGTACCCAATTATTTACCACCTTATTCTACATACCTACTGATTTAACCAATGCAACTTGGGGTTCACTTATTTTTGCACCTGCACTAATTCCTTTAAAAACAAAAAATTCTACTACACCAACATATAGTATTGGTAAATATAAACCTGTTGTCAGATAAAAAAAGACTGATTCTGATTAAATTAAGATTTTATGGTAAATACAAAAAAAAAATCTAATTGCACAAGGGGATCACATACTTTCAAGTAGTATTGTAATTTATTTATTGTCTTTAGCTGAAAGCCTCTGCTGCCGAGCATGATCTGGCCATGGAGAAGAATGAGACAGCGCTACTCCGTCAGAGGTGAGTCCAACAGTCAATGAATTCTATTGAAATAGATTAGTGTCGGAGGCATGTCGAGTACTAAAACTCGACTCTGGACCGTGCATGCTGCCACGGTTTCGGGGGGTTCGAGTCACTACTCTGCGTCTGTCCGTGTTCTTCCTCTCTGTCTTCATCCACATACCTGTCTCCCTCGCCTCTACTTCCTACTACAGCAGGAGATCGGTCTCCTTTAAAAAAACGAAAGAAAAACAGATTATTGATGAGTGTACATCTGAATTGATCCTATAGAAAGGAATTTCATCCCATCCTTAACCCTAAAATGTCATTTACATTCTATGACACTAAAAGCTACAACCACAACCCTTTTTTGTGGTCAGTTGAGTGCTTATGCCACGCTCACGTGCTCGTCGGAACTTCCTACTTTCTAGGAAATATGACTGTTTCATTCATGTGCTTTTTGGATGGAATAATTATCCAACCAATACGATTTTAGATAGCTTGATAAACTAACTGACGTTGCTCATTATTACGTTAGCTAGCATCCTTAACATTGACAATATGGCCAAACTAGCTACTTTATCAAATGTCGTCTAATTATCCATATTGACAAGGTTGTAGTTGTCAAAAACGGATTTGCTGTCATCTTTTGGTTGAAACGGTAAAAGGTCAGTGGTGAAACGTCACAACTCGGCAAAAACTTTTCTCAGTTTCCCACTTGTAATTCCGATTTGGAGGGTCGTTCAAGTGAAACACCCTAGTTTGAACTCGGCATTTTCGATAACTATTATGGCACGTGAACGTGAGATTAGTCAAGATCTACCCTGTTAGGGACATTTTGGGCACTAAGACCTGTGATTTCTTTACAGGATTGTTCAACTAACCTCAAAGAAGCTGAAAATAGGAATACCTGGGTTCCTGATCAAGAACATTCCCAAGCGCCCGAAAACAACCAAGACCAACAAGCCCTTCTTGAAGACCTGCAAAGTTCTGAAAGCTTTCAAAGCACTATTCAAGATATGAAGGCAATGCATACAATTGTACATTTTGTGCAATTATTCTCAGGACACGGGGCGAGGCAGAGTACAATAAATAAATCCAGATGCCTTATTCCATCAAGAAGTTTTCTTTAAAATCAACCAAGCTAAATTGAACACGTGTTTTATGTCATTTATATGGTAGGTCTCATTAGATATCATCCAACTCTTTAAAAATGTCTTTGTATGCAGATTTCTGCTCTGTTGCCATTAGGTAAGATACAACTCCATGGGGGTTACCTGCCAAGACCTCCATGGAAGCCACATAACCCATCATTTACCAAAGCCAAATGGTAGGACAATGATGAAGTCTATTATCTAGGTCTCCAGGGCTATTTTGGCGACGGGAAACCCCCACGTGAAGGTCGATTTGTCCCCACTTTGCAACCCAGACTCTCTTTAGGAACCTGAGCTTCCCAAGAAACCAAAACATCTGGACATTTTAACAGTCGTAGATGGTTCACTTGAATGCTTTGTGCAGAAGCACTAGAAGGACAAGAGTGGACGAATAGATGTCCATTCAGCGAGACGCTCAAATTAGCCTAGAAACAAAGGGAAATGTAGGCCTATACTAATTTATGAAAATAAGAACAAATCCTCTCTCGTGAGTGTTGCGGGTGTAAACTTGTCTTGCATAAACTTATCTTGGAGGATTGCATACGGGTAAATTAATGTATTTAAATGTTTCACTCAAGTACGAGAACAACATTTCCCCAACACATTAGATTTGCGCAGGGTAAATACTCATGATAATGGCAATTTTTTAAAATTAAAACAAAATGTATAAGCCTACTTTGGGGAAACGAATGACTAAATATATATCCTATAGGGAAATATGAAGGAGACCCAGCAATATAAGTGAAATTCAACAATGTGCTTTAGTAACGACAGAGACTCACTGAATCTGCTTCGTCACAAGGTATAATAAGTGTTTGACTTAAATCCATAAAGGCATCCATTGGGTTTAACATAAAAACTGAAGTTAATTGCCTATTAAAGAGGGCACGTTTAAATACAGATGCTCTGGTGTCTGGTCCCTTACAGATTGTTAGGCCTATACATTTGATTCCTATCTGATGTGTGTTCATACCACTCAAGATTTTATGTTGAGCACTTGTTGGCCTATGTTACTGAGTTGGTTGTTGGAAATCATTTTGTATGCAGTTAAAAATAAACATACTTAGGCCTACCTGTTATTAATTTGCATGGGAGGGGTGTGTATATGAGATGACAATTTCTCAAAAAATATGAATTGAGTGTTTCCAAATTAAAACTTACTAGCCAAACTAAATTAAATTAGGGATGTGGGATTAGGCTACTGTCTAAGATCAACTGTTGATGAGCTAAACCAAAAGATCTTAGATAGGCTACTTTATATTCTGTAGGCCTATTCCCTGATGTTTTTGAAATTAGGCTAGTGTTATGATCCTCTTCTGGTTTTGAATATGAGTAAATGACTAAATAATAAAGTGTTTTAGGCCCTAAGCTCTGCCTTTATTTGTTATTTTTGTAATCAGAACCTTCAGCTACTGGCTAAAGAATTATGATGATTAGGCCTATGATACAATAGTTGGTGCGTCAGCTTGTCAATCAAGAGCCCAACATTCCTTGACTGTGGGTTTAATTTTTTCAACTGTGTCAACACAGTTTGAGATCATTTTGACCCGTAGGCCTTCCATCCATTTCAATGCGGAAATGCACTTTGCTGGCAGAAAGAAAAAACGTGTCAGACCTCGCAACAGTAACTAAGGGGCGCGGCTTGATAATGTCTATTATGACGTAACAAAGCATGCAGTTAAAAAATAGAGTCTTGTGTATTTTGTAGTTCTTTCTTTTTTAATGCAGGAGTTTATTTTCAATTCACTCAATATCGTTAGTCTGAATACTAGGGGTTTGAGAAATCCTACAAAAAAGAAAGCTTTATTTTTATACTGTAAACGCAGTAATGCAGATTTTGTCCTTCTTCAGGAAACTCATTCGGGTGAAAGTGATTTGAAATTTTGGATAGCACAATGGGGAGATATGGCCTATTTCAGTCATGGATCAAATCATTCTGCTGGTGTTTTGACACTTATTCACAAGTTTAAAGGTGACATTCTAGAATCCACACCTTCACAAGACGGCAGATGGGTCATAGTAACTGTTAAACTTGACAATGCTATTTTCATCATCTGTAATGTATACGGACATAGCTCACATGCTCCTAATAAGACCCTTTTTACCCAATTTACCAGGAAAGTACAGGATTTAAGCAACAAATACTCACTGGCTTTTCTAATTATTTCAGGGGATTTTAATGAAACACCTGATGCATCTGCTGATCGTTTTCCTCCTAGAACGAGTCAAAACCCTCAAAATAGTAACATTATCATTACAGTTATGCAAGGATCTCTGTGTTGAGGATGCCTGGCGTTATTTCAATCTGGGTGCTAAGGGTTATACCTGGACCAACAAACTATGTCACGTAAATCTAGAATAGATTTTTTCCTAATATTCCCTTTTTTGTTACAATTTGTTATAGATGTAGATCATCAGTTGGCTCCCTTTTCTGATCATCACTTGATTTCCCTGAATTTACAAGCTACTAAAAAATCAAAAGGTACTCGAGGATATTAGAAATTAAACAACACACTTCTTAAAGATACTACTCGCATTGAAAACATCAAATCATTAGCTAAAGATATTTTTGCAAGAAAAGACTTGGGTCATGGAAGTAGATGGGAATTTTTCAAATATAAGGTCAGAGTGGTTGCCATTAAACGTGTCAAAGAGCTGATGCAATTAAAGAACCTTAGAGAAAAGGAGATGAGCAAGCTTGACAGTTTTCTAAAGAAAGATAATCTATCTGAAGAAGAGGAGTCTGTGTTCAAGTCTTTACAACTAGAATTAGAACAGCTTTACACGGATCTGGAAAAGGGCGCCTTTGTAAGGTCAAGAGCAAAATGGATTGAAGAGGGGGAAAGAAACACTAGTTACTTTTTTGCACTTGAAAAGAGAAACTACAAAAGAAAATCTAAAACTCCACTCAAAATTAACAATGTTTTATGCAAAGATCCCATTACAATATCATCATTTGTCAATTCCTTTTATGAAAACCTTTACAGCTCTCAATTTCAGGAAGATGGTTGTGAAAGCTACATTTGCCACATTCAGAGTTATATGTCCCTGTAATTGAGGATGATTTCCACTCAGTTTGCGATTCACCTGTGTCAATTGAATAAATTAGAGAGGCTCTGAATTCAATGAAAAAAGGGAATTCACCTGGCCCTGATGGCCTGTCAGTTGAATTCTATAGACAGTTTTGGGAGTTACTAGAAGACCCGATTTTCAATATGTTTCAAGATTGCATTAAAAATGGGGAAATGGTCTCCACTATGAAACAGGGCCTTATTTCATTGATTCCGAAGCCCGATAAAGACCCTTCTCTCATTGACAATTGGAGACCAATTACTTCATTAAATGTTGATTACAAATTGATTGCTCTGGTTTATGCCAAAAGATTAAAGAAAGGAATAGATACCATTATAAGTGAGACTCAAACAGGATTTATGAAGGGCCGTCACATAAGCTCTAACATTCGTTTAGTCTTGGACCTTATAGATTATTCAGATGCAATTGACTCAGATGCGGTTGTCCTATTTCTGGACTTCTGTAAAGCCTTTGACACAATTGAACATGAATTTTTCTTTAGGTCTCTTAACTTCTCTGCGCTACGGATCCCTTTTACGGGATAATTTTCCTAAACAACCGCTGAATTTCAGGGCGCAAAATATTACTATAAATATTTATAATCATGCAATCACAAGTGAAATATACCAAAACACAGCATAGCTTGTTGTTAATCCACCTATCATGTCAGATTTTGAAAATATGCTTTACAGAGAAAGAAATCCAAGCTTTTTAGAGTTTATCAATCAATGCTAGAACAGCTAGCCCCAAATTAGCATGGTCACGAAAGTCAGAAAAGCAATAAAATTAATCGCTTACCTTTGATAATCTTCGGATGTTTGCACTCACGAGACTCCCAGTTACACAATAAATGTTATTTTTGTTCGATAAATATTACTTTTATAACAAAAAAACGCCATTTGGGTTGCGCGTTATGTTCAGAAAACTACAGCGTCGTTCCGGTGCTGAAAGGCAGAAGAAAATTCCCAAACGTATCAGATTCAAAAATATTACTATAAATATTTATAATCATGCAATCACAAGTGAAATATACCAAAACACAGCTTAGCTTGTTGTTAATCCACCTATCGTGTCAGATTTTGAAAATATGCTTTGCAACGAAAGCAATCTAAGCTTTTGTGAGTGTATCAATCAATGCTAGAACAGTTAGCCTTATATTAGCTTGGTTAGCTTGGCCACGAAAGTCAGAAAAGCAATAAAATGAATCGCTTACCTTTGATAATCTTCCGATGTTTGCACTCACGAGACTCCCAGTTACACAACACATGTTCTTTTTGTTCGATAAATATTACTTTTATAACAAAAAAACGCCATTTGGGTTGTGCGTTATGTTCAGAAAACCAAAGCTTCGTTCCATTCGACGAAAATTCCAAAAAGTATCCGTAATAGTCGTAGAAACATGTCAAATGTGTTTTATAATCAATCCTCAGGTTGTTTTTAACAAACATAATCGATAATATTTCAACCGGATCGTAACCTATGCAAGAAGAGAGAAAAAACGAAAATGGAGTGCTACCCCGCAGGAACTAATCAGAGGACACCTGACTACTTTAGAAAAATCTCGCTAATTCTTCAAAATAAAAGCCTGAACCTATGTCTAAAGCCTGGTCACAGCCCGAGGAAGCCATTGGAAAAGGAATCTGGTTGATACCCCTTTAAATGGAAGAAAGACGGGCCAGGAAACACAGATTAATTAAAAAAAAAAAAAAAACACTTCCGGGTTAGATTTTCTCAGGTTTTCGCCTGCAGAATCAGTTTTGTTGTACTCACAGACAATATTTTGACAGTTTTGGAAATTTTGGAGTGTTTTCTATCCTAATCTGTAAATTATATGCATATTCTACGATCTGGACCTGAGAAATAGTCCGTTTACCTTGGGAACGTTATTTAAATGAATAAAAAATCTGACCCCTAGCATCAAGAGGTTAAACTTTTTGGATTTGGTGAAAGTTTTATCAAAGTAATTTGCATGTTTTACAAAGATACAAATAGTTCTGTGCTACTAAACCTTAATACTTCTAAAAGATTCAGAATCAACAGAAGTGTCAAATCAAATCAAATTTTTGTGTACGACAGGGATGCCCAATTTCGCCATTTTTATTCATTTTGGTTGTGGAACTTCTATCTCTAGATATTCTGAATAATGCAAATTTGTATGGCTTAAAAAAATTTAACAAAGAAATAAAAATCTCCCAACTGGCTGATGATACTACTCTTTTCTTAAGAGACAAAGACCAGGTCACCCATGCCCTTATTACTTTAACTGCATTTTCTATTGCATCAGGATTAACGCTGAATGTTTCTAAATGTGAAATCTTATGTTTATTTGACTCTGATGATAAAGAAATAGAAAATATTCCTGTAAAGGACTGTGTTAAATATTTAGCAATACATCTCTCAAAAAACCACTTAGTCAGACAACATTTGAATTTCTCTCCTAAAATTAAGAGAACTAAAAATATATTTAATAATTGGCTACAAAGGGATCTTTCTATACTTGGGAGAGTGCTTCTGTCCAAGGCAGAGGGACTGTCTCGTTTTGTGTACCCCTCATTATCGTTATGTGTAAATCCAGCTACTTGTAAAGAGATTAATAAAACCTTTCTTGACTTCATCTGGAAAAATAAGTCTCACAAACTAAAAAAGTCAGTTCTTTCTAACAAAAGAGTTGAAGGCGGTCTAGAAGTGTTGGATTTTGTTGACATAAATAACACTTTCAAGATAAACTGGTTGAAAAAATGTTTGATCAATACTGATTCAATATGGTATTTCATTCCAAATAATGTGTTTAATTAATTGGGAGGTCTTCAATTTTTACTGAAATGTAATTATATTCCTGAAAGATTACCTGCTAAATTGGCTCGGTTTCACCAACAAGCTTTAATGGCCTGGAAAATATCTCTTTTGTGGAATAATTCATTTTGTGGAATAATTCAGACATAACTGTAAGGAATAAGTCATTGTTCTACCCCAGCTGGCATGAGAGGAATATTGACTTTGTTCTTGATATTTTCGACAAGGGTAATATTCTCACATATGAACAATTTATAACATTGAAAGAGTTTCCAATACCTTTCAGAGAGTTTATTTCTGTAATCAAAGCCGTTCCCAGTGGTCTAACTACACTAAAGCGGAACTGCAGTCTTTCTTTCCTGTTTATTTTTTTCTTGACAACGATGTATTGAGAGCGCTATTTATACTTAACTAACATAGAAGTGTGTTCATCAACAGACATTTTAACGTAACATTAGTGGTTTAGTGGTATGGCATCTTATAATGGTGGTGAACCCAAATTCACTGCTGGGAGGGGGAGGTTCATCATGCAATCAGACATAAAGGAACCTCCTACATATAGAGGAGATGGTACAGACAAATGCTCCATTCATGAATGGGAGGAGTTCATGAGAATATACTTGAGGAGGAAGGGATGTCCTGTTGGGGAACAATCAGATGAGATGATTCGTCGATTATTCGTCAAGGCCGTAGATGTCGCTGACGAGGGCCTTAAGAGACAAGGTAAGAAGATTGACAGCTCCAACTCCGATGTCGTTAGGATGTTTGTAACATACTGCCCTGACCCCAAACTGGCAGCAGAATTCCAATACAAGTCTGCTGAGAAATGGACTGCGAGTGAAGTACAGGAGAGAATCTACGAACATGAACGCCGCAGGAAGGCCACAATGTGTCAATCTACCACTGTATCCTCAAAGCAAGTAACAGTACATTCCCAGATAACTCTGTTTGAAGGCGGGGTCAATGCTGGTGCGTGCAGTGACACTTCTCTCACATCAAGCGCCAAACAAGATGGGCAGAGTGCAAGTATCGAGAGACTCATTCACCTGCTTGAACGTACCTTAGAGAAGAGCATACCACCCGTTATGGTTTCACACACAGGCCAAGGCTCCATCTTTTCCCGCCCAACCCTTCAGGCGTAGGGAATGCAGGGTTTGTGGCTCGACAGATCACTCCACTGTGATGCACTGTAGATATGAGAACCTGTGCCTCTGGTGCTTTTCCCCAGATCATTGGAAGTCAAATTGTCCAAAACAGGGGGAACGCTATGGTGGTGAGAGACGCCCACCACAACAGCAGAGAAACTCACCACCACAGCAGCAACCGTTAAACTGACACGCCCACAGGTGAAGGGGGGAAATGTGGGTGTCTACCCCCAAGAAAGAATCTGATGATCTCAAGAAAACGTATGAGATTTTGTGCTCTGATGCGAAAGAAGGAGAGAAAATTGTTATGTTAGGTTCACAAGAGGTTGAGGCTTTTTCATATTTGTTTTACACCTCTGTGTTTGTACATGGGAAAGTGCAGCTTAAGGGCATGCTTGACACTGGGTCTATGGCCTGTACATTGAGTGAACATGCGGAGCAGAGACTTTTGGAAGCAGGTGCCCTTCCTCAGCATTATCAGCCTCCTACAGAGTTAGTGTTAGTGGGGTGTGGGGGGAAGAAGACCTCAACAAAGTGTTTCTATGATTTGGAGATGCAAATCTATGGGATTGATGTTAAAGTGCCCACCCTGGTTGTTCCTGGACAGCGTGATGATCTCATCCTGGGATCGAATGTCATTAAGCATCTATTGCATGAGATAAAAAGGCACTGACGAATACTGGAAGCTCGTCAACAACATGTATGGCCAGACCCACTCACCGGAGGGTGAGCAGTTTCTGCAGATGATGACAAGTGTCACAAGATGGAAGGAACAGCAAGTCGATGGCAAGATTGGGACAGTGAAGCTCACTCAAGCCGTGACTCTTTCGCCCAAGACTGAACACTTAGTTTGGGGTAAACTTCCTAAAAATGTGGCATTGTCTCCAGGCAGCACTGTAATAGTCAAGCCTACCAGGTCAAAGGTCATGCCCAGAAACATACTCGTGGGTAGAGTTATTACACCCATGTGGGGAGATTGCTGGGTCCCTTTAACGGTAATAAACTGTTCTGACAAACATCTCACCCTAAGACGTAACATGAAGCTAGCCGATGTGTCTACATGCTTGGCTGTTGAGGATGCAACAATCTTTCAGGGCCTTCATGAAGTGAGGAAAACCCCAATGGAACAGAAGCAGGATGACAATGGCTGCCACAATCTGAAACAAAGACTGTCTGATCTAGGATTAGTAGACATTGACATTGATGGATGCCAGGTAGCTGACCAGTGGAAGGAGAAGCTTGTGAATACCATCACAAAATATGAAAACATCTTCAAGACATAATCTGGACTGCGGAGAAGATGGAGTTTAAAAAAAAAATGGGTTGCCAAGCTGGCACCGTACAACTTCGATTTGAAGCGTATCCCAGGCAGCAAGAATACAGTAGCAGATGCACTGAGCCGCGACCCCTTCGCAGTGACTGTCGCGCAGAGACTGATGAGGGAGTCCTACTTAGCACTTCTGTCTGAGGCTGTTGGGACTTGATGATGTCCTAGATGCCTTCCGTTGGACTTCTTATCCCCAGGAGATAACCTCCTTGACCACTGCTGAAGTGAAGGCCATATGTCAGCTCCATATCGACTGGGAATGTTCAACGGAGATGCAAGCAATCCAGCTTGGTTCCAACACCCAACAGCTGCTTTCTCCTGGTATTGACACTTTGCCTGAACTCTCGCACGAGGAACTTCGAGATCTTCAGCTGCAAGACTCTGTGACTTCCAATGTCATCCCTTTCGTCCTCAAAAAGAAATGGCCCACCAAACGAGATCGATACAATGTTTCTTCTAAAGTGTTGAAACAGTGGGACCGCTTGATCCTAAGAGAGGGAGTTCTGTATCGTGTCATTAAGGAGAGTCACACAAACCGGAGAACGTTCCAGTATGGCTTGCCAGAGGTGTTGAGACTCAAAACGATGACTGGCATTCACGACCTTGCAGGACATCAAGGCCAAGCTAGAACTCTAGCCTTGGCCAGACAGAGGTTTGTCTGGCCTGCAATGGAGAGAGACATCAAGGAGTATGTGCGCTGCTGCCAGAGATGCGTTCTAGCAAAGACTCCAGAGCCAGCGGCTAGAGCTCCGTTAGAGAGCATCAAAACTTGCTCTCCCATGGAGTTGGTGTGTTTGGATTTTTGGACAGCGGAAGACAGTAAGAAGAACTCAGTTGATGTTCTGGTGGTGACTGACCACTTCACTAAATGTGCCCATGCATGGCCATGCAGAAACCAGACAGCCAAGCAAGTAGCTCGTAAACTGTGGGATCGTGTCTTCTGTGTCTACAGATTTGCTTCAAGGATCCATACTGACCAGGGCGCAAATTTCGAGAGCGAGCTAATAGCAGAACTGCTTAAGCTCTCCGGTGTCCTAAAGTCAAGAACCATGGCATATCACCCAATGGGGAATGGAGAAACTGAATGCTTCAACAGGACTTTAGGTAGCATGCTCAGGAGTCTGCCCTTGAAAACCAAAGAACATTGGCCTGAACAAATCCAGTCATTGACATTTACCTACAATGCCACTGTTCACGAGACTACAGGCTATGCTCCAATCTTTCTCATGTTTGGTAGGGTCCCTCGGCTACCAGTGGATGTTATATCCAGCAATGTTCTGGACGACTCCAGTGTTGTAGATTGCAACAAGTATGTTGAGACTCTGATCACTGGGCTGAAGGAAGCTATGAGTGTTGCCCAAAGGCACACTGACAAGCAACAGAGACGAGTATCGGGAGTATGACAAGCGGTTTAAAGGCATCAGTTTGTCCATGGGGGATCGTGTTCTCATCTCCAACAAGGGTGAAAGGGGCCGCCGCAAGTTGGCTGGCAAGTGGAACCCCGAGATTTTCACAGTGACTTCAGTCAATCCACAAACCCACACGTACATAATTCAAGACCGTTACGGCAGAGAGAAAGTGGTTCACACGAATCTACTGCTGCAGGTGAATTTCCTGCCATTTGAAATTGATGATTCAGTGCACTTCAATGACAATGATGCTGCAGGGCCTTCAATCAATGTAGATGCAGGAGAGGTCACCCACTCCGGCGATGGACTGGACAGGGAAGACATGGAGGACTCTGGGGAGGAAAGTGCATCTCGGCTGGCGGAGGATTCAAGCGATTACTCCGAGCTCTGGACATCGGATGGAAAGTCAGAACCAGAAGAACCTTGTTTGTTTGAGGAAAATGACCTGGGAAGCACCTCTGAGATCCTGGAGCTGATTCCTTCAAACCATTCTCTGATCAATGATCTAAGGCCAGAGCCACTGTTACATGCTGACCAGACCGGACACGTCGCGTGCGCGAGCGTCGCAAAATAAATGTAGAAATCCATGTTATTCAATTATTGCAACCACACTCCTCGCGGCGCCAACGAGCGTCTGCGACGCCAAGGGCTAAAATAGGACTCATTCCTATTTCTGACGCAGATCGCGCTGCAAGTCCTGCCTCTCCCATCTCCTCATTGGTTTATAGAAGCATGTACCCACGTGCCATCTCCTCATTGATTATACCCACGTGGGTGATTGAAAGACGAACTGTTTTGCCGGTTGTCGCGGTAATACAATGAAAGTTTAGATGCGATCACCATATAATTTAAACGATAAAAAAGCCTGGAAGGAGGAGAGATGACTAGAAACGATTTGGTTGGCCGTTTTATGTGTGGATTAATTGTCGGAGTAGAGGTCCTTGTGCATTTCAGGTAAAATAACAACTCAATGTTTATATCCCAGGACAAATTAGCTAGCAACAGCAAGCTAGCTAAATAGGACAAATTAACGTTAGCTAGCAAGTGCAAGCTAGCTAGCTAAATTGCCATACATGTTTAATGCTTTTCGACCTGTCCCCAAATTAATGTCATTGGTTCAGAGTTTGTTTTGATATTTTAACCTGCGTGTCGTGATCGCGTTTTGTGTGGGGGGGCAAAATAAATGTATGCATGATAGCGCACAATGGCGCACACGCGAAACCGGTTTGGGTTCCGTGTTAGTCACCATGGCCCCTAGCTCAGTGGCAGGTCGCACAAGGGCGGGGAGGGTAGTTAAACCAGTCAAGAGACTAATTGAGTCAATCCACCAGAAGGTGCAAGTTTAACATAGTACTGAGATATGATAAAGTACAGAATTACCGTTTTTTAAGGCTAAGAAGGTAGGTATAGTGTAAGATAAGGTGACCAGATTTCTGAAATTAAAACCGGGGACATTTCCAGTCCGGCGGTCAATATATCATTAAAATATCCAATGTTATTATCTATGAAATAAAAAAGGGGGACAATTCCGGTTTCATGTATTTAGTCTAACAGGCACACTGTGATAGAGAAAACAACTATATTACAGAAACACTACAGACAAGACAGAACTGTCCGATCTGAACAGCCATTCAGTGGTCCTGGTAGTCTGGGTAGAACAAGAGCAGAAGAGAACATGAGAAAAATAAAAAAAACAGACAATAGTCTATGTGAAATACTTAACCACATAATAAAGAAATAAGACGATGATGAGATTATATTATGTCGTTACCATTTATACCAAGGTAATCTGTATATTTCTCAGAAGAATGTATCTTATTCAGGATTGCTCTGTCTTTGGCCAGCTTCTCCATGAACTCCTGGCAGGGGAGGTTGAAGTCTTCACAATAAGCATGGCCTTGATGGTAGGAACAGTGAAGCTATTTCTTGCTGGTGTCCATATATCATTCATTTGGGAAAACACTCTCTCGACTGGTGCATTACTTCCAGGTAAGCACATGACAACAGACGCTGATCTAGCCAGGTTAGTGTGTGGGATGTCGTTCTCTTTGAAGTGGGTAACCACCGTGCTCCATCTCTGACTAAGCGGTGTCTCCCATGTTTTCCATTCTTCAAGCGATCCCCCCCTTTAGGAACTCTTGCAGGCCAGTAACCTCGTCAAACAATGCATCCTCGTTGATGGTCACATTGGGGCATTTTTTCTGCAGTGTGGCTGTTACCTTCTGGATCTCTTCACGCCGAGGTTGGCTTTTTAAAAGGAGACAATGTAACCCTTTTAGATTATCTGTGTGCTTTCCCCAATGCCTGCAAGTAGTTCACAGCCGTAGTGAAGAATGATTGGGATGTTTTGAGAAAGCTCTCGAGACATTGCACCATTTCCCTCTAGCTCTCTCAGAAGTCCTCTGACCAAAACTGGTTGTCATCACGTCTTGCAGTCAATTTTGCCTCAATGTTTCTCAGAATTGCAGCTGACTCCACAGCACAGCGGTCCTGGCCTTCAAGCATCTTGATCGTGTCACTGAATACGGTCAAGTTTCCATGGACAAAGTCCAGCCAAAGTTCAGTCAGTGGATCTTCGAACATTGTTTGCAGGACAACAGGGCATTTGTCTTCAGAAAGAAAAAAGGATTTCAATGGCACATACCTTTTCAGCACTCTTTCTAGAGCAGGGAGCATGGACAGCCAGCGAACATTGTTGTGTCCTAAAATGTTATGGTACTCCTGGCCAACAAACTCACAAAAGCTCTTCAGTCTTTCTACTCTGACGGTCAAAATATGAAAATATCTTTGTGAGCAGGTACTCAACATCAAGGGGACTCATATCCAAAGCTGTTCTGGCCGTGTTATGAATGATGTGGGCAGGACAACCTAAGCCAATCGCCTCCCGCTGCAGAGCATTTTTAAATTTGGTATGGACATTGACCCTCCCCAGCCTATTCAGTCCTCCAAAGTTGGTATTTGTGTTGTCGGCAGAGAATGCCACGACTTTGTTTTGCAGGTTACATTTTTGGATGACCACCAGGACCTCAGCTGCAATCTCCTCTGCTGTTTCTGCTTTCAATTCAACAAAATCAAGCAGTTTTGTTTCCACAGATGTGTTGCCACTAGAGGTCGACCGATTAATCGGAATGGCCGATTAATTAGGGCCGATTTCAAGTTTTCATAACAATCGGAAATCGGTATTTTTGGACACCGATTTGGCCGATTTTTTTAATGTATTTAATTTTTTAATATATTATTTTACACCTTTATTTAATCTTTATTTAACTAGGCATTTAACTAGGCAAGTCAGATAACATTCTGGGTTAACTGCCTCATTTTTATCTTGTCAGCTCGGGGGATTCAATCTTGCAACCTTACAGTTAACTAGTCCAACGCTCTAACCACCTCATTACATTGCACTCCACGAGGAGCCTGCCTGTTACGCAAATGCAGTAAGCCAAGGTAAGGTGCTAGCTAGCATTAAACTTATCTTATAAAAAACAATCAATCAATCATAATCACTAGTTAACTACACATGGTTGATGATATTACTAGTTTATCTAGTGTGTCCTGCGTTGCATATAATCGATGCGTTGGGTATCGTTGCTCCAATGTGCTAAAAGAAATCCAGGTTAGCAGGCAATATTAACCAGGTGAAATTGTGTCACTTCTTTTGCGTTCATTGCACGCAGAGTCAGTGTATATGCAACAGTTTGGGCTGCCTAATTTGCCAGAATTTTACGTAATTATGACATAACATTGAAGGTTGTGCAATGTAACAGGAATATTTAGACTTATGGATGCCACCCGTTAGATAAAATACGGAACGGTTCCGTATTTCACTGAAAGAATAAACGTTTTGTTTTCGAGATTATAGTTTCCGGATTAGACCATATTAATGACCTAAGGCTCGTATTTCTGTGTGTTATTATGTTATAACTAAGTCTATGATTTGATAGAGCAGTCTGACTGAGCGGTGGTAGGCAGCAGCATGCTCGTAAGCATTCATTCAAACAGCACTTTCGTGCGTTTTGCCAGCAGCTCTTCGTTGTGCTTCAAGCATTGCGCTGTTTATGACTTCAAGCCTATCAACTCCCGAGAGTAGGCTGGTGTAAACGATGTGAAATGGCTAGCTAGTTAGCGGGGTGCGCGCTAATAGCGTTTCAAACGTCACTCGCTCTGAGACTTGGAGTGGTTGTTCCCCTTGCTCTGCATTGGTAACGCTGCTTCGAGGGTGGCTGTTGTCGATGTGTTCCTGGTTCGAGCACAGGTAGGAGTGAGGAGCGGGACGGAAGCTATACTGTTACACTGGCAATACTAAAGTGCCTATAAGAACATCCAATAGTCAAGGGTTAATGAAATACAAATGGTATAGAGAGAAATAGTCCTATAATTCCTATAATAACTACAACCTAAAACTTCTTACCTGGGAATATTAAAGACTCATGTTAAAAGGAACCACCAGCTTTCATATGTTCTCATGTTCTGAGCAAGGAACTTAAACGTTAGCTTTCTTACATGGCACCTATTGCACTTTTACTTTCTTCTCCAACACTTTGTTTTTGCATTATTTAAACCAAATTGAACATTTCATTATTTATTTGAGGCTAAATTGATTTTATTGATGTATTATATTAAGTTAAAATAAGTGTTCATTCAGTATTGTTGTAATTGTCATTATTACAAATACATTTCTTTTTAAATCGACCGATTAATCGGTATCAGCTTTTTCTGGTCCTCCAATAATCAGTATCGGTATCTGCGTTGAAAAATCATAATCGGTCGACCTCTAGTTGCCACCATATATCTTACAATATCTGACTACTATTGGCAGCAGCTTTACATGTGTAACAGTATAACTTTAGTACGTCCCCTCGCCCCGACCTCGGGCGCGAACCAGGGACCCTCTGCACACATCAACAACAGTCACCCACGAAGCGTCGTTACCCATCGCTCCACAGAGCAAGGGGCAACACTACTAATAGGTTTCAGAGCAAGTGACGTAACTGATTGAAACGCTACTAGCGCGTACCCGGTAACTAGCTAGCCATTTCACATCCGTTACACATGTCCACGATTGGACGCATCAATGGCCAGGGACACAAATTCAACCTGGTCTAGGTCCTGTGTTACCAAAGTAGTTGCCCATGTTGCTAACACGTTACTCACTATGGCTTCACATTTTGTCCTAGCACATGTACATTCCGGCTCATAAAGCTTTCGTGTCAGTTGTGCTGTGCAGTCCATCGATCTGTAACTATGATTGTGTCGCATAGTGTGGTATGCAAAGATACCCTCCTGCACAGCTAAATCATATTCTTCTTGGGAAGGCTCTACCTTCTTGAAGAATGTGGTGACAGAGGGCATACCAACACGGGCAATCAGAGAGGCTTTATGCTTTTTTGTCTGTTGACATTCTACCACTGCCGTTCTTCCCCTGCTGCCAATTGAAAAAGAGGAATTACAAAGGGTGCAGTTAACCATTCTATCGTCTTGACCTGAGCGTATAAATGGAAATTCTCTCATCATATTGTCATTAAAATGGCATTACCGTTTCTTGGAAAGAGCCATTGTACCTCCTCTGTCTGCTCTTCTTCACTCTCCTTGTGTCACTCTTCTTACTCTCAACTTTTTCTTCTCCAATCGTCTTCCTGATCTTTCTTTCTTTCCTTCTCTTCACCTTTCCACCTCACTCTTCCACACTCCTCGCTTCACTCGTTTTACTCCCTTCATTTTTCCTTCTTCTTCTCCAATCTTTAATAATAAATAGTACACAATTAGATCAAATACTTTGGTTAACAGATTCCCATTGCTTGCCTCATTTTTGTATTTTATCTCAAAAACATTGTTTGGAATAATAAATTGTCAGGCTCTGTAATCATATCTTAACCTTTCCTCTTCTCTCTCTTTCACTCTTCTTCCTTTCCAGTCTTCCTCCTCTCCTTCCTCTCCACTCTAACAGAAAACATTATGCTAATGTTATCCATGAAAATTTCAAATTATATTTCACACTACTTATAATGCCAAACCATTAACATTGTAATCTACAAATAAATATTCTCATAATTGTGCATTCATTTAATATAATCATATTTTCAAAATAGCCCGTCCACTGCATGTTTACATGTGAACGTTTTTTAACCTAGTTACCATGACAGTAGCTGGCTAACCGACCTAGATAACTTCGTCGACATAGCTAATGTTAGCTAGCATAACCTATTTAAAACCTTATAAAGCAGAGCATCTATCTATATAATAAGTTGTGACATAACATCATTAGCTAGTATCTCAAAAGAGTGCAACTTACCTGGCTCCACTCTAACAGAAAACATTATGCTAATGTTATCCATGAAAATTTCAACATTTATTTTCACACTACTTATAATGCCAAACCATTAACTCACCTAACCGAAGAGCAGAGAGAGGTTGTTAGGCAAATGCTTAGAGAAGAGTGTCACTCCTTCTCCAGATCAGACAATGACATTGGCTGCATTGAACGATTGAAAATGACTATTTCTCTAAAGGACTCTGAACCAGTCAAGCGCACATACATGTCAGTGCCCAGGCCACCGTATCAGGAGATGAAGGGTTACCTTTATGACCTCATAGCCCAGGGCTGGGTTAGGAAGTCAAACTCTTCATATTCTTCACCTGTCGTGTGCGTTCGTAAGAAGGACGGGACCCTCCGGTTGTGTATAGATTACAGAGACCTGAACAGAAAGACACATCCCGACCGCCAGCCCATCCCTCGAGTCCAAGACATCATGGACAGTTTAGGTGGTAATTCCTGGTTCTCCCTCTTAGATCAGGGAAAAGCGTATCACCAGGGGTTCATCTCTGAAGAAAGCAGACCACTGACAGCATTTGTGACCCCGTGGGGACTCTATGAGTGGATACGGATGCCCTTCGGCCTCATGAACGCTCCTGCAGCTTTTCAGCGGTGTATGGAGGAGTGTTTGGAAGGGCTCCGGGATGACATCTGCATTCCTTATCTGGACGACACGCTTGTTTTCAGTAAAACTTTCGACAGCCATGTGAATGATGTGCGAAAAGTTTTGCAGCGTCTCAGAGAGTATGGCATTAAACTCAAACCAAGTAAGTGTGATCTCTTTAAACCTCAGGTCCGTTATTTGGGCAGAGTAGTGTCTGCAGAGGGCAGCCGAGTTGACCCAGCCGATTTTGAAGCAGTAAGAGCATTGAAAGAAATCAGACCAGAGACTGTGGGCCAGCTCAGACAAATGCTTGGCTTACTCACTTACTACAGACAGTACATCAAAGACTTTTCTAGGAGGGCCAGCTGCCTGTATGACCTCCTGAAAGCAGATTCAGAGAAATTACCTGGCCACCCACGGAAAACAAAACCAAAGAAAGTAAGTCATGTGGTGCCCTCAAACAAGCCAATCCTGTGGACTGACCAGCATCAACAGGCACTTGAACAGCTGATTGAGTGTTTGCTTCACCCACCAGTCTTGGGTTTCCCTGATTTCACTCAGCCATTTGTTGTACACACTGATGCGTCACACCAAGGCTTGGGAGCAGTTCTTTATCAAAAGCAAGATGGGAAGCTTAGGGTCATTGCTTATGGCTCTCGAACCTTAACAGCAGCTGAGAAGAACTATCACTACCACTCGGGCAAGCTAGAATTTCTAGCTCTAAAATGGGCAATCACTGAGAAGTTCCATGATTATTTGTACTATGCTCCGACCTTCACTGTATACAGCGATAACAACCCGCTCAGCTACATTCTGTCTACTGCAAAACTGAACGCAACCACTTCCAGGTGGATTTCAGAATTGGCTGATTTCCACTTCACAATAAAATACAGGCCAGGCAAAGAGAACGGTGATGCAGATGCGTTGTCAAGGATGCCACTGGATGTAGAGTCACTGATGAGAGAATGTTCTGAGGAGCTTCCACCAGACACCATTGCCGCCACGATACAAGCAGTTGAGGTACAGAAAGAGGCTGTTGTACCTTGGTCACTTTCAGCTGCAGCTATGTCAGTATCAGCTGAAGGTGAGACAACCACTGCAACAACCAGCTCGATCCCAAAAGATGGGATAAGAGAAGCACAAGAATCTGATCCGGTCATCCGTCCTGTGCTCAATTTCAAACTGTCTGGTTCCAAACCACCAGTTAAAGAGCAAAAGGAATTCAGTCCAAAGACAAAATGCCTATTCAGAGAATGGGACAAATTGACAATAGACAGTGATGGCATTCTGTACAGAATCACTACAGCCCGCAAGCAGTTAGTTCTACCAGAGAAGTACAAAGGTAAAGTGATGGAAGAGTTGCACAATAACATGGGACACCAAGGTACTGACCGCACTGTATCACTAGTACGTGACCGCTTTTTCTGGCCATATATGCAATCTGACATCGAGTACTATGTGACTAAAACTTGTAGCTGTGTCAAGCAGAAAAAGCCAGCCCATGAAACAAGAGCTGCTCTGACAAACATTGTGACAACACAGCCATTTGAACTGGTATGTATAGACTTCCTTCATCTCGACAGATGCAAAGGGGGATATGAGTACATCCTCGTGATTGTTGATCATTTTACACGTTTCACTCAAGCCTACGCCACCACATCAAAGTCAGGTAAAACTCTCATCTTCAATGACTTTGCCCTGAAGTTTGGGTTCCCGTCCCGCATCCACCATGACCAAGGGGGAGAATTTGAAAATCAGTTGTTCCATCAGTTAAAGAAACTCAGTGGCATGGCGGGGTCCAGAACAACACCCTACCACCCGATGGGGAACGGTCAAGTGGAACGCATGAACAGAACATTGTTGCAAATGTTAAAGACACTAACTGAGACACAAAAGTCAAATTGGAAGGAGTCTCTAAACAAACTGGTTTATGCCTATAACTGCACCCGTTGCGAAGTGACTGGTTATTCACCATTTTATCTTCTGTTTGGGAGATCACCCAGGCTTCCAGTTGATATGCTCTTTGGATTGTGCACAGAGGCAGGTTCCAGTAACCATCGAGACTACGTGGAGAACTGGAAACGAGGGATGGAAGAAGCATACGCCATTGCAAATGAAAATGCTCAGAAAGCCGCTGAAAGAAGTAAGAAGTACTATGACACTAAAGTTAGGAGTTCAGTGCTACAGCCTGGCGAGCGAGTTCTGATTAAAAACCTGACACCAAGAGGAGGACCAGGCAAACTCCGTAACTATTGGGAAGATACAATTCACACAGTAGTGAGACAAATGGGTTCAGACCTGCCGATTTATGAATTGAGACCAGAAAAGGGTAGGGGACGTTCCAGGGTCCTGCACAGAAACCTGCTCGTGTCCTGTGACCACTTACCTTTTGAGACACAACCAGAAATGACCAAAGATGACAAAAGTCAGAAAAAAAGGAGACATCAGCCTGCATCACATCCTCTAGATTCTGATGAAGACAGTGGGGATGAATATGACCTTCATCATGAGCCGCTACAGGTTCCCACATCTCCTACAGTACCTGAGGAGAGGAATGCTGAACCAGCGAGAGAGTGGGAACACAGGCCCCCACCAGTGAAACAGACAGTTGCGGTGCCAGTCCCTGATACGCTACCAGCACAGCCTCTTGTTGAAAAGCGGCTGGAGGAGACAACAACAGTTCAAGACCTGCCTGCTGAGGAGATGAACTTGCCTGCTGAAAATTTGCCTGATGATCGTCCACCAAGTGCCTTTCCTTCATTAACTGATGCTGCTGAACCTGAGGAACCAGCCTACCAGCTGCCACAAAGAGAGAGACACCCTCCAAGACGTATCACCTATGATCAGCTTGGTATCCCTTCCTGCTACAGTATCCAGCCACAGTTGTTCCCTGTCTACTCTGCACCAGGACTGGTTCCATGGCTGCCATCACTACAGCAATGTTACTTTCAGCCACCTTACATGTATGGGCTTCAGCAAACATGAGGCTACAGAGTTGACATGTTTGACCATGGACTACTGACTGATTTCACAGACTGTCACAAGAGACAATTTGCAGACTATGCATTTAGATCATTAAAATTGATGGACTGTTGATCAATAGTATGAGAAAGGACTGTTTATGTTATACAGCTGGTCAACAGATATGGACTGTGAATAACTTGTTAGTTATATTTGAACTGTGACCCTTGACCTCTGCTCAAGTACTACCTTACAGAAGAGGATTTTCTAGGTCCAGTTGTTGGGACAACATTTATTTTGTCGGGGAGAGTGTGACAGGTTAAAGGAAATACTAATAGCCTGTTATACATTAAAAAGTATTAGTAAGTTCATAGTATGTGAGGATCTTAAAACATCTAAGGTTAAGAAGATCATGCATTCAGTATTAGTTGATAGATTGATAATTATATAAATGTTGTGTTAAAATCCGTCAAGCATACAAAGGGTACGAATTGTGAGAGGAATGTGTAAACGTTATGTTGATTACTTTATTTTGTCGTGGGTAAAAGTGTTAATCTGTGATCTACTAAATGCTCTTAATCTATGAGCCTGAGATTGATTGCTCTGGTCTCCACTCAAGTTCACGGAGAAATCGCGGTCTTTTTCTCATTGCACTAAAAGTTTCAGTGAGTAAACAACACCTATCACTCTCGTGATTCTTTCTCCCCTTTTTCAGGGGCGTAACAAATACAATTGCACTAAAATTGTTAATTTTTTGTATTTTATTGATCTTTTTTGTATGTTTGAGTATTTTCTTGTTAATACCTGTGTTTTGTTTTGTTAGACATGTTTGATGTAGCAATGTAAGTAGATTTTTGTATAATGAAAAAGAAAAAGTCCTCACAACAGTAACTAAAGGGCGCGGCTTGATAATGTCTCTATTATGACATCACAAAGCATGCAGTTAAAAAATAGAGTCTTGTGTATTTTGGTTCAGTCATCGATATGGATGTGTATGAAGAAGTAGGTTTACCGGAGTTTGGTGCTCCTTGGCCCACCATGATGATGCTCGACCAAGGAGTGATTGATCAATTTACCATTTTCTTTGCGCTTTTTCTTGGAGGACTAAAGGATGTAGGCCTGAGTACAAAACTAGACAAGGACATTTCCTGAACATAATGTGTGCTTGCTTGTATTGAAGTCGGCTAATAATGGTAGAAGTTTGAAGAGCTTGTGGCTGGTGTAGTCTATGGAGCTTAATGCAAATGTGAAATGGCTTTAGTTGAACGAGTAGTTAAATAGCAGTGGTGGAAAAAGTACCCAATTATCATACATAAAAGTTGAGATAGCTTCATAGAAAATCAAGTAAAAGTCACCCAGTAAAATCTTACTTAAATAAAAGTATTTGGTTTTAAATATACCTAAGTATCAAAAGTAAATGTAGCCTATAAATAATTTTAAATTCCATGTATTAACAAAACCAGAAGGCACAATTTTCTACTTTTACAAACAAAGTATGTGTGTTTTGTGAGTTCGCCATCAGAGGCAGTAGGGATGACCAGGGCTGTTCTCTTGATAAGTGCGTGAATTGGACAATTTTCCTGTCCTGCTAAGCATTCGAAATGTAACAAGTACTTTTGGGTGTCATGGAAAATGTATGAAGTAAAAAGTACATTATTTAGGGCCTCCCGATAGGCGTAGCGGTCTTAGGCGCGGCATCACTACAGCCTGGGGTTCGATACCAGGCTGTGTCATTACCGGCCGTGACCAGGAGTCCCATAGGGCGGTGCACAATTGGCCCAGCCAATAGGGCAGGGTTTTTTGGAGGCTTTACTTGGCACGTCTCGCTATAGTGGTGGGCCCGGGCGCCTGCAGGCTGACTTCGGTTGTCAGTTGAACAGTGTTTCCTCTTACACATTGGTGCAGCTAAAAAGTAAAAGTACTTTAAAGTACTACTTGAGTCGTTTTGGGGGGGGGGGATTTGTACTTTATTAAAGTACTTTACACCACTGGTAAATAGTACCCACAGAGATCCTTTATGGTAATCTACCTTTCTACCTCACTGACAGTCCATTCCATCTGATGTGAATTCCATAATAAATGGTAATGTGACATTTGTTTGTTTGTCCAGTTTCTCTTCTCTCTAGAAGAGGAATGGTTTGGAGCAACCCATCCTGGAGTGGGATTGGAGCTCACTCTCCCTGCTGTCCTGATTTTTGGGGGTGTGATTTTACTATGGAGGACCGTCCTTGCGGTGAACCTTTTGTATTATTACCATGTTACAACAATTTTCATACACTTCAACTTCCTATGGAAATGAAAGGAATTGAGGGAAAGGCTCATTTTGCAGTTTGATTGATCTTCTAATGATGTATGATGTAGTCCATGTTTGAACGTTGTTCTCATTGCCTTGTCTCTGTTTCTTATAGATCAAAAGCAGGATACATCTATGTGAGTTTTCCTACCTTTCATTAAGTAGCTCAAATGAGGAGAAGCAAGCTTTTTTACTTACATTTTATACAGTAGATTTAGCTCCTTAGTCATGCCTGAACCAAGACTAATTTCATATTCCCCTCTGTATCTCCAGTAGCTGAGACACAGCTAAACGGGAAACTCGCCCAGCTATCGAAAAAGAAATGTGACATAATGATTCAATTGTCTGAAATGGAGATACTGGTACGTTTCAGAAGCTAAGTCAGACCTGGGACATTCTGGACTTGAATAACATATACTTTTCCATGATCATTGTAACTTCTGTTCTAAATCTGGTTGGTTTTAGTTGAAGGACTATGACGTGCCAGTGAAAAGGTTGCGGGCATGCCTGCAGTCCTCTCAGGAGAATAATCAGGATCTGGAGGTAAGCAGTCAGAGAACTCTTATTCCTAAACCCCTTTAACTAGTTTCCCTGCCCTCTACAGTGTATGACCTATGTGTCATCATGTCTAATAGACTGACATTGACTAATGTTTAGTTACTGGAAATGTATGGAGTTCTATAGGTGCAAAGTCAAATAACGTCTGAAAATGTATTTGAACTAATAACTAACGGTCAAAGTATAGTCCATTTATCAATTTGTTTAATTGTGATGGTCAGACGTTTATCACACAGTTAACATTGAGGCCATCTCTTTTATCCCAAGGATATGAAGAAACAATGGGACATCAGAGCTGGAGAAATGGAGGCATTTCATCTACAACTCCAGGAGCGTTTTGAACGCATACAGAAACTGAAAGCTGTTGTAAGTCCATTACTGCTCAATAAAACTCACTTGTTTGGTATGATGATAAAGAGCTATCTTAATGGGGTTTATGTTATGGCTCCCAACAGTGGGGACTGATGGAACCACTTAAAGAGCATCACGGTGGGGATGCCAGGATCCCTAGTGCCACCAACACCCAATCTACCGGTGAGTAAATCACACAGTTTGATCAGCGTATAAAAAGTTTGCAAACTGTTTATCGACCTACTAAGTTTACTTGTCAGGATTGTTCGAGGGTAGAAGCATGCAGGGTTATCTACAACTAAATGTGCATTGATATGTTGATCAAATAATTACTTTTGTTACAGATATCAAAAGTGAGGAAAACATTGAGATCGAGGTCACTGTGATGAAGGATGCAACCTTAGTAAGTTAATGTATAGTCTGTGTAAGCTAGGAGACATTTGGTTGTTACTGAAATAAGTAGATGAAAAGAATGGGTGTGATTACAGAAAGGACCCTCTTTTCAGTTTACCCCAAAACTGTAAATACTATAATATTCTACAATGGATCAGTTGTTTGCTGTCTCTAGCACTTAAAAATGCAGAATCTTCTACAGATCAAAACCACACTGGAGGAGGTGAACAGGGGTCTTCGGGGTAGGCTATGTTACAAACACACAACATATGTCCCACCAGCCAGAATCACTTTATTCTGTATTGATATTTTCTTTACTTTACATGTATGTCTGTTTACTTTGCAACAGACAAAAATTGTCAGCTTGAAGAGAAGAATGCCGCTCTACATCAAAAACTCCACAGCACTGAGAAGATGTATAGACAGACTCTAAACGAGCTGTAAGTGGATTTTGATATTAGTTTGATCATATTAGGATTTGTTCTCATTCATATGACATGTACATTGGTGTTTGTCTTTTCACAGGACCAAAGCCCTGATTCAAGGCAAACATGAGGAAAAGCAACATGTAAGTAAGCCTAAGACAGCCTGCCAAATACTGATCCATAACCGCTCAATAGTAAGCTAAACTACGAAGTACTTAAACCAAACCATACGCCCCAGTATCAACACTCGTATTGGGTCACGTGATAGGATGTCTTTGCACACATTTCTAATGCAATTTTTGTTTTCTCCTCAGATTGACACGCTACAAGATAAATTCCAGACCATATCTGTAAGGAGATCATTCACTTTAAAGTTAGCTACTGTAGTTGCACGAATGTGTTATTAGCTACGTTTTGCTAGTTACTCTGTGTCTTGCTGTACACTAAGATATACAGTGCTGCTTGAATGTATGTGAACCCTACAGGGCTGCTCATTATTTTGCTATAAAATAAACATATAAAATCCTAATCTAAACCCCAATTCGTAATAAAAACATTCCAAGTAAGTGACAGCAACCCAAAAAATATGATATATTTTCATTGTTTATTTAACAAAAGAGGTTTATTTAACAGAAACTCAGATTTGATGTGTGCAAAAATATATGAACTCCTTCAGTCAATAGCTTGTGGCACCTCCATTAGCAGCGATAACTTGGAGTAAACGTCTCCTATAGCCAGTAATCAGTTTCTGACATCTGTTTTGAGGGATTTTTGCCCACTCCTCCTTACAGAACTCAGCCAATTGAGTGAGGTTTGAGGGGTGTCTGGCATGAACTGCCTGCTTCAGGTCCTGCCACAGCATCTCGATTGGATTTAGCTCAGGACTTTGACTTGGCCAATCCAAAACACACATCTTCTTTCTCGTGAGCCATTCTTTGGTAGTTTTGCTTGAATGCTTTGGGTCGTTGTCTTGTTGGAAGCACCATTTTCGTCCCAGCTTTAGCTCGTTGACTGATGGCCTGACGTTCTGTTCAAGAATCTCCTGGTATACCTCAGAATCCATGGTTCCCTTAATGATGTGGAGTCATCCAGATCCAGAGGAGGAAAAGCAGCCCCAGATCTTGACATTCCCACCACCATGCTTGACTGTTGGGATAAAGTTGTTTTGGTGGTAGGCAGTGTTGGGTTTTCCCCAAACATAGCGGTGTTGATTGTGACCAAAAAGGACAAGTTTTTTATTTTTTATTAATTGGTCCAGAGAATGGACTTCCAGAAACATTCAGGTTTGTACAGGTGGTCTCTGGCAAAGTTAAGACGGGCAGTTTGGTTATTTTTTGACAGCAGAGGCTTCTTCCTAGCAACCCCCCCATGAATGGCATTTGGATTCAGTGTTCTTCTTATTGTTGAAGCATGCACAGTTACTTGAGATGCAAAAAGGGAGGTCTGCAAATCTCTACATGTTATGTTTGGGTTTGCTTTTACCTGATTTATTATTGTTTTGTGGCTCTTGGGGATATTTTGGAAGGGCGTCCACTTCCAGGCCAAGTTGCTGTCATGTTAAATGCTCTCCATTTGTAAATGATTTGCCTCACAGTGGACTGAGCTCAAATCTTTTTAAGATGATTTTATAGCCTTCTCCCAGACTGATGTGCTCTCACTACCCTCGTCCTGATGTCCTCTGAAATCTCCTTTCCTCTTGGCATGGTGTGCTTTGTATTCACCTGGATGGGTAACACCAAACTGACCAGGTTTCTTATCTCTATTATCATAGTCCCGCCCAAACTCTGTCCTAACGATCTCTCCTTTTATTGGTTCATTTGGTACCCAATTATTTACCACCTTATTCTACATACTTACTGATTTAACCAATGCAACTTGGGGTTCACTTATTTTTGCATCTGCACTAATTCCTTTAAAAACAAAAAACTCTACTACACGCATGATTTCTTCTATACCAACATATAGTATTGTCAAATATAAACCTGTTCAGATCAAAAATACTGATTCTGATTAAATTAAGATTTGATGGTAAATACTAAAATAATCTGTAATTGAACAAGGGGATCACATACTTTCAAGTAGTACTGTAATTCATTTATTGTCTTTAGCTGAAAGCCTCTGCTGCCGAGCATGATCTGGCCATGGAGAAGAATGAGACAGCGCTACTCCGCCAGAGGTGAGTCCAACAGTCAATGAATTCTATTGAAATAGATTAGTGTCGGAGGCATGTCGAGTACTAAAACTCGACTCTGGACCGTGCATGCTGCCACGGTTTCGGGGGTTTGAGTCACTACTCGGCGTCTGTCCGTGTTCTTCCTCTCTGTCTTCATCCACATACCTGTCTCCCTAGCCTCTACTTCCTACTACAGCAGGAGATCGGTCTCCTTTAAAAAAATGAAAGAAAAACTGATTATTGATGAGTGTACATCTGAATTGATCCTTTAGAAAGGAATTTCATCCCATCCTTAACCATAAAACGTCATTTACATTCTATGACACTAAAAGCTACAACCACAACTCCTTTTTGTGGTCAGTTGAGTCCTTATGCCACGCTCACGTGCTCCTTTCTAGGAAATACGACTGTTTCATTCATGTGCTTTTTGGTTGGAATAATTATCCAACCAATATGATTTTAGCTAGCTTGATAAACTAACTGATGTTGCTCATAATTACGTTAGCTAGCATCCTTAACATTGACAATATGGCCAAACTAGCTACTTTATCAAATGGCAAATGTCGCCTAATTATCCATATTGACAAGGTTGTAGTTGTCAAAAACGGATTTGCTGTCATCTTTTGGTTGAAACGGTAAAAGGTCAGTGGTGAAACGTCACAACTCGGCAAAAACTTTTCTCAGTTTCCCACTTGTAATTCCGATTTGGAGGGTTGTTCAAGTGAAACTTCCTAGTTTGAACTCGGCATTTTCGATAACTATTATGGCACGTGAACGTGGCATTAGTCAAGATCTACCCTGTTAGGGGCATTTTGGGCACTAAGACCTGTGATTTCTTTCTAGGATTGTTCAACTAACCTCAAAGAAGCTGAAAATAGGAATACCTGGGTTCCTGATCAAGAACATTCCCAAGCGCCCGAAAACAACCAAGACCAACAAGCCCTTCTTGAAGACCTGCAAAGTTCTGAAAGCTTTCAAAGCACTATTCAAGAGATGAAGGCAATGCATACAATTGTACATTTGGTGCAATTATTCTCAGGACACGGGGTGAAGCAGAGTACAATATATAAATCCACATGCCTTATTCCATCAAGAAGTCTTCTTTAAAATCAACCAAGCTAAATTGAACACGTGTTTTATGTAATTTATATGGTAGGTCTCATTAGATATCATCCAACTCTTTAAAAATGTCTTAGTATGCAGATTTCTGCTCTGTTGCCATTATGTAAGATACAACTCCATGGGGCTTACCTGCCAAGACCTCCATGGAAGCCACATAACCCATCATTTACCAAAGCCAAATGGTAGTCTATTATCTAGGTCTCCAGGGCTATTTTGGCGACGGGAAACCCCCACGTGAAGGTTGATTTGTCCCCACTTTGCAACCCAGGCTCTCTTTAGGGACCTGAGCTGCCCAAGAAACCAAAACATCTGGACATTTTAACAGTCGTAGATGGTTCACTTGAATGCTTTGCGAAGAAGCACGAGAAGGACAAGAGTGGACGAATAGATGTCCATTCAGCGAGACGCGCGAGTTAGCCTACAAACAAAGGGAAATGTAGACCTATACTAATTTATGAAAATAAGAACAAATCCTCTTTCTCGTGAGTGTTGCGGGTGTAAACTTGTCTTGCATAAACTTATCTTGGAGGATTGCATACGGGTAAATTAATGTATTTAAATGTTTCACTCAAGTACGAGAAGAACAAGAACAACATTTCCCCAACACATTAGATTTGCGCAGGGTAAATACTCATGATAATGGCAATTTTTTTAAATTAAAAACTAAATGTATAAGCCTACTTTGGGGAAACGAATGACTAAATATATATCCTATAGGGAAATAAGAAGGAGACCCAACAATATAAGTGAAATTCAACAATATGCTTTAGTAACGACAGAGACACACTGAGTCTGCTTCGTCACACAGTATAATAAGTGTTTGACTTAAATTGGGTTTAACATAAAAACGGAAGTTAATTGCCTATTAAAGAAGGCACGTTTAAATATAGATGCTCTGGTGTCTGGTCCCTTACAGATTGTTAGGCCTATACATTTGATTCCTATCTGATGTGTGTTCATACCACTCAAGATTTTATGTTGAGCACTTGTTGGCCTATGTTCCTGAGTTGGTTGTTGGAAATCATTTTGTATGCAGTTGAGAATAAACATACACTGCTCAAAAAAATAAAGGGAACACTTAAATAACACAATGTAACTCCAAGTCAATCACACTTCTGTGAAATCAAACTGTCCACAATAAATTTCACATGCTATTGTGCAAATGGAATAGACAACAGGTGGAAATTATAGGCAATTAGCAAGACACCCCCAATAAAGGAGTGGTTCTGCAGGTGGTGACCACAGACCACTTCTCAGTTCCTATGCTTCCTGGCTGATGTTTTGGTCACTTTTGAATGCTTTCACTCTAGTGGTAGCATGAGACGGAGTCTACAACCCACACAAGTGGCTCAGGTAGTGCAGCTCATCCAGGATGGCACATCAATGCGAGCTGTGGCAAGAAGGTTTGCTGTGTCTGTCAGCGTAGTGTCCAGAGCATGGAGGCGCTACCAGGAGACAGGCCAGTACATCAGGAGACGTGGAGGAGGCCGTAGGAGGGCAACAACCCAGCAGCAGGACCGCTACCTCCGCCTTTGTGCAAGGAGGAGCAGGAGGAGCACTGCCAGAGCCCTGCAAAATGACCTCCAGCAGGCCACAAATGTGCATGTGTCTGCTCAAATGGTCAGAAACAGACTCCATGAGGGTGGTATGAGGGCCCGACGTCCACAGGTGGGGGTTGTGCTTACAGCCCAACACCACGCAGGACGTTTGGCATTTGCCAGAGAACACCAAGATTGGCAAATTCGCCACTGGCGCCCTGTGCTCTTCACAGATGAAAGCAGGTTCACACTGAGCACATGTGACAGACGTGACAGAGTCTGGAGACGCCGTGGAGAACGTTCCGCTGCCTGCAACATCCTCCAGCATGACCGGTTTGGCGGTGGGTCAGTCATGGTGTGGGGTGGCATTTCTTTGGGGGGCCGCACAGCCCTCCATGTGCTCGCCAGAGGTAGCCTGACTGCCATTAGGTACCGAGATGAGATCCTCAGACCCCTTGTGAGACCATATGCTGGTGCGGTTGGCCCTGGGTTCCTCCTAATGCAAGACAATGCTAGACCTCATGTGGCTGGAGTGTGTCAGCAGTTCCTGCAAGAGGAAGGCATTGATGCTATGGACTGGCCCGCCCGTTCCCCAGACCTGAATCCAATTGAGCACATCTGGGACATCATGTCTCGCTCCATCTACCAACGCCACGTTGCACCACAGACTGTCCAGGAGTTGGCAGATGCTTTAGTCCAGGTCTGGGAGGAGATCCCTCAGGAGACCATCCGCCACCTCATCAGGAGCATGCCCAGGCGTTGTAGGGAGGTCATACAGGCACGTGGAGGCCACACACACTACTGAGCCTCATTTTGACTTGTTTTAAGGACATTACATCAAAGTTGGATCAGCCTGTAGACTGGTTTTCCACTTTAATTTGAGTGTGACTCCAAATCCAGACCTCCATGGGTTGATAAATTTGATTTCCATTGATAATTTTTGTGTGATTTTGTTGTCAGCACATTCAACTATGTAAAGAAAAAAGTATTTAATAAGAATATTTCATTCATTCAGATCTAGGATGTGTTATTTTAATGTTCCCTTTATTTTTTTGAGCAGTGTATTTAGGCCTACCTGTTATTAATTTGCATGGGAGGGGTGTGTATAGGAGATGACAATTTCTCAAAAATATTTTTTTATTTATTTTTATGAATTGAGTGTTTCCAAATTAAAACTTACTAGCCAACTAAATTAAATTAGGGATGTGGGCTTAGGCTACTGTCTAAGATCAACTGTTGAAGAGCTAAAACAAAATATCTTAGATAGGCTACTTTCTATTCTGTAGGCCTATTCCCTGATGTTTTTTGAAATTAGGCTAGTGTTATGATCCTCTTATGGTTTTGAATATGAGTAAATGACTAAATAATAAAGTGTTTTAGGCCCTAAGCTCTGCCTTTTATTGTTATTTTTGTAATCAGAACCTTCAACTGCTGACTAAAGAATTATAATAATTAGGCCTATGATACAATAGTTGGTGCGTCAGCTTGTCAATCACGAGCCCATCATTCCTTGACAGTGGGTTTAATTTTATCATCTGTGTCAACACAGTTTGAGATCATTTTGACCCGTAGGCCTTCCATCCATTTCAATGCGGAAATGCGCTTTGCTGGAAGAAAAAAAACGTGTCGGACCTCGCAACAGTAACTAAGGGGCGCGGCTTGATAATGTCTCTATTATGACGTAACAAAGCATGCAGTTAAAAAATAGAGTCTTGTGTATTTTGTAGTTCTTTCTATTTTAATGCAGGAGTTCGTTTTCAATTCACTCAATATCGTTAGTCTGAATACTAGGGGTTTGAGAAATCCTACAAAAAGGAAAGCTTTATTTTTATACTGTAAACGCAGTAACTGTAACTGTCCCGCTTCTCGTGGGCTGAAGGAGGAGTGGACCAAGGTGCAGCGTTTAAAGTGTTCATGATTTAATAAAAACAAAAACAATCGAACAAAAAACAACAAACAGGAGAACGAAAGCGAACAGTTCTGTCAGGCGAACAGTTCAGCTAAACAGAAAACAACTACCCACAAAACACAGGTGGGAAAAAGCTACCTAAGTATGGTTCTCAATCAGAGACAATGATAGACAGCTGCCTCTGATTGAGAACCACACCCGGCCAAACACACAGAAATACAAATCATAGAAAAAGGAACATAGAATGCCCACCAAAATCACACCCTGACCAAACCAAAATAGAGACATAAAAAGCTCTCTACGGTCAGGGCCTGACAGTAATGCAGATTTTGTCCTTCTTCAGGAAACTAATTCGGGTGAAAGTGATTTGAAATTTTGGATAGCACAATGGGGAGATATGGCCTATTTCAGTCATGGACCAAATCATTCTGCTGGTGTTTTGACACCTATTCACAAGTTTAAAGGTGACATTCTAGAATCCACATCTTCACAAGACGGCAGATGGGTCATAGTAACTGTAAACTTGACAATGCTATTTTCATCATCTGTAATGTATACGGACATAACTCACATGCTCCTAATAAGACCCTTTTTACCCAATTTACCTGGAAAGTACAGGAATTTAGCAACGAATACTCAGAGGCTTTTCTAATTATTTCAGGGGATTTTAATGAACACCTGATGCATCTGCTGATCGTTTTCCTCCTAGAACGAGTCAAAACCCTCAAAATAGTAACATTATCATTACATTATGCAGGGATCTCTGTGTTGAGGATGCCTGGCGTTATTTCAATCCGGATGCTAAGGGTTATATACCTGGACCAACAAAACTATGTCACGTAAATCTAGAATAGATTTATTCCTAATTTCCCCTTTTTTTGTTACAATTTGTTATAGATGTAGATCATCATTTGGCTCCCTTTTCTGATCATCACTTGATTTCCCTGAATTTACAAGCTACTAAAAAATCCAGGTTGCTACAAATGATGTAGATCATCATTTGGCTCCCTTTTCTGATCATCACTTGATTTCCCTGAATTTACAAGCTACTAAAAAATCCAGGTTGCTACAAGGGAGCAGAGCAGCAGCCTGGAATGGCATCAGCTCAGGAAAATGAGAAATAACATCCTCTCGTTTCGAGAGGTTTGCCATGTCCGGGGAGAGACCTCAGCTGACCACCTAGCTGAGCGGATGTTCAAGGGGTCTGGTATGCAGACCATGGAGATGAAGAGGGGGCTCGCCATGAAGCCAGTGGCTGTACAGGAGTACTTCACACTGAAGAATGTTAACTTCTTTCCGTGTGGCTTCGTAGTGCACCCAGATGCTCCGTGGTTAGGATCCTCTCCAGACGGCATCATATTTGATCCCAGTGTGAGACCACACCTTTGGACTCTTAGAGGTCAAGTGCCCAAATGTTCCAAGTTATGTTGACTGCCCTTACCTGAAGATACAGAAGGGAGAGCTGAAGTTGAAGAGATCTCATGCTTACTACTGGCAGGTGCAAGGTCAAATCCTTCTCACAGGTTGTAGATGGTGTGACTTTGTCATCTGTACACAGGAGGACATCCTAGTTGAAAGGATATATAAAGATCTACAGGTTTCAAAAACTATAAAAGAGAAGGTTGACCACATTTATTTTTACCACTACGTGCAGAAGTGTCTTATCTCGCACCTGAATGGATCCCCTGCATGGGTGCCAAGTTTAGTGGTTTTATGAAAAATAAGTATTGATGTTCTTGTGAAGAAATCTACAGTAGAATAGATTTGTTTAAAAAATATATATATTTCAGCAAATGTTCAACAGTTCAGTTAATCAATTACACATCTCTGACATTGTATTCAATCTTGCATTCTGGCTATTCTGTGTTTACTTGATTTCTTTCCCCCACCCCTGTTACTCATTGCCTAATTAAAGCCAATACAAGCTCCACACAAACTGATTGATACATGTCGTAGGATAAACAAATGATTATTTTGCTGCTAGAAAATAAGCACATGTACATTTACACTGGCTTGGCCCATGCTCTGGACCGGATCAGAGACGGCACAGTCCATTGGCAGCGCACCTGTTCTTCATCCCCCTCAGTCGGAGCAGGAGGTTCAGTCTTCTTTCCCAAACACCAGGTCTCTTTTTAATGTGCCAGTTCCACGCGAAGACAGTAGGAACCAAACCTCTTTTTAGGTATTGTCGCCCCCCAATTTTTCCCTCAACAAAGTCACTTTCGACGAAATGTGTACTACACACATTTGTGTGTTTGGTGACAGCAAAGTTGTCACGACGTACTGCCACCAACCACCGTTTTCTGAGCTCTACATCGACCGGGAAACGATGGATTTGGAAGAAACTGAACACAGAGGCACTGAACAATGTTCATTTAGCACCTCCTTCGCGGGGCTGTATTTAAACGTAGTCATTGCGAACTATTTCAGTCAGAAATGCATCGATGATAGCTAGTAAGCTAATGATAAAAACAATAGCAGAACTCGCTCCGGAAAGTCATCAACCCGATCGGAAGTAAATTAGAACGTTGGAGGCGGTATAATGCAGAGCCTATTGAAGAAATTAGAGAGGCTCTGAATTCAATGAAAAAAGGGAAATCACCTGGCCCTGATGGCCTACAGTTGAATTCTATAGACAGTTTTGGGAGTTACTAGAAGACCCGATTTTCAATATGTTTCAAGATGGGGAAAAAAATGGGGAAATGGTCTCCACTATGAAACAGGGCCTTATTTCATTGATTCCGAAGCCCGATAAAGACCCTTCTCTCATTGACAATTGGAGACCAATTACTTTATTAAATGTTGATGACAAATTGATTGCTCTGGTTTATGCCAAAAGATTAAAGAAAGGAATAGATACCATTATAAGTGAGACTCAAACAGGATTTATGAAGGGCCGTCACATAAGCTCTAACATTCGTTTAGTCTTGGACCATATAGATTATTCAGATGCAATTGACTCAGATGCGGTTGTCCTATTTTTGGACTTCTATAAAGCCTTTGACACAATTGAACATGAATTTCTCTTTAGGTCTCTTAAACTTTTTGGATTTGGTGAAAATGTTATTAAAGTAATTCGCATGTTTTACAAAGATATAAAGAGTTCTGTGTTACTAATCCCTAATACTTCCAAAAGATTCAGTATCAACAGAAGTGTACGACAGGGAGGCACAATTTCGCAATTTTTACTCATTTTGGTTGTGGAACTTCTATCTCTAGATATTCTGAATAATGCAAATTTGTATGGCTTAACCATTTTAAACAAAGAAATCAAAATCTCCCAACTGGCTGATGATACTACTCTTTTCTTAAGAGACAAAGACCAGGTCGCCCATGCCCTTAATACTATAACTGCATTTTCTATTGCATCAGGATTAATGCTGAATGTTTCTAAATGTGAAATCTTATGTTTATTTGACTCTGATGATAAATAAATAGAAAATATTCCTGTAAAGGACTGTGTTAAACATTTAGGAATACATCTCTCAAAAAAACACTTAGACAACATTTGAATTTCTCTCCTAAAATTAAGAGAACTAAAAATATATTTAATAATTGGCTACAAAGGGATCTTTCTATACTTGGGAGAGTACTTCTGTCCAAGGCAGAGGGACTGTCTCGTTTTGTGTACCCCTCATTGTCGTCATGTGTAAATCCAGCTACTTGTAAAGAGATTAATAAGACCTTTCTTGACTTCATCTGGAAAAATAAGTCTCACAAACTAAAAAAATCTGTCCTTTCTAACAAAAGAGCTGAAGGCGGTCTAGAAGTGTTGGATTTTGTTGACATAAATAACACTGGTTGAAAAAATGTTTGATCAATACTGATTCAATATGGTATTTCATTCCAAATAATGTGTTTAATAAATTGGGAGGTCTTCAATTTTTACTGAAATGTAATTATATTCCTTAAAGATTACCTGCTAAATTAGGTTTCACCAACAAACTTTAATGGCCTGGAAAATATGTTTCCTGCACAATTTTTCCCCACATAAAGCTCTTTTGTGGAATAATTCAGACATAACTGTAAGGAATAAGTAATTGTTCTACCCCAGCTGGCATGAGAGGAATGTTGACTTTGTTCTTGATATTTTCGACAACAAGGGTAATATTCTCACATATGAACAATTTTAACATTGAAAGAGTTTCCAATACCTTTCAGATTGTTTATTTCTGTGATCAAAGCCGTTCCAAGTGGTCTAACTAGACTTTTGAAAACTCATCTTAATTTAGGGAATGATCACAAAGTTTATCCAGAACTCAGATTGGAAGGCATGGGCTTACTTGAGAGATCTTGTTGTAATAAATATATAAGACAAATTCTTCATTCACAAAATCAACTTACACCGAGAGGAATAAAAAAATAAAATACTGCAAAGTTGCCTAGGTGCTAGAAGCACGGCTGCCCTATCTATGTGCGCCATTATCTGTTTCTGGAACATGCTTATTCCTGACATTGTCTGGGAAAATGCATGGTTAAGGCCTTACAATTATTGTATACCAAACAAAGTTAAGGAAGTGCACTTCTAAATTTTACATAAGATATATCCATGTAATTCTATGATATCCAAATTTGTGGCTATTGATGATATCTGCGTTTTCTGTGAAAAAGAAGGTGAGAATCTGTCTCACTTGTTCTTTGAATGTAAATCTGTGTCAGAAATTTGGGAAATCCTTGCAAAATACTTATTTACCATTATGAACACTGCCTATGTTTTTGACATGAAAGATATAATATGTTACTATTGCAATGATAACAAGACCACTGAAATGATTGTTCATTTTTTAAATTCTTGTTGCCAAATACTTTATACACAAACAAAAATTCTATACCAAAATTACAAATTTTTCTGATTGAAATTAATTATCTTATTAAAACATTAACCCTAGTGAATAACAACAAGAATAACATCTTCCTGAATTATTATAATAACATCTTTTCAGAGTGAAAACAATTGCACTAAAATTGTTTATTTTTTAATTCTTTTATTGATCTTTTTTGTATGTTTGAGTATTTTCTTATTAATACCTGTGTTTTGTTTTGTTAGACATGTTTTATATAGCAATGTAAGTTGATTTTTGTATTATGAATAAAATATTTTTTTTAAAGAAGAAAAAGACCTCGCAACAGTAACTAAGGGGCGCGGCTTGATAATGTGTCTATTATGACGTCACAAAGCATGCAGTTAAAAAATAGAGTCTTCTGTATTTTGGTTCAGTCATCGATATGGATGTGTATGAAGTAGTAGGTGTACCGGAGTTTGGTTCTCCTTGGCCCGCCATGACGATGCCCGACCAAGGAGTGATTGATCAATCTACCATTTTCTTCACGCTTTTTCTTGGAGGACTAAAGGTGTGAGGCCTGAGTACAAAACTAGACAAGGACATTTCCTGAACATAATGTGTGCCTGCTTGTATTGAAGTAGGCTAATAATGGTAGAGGTTTGAAGGGGTTGTTGCTGGGGTAGTCTATGGAGCTTAATGCAAATGTGAAATGGCTTTAGTTGAAAGAGTAGTTAAATAGCAGTGGTGGAAAAAGTACCCAATTGTCATACATAAAAGTTAAGATACCTTAAAAGTGAAAGTAACCCAGTAAAATTCTAACAAGTACTTTTGGGTGTCAGGGAAAATGTTTGAAATAAAAAGTACATTATTTAGGGCCTCCCCATAGGTGCAGCGGTCTAAGACACTGCATTGCAGTGTTGCGGCATCACTACAGCCTGGGGTTCGATACCAGGCTGTGTCATTACCGGCCGTGACCGGGAGTCTCATTGGGCGGTGCACAATTGGCCCAGCAGGTTAGGGCAGGGTTTTGGGGAGGCTTTACTTGGCACATCTCGCTATAGTGGTGGGCCCGGGCGCCTGCAGGCTGACTTCGGTTGTCAGTTGAACAGTGTTTCCTCAGACACGTTGGTGCAGCTAAAAAGTAAAAGTACTACTTGAGTAGTTTTGGGGGGATTTGTACTTTATTAAAGTACGTTACACCACTGGTAAATAGTACCCACAGAGATCCTTTATGGTAATCTACCTTTCTACCTCACTGACAGTCCATTCCATCTGATGTGAATTCCATAATAAATGGTAATGTGACATTTGTTTGTTTGTTTGTCCAGTTTCTCTTCTCTCTAGAAGAGGAATGGTTTGGAGCAACCCATCCTAGAGTGGGATGGGAGCTCACTCTCCCTGCTGCCCTGATTTGTTTTGGTGTGATATTCCTATGGAGGACCGTCCTTGCGGTAAACCTTTTGTATTATTACCATGTTACGACAATTTTCATACACTTCAACTTGCTATGGAAATGAAAGGAATTGAGGGAAAGGCTCATTTTGCAGTTTGATTGATCTTCTAATGATGTATGATGTAGTCCATGTTTGAACGTTGTTCTCATTGCCTTGTCTCTGTTTCTTATAGATCAAAAGCAGGATACGTCTATGTGAGTTTTCCTACCTTTCATTAAGTAGCTCAGATGAGGAGAAGCAAGCTTTTGTACTTACATTTTATACAGTAGATTTAGCTCCTTAGTCATGCCTGAACCAAGACTAATTTCATATTCCCCTCTGTATCTCCAGTAGCTGAGACACAGCTAAACGGGAAACTCGCCCAGCTATCGAAAAATAAATGTGACATAATGATTCAATTGTCTGAAATGGAGATACTGGTACGTTTCAGAAGCTAAGTAAGACCTGGGACATTCTGGACTTGAATAGCATATACTTTTCCATGATCATTGTAACTTCTGTTCTAAATCTGGTTGGTTTTAGTTGAAGGACTATGACTCGCGGGTGCAAAGGTCGGGGGCATACCTGCAGTAACATACTTTTCCATGATAATTGTAACTTCTGTTCTAAATCTGGTTGGTTTTAGTTGAAGGACTATGACACGCCAGTGAAAAGGTTGCGGGCATGCCTGCAGTCCTCTCAGGAGGATAATCAGGATCTGGAGGTAAGCAGTCAGAGAACTCTTATTCCTAAACCCCTTTAACTAGTTTCCCTGCCCTCTACAGTGTATGACCAATGTGTCATCATGTCTAATAGACTGACATTGAAGAAAATCCAGGTTAGCAGGCAATATTAACCAGGTGAAATTGTGCCACTTCTTTTGCGTTCATTGCACGCAGAGTCAGTGTATATGCAACAGTTTGGGGCTGCCTAATTTGCCAGATTTACGTAATTGACATAACATTGAAGGTTGTGCAATGTAACAGGAATATTTAGACTTATGGATGGCCAGCCCGTTAGAAAAATACGGAACGGTTCCGTATTTCACTGAAAGAATAAACGTTTTGTTTTCGAGATATAGATTCCCGGATTAGACCATATTAATGACCTAAGGCTCGTATTTCTGTGTGTTATTATGTTATAACTAAGTCTATGATTGAGAGCAGTCTGACTGAGCGGGGAGGCAGAGCATGCTCGTAAGCATTCATTCAAACAGCACTTTCGTGCGTTTTGCCAGCAGCTCTTCGTTGTGCTTCAAGCATTGCGCTGTTTATGACTTCAAGCCTATCAACTCCCGAGAGTAGGCTGGTGTAAACGATGTGAAATGGGCTAGCTAGTTAGCGGGGTGCGCGCTAAATAGCGTTTCAAACGTCACTCGCTCTGAGACTTGGAGTGTTGTTCCCTGTGCTCTGCATGGTAACGATGCTTCGAGGGTGGCTGTTGTCGAAGTGTTCCTGGTTCGAGCACAGGTAGGAGTGAGGAGCGGGACGGAAGCTATACTGTTACACTGGCAATACTAAAGTGCCTATAAGAACATCCAAAGTCAAGGTTAATGAAATACAAATGGTATAGAGGAAATAGTCCCTATATTTATAAAAACTACAACCTAAAACTTCTTACCTGGGAATATTAAAGACTCATGTTAAAAGGAAACCACCAGCTTTCATATGTTCTCATGTTCTGAGCAAAGAACTTAAACGTTAGCTTTCTTACATGGCACCTATTGCACTTTACTTTCTTCTCAACACTTTGTTTTTGCATTATTTAAACCAAATTGACATTATTATTTATTATTGAGGCTAAATGATTTTATTGATGTATTATATTAAGTTAAAATAAAGTGTTCATTCAGTATTGTTGTAATTGTCATTATTACAAATACATTTCTTTTTAAATCGACGATTAATCGGTATCAGCTTTTCTGGTCCTCCAATAATCAGTATCGGTATCTGCCGTTGAAAAATCATAATCGGTCGACCTCTAGTTGCCACCAATATCTTACAATATCCGAATACTATTGGCAGCAGCTTTACATGTGTAACAGTATAACTTTAGTACGTCCCTCGCCCGACCTCGGGCGCGAACCAGGGACCCTCTGCACAACATCAACAACAGTCACCACGAAGCGTCGTTACCACGCCTCCACCAGAGCAAGGGGCAACACTACTAATAGGTTTCAGAGCAAGTGACGTAACTGATTGTAAACGGTACTAGCGCGTACCCGGTAACTAGCTAGCCATTTCACATCCGTTCACACATGTCCACGATAGGACGCATCAATGGCCAGGGAACAAAATTCAACCTGGTCTATGTCCTGTGTTACCAAAGTAGTTGCCCAGTGTTGACTAACACGGTACTCACTATGGCCTTACACATTTTGTCTAGCACATGTACATTCCGGCTCATAAAGCGTTTCGTGTCAGTGTGTGTGCAGTCCATCGATCTGTAAACTACATGATTGGTTCGCATAGTGTGGTATGCAAAAGATACCCTCCTGCCCACAGCCGAAATCAATTCTTCTTGGAAGGCTTCACCTTTCTTGAAGAATGTGGTGACAGAGGGCATACCAACACGGGCAATCAGAGAGGCTTTATGCTTTTTAGTCTGTGACATTCTAACCACTGCCGTTTCTTCCCCTGCTGCCAATTGAAAAAGAGGAATTACAAAGGGTGCAGTTAACCATTCTATGTCTTGACCTGGAGCGTATAAATGGAAAATTCTCTCATCATATTGTCATTAAAATGGCATTACCGTTTCTTGGAAAGAGCCATTGTACCTCCTCTGTCTGCTCTTCTTCACTTCCTTGTGGCACTCTTCTTACTCTCAACTTTTTCTTCTCCAATCGTCTTCCTGATCTTTCTTTCTTCCTTCTCTCACCTTTCCACCACTCATTCCACACTCCTCGCTTCACTCGTTTTACTCCTTCATTTTTCCTTCTTCTTCTCCAATCTTTAATAATAAATAGTACACAATTAGATCAAACAACTTTGGTTAACAGATTCCATTGCTTGCCTCATTTGTTGTATTTATCTCAAAAAACATTGTTGGAATAATAAATTGTCAGGCTCTGTAATCATATCTTAACCTTTTCCTCTTCTCTCTCTTTCGACTCTTCTTCCTTTCCAGTCTTCCTCCTCTCCTTCCTCTCCACTCTAACAGAAAACATTATGCTAATGTTATCCATGAAAATTTCAAATTATATTTCACAATACTTATAATGCCAAACCAATAACATTGTAATCTACAATAAATATTCTCATAATTGTGCATTCATTTAATATAATATATTTTCAAATAGCCGCATTGCATGTTTACATGTGAACGTTTTGAACCTAGTTACAATGACAGTAGCTGGCTAACCGACCTAGATAACTTCGTCGACATAGCTAATGTTAGCTAGCATAACCTATTTAAAACCTTATAAAGCAGAGCATCCTATCTATATAATAAGTTGTGACATAACATCATTAGCTAGTATCTCAAAAGAGTGCAACTTACCTGGCTCCACTCTAACAGAAAACATATGCTAATTGTTATCCATGAAAATTTCAACATTTTATTTTCACACTACTTATAATGCCCAAACCATTAATCACCTAACGAAGAGCAGAGAGAGGTTGTTAGGCAAAATGCTTAGAGAAGAGTGTCACTCCTTCTCAGATCAGACAATGACATTGGCTGCCATTGAACGATTGAAAATGACTATTCTCTTAAAGGACTCTGAACAGTCAAGCGCACATACATGTCAGTGCCCAGGACACCGATCAGGAGATGAAGGGTTACCTTTATGACCTCATAGCCCAGGGCTGGGTTAGGAAGCAAACTCTTATATTCTTACCTGTCGTGTACGGTTGTAGAAGGACGGGACCCTCGGTTGTGTATAGATTACAGAGACCTGAAACAGAAGAACACATCCCGACCGCCAGCCCATCCTCGAGTCAAGACATCATGGACAGTTTAGGTGGATAATTCCTGGTTCTCCGCTCTTAGATCAGGGAAAAGGGTATCACCAGGGGTTCATCTCTGAGAAAGCAGACCACTGACAGCATTTGTGACCCCGTGGGGACTCTATGAGTGTATACGGATGCCCTCGGCCTCATGAACGCTCCTGCAGCTTTTCAGCAGTGTTATGGAGGAGGTTTGGAAGGGCTCGGCGATGACATCTGCATTCCTTATCTGGACGGAACGCTTGTTTTCAGTAAAACTTTCGACAGCCTGTGAATGATGTGCGAAAAGTTTTGCAGCGTCTCAGAGAGTATGGCATTAAATCAAAACCAAGTAAAGTGTGATCTCTTTAAACCTCAGGTCCGTTATTTGGGCAGCAGTGTGTCTGCAGAGGGCAGCCGAGTGACCCAGCCGATTTTGAAGCAGTAAGAGCATTGAAAGAAATCAGACCAGAGGAATGTGGGCAGCTCAGACAAATGTCTGGCTTAATCACTTACTACAGACAGTACATCAAAGACTTTTCTGGAGGGAGCGGCCTGTATGACCTCCTGAAAGCAGATTCAGAGAAATTACCTGGCCACCCACGGAAAACAAAACCAAAGAAAGTAAGTCATGTGGTGCCCTCAAACAAGCCAATCCTGTGGACTGACCAGCATCAACAGGCACTTGAACAGTGATTGAGTGTTTGCTTCACCCACCAGTCTTGGGTTTCCCTGATTTCACTCAGCCATTTGTGTAACACTGATGCGTCACACAAGGCTTGGGAGCGGCTTTATCAAAAGCAAGAATGGAAGCTTAGGGTCATTGCTTATGGCTCTCGAACCTTAACAGCAGCTGAGAAGAAACTATCACTACACTCTGGGCAAGCTAGAATTTCTAGCTCTAAAATGGGCAATCACGAGAAGTTCCATGATTATTTGTACTAGCTCCGACCTTCACTGTATACAGCGATAACAACCCGCTCAGCTACATTCTGTCTACTGCAAAAACTGAAACGCAAACCACTTCAGGTGGATTTCAGAATTGGCTGATTTCCACTTCACAATAAAATACAGGCCAGGAAAGAGAACGGTGATGCAGATGCGTTGTCAAGGATGCCATGGATGTAGATCACTGATGAGAGAATGTTCTGAGGAGCTTCCACCAGACACCATTGCCGCCACGATAAAGCAGTTGAGGTACAGAAAGAGGCTGTTGTACCTTGGTCACTTTCAGCTGGAGCTATGTCAGTTTCAGCTGAAGGTGAGACAACCACTGCAACAACCAGTTCGCCCAAAAGATGGGATAAGAGAAGCACAAGAATCTGATCCGGTCATCCGTCCTGTGCTCAATTCAAACTCGTTGTTCCAAACCACCAGTTAAAGAGCAAAAGGAATTCAGTCCAAAGACAAATTGCCTATTCAGAGAATGGACAAATTGACAATAGACAGTGATGGCATTCGTACAGAATCACTACAGCCCGCAGCAGTTCAGTTCTACCAGAGAAGTACAAAGGTAAAGTGATGGAAGAGTGCACAATAACATGGGACACCAAGGTACTGACCGCACTGTATCAATGTACGTGAACCGCTTTTTCTGGCCATATATGCAATCTGACATCGAGTACTATGTGACTGAAAACTTGTAGCTGTGTCAAGCAGAAAAAGCCAGCCCATGAAACAAAGAGCTGCTCTGACAAACATTGTGACAACACGCCATTTGAAACGGTATGTATAGACTTCCTTCATCTCGACAGATGCAAAGAGGGGGATATGAGTACACTCGTGATTGTTGATCATTTTACACGTTTCACTCAAGCCTACGCCACACATCAAAGTCAGGTAAAACTCTCATCTTCAATGACTTTGCCCTGAAGTTGGGTTCCCGTCCCGCATCCACCATGAACCAAGGGGGAGAATTTGAAAATCGTTGTTCCATCAGTTAAAGAAACTCAGTGGCATGGCGGGGTCCAGAACAACACCCTACCACCCGATGGGGAACGGTCAAGTGGAACGCCTGAACAGAACATTGTTGCAAATGTTAAAGACACTAACTGAGACACAAAAGTCAAATGGAAGGAGCCTCTAAACAAACTGGTTTATGGCTATAACTGCAAACCGTTGCGAAGTGACTGGTTATTCACCATTTTTATCTTCTGTTTGGAGATCACCCAGGCTTCCAGTTGATATGCTCTTGGATTGTGCACAGAGGCAGGTTCCGTAACCATCGAGACTACGTGGAGAAACTGGAAACGAGGATGGAAAGAAGCATACGCCATGCCAATGAAAATGCTCAGAAAGCCGCTGAAAAAGTAAGAAGTACTATGACACTAAAGTTAGGAGTTCAGTGCTACAGCCTGGCGAGCGAGTTCCTGATTAAAAACCTGACACCAAGAGGAGGACCAGGCAAATCCGTAAACTATTGGGAAGATACAATTCACACAGTAGGGAGACAAATGGGTTCAGACCTGCGATTTATGAATTGAGACCAGAAAAGGGTAGGGACGTTCCAGGGTCCTGCACAGAACTGTCGTGTCCTGTGACCACTTACCTTTTGAGACACAACCAGAAATGACCAAAGATGACAAAAGTCAGAAAAAAAAGGAGACATCAGCCTGCATCACATCCTCGATTCTGATGAAGACAAGTGGGGATGAATATGACCTTCATCATGAGCCGCTACAGGTTCCACATCTCCTACAGTACCTGTGGGAGAGGAATGCTGAACCAGCGAGAGAGTGGGAACACAGGCCCCCACCAGTGGAAACAGACAGTGCGGTGCCAGTCCCTGATACGCTACCAGCACAGCCTTTGTTGAAAAGCGGCTGGAGGAGACAACAACAGTTCAAGACCTGCCTGCTGAGGAGATTAACTTGCCTGCTGAAAAATTTGCCTGATGATCGTACACCCAAGTGCCTTTCCTCATTAAACTGATGCTGCTGAACCTGAGGAACCAGCCTACCAGCTGCCACAAGAGAGAGACACCCTCCAAGACGTATCACCTATGATCAGCTTGGTAATCCCTTCCTGCTACAGTATCCAGCCACAGTTGTTCCCTGTCTACTCTGCACCAGGACTGGTTTCCATGGCTGCCATCACTACAGCAATGTTACTTTCAGCCAACTTACATGTATGGGCTTCAGCAAAACCAGGAGGCTACAAGAGTTGACATGTTTGAACATGGACTACTGACTGATTTCACAGGCTGTCACAAGAGACAATTTGCAGACTATGCATTTAGAATCATTAAAATTGATGACTGTTGATCAATAGTATGAGAAAGGACTGTTTATGTTATACAGCTGGTCAACAGATATGGACTGTGAATAACTTGTTAGTTATATTTGAACTGTGACCCTTGACCTCTGCTCAAAGTACTACCTTACAGAAGAGATTTTCTAGGGCCAGTTGTTGGGACACATTTATTTTGTGGGGAAGAGTGTGCACGGTTAAAGGAAATACTAAAGCTGTTATACCTTAAAAGTATAGTAATTCATAGTATGTGAGGATCTTAAAACATCTAAGGTAAGAGATATGCATTCAGTATTAGTGCATAGATTGATATTATATAAAATGTTGTGTTAAAATCCGTCAAGCATACAAAGGGTACGAATTGTGAGAGGAATGTGTAAACGTTATGTTGATACTTTATTTTGTCGTGGGTAAAAGTGTTAACTGTGATTACTAAATGCTCTTAATCTATGAGCCTGAGATTGATTGCTCTGGTCTCCACTCAAGTTCACGGAGAAATCGCGGTCTTTTTCTCATTGCACTAAAAGTTTCAGTGAGTAAAAAACACCTATCACTCTCGTGATGTTTTCTCCGCCTTTCAGGGGCTAACAAATACAATTGCACTAAAATTGTTAATTTTTTTGTATTTTATTGATCTTTTTGTATGTTTGAGTATTTTCTTGTTAATACCTGTGTTTTGTTTTGTTAGACATGTTGATGTAGCAATGTAAGTAGATTTTTGTATAATGAAAAAAGAAAAAGTCCTCACAACAGTAACTAAAGGCGCGGCTTGAAATGTCTCTATTATGACATCACAAAGCATGCAGTTAAAAATAGAGTCTTGTGTATTTTTTTTGGTTCAGTCATCGATATGGATGTGTATGAAGAAGTAGGTTTACCGGAAGTTGGTGCTCCTTGGCCACACCATGATGATGGACTCGACCAAGGAGTGATTGATCAATTTACCATTTTTTTGCGCTTTTTCTTGGAGGACTAAAGGATGTAGGCCTGAGTACAAAACTAGACAAGGACATTCTGAACATAATGTGTGCTTGCTTGTATGAAGTCGGCTAATAATGGTAGAAGTTTGAAGAGCTTGTGGCTGGTGTAGTCTATGGAGCTTAATGCAAATGTGAAATGCTTTAGTGAACGAGTAGTTAAATAGCAGTGGTGGAAAAATGTACCAATTATCATACATAAAAGTTGAGATAGCTTCATAGAAAATCAAGTAAAAGTCACCAGTAAAATCTTACTTAAAAAAAGTATTTGGTTTTAAATATAACCTAAGTATCAAAAGTAAATTTAGCCTATAAATAACTTTTAAATTCCATGTATTAACAAAACCAGAAGGCACATTTTACTTTTACAAACAAAGTATGTGTGTTTGTTGAGTTCGCCATCAGAGCAGTAGGGATGACCAGGGCTGTTCTCTGATAAGTGCGTGAATGGACAATTTTCTGTCCTGCTAAGCATTCGAAATGTAACAAGACTTTTGGTGTCATGGAAAATGTATGAAGAAAAAAGTACATTATTTAGGGCCTCCCGATAGGCGTAGCGGTCTTAGGCGCGGATCGCCTACAGCCTGGGGTTCGATACCGGCTTGTTCATTACCGGCCGTGACCAGGAGTCCCATAGGCGGTGCACAATTGCCCAGCCAATAGGGCAGGGTTTTTTGGAGGCTTTACTTGGCACGTCTCGTATAGTGGTGGGCCGGGCGCCTGCAGGCGGACTTCGGTTGTCAGTTGAACAGTGTTTCCTCTTACAATTGGTGAGCTAAAAAGTAAAAGTACTTAAAGTACTACTTGAGTCGTTTTGGGGGGGGGATTTGTACTTTATTAAAGTACTTACACCACTGGTAAATAGTACCACAGAGATCCTTTATGGTAATCTACCTTTCTACCTCACTGACAGTCCATTCCATCTGATGTGAATTCCATAATAAATGGTAAGTGACATTGTTTTGTTGTCCAGTTTCTCTTCTCTCTAGAAGAGGAATGGTTTGGAGCAAACCCATCCTGGAGTGGGTTGAGCTCACTCTCCCTGCTGTTCCCTGATTTTGGGGGTGTGATTTTACTATGGAGGACCTCCTTGCGGTGAACCTTTTGTTTATTACACATGTTACAACAATTTTCATACACTTCAACTTCCTATGGAAATGAAAGGAATTGAGGGAAAGGCTCATTTTGCAGTTGATGATCTCTAATGATGTATGATGTAGTCCATGTTGAACGTGTTCTCATTGCCTTGTCTCTGTTTCTTATAGATCAAAAGCAGGAACATCTATGTGAGTTTTCCTACCTTTCATTAAGTAGCTCAAATGAGGAGAAGCAAGCTTTTTTACTTAATTTTATACAGTAGATTTAGCTCCTTAGTCAGCCTGAACCAAGACTAATTTCATATTCCCCTCTGTATCTACCAGTAGCTGAGACACAGCTAAACGGGAACGTCCGCCCAGCTATCGAAAAAGAAAGTGGACATAATGATTCAATTGTCTGAAATGGAGATACTGGTACGTTTCAGAAGCTAAGTCAGACCTGGGACTTCTGGACTTGAATAAAAATATACTTTTCCATGATCATTGTAACTTCTGTTCTAAATCTGTGTGTTTTAGTTGAAGGACTATGACGTGCCAGTGAAAAGGTTGCGGGCATGCCTGCAGTCCTTCAGGAGAAAATCAGGATCTTGAGGTAAGCAGTCAGAGAAACTCTTATTCCTAAAACCCTTTAACTAGTTTCCCTGCCCTCTACAGTGTATGACCTATGTGTCATCATGTCTAATAGACTGACATTGACTAATGTTTAGTTACTGGAAATTGTATGGAGTTCTATAGGTGCAAAGTCAAATAAGTCTGAAATGTATTTGAACACTAACTAACGTCAAAGTATAGTCCATTTATCAATTTGTTTAATTGTGATGGTCAGACGTTTATCACCCAGTTAACATTGAGGCCATCTCTTTTATCCCAAGGATATGAAGAAACAATGGGACATCAGAGCTGAGAAAATGGAGGCATTTCATCTACAACTCCAGAGCGTTTGAACGCCTACAGAACTGAAAGCTGTTGTAAGTCCTAATGCTCAATAAAACTCACTTGGTGTATGATGATAAAGAGCTATCTTAATGGGTTGATGTTATGGCTACAACGTGGGGACTGATGGAACCACTTAAAGAGCATCACGGTGGGGATGCCAGGATCCCTAGTGCCACCAAAACACCCAATCTACCGGTGAGTAAATCACACAGTTTGACAGCGTATAAAAAAGTTTGCAACTGTTATCGACCTACTAAGTTTACTTGTCAGGATTGTCGAGGGTAGAAGCATGCAGGGTTTCTACAACTAAATGTGTCATTGATATGTTGATCAAATAATTACTTTTGTTAAAGATATCAAAGTGAGGAAAACATTGAGATCGAGGTCACTGTGATGAAGGATGCACCTTAGTAAGTTAAGTATAGTTGTGTAAGCTAGGAGACATTTGTTGTTACTGAAATAAGTAGGAGAAAAGAATGGGTGTGGATTACAGAAAGGACCCTCTTTTCAGTTTTACCCCAAAAACTGTAAATACTATATATTTACAATGGATCCGTTGTTTGCGTCTCTAGCACTTAAAAATGCAGAAATTTCTACAGATCAAAACCACACTGGAGGAGGTGAAAAGGGGTCTTGGGTAGGCTATGTTACAAACCACAACATATGTCCCACCAGCCAGAATCACTTTATTCTGTATTGATATTTCTTTACTTTACATGTATGTCTGTTTACTTTGCAACAGACAAAAAATTGTCAGCTTGAAGAGAAGAATGCCGCTCTACATCAAAAACTTCCACAGCACTGAGAAGATGTATAGACAGACTCTAAACGAGCGTAAGTGGATTTTGATATTAGTTTGATCATATTAGGATTTGTTCCATTCATATGACATGTACATTGGTGTTTGTCTTTTCACAGGACCAAAGCCCTGATTCAAGGCAAACATGAGGAAAAGCAACATGTAAGTAAGCCTAAGACAGCCTGCCAAATCTGATCCATAACCGCTCAATAGTAAGCTAAACTACGAAGTACTTAAACCAAACCATACGCCCCAGTATCAAACATCGTATTGGGTCAGTGATAGGATGTCTTTGCACACATTTCTAATGCAATTTTTGTTTTCTTCCCTCAGATGACACGCTACAAGATAAAATTCCAGACCATATCTGTAAGGAGATCATTCACTTTAAAGTTAGCTACTGTAGTTGCACGAATGTGTTATTAGCTACGTTTTGCTAGTTACTCTGTGTCTTGCTGTACACTAAGATATACAGTGTGCTTGAATGTATGTGAACCCTACAGGGCTGCTCATTATTGTGCTATAAAATAAACATATAAAATCCTAATCTAAACCCAATTCGTAATAAAAAATTCCAAGTAAGTGACAGCAACCCAAAAAATAGATATATTTCATTGTTTATTTAACAAAAGAGGTTTATTACAGAAAACTCAGATTTGAGTGTGTGCAAAAAATATATGAACTCCTTCAGTCAATAGTTGTGGCACCTCCATTAGCAGCGATAACTTGGAAGTAAACGTCTCCTATAGCCATAATCAGTTTCTGACATCTGTTTTGAGGGGATTTTGCCACTCCTCTTACAGAACTCAGCCACATGAGGGAGGTTTAGGGGTGTCTGGCATGAACTGCCTGCTTCAGGTCCTGCCACAGCATCTCGATTGGATTTAGTCAGGACTTTGACTTGCCAATCCAAAACACACATCTTCTTTCTCGTGAGCCATTCTTTGGTAGTTTTGCTGAATGCTTTGGGTCGTTGTCTTGTTGGAAGCACCATTTCGTCCCAGCTTTAGCTCGTTGACTGATGGCCTGACGTTCTGTTCAAGAATCTCCTGGTTACCTCAGAATCCATGGTTCCCTAATGAGTGGAGTCATCCAGATCCAGAGGAGGAAAAGCAGCCCCAGATCTGCATTCCCACCACCATGCTTGACTGTTGGATAAAGTTGTTTTGGTGGTAGAGCAGTGTTGGGTTTTCCCCAAACATAGCGGTGTTGATTGTGACCAAAAAGGACAAGTTTTTTATTTTTATTAATTGGTCCAGAGAATGGACTTCCAGAAAACATTCAGGTTTGTACAGGTGGTCTCTGGCAAAAGTTAAGACGGGCAGTTGCGTTATTTTTTGACAGCAGAGGCCTTCTTCCTAGCAAACCCCCCATGAATGGCATTTGGTTCAGTGTTTCTCTTATTGTTGAAGCATGCACAGTTACTTGAGATGCAAAAAGGGAGGTCTGCAAAATCTCTACATGTTATGTTTGGTTTGCTTTTACCGATTTATTATTGTTTTGTGGCTCTTGGGGATATTTTGGAAGGGCGTCCACTTCCAGGCCAAGTGCTGTCATGTTAAATGCTCTCATTGTGTAAATGATTTGCCTCACAGTGGACTGAGCTCAAATCTTTTTAAGATGATTTATAGCCTTCTCCCAGACTGATGTGCTCTCACTACCCTCGTCGATGTCCTCTGAAATCTCCTTTCCTCTTGCATGGTTTGCTTTGTATTCACCTGGATGGGTAACACCAAACTGACCAGGTTTCTTACTCTATTATCATAGTCCCCCCAAACTCTGTCCTAAAGATCTCTCCTTTATTGGTTCATTTTGTACCCAATTATTTACCACCTTATCTACATACTTACTGATTAACCAATGCAACTTGGGGTGCACTTATTTTTGCAACTGCACTAATTCCTTTAAAAACAAAAAACTCTACTACAAGCAGGATTTTCTTCTATACCAACATATAGTATTGTCAAAATATAAACCTGTTCAGATCAAAAATACTGATTCTGATTAAATAAGATTTGATGGTAAATACTTAAAATAATCTGTAAATTGAACAAGGGGATCACATACTTTCAAGTAGTACTGTAATTATTTATTGTCTTTAGCTGAAAGCCTTGCTGCGAGCATGATCTGGCCATGGAGAGAATGAGACAGCGCTACTCGCCAGAGGTGAGTCCAACGTCACATGAATTCTATTGAAATAGATTAGTGTCGGGGCATGTCGAGTACAAAACTCGACTCTGGACCGTGGCATCGCTGCCACGGTTTCGGGGGTTGAGTCACTACTCGGCGTACTGGCGTCGTGTGCTTCCTCTCTGTCTTCATCCACATACCTGTCTCCCTAGCCTCTACTTCCTACTACAGCAGGAGATCGGTCTCCTTTAAAAAAAATGAAAGAAAAAAATGCATGGGATTGATGAGTGTACATCTGAATTGATCCTTTAGAAAGGAATTTCATCCCATCCTTAACCATAAAACGTACATTACATTCTATGACACTGAAAAGCTACAACCACAACTCCTTTTTGTGGTCAGTTGAGTCCTTATGCCCAAGCTCAGTGCTCCTTTCTAGGAAATACGATGTTTCATTCATGTGCTTTTTTGGTTGGAATAATTATCCAACCAATATGATTTTAGCTAGCTTGATAAACTAACTGATGTTGCTCATAATTACGTTAGCTAGCATCCTTAACATTGACAATATGGCCAAACTAGCTACTTTATCAAATGGCAAATGTCGCCTAATTATCCATATTGACAAGGTTGTAGTTGTCAAAAACATTTGCTGTCATCTTTGGTTGAAACGGTAAAAAGTCAGTGGTGAAACGTCACAACTCGGCAAAAACTTTTCCAGTTTCCCACTTGTAATTCCGATTTGGAGGGTTGTTCAAGTGAAACTTCCTAGTTTGAACTCGCATTTCGATAACTATTATGGCACGTGAACGTGGCATTAGTCAAGATCTACCCTGTTAGGGGCATTTTGGGCACTAAGACCTGTGATTTCTTTCTAGGATTGTTCAACTAACCTCAAAGAAGCTGAAAATAGGAATACCTGGGTTCCTGATCAAGAACATTCCCAAGCGCCCGAAAACAACCAAGACCAACAAGCCCTTCTTGAAGACCTGCAAAGTTCTGAAAGCTTTCAACGCACTATTCAAGAGATGAAGGCAAGGCATACAATTGTACATTTGGTGCAATTATTCTCAGGACACGGGGTGAAGCAGAGTACAATATATAAATCCACATGCTTATTCCATCAAGAAGTCTTCTTTAAAAATCAACCAAGCTAAATTGAACACGTGTTTTATGTAATTTATGTAGGTCTCATTAGATATCATCCAACTCTTTAAAAATGTCTTAGTATGCAGATTTTGCTCTGTTGCCATATGTAAGATACAACTCCATGGGGCTTACCTGCCAAGACTCCATGGAAGCCACATAACCCATCATTACCAAACGCAAATGGTAGTCTAATCTAGGTCTCCCGGCTATTTTGGCGACGGGAAACCCCACGTGAAGGTTGATTGTTCCCACTTTGCAACCAGCTCTCTTTAGGGACCTGAGCTGCCCAAGAAACCAAAACATCGGACATTTTAACAGTCGTAGATGGTTCACTTGTATGCTTTGCGAAGAAGCACGAGAAGGACAAGAGTGGACGAATTAGATGTCCATTCAGCGAGACGCGCGAGTTAGCCTACAAACAAAGGGAATGTAGACTATACTAATTTATGAAATAAGAACAAATCCTCTTTGCTCGTGAGTGTTGCGGGTGTAAACTTGTCTTGCATAAACTTATCTTGGAGGATTGCATACGGGTAAATTAATGTATTTAAATGTTTCACTCAATACGAGAAGAACAAGAACCAACATTGTTCCCCAACACATTAGATTTGCGCAGGGTAAATATTCATGATAATGGCAATTTTTTAAATTAAAAAACTAATGTATAAGCCTACTTTGGGGAAACGAATGGACTAAATATATATCCTATAGGGAAATAAGAAGGAGACCCAACAATATAAGTGAAATTCAACAATATGCTTTAGTAACGACAGAGACACACTGAGTCTGCTTCGTCACACAGTATAATAAGGGTTTGACTTAAATTGGGTTTTAACATAAAAACGGAAGTTAATTGCCTATTAAAGAAGGCACGTTTAAATATAGATGTCTCTGGTGTCTGGTCCCTTACAGATTGTTAGGCCTATACATTTGATTCCTATCTGATGTGTGTTCTTACCACTCAAGATTTATGTTGAGCACTTGTTGGCCTATGTTCCTGGTTGGTTGTTGGAAATCATTTTGGATGCAGTTGAGAATAAACATACACTGCTCAAAAAAATAAAGGGAACACTTAAATAAACACATGTACACTCCAAGTCAATCACACTTCTGTGAAATCAAACTGTCCACAATAAATTTCACATGCTATTGTGCAAATGGAATAGACAACAGGTGGAAATTATAGCATTAGAAACAAGACACCCCAAAAAGGAGTGGTTCTGCAGGTGGTGACCACAGACCACTTCTCAGTTCCTATGCTTCCTGGCTGATGTTTTGTCACTTTTGAATGCTTTCACTCTAGTGGTAGCATGAGACGGAGTCTAACCACAACCCACAAGTGGCTCAGGTAGTGCAGTATCCAGGATGGCACATCAATGCGAGCTGTGGCAAGAGGTTTGCTGTGTCTGTCAGCGTAGTGTCCGAGCATGGAGGCGCTACAGGAGAGGGCCAGACATCAGGAGACGTGGAGGAGCAGTAGGAGGGCAACAAACCCAGCAGAAGGACCGCTACCTCCGCCTTGTGCAAGGAGGAGCAGGAGGAGACTGCCAGAGCCCTGCAAAATGACCTCCAGCAGGCCACAAATGTGATGTGTCTGCTCAAATGGTCAGAACAGACTCCATGAGGGTGGTATGAGGGCCCGACGTCCACAGGTGGGGGGTTGTGTTACAGCCCAACACACGCAGGACGTTTGGCATTTGCCAGAGAACACCAAATTGGCAAATTCGTCACTGGCCCCTGTGCTCTTCAAAGATGAAAGCAGGTTCACACTGAGCACATGTGACCGACGTGGACAGAGTCTGGAGACGACGTGGAGAACGTTCCGCTGCCTGCAACATCTCCAGCATGACCGGTTTGGCGGTGGGTCAGTCATGGTGTGGGGTTGCATTCTTTGGGGGGCCGCACAGCCCTCCATGTGCCGCCAGAGGTAGCTGACTGCCATTAGGTACCGAGATGAGATCCTCAGAACCCTTGTGAGACCATATGCTGGTGCGGTTGGCCCTGGGTTCCTCCTAATGCAAGACAATGCTAGACCTCATGTGGCTGGAGTGTGTCAGCAGTTCCTGCAAGAGGAAGGCATTGATGCTATGGACTGGCCCGCCCGTTCCCCAGACCTGAATCCAATGAGCACATCTGGGACATCATGTCTCGCTCCATCACAACGCCACGTTGCACCACAGACTGTCAGGAGTTGGCAGATGCTTTAGTCCAGGTCTGGAGGAGATCCCTCAGGAGACCATCCGCCACTCAATCAGGAGCATGCCAGGCGTTGTAGGGAGGTCATACAGGCACGTGGAGGCCACACACACTACTGAGCCTCATTTTGACTGTTTTAAGGACATTACATCAAAGTTGGCTCAGCCTGTAGACTGGTTTTCCACTTTAATTTGAGTGTGATCTCAAATCCAGACCTCCATGGGTTGATAAATTTGATTTCCATTGATAATTTTTGTGGATTTTGTTGTCAGCACATTCAACTATGTAAAGAAAAAAGTATTTAATAAGAATATTTATCATTCAGATCTAGGATGTGTATTTAATGTTCCTTTATTTTTTGAGCAGTGTATTTAGGCCTACCTGTTATTAATTTGCATGGGAGGGGTGTGTATAGGAGATGACAATTTCTCAAAAATATTTTTTTATTTATTTTTATGAATTGAGGGTTTCCAAAATTAAAACTTACTAGCCAAACTAAATTAAATTAGGGATGTGGGCTTAGCTACTGTCTAAGATCAACTGTTGAAGAGCTAAAACAAAATATCTTAGATAGGCTACTTTCTATTCTGTAGGCCTATTCCCGATGTTTTTGAAATTAGGCTAGTGTTATGATCCTCTTATGGTTTTGAATATGAGTAAATGACTAATAATAAGTGTGTTTAGGCCCTAAGCTCTGCCTTTTATTGTTATTTTTGTAATCAGAAACTTCAACTGCTGACTAAAGAATTATAATAATTAGGCCTATGTACCATAGTTGGTGCGGCAGCTTGTCAATCACGAGCCATCATTCCTTGACAGTGGGTTTAATTTTTATCATCTGTGTCAACACAGTTGAGATCATTTGACCCGTAGGCCTTCCATACATTTCAATGCGGAAATGCGCTTTGCTGGAAGAAAAAAAACGTGTCGGACCTCGCCAACAGTAACTAAGGGGCGCGGCTTGATAATGTCTTATTATGACGTAACAAAGCATGCAGTTAAAAAAAGAGTCTTGTGTATTTTGTAAGTTCTTCTATTTTAATTGCAGGAGTTCGTTTTCAATTCACTCAATATCGTTAGTCTGAATACTAGGGGTTTGAGAAATCCTACAAAAGGAAAGCTTTATTTTTATACTGTAAACGCAGTAACTGTAACTGTCCCGCTTTCGTGGGCTTGAAGGAGGAGTGGCACCAGGTGCAGCGTTTTAAAGTGTTCATGATTTAACAAAAAAAAAACAATCGATCAAAAACAACAAACAGGAGAACGAAAGCGAACAGTTCTGTCAGGCAAAACAAACAGTAAACAGAAAAATAACTACCCACAAAAACCATGTGGGAAAAAGTACCTAAGTATGGTTCTCAATCAGAGACAATGATAGACAGCTGCCTCTGATGAGAACACACCCGGCCAAACACACAGAATACAAATCATAGAAAAAGGAACATAGAATGACCCACCAAATCACACCCTGACCAAACCAAAATCGAGACATAAAAAGCTCTCTACGGTCAGGGCCTGACAGGAATGCAGATTTTGTCCTTCTTCAGGAAACTAATTGGGTGAAAGTGATTTGAAATTTTGGATAGCACAATGGGGAGTTATGGCCATTTCAGTCATGGACCAAATCATTCTGCTGGTGTTTTGACACCTATTCACAAGTTTAAAGGTGACATTCTAGAATCCACATCTTCACAAGACGGCAGATGGGTCATAGTAACTGTTAAACTGGACACTGCCTATTTCATCATCGTAATGTATACGGACATAACTCACATGCTCCTAATAAGACCCTTTTTTACCCAATTACCTGGAAAGTACAGGAATTTAGCAACGAATACTCAGAGGCTTTTCTAATTATTTCAGGGGATGTTAATGAAACACCTGATGCATCTGCTGATCGTTTTCCTCCTAGAAAGAGTCAAAACCCTCAAAATAGTAACATTATCATTACATTATGCAGGGATCTCTGTGTTGAGGATGCCTGGCGTTATTTCATTCCGGATGCTAAGGGTTAATCGCCGGACCAAAACAAAACTATTCACGTAAATCTAGAATATATTTATTCTAATTTCCCCTTTTTTGTTACAATTTGTTATAGATGTAGATCACATTTGGCTCCCTTTTCTGATCATCACTTGATTTCCCTGAATTTACAACGCTACTAAAACAATCCAGGTTGCTACAAATGAGTAGGTCATCATTTGGCTCCCTTTTCTGATCATCACTTGATTTCCCTGAATTTACAAGCTACTAAAAAATCCAGGTTGCTACAAGGGAGCAGAGCAGCAGCCTGGAATGGCATCAGCTCAGGAAAATGAGAATAACATCCATCTCGTTTCCGAGAGGTTTGCCATGTCCGGGGAGAGACCTCAGCTGACCACCTAGTGAGCGGATGTTCAAGGGGTCTGGTATGCAGACCATGGAGATGAAGAGGGGCTCGCCATGAAGCCAGTGGCTGTACAAGGAGTACTTCAACACTGAAGAATGTTAACTTCTTTCCGTGTGGCTTCGTAGTGCACCCAGATGCTCCGTGGTTAGGATCCTCTCCAGACGGCATCATATTTGATCCAGTGTGAGACCACACTTTGGAGTCTTAGAGGTCAAGTGCCCAAATGTTCCAAGTTATGTTGACTGCCCTTACCTGAAGATACAGAAAGGAGAGCTGAAGTTGAAGAGATCTCATGCTTACTACTGGCAGGTGCAAGGTCAAATCCTTCTCACAGGTTGTAGATGGTGTGACTTTGTCATCTGTACACAGGAAGGACAATCCTAGTTGAAAGGATATATAAGATCTACAGGTTTCAAAAACTATAAAAGAGAAGGTTGACCACATTTATTTTTACCACTACGTGCAGAAGTGTCTTATCTCGCACCTGAATGGATCCCCTGCATGGGTGCCAAGTTAGTGGTTTTATGAAAAATAAGTATTGATGTCTTGTGAGAAATCTACAGTAGAATAGATTTGTTTAAAAATATCTATATTTCAGCAAATGTTCAACAGTTCGTGTAATCAATTACACATCTCTGACATTGTATTCAATCTTGCATTCTGGCTATTCTCTGTGTTTACTGATTTCGTTTCCCCCACCCTGTACTCATTGCCTAATTAAAGCCACTACAAGCTCCACACAAACGATTGATACATGTCGTAGGATAAACAAATGATATTTTGCGCTAGAAAATAAGCAACATGTACATTTACACTGGCTTGGCCATGCTCTGGACCGGATCAGAGACGGCACGTCCATTGGCAGCGCCACCCTGTTCTTCATCCCCCTCAGTCGGAGCAGGAGGTTCAGTCTTCTTTCCAAAACCAAGGTCTCTTTTTAATGTGCCAGTCCACGCGAAGACAGTAGGAACAAAACCTCTTTTTAGGTATTGTGCCCCCATTTTTCCCTCAACAAAGTCACTTTCGACGAAATGTGTACTACCACATTTGTGTGTTTGGTGACAGCAAGTTGTCACGACGTACTGCCACAACCACCGTTTTCTGAGCTCTACATCGGACCGGGAAACGATGGATTTGGAAGAAAATGAACACAGAGGCAATGAACAATGTTCATTAGCACCTCCTTCGGGGGCTGTAATTTAAACTAGTCATTGCGAACTATTTCAGTCAGAAATGCATCGATGTAGCTAGTAAGCTAATGATAAAAACAATAGCAAGAACTCGCTCGGAAGTCATCAACCCGATCGGAATAAATTAGAACGTTGGAGGCGGTATTATGCAGAGCCTATTGAAGAAATTAGAGATGCTCTGAATTCAATGAAAAAAGGGAAATCACCTGGCCCTGATGGCCTACAGTTGGAATTCTATAGACAGTTTTGGGAGTTACTAGAAGACCCGATTTTCAATATGTTTCAAGATGGGGAAAAAAATGGGAATGGTCTCCACTATGAAACAGGGCCTTATTTCATTGATTCCGAAGCCGATAAAAGACCCTTCTCTCATTGACACATTGGAGACCAATTACTTTATTAAATGTTGATGACAAATTGATTGCTCTGGTTTATGCCAAAAGATTAAAGAAAGGAATAGATTCCATTATAAGTGAGACTCAAACAGGATTTTGAAGGGCCGTCACCTAAGCTCTAACATTCGTTTAGTCTTTCTTCGACCATATAGATTATTCAGATGCAATGACTCAGATGCGGTTGTCCTATTTGGATTCTATAAAGCCTTTGACCACAATTGAACATGAATTTCCTTTAGGTCTCTTAAACCTTTTGGATTGGTGAAAATGTTATTAAAGTAATTCGCATGTTTTTTTCAAAGATATAAAAGAGTTCTGGTTACTATCCCTAATACTTCCAAAAAGATTCAGTATCAACAGAAGTGTCGCGACAGGGAGGCACAATTTCGCAATTTTTAATCATTTTGGTTGTGGAACTTCTATCTCTAGATATTCTGAATAATGCAAATTGTATGGCTTAACCATTTTAAACAAAGAAATCAAAATCTCCCAACTGCTGATATATACTCTTTTCTTAAGAGACAAAGACCAGGTCGCCCATGCCCTTAATACTAAACTGCATTTTCATTGCATCAGGATTAATGCGAATGTTTCTAATGGAAATCTTTGTTTATTTGACTCTGATGATAAATAAAATAGAAAAATATTCTGTAAAGGACTGTGTTAAACATTTAGGAATACATCTCTCAAAAAAAACACTTAGACAACATTTGAATTCTCTCCTAAAATTTAGAGAACTAAAAATATATTTAATAATTGGCTACAAAGGGATCTTTCATACTTGGAGAGTACCTTCTGTCCAGCAGAGGGGACTGTCTCGTTTTGTGACCCCTCTATTGTTCGCATGTGTAAATACAGCTACGTAAAGAGAATAAGACCTTTCTTGACTTCATCTGGAAAAATAGTCTCACAAAACTAAAAAAAATCTGTCCTTCTAACAAAAGAAGATGAAGGCGGTTAGAAGTGTTGGATTTTGTTGACATAAATAAACTGGTTGAAAAAAGTTTGATCAATACTGATTCAATATGGTATTTCATTCAAATAATGTGTTTAATAAAAGGGAGGTCTTCAATTTTTACTGAAATGTAATTATATTCCTTAAAGATTACCTGCTAAATTAGGTTTCACCAACAAACTTAAGGCCTGGAAAATATGTTTCCTGCACAATTTTTCCCCACATAAAGCTTCTTTTGTGGAATAATTCAGACATAACGTAAGGAATAAGTAATTGTTCTACCCCACGCTGCATGAGAGGAAATGTTGACTTTGTTTTGAATTTTCGACAACAAGGGATAATATTCTTAACATATGAACAATTTTTAACATTGAAAGAGTTTCCAATACCTTTCAGATTGGTATAGTGATCAAAGCCGTTCCAATGGTCTAACTAGACTTTTGAAAACTCATCTTAAATTTAGGGAATGATCACAAAGTTTATCCAGATCTCAGATGGAAGGCATTGGGCTTACTTGAGAATCTGTTGTAATAAATATATAAGGACAAATTCTCATTCACAAAATCAAACTTACACCGAGATGGAATAAAAAAGAAAAAATACTGCAAAGTTGCCTCAGGGCTAGAAGCAGGTTATGCCTATCTTTTTTTGTGCGCCATTATCGTTTCGGGAACATCGTTATTCCTGACATTGGTCTGGGAAAATGCATGGTTAAGGCCTTACAATTCTTGATACCAAAAACCAAAAAGTTAAGGAAGTGCACTTCTAAATTTTACATAAGATATCGCGTTTTGTGTGGGGGGGCAAAATAAATGTATGCATGATAGCGCACAATGGCGCACACGCGAAACCGGTTTGGGTTCCGTGTTAGTCACCATGGCCCCTAGCTCAGTGGCAGGTCGCACAAGGGCGGGGAGGGTAGTTAAACCAGTCAAGAGACTAATTGAGTCAATCCACCAGAAGGTGCAAGTTTAACATAGTACTGAGATATGATAAAGTACAGAATTACCGTTTTTTAAGGCTAAGAAGGTAGGTATAGTGTAAGATAAGGTGACCAGATTTCTGAAATTAAAACCGGGGACATTTCCAGTCCGGCGGTCAATATATCATTAAAATATCCAATGTTATTATCTATGAAATAAAAAAGGGGGACAATTCCGGTTTCATGTATTTAGTCTAACAGGCACACTGTGATAGAGAAAACAACTATATTACAGAAACACTACAGACAAGACAGAACTGTCCGATCTGAACAGCCATTCAGTGGTCCTGGTAGTCTGGGTAGAACAAGAGCAGAAGAGAACATGAGAAAAATAAAAAAAACAGACAATAGTCTATGTGAAATACTTAACCACATAATAAAGAAATAAGACGATGATGAGATTATATTATGTCGTTACCATTTATACCAAGGTAATCTGTATATTTCTCAGAAGAATGTATCTTATTCAGGATTGCTCTGTCTTTGGCCAGCTTCTCCATGAACTCCTGGCAGGGGAGGTTGAAGTCTTCACAATAAGCATGGCCTTGATGGTAGGAACAGTGAAGCTATTTCTTGCTGGTGTCCATATATCATTCATTTGGGAAAACACTCTCTCGACTGGTGCATTACTTCCAGGTAAGCACATGACAACAGACGCTGATCTAGCCAGGTTAGTGTGTGGGATGTCGTTCTCTTTGAAGTGGGTAACCACCGTGCTCCATCTCTGACTAAGCGGTGTCTCCCATGTTTTCCATTCTTCAAGCGATCCCCCCCTTTAGGAACTCTTGCAGGCCAGTAACCTCGTCAAACAATGCATCCTCGTTGATGGTCACATTGGGGCATTTTTTCTGCAGTGTGGCTGTTACCTTCTGGATCTCTTCACGCCGAGGTTGGCTTTTTAAAAGGAGACAATGTAACCCTTTTAGATTATCTGTGTGCTTTCCCCAATGCCTGCAAGTAGTTCACAGCCGTAGTGAAGAATGATTGGGATGTTTTGAGAAAGCTCTCGAGACATTGCACCATTTCCCTCTAGCTCTCTCAGAAGTCCTCTGACCAAAACTGGTTGTCATCACGTCTTGCAGTCAATTTTGCCTCAATGTTTCTCAGAATTGCAGCTGACTCCACAGCACAGCGGTCCTGGCCTTCAAGCATCTTGATCGTGTCACTGAATACGGTCAAGTTTCCATGGACAAAGTCCAGCCAAAGTTCAGTCAGTGGATCTTCGAACATTGTTTTGCAGGACAACAGGGCATTTGTCTTCAGAAAGAAAAAAGGATTTTCAATGGCACATACCTTTTCAGCACTCTTTCTAGAGCAGGGAGCATGGACAGCCAGCGAACATTGTTGTGTCCTAAAATGTTATGGTACTCCTGGCCAACAAACTCACAAAAGCTCTTCAGTCTTTCTACTCTGACGGTCAAAATATGAAAATATCTTTGTGAGCAGGTACTCAACATCAAGGGGACTCATATCCAAAGCTGTTCTGGCCGTGTTATGAATGATGTGGGCAGGACAACCTAAGCCAATCGCCTCCCGCTGCAGAGCATTTTTAAATTTGGTATGGACATTGACCTCCCCAGCCTATTCAGTCCTCCAAAGTTGGTATTTGTGTTGTCGGCAGAGAATGCCACGACTTTGTTTTGCAGGTTACATTTTTGGATGACCACCAGGACCTCAGCTGCAATCTCCTCTGCTGTTTCTGCTTTCAATTCAACAAAATCAAGCAGTTTTGTTTCCACAGATGTGTTGCCACTAGAGGTCGACCGATTAATCGGAATGGCCGATTAATTAGGGCCGATTTCAAGTTTTCATAACAATCGGAAACTCGGTATTTTTGGACACCGATTTGGCCGATTTTTTAATGTATTTAATTTTTTAATATATTATTTTACACCTTTATTTAATCTTTATTTAACTAGGCATTTAACTAGGCAAGTCAGATAACATTCTGGGTTAACTGCCTCATTTTTATCTTGTCAGCTCGGGGGATTCAATCTTGCAACCTTACAGTTACTAGTCCAACGCTCTAACCACCTCATTACATTGCACTCCACGAGGAGCCTGCCTGTTACGCAAATGCAGTAAGCCAAGGTAAGGTGCTAGCTAGCATTAAAACTTATTCTTATAAAAAACAATCAATCAATCATAATCACTAGTTAACTACACATGGTTGATGATATTACTAGTTTATCTAGTGTGTCCTGCGTTGCATATAATCGATGCGTTGGGTATCGTTGCTCCAATGTGCTAAAGAAATCCAGGTTAGCAGGCAATATTAACCAGGTGAAATTGTGTCACTTCTTTTGCGTTCATTGCACGCAGAGTCAGTGTATATGCAACAGTTTGGGCTGCCTAATTTGCAGAATTTTACGTAATTATGACATAACATTGAAGGTTGTGCAATGTAACAGGAATATTTAGACTTATGGATGCCACCCGTTAGATAAAATACGGAACGGTTCCGTATTTCACTGAAAAGAATAAAACGTTTTGTTTTCGAGATTAAGTTTCCGGATTAGACCATATAATGACCCTAAGGGCTCGTATTTCTGTGTGTTATTATGTTATAACTAAGTCTATGATTTGATAGAGCAGTCTGACCTGAGCGGGTGGTAGGCAGCAGCTATGCTCGTAAGCATTCATTCAAACAGCACTTTCGTGCGTTTGCCAGCAGCTCTTCGTTTGTGCTTCAAGCATGACGCCTCCCAGTTTATGACTTCAAGCCTATCAACTCCCGAGAGTAGGCTGGTGAAACGATGTGAAATGGCTAGCTAGTTAGCGGGGGTGCGCGCTAATAGCGTTTCAAACGTCACTCGCTCTGAGACTTGGAGTGGTTGTTCCCCTTGCTCTGCATTGGTAACGCTGCTCGAGGGTGGCTGTTGTCGATGTGTTCCTGGTTCGAGCACAGGTAGGAGTGAGGAGCGGGACGGAAGCTATACTGTTACACTGGCAATACTAAAGTGCCTATAAGAACATCCAATAGTCAAGGGTTAATGAAATACAAATGGTATAGAGAGAAATAGTCCTATAATTCCTATAATAACTACAACCTAAAACTTCTTACCCTGGGAATATTAAAGACTCATGTTAAAAGGAACCACCAGCTTTCATATGTTCTCATGTTCTGAGCAAGGAACTAAACGTTAGCTTTCTTACATGGCACCTATTGCACTTTACTTTCTCTCCAACACTTTGTTTTTGCATTATTTAAACCAAATTGAACATTTCATTATTTATTGAGGCTAAATTGATTTTATTGATGTATTATATTAAGTTAAAATAAGTGTTCATTCAGTATTGTTGTAATTGTCATTATTACAAATACATTTCTTTTTTAAATCGACCGATTAATCGGTATCGGCTTTTTCTGGTCCTCCAATAATCAGTATCGGTATCTGCGTTGAAAAATCATAATCGGTCGACCTCTAGTTGCCACCATATATCTTACAATATCTGACTACTATTGGCAGCAGCTTTACATGTGTAACAGTATAACTTTAGTACGTCCCTCGCCCCGACCTCGGGCTAGCGAACCAGGGACCCTCTGCACACATCAACAACAGTCACCCACGAAGCGTCGTTACCCATCGCTCCACAGAGCAAGGGGCAACACTACTAATAGGTTTCAGAGCAAGTGACGTAACTGATTGAAACGCTACTAGCGCGTACCCGGTAACTAGCTAGCCATTTCACATCCGTTACACATGTCCACGATTGGACGCATCAATGGCCAGGGACACAAATTCAACCTGGTCTAGGTCCTGTGTTACCAAAGTAGTTGCCCATGTTGCTAACACGTTACTCACTATGGCTTCACATTTTGTCCTAGCACATGTACATTCCGGCTCATAAAGCTTTCGTGTCAGTTGTGCTGTGCAGTCCATCGATCTGTAACTATGATTGTGTCGCATAGTGTGGTATGCAAAGATACCCTCCTGCCACAGCTAAATCATATTCTTCTTGGGAAGGCTCTACCTTCTTGAAGAATGTGGTGACAGAGGGCATACCAACACGGGCAATCAGAGAGGCTTTATGCTTTTTTGTCTTGTTGACATTCTACCACTGCCGTTCTTCCCCTGCTGCCAATTGAAAAAGAGGAATTACAAAGGGTGCAGTTAACCATTCTATCGTCTTGACCTGAGCGTATAAATGGAAATTCTCTCATCATATTGTCATTAAAATGGCATTACCGTTTCTTGGAAAGAGCCATTGTACCTCCTCTGTCTGCTCTTCTTCACTCTCCTTGTGTCACTCTTCTACTCTCAACTTTTTCTCTCCAATCGTCTTCCTGATCTTTCTTTCTTTCCTCTCCTTCACCTTTCCACCTCACTCTTCCACACTCCTCGCTCACTCGTTTTACTCCCTTCATTTTTCCTTCTTCTTCTCCAATCTTTAATAATAAATAGTACACAATTAGATCAAATACTTTGGTTAACAGATTCCCATGCTTGCCTCATTTTTGTATTTTATCTCAAAAACATTGTTTGGAATAATAAATTGTCAGGCTCTGTAATCATATCTTAACCTTTATCTTCTCTCTCTTTCACTCTTCTTCCTTTCCAGTCTTCCTCCTCTCCTTCCTCTCCACTCTAACAGAAAACATTATGCTAATGTTATCCATGAAAATTTCAAATTATATTTCACACTACTTATAATGCCAAACCATTAACATTGTAATCTACAAATATAATATTCTCATAATTGTGCATTCATTTAATATAATCATATTTTCAAAATAGCCCGTCCACTGCATGTTTACATGTGAACGTTTTTTAACCTAGTTACCATGACAGTAGCTGGCTAACCGACCTAGATAACTTCGTCGACATAGCTAATGTTAGCTAGCATAACCTATTTAAAACCTTATAAAGCAGAGCATCTATCTATATAATAAGTTGTGACATAAACATCATTAGCTAGTATCTCAAAAGAGTGCAACTTACCTGGCTCCACTCTAACAGAAAACATTATGCTAATGTTATCCATGAAAATTTCAAATTTATTTTCACACTACTTATAATGCCAAACCATTAACTCACCTAACCGAAGAGCAGAGAGAGGTTGTTAGGCAAATGCTTAGAGAAGAGTGTCACTCCTTCTCCAGATCAGACAATGACATTGGCTGCATTGAACGATTGAAAATGACTATTTCTCTAAAGGACTCTGAACCAGTCAAGCGCACATACATGTCAGTGCCCAGGCCACCGTATCAGGAGATGAAGGGTTACCTTTATGACCTCATAGCCAGGGCTGGGTTAGGAAGTCAAACTCTTCATATTCTTCACCTGTCGTGTGCGTTCGTAAGAAGGACGGGACCCTCCGGTTGTGTATAGATTACAGAGACCTGAACAGAAAGACACATCCCGACCGCCAGCCCATCCCTCGAGTCCAAGACATCATGGACAGTTTAGGTGGTAATTCCTGGTTCTCCCTCTTAGATCAGGGAAAAGCGTATCACCAGGGTTCATCTCTGAAGAAAGCAGACCACTGACAGCATTTGTGACCCCGTGGGGACTCTATGAGTGGATACGGATGCCCTTCGGCCTCATGAACGCTCCTGCAGCTTTTCAGCGGTGTATGGAGGAGTGTTTGGAAGGGCTCCGGGATGACATCTGCATTTCCTTATCTGGACGACACGCTTGTTTTCAGTAAAACTTTCGACAGCCATGTGAATGATGTGCGAAAAGTTTTGCAGCGTCTCAGAGAGTATGGCATTAAACTCAAACCAAGTAAGTGTGATCTCTTTAAACCCCAGGTCCGTTATTTGGGCAGAGTAGTGTCTGCAGAGGGCAGCCGAGTTGACCCAGCCGATTTTGAAGCAGTAAGAGCATTGAAAGAAATCAGACCAGAGACTGTGGGCCAGCTCAGACAAATGCTTGGCTTACTCACTTACTACAGACAGTACATCAAAGACTTTTCTAGGAGGGCCAGCTGCCTGTATGACCTCCTGAAAGCAGATTCAGAGAAATTACCTGGCCACCCACGGAAAACAAAACCAAAGAAAGTAAGTCATGTGGTGCCCTCAAACAAGCCAATCCTGTGGACTGACCAGCATCAACAGGCACTTGAACAGCTGATTGAGTGTTTGCTTCACCCACCAGTCTTGGGTTTCCCTGATTTCACTCAGCCATTTGTTGTACACACTGATGCGTCACACCAAGGCTTGGGAGCAGTTCTTTATCAAAAGCAAGATGGGAAGCTTAGGGTCATTGCTTATGGCTCTCGAACCTTAACAGCAGCTGAGAAGAACTATCACTACCACTCGGGCAAGCTAGAATTTCTAGCTCTAAAATGGGCAATCACTGAGAAGTTCCATGATTATTTGTACTATGCTCCGACCTTCACTGTATACAGCGATAACAACCCGCTCAGCTACATTCTGTCTACTGCAAAACTGAACGCAACCACTTCCAGGTGGATTTCAGAATTGGCTGATTTCCACTTCACAATAAAATACAGGCAGGCAAAGAGAACGGTGATGCAGATGCGTTGTCAAGGATGCCACTGGATGTAGAGTCACTGATGAGAGAATGTTCTGAGGAGCTTCCACCAGACACCATTGCCGCCACGATACAAGCAGTTGAGGGTACAGAAAGAGGCTGTTGTACCTTGGTCACTTCAGCTGCAGCTAATGTCAGTATCAGCTGAATGTGAGACAACCACTGCAACAAACAGCTCGATCCCAAAAGATGGGATAAGGAGAAGCACAAGAATCTGATCCGGTCATCCGTCCTGTGCTCAATTTCAAACTGTCTGGTTCCAAACCACCAGTTAAAGAGCAAAAGGAATTCAGATCCAAAGACAAAATGCCTATTCAGAGAATGGGACAAATTGACAATAGACAGTGATGGCATTCTGTACAGAATCACTACAGCCCGCAAGCAGTTAGTTCTACCAGAGAAGTACAAAGGTAAAGTGATGGAAGAGTTTGCACAATAACATGGGACACCAAGGTACTGACCGCACTGTATCACTAGTACGTGACCGCTTTTTCTGGCCATATATGCAATCTGACATCGAGTACTATGTGACTAAAACTTGTAGCTGTGTCAAGCAGAAAAAGCCAGCCCATGAAACAAGAGCTGCTCTGACAAACATTGTGACAACACAGCCATTTGAACTGGTATGTATAGACTTCCTTCATCTCGACAGATGCAAAGGGGGATATGAGTACATCCTCGTGATTGTTGATCATTTTACACGTTTCACTCAAGCCTACGCCACCACATCAAAGTCAGGTAAAACTCTCATCTTCAATGACTTTGCCCTGAAGTTTGGGTTCCCGTCCCGCATCCACCATGACCAAGGGGGAGAATTTGAAAATCAGTTGTTCCATCAGTTAAAGAAACTCAGTGGCATGGCGGGGTCCAGAACAACACCCTACCACCCGATGGGGAACGGTCAAGTGGAACGCATGGAACAGAACATTGTTGCAAATGTTAAAGACACTAACTGAGACACAAAAGTCAAATTGGAAGGAGTCTCTAAACAACTGGTTTATGCTATAACTGCACCCGTTGCGAAGTGACTGGTTATTCACCATTTTATCTTCTGTTTGGGAGATCACCCAGGCTTCCAGTTGATATGCTCTTTGGATTGTGCACAGAGGCAGGTTCCAGTAACCATCGAGACTACGTGGAGAACTGGAAACGAGGATGGAAGAAGCATACGCCATTGCAAATGAAAATGCTCAGAAAGCCGCTGAAAGAAGTAAGAAGTACTATGACACTAAAGTTAGGAGTTCAGTGCTACAGCCTGGCGAGCGAGTTCTGATTAAAAACCTGACACCAAGAGGAGGACCAGGCAAACTCCGTAACTATTGGGAAGATACAATTCACACAGTAGTGAGACAAATGGGTTCAGACCTGCCGATTTATGAATTGAGACCAGAAAAGGGTAGGGGACGTTCCAGGGTCCTGCACAGAAACCTGCTCGTGTCCTGTGACCACTTACCTTTTGAGACACAACCAGAAATGACCAAAGATGACAAAAGTCAGAAAAAAAGGAGACATCAGCCTGCATCACATCCTCTAGATTCTGATGAAGACAGTGGGGATGAATATGACCTTCATCATTGAGCCGCTACAGGTTCCCACATCTCCTACAGTACCTGAGGAGAGGAATGCTGAACCAGCGAGAGAGTGGGAACACAGGCCCCCACCAGTGAAACAGACAGTTGCGGTGCCAGTCCCTGATACGCTACCAGCACAGCCTCTTGTTGAAAAGCGGCTGGAGGAGACAACAAACAGTTCAAGACCTGCCTGCTGAGGAGATGAACTTGCCTGCTGAAAATTTGCCTGATGATCGTCCACCAAGTGCCTTTCCTTCATTAACTGATGCTGCTGAACCTGAGGAACCAGCCTACCAGCTGCCACAAAGAGAGAGACACCCTCCAAGACGTATCACCTATGATCAGCTTGGTATCCCTTCCTGCTACAGTATCCAGCCACAGTTGTTCCCTGTCTACTCTGCACCAGGACTGGTTCCATGGCTGCCATCACTACAGCAATGTTACTTTCAGCCACCTTACATGTATGGGCTTCAGCAACATGAGGCTACAGAGTTGACATGTTGACCATGGACTACTGACTGATTTCACAGACTGTCACAAGAGACAATTTGCAGACTATGCATTTAGATCATTAAAATTGATGGACTGTTGATCAATAGTATGAGAAAGGACTGTTTATGTTATACAGCTGGTCAACAGATATGGACTGTGAATAACTTGTTAGTTATATTTGAACTGTGACCCTTGACCTCTGCTCAAGTACTACCTTACAGAAGAGGATTTTCTAGGTCCAGTTGTTGGGACAACATTTATTTTGTCGGGGAGAGTGTGACAGGTTAAAGGAAATACTAATAGCCTGTTATACATTAAAAAGTATTAGTAAGTTCATAGTATGTTGAGGATCTTAAAACATCTAAGGTTAAGAAGGATCATGCATTCAGTATTAGTTGATAGATTGATAATTATATAAATGTTGTGTTAAAATCCGTCAAGCATACAAAGGGTACGAATTGTGAGAGGAATGTGTAAACGTTATGTTGATTACTTATTTTGTCGTGGTAAAAGTGTTAATCTGTGATCTACTAAATGCTCTTAATCTATGAGCCTGAGATTGATTGCTCTGGTCTCCACTCAAGTTCACGGAGAAATCGCGGTCTTTTTCTCATTGCACTAAAGTTTCAGTGAGTAAACAAACACCTATCACTCTCGTGATTCTTTCTCCCCTTTTTCAGGGGCGTAACAAATACAATTGCACTAAAATTGTTAATTTTTTGTATTTTATTGATCTTTTTGTATGTTTGAGTATTTTCTTGTTAATACCTGTGTTTGTTTTGTTAGACATGTTTGATGTAGCAATGTAAGTAGATTTTTGTATAATGAAAAAGAAAAAGTCCTCACAACAGTAACTAAAGGGCGCGGCTTGATAATGTCTCTATTATGACATCACAAAGCATGCAGTTAAAAAATAGAGTCTTGTGTATTTTGGTTCAGTCATCGATATGGATGTGTATGAAGAAGTAGGTTTACCGGAGTTTGGTGCTCCTTGGCCCACCATGATGATGCTCGACCAAGGAGTGATTGATCAATTTACCATTTTCTTTGCGCTTTTTCTTGGAGGACTAAAGGATGTAGGCCTGAGTACAAAACTAGACAAGGACATTTCCTGAACATAATGTGTGCTTGCTTGTATTGAAGTCGGCTAATAATGGTAGAAGTTTGAAGAGCTTGTGGCTGGTGTAGTCTATGGAGCTTAATGCAAATGTGAAATGGCTTTAGTTGAACGAGTAGTTAAATAGCAGTGGTGGAAAAAGTACCCAATTATCATACATAAAAGTTGAGATAGCTTCATAGAAAATCAAGTAAAAGTCACCCAGTAAAATCTTACTTAAATAAAAGTATTTGGTTTTAAATATACCTAAGTATCAAAAGTAAATGTAGCCTATAAATAATTTTAAATTCCATGTATTAACAAAACCAGAAGGCACAATTTTCTACTTTTACAAACAAAGTATGTGTGTTTTGTGAGTTCGCCATCAGAGGCAGTAGGGATGACCAGGGCTGTTCTCTTGATAAGTGCGTGAATTGGACAATTTTCCTGTCCTGCTAAGCATTCGAAATGTAACAAGTACTTTTGGGTGTCATGGAAAATGTATGAAGTAAAAAGTACATTATTTAGGGCCTCCCGATAGGCGTAGCGGTCTTAGGCGCGGCATCACTACAGCCTGGGGTTCGATACCAGGCTGTGTCATTACCGGCCGTGACCAGGAGTCCCATAGGGCGGTGCACAATTGGCCCAGCCAATAGGGCAGGGTTTTTTGGAGGCTTTACTTGGCACGTCTCGCTATAGTGGTGGGCCCGGGCGCCTGCAGGCTGACTTCGGTTGTCAGTTGAACAGTGTTTCCTCTTACACATTGGTGCAGCTAAAAAGTAAAAGTACTTTAAAGTACTACTTGAGTCGTTTTGGGGGGGGGGGATTTGTACTTTATTAAAGTACTTTACACCACTGGTAAATAGTACCCACAGAGATCCTTTATGGTAATCTACCTTTCTACCTCACTGACAGTCCATTCCATCTGATGTGAATTCCATAATAAATGGTAATGTGACATTTGTTTGTTTGTCCAGTTTCTCTTCTCTCTAGAAGAGGAATGGTTTGGAGCAACCCATCCTGGAGTGGGATTGGAGCTCAACTCTCCCTGCTGTCCTGATTTTTGGGGGTGTGATTTTACTATGGAGGGACCGTCCTTGCGGTGAACCTTTTGTATTATTACCATGTTACAACAATTTTCATACACTTCAACTTCCTATGGAAATGAAAGGAATTGAGGGAAAGGCTCATTTTGCAGTTTGATTGATCTTCTAATGATGTATGATGTAGTCCATGTTTTGAACGTTGTTCTCATTGCCTTGTCTCTGTTTCTTATAGATCAAAAGCAGGATACATCTATGTGAGTTTTCCTACCTTTCATTAAGTAGCTCAAATGAGGAGAAGCAAGCTTTTTTACTTACATTTTATACAGTAGATTTAGCTCCTTAGTCATGCCTGAACCAAGACTAATTTCATATTCCCCTCTGTATCTCCAGTAGCTGAGACACAGCTAAACGGGAAACTCGCCCAGCTATCGAAAAAGAAATGTGACATAATGATTCAATTGTCTGAAATGGAGATACTGGTACGTTTCAGAAGCTAAGTCAGACCTGGGACATTCTGGACTTGAATAACATATACTTTTCCATGATCATTGTAACTTCTGTTCTAAATCTGGTTGGTTTTAGTTGAAGGACTATGACGTGCCAGTGAAAAGGTTGCGGGCATGCCTGCAGTCCTCTCAGGAGAATATCAGGATCTGGAGGTAAGCAGTCAGAGAACTCTTATTCCTAAACCCCTTTAACTAGTTTCCCTGCCCTCTACAGTGTATGACCTATGTGTCATCATGTCTAATAGACTGACATTGACTAATGTTTAGTTACTGGAAATGTATGGAGTTCTATAGGTGCAAAGTCAAATAACGTCTGAAAATGTATTTGAACTAATAACTAACGGTCAAAGTATAGTCCATTTATCAATTTGTTTAATTGTGATGGTCAGACGTTTATCACACAGTTAACATTGAGGCCATCTCTTTTATCCCAAGGATATGAAGAAACAATGGGACATCAGAGCTGGAGAAATGGAGGCATTTCATCTACAACTCCAGGAGCGTTTTGAACGCATACAGAAACTGAAAGCTGTTGTAAGTCCATTACTGCTCAATAAAACTCACTTGTTTGGTATGATGATAAAGAGCTATCTTAATGGGGTTTATGTTATGGCTCCCAACAGTGGGGACTGATGGAACCACTTAAAGAGCATCACGGTGGGGATGCCAGGATCCCTAGTGCCACCAACACCCAATCTACCGGTGAGTAATCACACAGTTTGATCAGCGTATAAAAAGTTTGCAAACTGTTTATCGACCTACTAAGTTTACTTGTCAGGATTGTTCGAGGGTAGAAGCATGCAGGGTTATCTACAACTAAATGTGCATTGATATGTTGATCAAATAATTACTTTTGTTACAGATATCAAAAGTGAGGAAAACATTGAGATCGAGGTCACTGTGATGAAGGATGCAACCTTAGTAAGTTAATGTATAGTCTGTGTAAGCTAGGAGACATTTGGTTGTTACTGAAATAAGTAGATGAAAAGAATGGGTGTGATTACAGAAAGGACCCTCTTTTCAGTTTACCCCAAAACTGTAAATACTATAATATTCTACAATGGATCAGTTGTTTGCTGTCTCTAGCACTTAAAAATGCAGAATCTTCTACAGATCAAAACCACACTGGAGGAGGTGAACAGGGGTCTTCGGGGTAGGCTATGTTACAAACACACAACATATGTCCCACCAGCCAGAATCACTTTATTCTGTATTGATATTTTCTTTACTTTACATGTATGTCTGTTTACTTTGCAACAGACAAAAATTGTCAGCTTGAAGAGAAGAATGCCGCTCTACATCAAAAACTCCACAGCACTGAGAAGATGTATAGACAGACTCTAAACGAGCTGTAAGTGGATTTTGATATTAGTTTGATCATATTAGGATTTGTTCTCATTCATATGACATGTACATTGGTGTTTGTCTTTTCACAGGACCAAAGCCCTGATTCAAGGCAAACATGAGGAAAAGCAACATGTAAGTAAGCCTAAGACAGCCTGCCAAATACTGATCCATAACCGCTCAATAGTAAGCTAAACTACGAAGTACTTAAACCAAACCATACGCCCCAGTATCAACACTCGTATTGGGTCACGTGATAGGATGTCTTTGCACACATTTCTAATGCAATTTTTGTTTTCTCCTCAGATTGACACGCTACAAGATAAATTCCAGACCATATCTGTAAGGAGATCATTCACTTTAAAGTTAGCTACTGTAGTTGCACGAATGTGTTATTAGCTACGTTTTGCTAGTTACTCTGTGTCTTGCTGTACACTAAGATATACAGTGCTGCTTGAATGTATGTGAACCCTACAGGGCTGCTCATTATTTTGCTATAAAATAAACATATAAAATCCTAATCTAAACCCCAATTCGTAATAAAAACATTCCAAGTAAGTGACAGCAACCCAAAAAATATGATATATTTTCATTGTTTATTTAACAAAAGAGGTTTATTTAACAGAAACTCAGATTTGATGTGTGCAAAAATATATGAACTCCTTCAGTCAATAGCTTGTGGCACCTCCATTAGCAGCGATAACTTGGAGTAAACGTCTCCTATAGCCAGTAATCAGTTTCTGACATCTGTTTTGAGGGATTTTTGCCCACTCCTCCTTACAGAACTCAGCCAATTGAGTGAGGTTTGAGGGGTGTCTGGCATGAACTGCCTGCTTCAGGTCCTGCCACAGCATCTCGATTGGATTTAGCTCAGGACTTTGACTTGGCCAATCCAAAACACACATCTTCTTTCTCGTGAGCCATTCTTTGGTAGTTTTGCTTGAATGCTTTGGGTCGTTGTCTTGTTGGAAGCACCATTTTCGTCCCAGCTTTAGCTCGTTGACTGATGGCCTGACGTTCTGTTCAAGAATCTCCTGGTATACCTCAGAATCCATGGTTCCCTTAATGATGTGGAGTCATCCAGATCCAGAGGAGGAAAAGCAGCCCCAGATCTTGACATTCCCACCACCATGCTTGACTGTTGGGATAAAGTTGTTTTGGTGGTAGGCAGTGTTGGGTTTTCCCCAAACATAGCGGTGTTGATTGTGACCAAAAAGGACAAGTTTTTATTTTTTATTAATTGGTCCAGAGAATGGACTTCCAGAAACATTCAGGTTTGTACAGGTGGTCTCTGGCAAAGTTAAGACGGGCAGTTTGGTTATTTTTTGACAGCAGAGGCTTCTTCCTAGCAACCCCCCCATGAATGGCATTTGGATTCAGTGTTCTTCTTATTGTTGAAGCATGCACAGTTACTTGAGATGCAAAAAGGGAGGTCTGCAAATCTCTACATGTTATGTTTGGGTTTGCTTTTACCTGATTTATTATTGTTTTGTGGCTCTTGGGGATATTTTGGAAGGGCGTCCACTTCCAGGCCAAGTTGCTGTCATGTTAAATGCTCTCCATTTGTAAATGATTTGCCTCACAGTGGACTGAGCTCAAATCTTTTTAAGATGATTTTATAGCCTTCTCCCAGACTGATGTGCTCTCACTACCCTCGTCCTGATGTCCTCTGAAATCTCCTTTCCTCTTGGCATGGTGTGCTTTGTATTCACCTGGATGGGTAACACCAAACTGACCAGGTTTCTTATCTCTATTATCATAGTCCCGCCCAAACTCTGTCCTAACGATCTCTCCTTTTATTGGTTCATTTGGTACCCAATTATTTACCACCTTATTCTACATACTTACTGATTTAACCAATGCAACTTGGGGTTCACTTATTTTTGCATCTGCACTAATTCCTTTAAAAACAAAAAACTCTACTACACGCATGATTTCTTCTATACCAACATATAGTATTGTCAAATATAAACCTGTTCAGATCAAAAATACTGATTCTGATTAAATTAAGATTTGATGGTAAATACTAAAATAATCTGTAATTGAACAAGGGGATCACATACTTTCAAGTAGTACTGTAATCCATTTATTGTCTTTAGCTGAAAGCCTCTGCTGCCGAGCATGATCTGGCCATGGAGAAGAATGAGACAGCGCTACTCCGCCAGAGGTGAGTCCAACAGTCAATGAATTCTATTGAAATAGATTAGTGTCGGAGGCATGTCGAGTACTAAAACTCGACTCTGGACCGTGCATGCTGCCACGGTTTCGGGGGTTTGAGTCACTACTCGGCGTCTGTCCGTGTTCTTCCTCTCTGTCTTCATCCACATACCTGTCTCCCTAGCCTCTACTTCCTACTACAGCAGGAGATCGGTCTCCTTTAAAAAAATGAAAGAAAAACTGATTATTGATGAGTGTACATCTGAATTGATCCTTTAGAAAGGAATTTCATCCCATCCTTAACCATAAAACGTCATTTACATTCTATGACACTAAAAGCTACAACCACAACTCCTTTTTGTGGTCAGTTGAGTCCTTATGCCACGCTCACGTGCTCCTTTCTAGGAAATACGACTGTTTCATTCATGTGCTTTTTGGTTGGAATAATTATCCAACCAATATGATTTTAGCTAGCTTGATAAACTAACTGATGTTGCTCATAATTACGTTAGCTAGCATCCTTAACATTGACAATATGGCCAAACTAGCTACTTTATCAAATGGCAAATGTCGCCTAATTATCCATATTGACAAGGTTGTAGTTGTCAAAAACGGATTTGCTGTCATCTTTTGGTTGAAACGGTAAAAGGTCAGTGGTGAAACGTCACAACTCGGCAAAAACTTTTCTCAGTTTCCCACTTGTAATTCCGATTTGGAGGGTTGTTCAAGTGAAACTTCCTAGTTTGAACTCGGCATTTTCGATAACTATTATGGCACGTGAACGTGGCATTAGTCAAGATCTACCCTGTTAGGGGCATTTTGGGCACTAAGACCTGTGATTTCTTTCTAGGATTGTTCAACTAACCTCAAAGAAGCTGAAAATAGGAATACCTGGGTTCCTGATCAAGAACATTCCCAAGCGCCCGAAAACAACCAAGACCAACAAGCCCTTCTTGAAGACCTGCAAAGTTCTGAAAGCTTTCAAAGCACTATTCAAGAGATGAAGGCAATGCATACAATTGTACATTTGGTGCAATTATTCTCAGGACACGGGGTGAAGCAGAGTACAATATATAAATCCACATGCCTTATTCCATCAAGAAGTCTTCTTTAAAATCAACCAAGCTAAATTGAACACGTGTTTTATGTAATTTATATGGTAGGTCTCATTAGATATCATCCAACTCTTTAAAAATGTCTTAGTATGCAGATTTCTGCTCTGTTGCCATTATGTAAGATACAACTCCATGGGGCTTACCTGCCAAGACCTCCATGGAAGCCACATAACCCATCATTTACCAAAGCCAAATGGTAGTCTATTATCTAGGTCTCCAGGGCTATTTTGGCGACGGGAAACCCCCACGTGAAGGTTGATTTGTCCCCACTTTGCAACCCAGGCTCTCTTTAGGGACCTGAGCTGCCCAAGAAACCAAAACATCTGGACATTTTAACAGTCGTAGATGGTTCACTTGAATGCTTTGCGAAGAAGCACGAGAAGGACAAGAGTGGACGAATAGATGTCCATTCAGCGAGACGCGCGAGTTAGCCTACAAACAAAGGGAAATGTAGACCTATACTAATTTATGAAAATAAGAACAAATCCTCTTTCTCGTGAGTGTTGCGGGTGTAAACTTGTCTTGCATAAACTTATCTTGGAGGATTGCATACGGGTAAATTAATGTATTTAAATGTTTCACTCAAGTACGAGAAGAACAAGAACAACATTTCCCCAACACATTAGATTTGCGCAGGGTAAATACTCATGATAATGGCAATTTTTTTAAATTAAAACTAAATGTATAAGCCTACTTTGGGGAAACGAATGACTAAATATATATCCTATAGGGAAATAAGAAGGAGACCCAACAATATAAGTGAAATTCAACAATATGCTTTAGTAACGACAGAGACACACTGAGTCTGCTTCGTCACACAGTATAATAAGTGTTTGACTTAAATTGGGTTTAACATAAAAACGGAAGTTAATTGCCTATTAAAGAAGGCACGTTTAAATATAGATGCTCTGGTGTCTGGTCCCTTACAGATTGTTAGGCCTATACATTTGATTCCTATCTGATGTGTGTTCATACCACTCAAGATTTTATGTTGAGCACTTGTTGGCCTATGTTCCTGAGTTGGTTGTTGGAAATCATTTTGTATGCAGTTGAGAATAAACATACACTGCTCAAAAAAATAAAGGGAACACTTAAATAACACAATGTAACTCCAAGTCAATCACACTTCTGTGAAATCAAACTGTCCACAATAAATTTCACATGCTATTGTGCAAATGGAATAGACAACAGGTGGAAATTATAGGCAATTAGCAAGACACCCCCAATAAAGGAGTGGTTCTGCAGGTGGTGACCACAGACCACTTCTCAGTTCCTATGCTTCCTGGCTGATGTTTTGGTCACTTTTGAATGCTTTCACTCTAGTGGTAGCATGAGACGGAGTCTACAACCCACACAAGTGGCTCAGGTAGTGCAGCTCATCCAGGATGGCACATCAATGCGAGCTGTGGCAAGAAGGTTTGCTGTGTCTGTCAGCGTAGTGTCCAGAGCATGGAGGCGCTACCAGGAGACAGGCCAGTACATCAGGAGACGTGGAGGAGGCCGTAGGAGGGCAACAACCCAGCAGCAGGACCGCTACCTCCGCCTTTGTGCAAGGAGGAGCAGGAGGAGCACTGCCAGAGCCCTGCAAAATGACCTCCAGCAGGCCACAAATGTGCATGTGTCTGCTCAAATGGTCAGAAACAGACTCCATGAGGGTGGTATGAGGGCCCGACGTCCACAGGTGGGGGTTGTGCTTACAGCCCAACACCACGCAGGACGTTTGGCATTTGCCAGAGAACACCAAGATTGGCAAATTCGCCACTGGCGCCCTGTGCTCTTCACAGATGAAAGCAGGTTCACACTGAGCACATGTGACAGACGTGACAGAGTCTGGAGACGCCGTGGAGAACGTTCCGCTGCCTGCAACATCCTCCAGCATGACCGGTTTGGCGGTGGGTCAGTCATGGTGTGGGGTGGCATTTCTTTGGGGGGCCGCACAGCCCTCCATGTGCTCGCCAGAGGTAGCCTGACTGCCATTAGGTACCGAGATGAGATCCTCAGACCCCTTGTGAGACCATATGCTGGTGCGGTTGGCCCTGGGTTCCTCCTAATGCAAGACAATGCTAGACCTCATGTGGCTGGAGTGTGTCAGCAGTTCCTGCAAGAGGAAGGCATTGATGCTATGGACTGGCCCGCCCGTTCCCCAGACCTGAATCCAATTGAGCACATCTGGGACATCATGTCTCGCTCCATCTACCAACGCCACGTTGCACCACAGACTGTCCAGGAGTTGGCAGATGCTTTAGTCCAGGTCTGGGAGGAGATCCCTCAGGAGACCATCCGCCACCTCATCAGGAGCATGCCCAGGCGTTGTAGGGAGGTCATACAGGCACGTGGAGGCCACACACACTACTGAGCCTCATTTTGACTTGTTTTAAGGACATTACATCAAAGTTGGATCAGCCTGTAGACTGGTTTTCCACTTTAATTTTGAGTGTGACTCCAAATCCAGACCTCCATGGGTTGATAAATTTGATTTCCATTGATAATTTTTGTGTGATTTTGTTGTCAGCACATTCAACTATGTAAAGAAAAAAGTATTTAATAAGAATATTTCATTCATTCAGATCTAGGATGTGTTATTTTAATGTTCCCTTTATTTTTTTGAGCAGTGTATTTAGGCCTACCTGTTATTAATTTGCATGGGAGGGGTGTGTATAGGAGATGACAATTTCTCAAAAAATATTTTTTTATTTATTTTTATGAATTGAGTGTTTCCAAATTAAAACTTACTAGCCAAACTAAATTAAATTAGGGATGTGGGCTTAGGCTACTGTCTAAGATCAACTGTTGAAGAGCTAAAACAAAATATCTTAGATAGGCTACTTTCTATTCTGTAGGCCTATTCCCTGATGTTTTTGAAATTAGGCTAGTGTTATGATCCTCTTATGGTTTTGAATATGAGTAAATGACTAAATAATAAAGTGTTTTAGGCCCTAAGCTCTGCCTTTTATTGTTATTTTTGTAATCAGAACCTTCAACTGCTGGCTAAAGAATTATAATAATTAGGCCTATGATACAATAGTTGGTGCGTCAGCTTGTCAATCACGAGCCCATCATTCCTTGACAGTGGGTTTAATTTTATCATCTGTGTCAACACAGTTTGAGATCATTTTGACCCGTAGGCCTTCCATCCATTTCAATGCGGAATTGCGCTTTGCTGGAAGAAAAAAAACGTGTCGGACCTCGCAACAGTAACTAAGGGGCGCGGCTTGATAATGTCTCTATTATGACGTAACAAAGCATGCAGTTAAAAAATAGAGTCTTGTGTATTTTGTAGTTCTTTCTATTTTAATGCAGGAGTTCGTTTTCAATTCACTCAATATCGTTAGTCTGAATACTAGGGGTTTGAGAAATCCTACAAAAAGGAAAGCTTTATTTTTATACTGTAAACGCAGTAACTGTAACTGTCCCGCTTCTCGTGGGCTGAAGGAGGAGTGGACCAAGGTGCAGCGTTTAAAGTGTTCATGATTTAATCCAAAAAAAACAATCGATCAAAAACAACAAACAGGAGAACGAAAGCGAACAGTTCTGTCAGGCAAACAAAACAGCTAAACAGAAAATAACTACCCACAAAAACCATGTGGGAAAAAGCTACCTAAGTATGGTTCTCAATCAGAGACAATGATAGACAGCTGCCTCTGATTGAGAACCACACCCGGCCAAACACACAGAAATACAAATCATAGAAAAAGGAACATAGAATGCCCACCAAAATCACACCCTGACCAAACCAAAATAGAGACATAAAAAGCTCTCTACGGTCAGGGCCTGACAGTAATGCAGATTTTGTCCTTCTTCAGGAAACTAATTCGGGTGAAAGTGATTTGAAATTTTGGATAGCACAATGGGGAGATATGGCCTATTTCAGTCATGGACCAAATCATTCTGCTGGTGTTTTGACACCTATTCACAAGTTTAAAGGTGACATTCTAGAATCCACATCTTCACAAGACGGCAGATGGGTCATAGTAACTGTTAAACTTGACAATGCTATTTTCATCATCTGTAATGTATACGGACATAACTCACATGCTCCTAATAAGACCCTTTTTACCCAATTTACCTGGAAAGTACAGGAATTTAGCAACGAATACTCAGAGGCTTTTCTAATTATTTCAGGGGATTTTAATGAAACACCTGATGCATCTGCTGATCGTTTTCCTCCTAGAACGAGTCAAAACCCTCAAAATAGTAACATTATCATTACATTATGCAGGGATCTCTGTGTTGAGGATGCCTGGCGTTATTTCAATCCGGATGCTAAGGGTTATATACCTGGACCAACAAAACTATGTCACGTAAATCTAGAATAGATTTATTCCTAATTTCCCCTTTTTTGTTACAATTTGTTATAGATGTAGATCATCATTTGGCTCCCTTTTCTGATCATCACTTGATTTCCCTGAATTTACAAGCTACTAAAAACATCCAGGTTGCTACAAATGATGTAGATCATCATTTGGCTCCCTTTTCTGATCATCACTTGATTTCCCTGAATTTACAAGCTACTAAAAAATCCAGGTTGCTACAAGGGAGCAGAGCAGCAGCCTGGAATGGCATCAGCTCAGGAAAATGAGAATAACATCCTCTCGTTTCCGAGAGGTTTGCCATGTCCGGGGAGAGACCTCAGCTGACCACCTAGCTGAGCGGATGTTCAAGGGGTCTGGTATGCAGACCATGGAGATGAAGAGGGGGCTCGCCATGAAGCCAGTGGCTGTACAGGAGTACTTCACACTGAAGAATGTTAACTTCTTTCCGTGTGGCTTCGTAGTGCACCCAGATGCTCCGTGGTTAGGATCCTCTCCAGACGGCATCATATTTGATCCCAGTGTGAGACCACACTTTGGACTCTTAGAGGTCAAGTGCCCAAATGTTCCAAGTTATGTTGACTGCCCTTACCTGAAGATACAGAAGGGAGAGCTGAAGTTGAAGAGATCTCATGCTTACTACTGGCAGGTGCAAGGTCAAATCCTTCTCACAGGTTGTAGATGGTGTGACTTTGTCATCTGTACACAGGAGGACATCCTAGTTGAAAGGATATATAAAGATCTACAGGTTTCAAAAACTATAAAAGAGAAGGTTGACCACATTTATTTTTACCACTACGTGCAGAAGTGTCTTATCTCGCACCTGAATGGATCCCCTGCATGGGTGCCAAGTTTAGTGGTTTTATGAAAAATAAGTATTGATGTTCTTGTGAAGAAATCTACAGTAGAATAGATTTGTTTAAAAATATATATATTTCAGCAAATGTTCAACAGTTCAGTTAATCAATTACACATCTCTGACATTGTATTCAATCTTGCATTCTGGCTATTCTGTGTTTACTTGATTTCTTTCCCCCACCCCTGTTACTCATTGCCTAATTAAAGCCAATACAAGCTCCACACAAACGATTGATACATGTCGTAGATAAACAAATGATTATTTTGCTGCTAGAAAATAAGCACATGTACATTTACACTGGCTTGGCCCATGCTCTGGACCGGATCAGAGACGGCACAGTCCATTGGCAGCGCACCTTGTTCTTCATCCCCCTCAGTCGGAGCAGGAGGTTCAGTCTTCTTTCCCAAACACCAGGTCTCTTTTTAATGTGCCAGTTCCACGCGAAGACAGTAGGAACAAAACCTCTTTTTAGGTATTGTCGCCCCCCAATTTTTCCCTCAACAAAGTCACTTTCGACGAAATGTGTACTACACACATTTGTGTGTTTGGTGACAGCAAAGTTGTCACGACGTACTGCCACCAACCACCGTTTTCTGAGCTCTACATCGACCGGGAAACGATGGATTTGGAAGAAACTGAACACAGAGGCACTGAACAATGTTCATTAGCACCTCCTTCGCGGGGCTGTAATTTAAACGTAGTCATTGCGAACTATTTCAGTCAGAAATGCATCGATGATAGCTAGTAAGCTAATGATAAAAACAATAGCAGAACTCGCTCCGGAAGTCATCAACCCGATCGGAAGTAAATTAGAACGTTGGAGGCGGTATAATGCAGAGCCTATTGAAGAAATTAGAGAGGCTCTGAATTCAATGAAAAAAGGGAAATCACCTGGCCCTGATGGCCTACAGTTGAATTCTATAGACAGTTTTGGGAGTTACTAGAAGACCCGATTTTCAATATGTTTCAAGATGGGGAAAAAAATGGGGAAATGGTCTCCACTATGAAACAGGGCCTTATTTCATTGATTCCGAAGCCCGATAAAGACCCTTCTCTCATTGACAATTGGAGACCAATTACTTTATTAAATGTTGATGACAAATTGATTGCTCTGGTTTATGCCAAAAGATTAAAGAAAGGAATAGATACCATTATAAGTGAGACTCAAACAGGATTTATGAAGGGCCGTCACATAAGCTCTAACATTCGTTTAGTCTTGGACCATATAGATTATTCAGATGCAATTGACTCAGATGCGGTTGTCCTATTTTTGGACTTCTATAAAGCCTTTGACACAATTGAACATGAATTTCTCTTTAGGTCTCTTAAACTTTTTGGATTTGGTGAAAATGTTATTAAAGTAATTCGCATGTTTTACAAAGATATAAAGAGTTCTGTGTTACTAATCCCTAATACTTCCAAAAGATTCAGTATCAACAGAAGTGTACGACAGGGAGGCACAATTTCGCAATTTTTACTCATTTTGGTTGTGGAACTTCTATCTCTAGATATTCTGAATAATGCAAATTTGTATGGCTTAACCATTTTAAACAAAGAAATCAAAATCTCCCAACTGGCTGATGATACTACTCTTTTCTTAAGAGACAAAGACCAGGTCGCCCATGCCCTTAATACTATAACTGCATTTTCTATTGCATCAGGATTAATGCTGAATGTTTCTAAATGTGAAATCTTATGTTTATTTGACTCTGATGATAAATAAATAGAAAATATTCCTGTAAAGGACTGTGTTAAACATTTAGGAATACATCTCTCAAAAAAACACTTAGACAACATTTGAATTTCTCTCCTAAAATTAAGAGAACTAAAAATATATTTAATAATTGGCTACAAAGGGATCTTTCTATACTTGGGAGAGTACTTCTGTCCAAGGCAGAGGGACTGTCTCGTTTTGTGTACCCCTCATTGTCGTCATGTGTAAATCCAGCTACTTGTAAAGAGATTAATAAGACCTTTCTTGACTTCATCTGGAAAAATAAGTCTCACAAACTAAAAAAATCTGTCCTTTCTAACAAAAGAGCTGAAGGCGGTCTAGAAGTGTTGGATTTTGTTGACATAAATAACACTGGTTGAAAAAATGTTTGATCAATACTGATTCAATATGGTATTTCATTCCAAATAATGTGTTTAATAAATTGGGAGGTCTTCAATTTTTACTGAAATGTAATTATATTCCTTAAAGATTACCTGCTAAATTAGGTTTCACCAACAAACTTTAATGGCCTGGAAAATATGTTTCCTGCACAATTTTTCCCCACATAAAGCTCTTTTGTGGAATAATTCAGACATAACTGTAAGGAATAAGTAATTGTTCTACCCCAGCTGGCATGAGAGGAATGTTGACTTTGTTCTTGATATTTTCGACAACAAGGGTAATATTCTCACATATGAACAATTTATAACATTGAAAGAGTTTCCAATACCTTTCAGATTGTTTATTTCTGTGATCAAAGCCGTTCCAAGTGGTCTAACTAGACTTTTGAAAACTCATCTTAATTTAGGGAATGATCACAAAGTTTATCCAGAACTCAGATTGGAAGGCATGGGCTTACTTGAGAGATCTTGTTGTAATAAATATATAAGACAAATTCTTCATTCACAAAATCAACTTACACCGAGAGGAATAAAAAAATAAAATACTGCAAAGTTGCCTAGGTGCTAGAAGCACGGCTGCCCTATCTATGTGCGCCATTATCTGTTTCTGGAACATGCTTATTCCTGACATTGTCTGGGAAAATGCATGGTTAAGGCCTTACAATTATTGTATACCAAACAAAGTTAAGGAAGTGCACTTCTAAATTTTACATAAGATATATCCATGTAATTCTATGATATCCAAATTTGTGGCTATTGATGATATCTGCGTTTTCTGTGAAAAAGAAGGTGAGAATCTGTCTCACTTGTTCTTTGAATGTAAATCTGTGTCAGAAATTTGGGAAATCCTTGCAAAATACTTATTTACCATTATGAACACTGCCTATGTTTTTGACATGAAAGATATAATATGTTACTATTGCAATGATAACAAGACCACTGAAATGATTGTTCATTTTTTAAATTCTTGTTGCCAAATACTTTATACACAAACAAAAATTCTATACCAAAATTACAAATTTTTCTGATTGAAATTAATTATCTTATTAAAACATTAACCCTAGTGAATAACAACAAGAATAACATCTTCCTGAATTATTATAATAACATCTTTTCAGAGTGAAAACAATTGCACTAAAATTGTTTATTTTTTAATTCTTTTATTGATCTTTTTTGTATGTTTGAGTATTTTCTTATTAATACCTGTGTTTTGTTTTGTTAGACATGTTTTATATAGCAATGTAAGTTGATTTTTGTATTATGAATAAAATATTTTTTTTAAAGAAGAAAAAGACCTCGCAACAGTAACTAAGGGGCGCGGCTTGATAATGTGTCTATTATGACGTCACAAAGCATGCAGTTAAAAAATAGAGTCTTCTGTATTTTGGTTCAGTCATCGATATGGATGTGTATGAAGTAGTAGGTGTACCGGAGTTTGGTTCTCCTTGGCCCGCCATGACGATGCCCGACCAAGGAGTGATTGATCAATCTACCATTTTCTTCACGCTTTTTCTTGGAGGACTAAAGGATGTAGGCCTGAGTACAAAACTAGACAAGGACATTTCCTGAACATAATGTGTGCCTGCTTGTATTGAAGTAGGCTAATAATGGTAGAGGTTTGAAGGGGTTGTTGCTGGGGTAGTCTATGGAGCTTAATGCAAATGTGAAATGGCTTTAGTTGAAAGAGTAGTTAAATAGCAGTGGTGGAAAAAGTACCCAATTGTCATACATAAAAGTTAAGATACCTTAAAAGTGAAAGTAACCCAGTAAAATTCTAACAAGTACTTTTGGGTGTCAGGGAAAATGTTTGAAATAAAAAGTACATTATTTAGGGCCTCCCCATAGGTGCAGCGGTCTAAGACACTGCATTGCAGTGTTGCGGCATCACTACAGCCTGGGGTTCGATACCAGGCTGTGTCATTACCGGCCGTGACCGGGAGTCTCATTGGGCGGTGCACAATTGGCCCAGCAGGTTAGGGCAGGGTTTTGGGGAGGCTTTACTTGGCACATCTCGCTATAGTGGTGGGCCCGGGCGCCTGCAGGCTGACTTCGGTTGTCAGTTGAACAGTGTTTCCTCAGACACGTTGGTGCAGCTAAAAAGTAAAAGTACTACTTGAGTAGTTTTGGGGGGATTTGTACTTTATTAAAGTACGTTACACCACTGGTAAATAGTACCCACAGAGATCCTTTATGGTAATCTACCTTTCTACCTCACTGACAGTCCATTCCATCTGATGTGAATTCCATAATAAATGGTAATGTGACATTTGTTTGTTTGTTTGTCCAGTTTCTCTTCTCTCTAGAAGAGGAATGGTTTGGAGCAACCCATCCTAGAGTGGGATGGGAGCTCACTCTCCCTGCTGCCCTGATTTGTTTTGGTGTGATATTCCTATGGAGGACCGTCCTTGCGGTAAACCTTTTGTATTATTACCATGTTACGACAATTTTCATACACTTCAACTTGCTATGGAAATGAAAGGAATTGAGGGAAAGGCTCATTTTGCAGTTTGATTGATCTTCTAATGATGTATGATGTAGTCCATGTTTGAACGTTGTTCTCATTGCCTTGTCTCTGTTTCTTATAGATCAAAAGCAGGATACGTCTATGTGAGTTTTCCTACCTTTCATTAAGTAGCTCAGATGAGGAGAAGCAAGCGTTTGTACTTACATTTTATACAGTAGATTTAGCTCCTTAGTCATGCCTGAACCAAGACTAATTTCATATTCCCCTCTGTATCTCCAGTAGCTGAGACACAGCTAAACGGGAAACTCGCCCAGCTATCGAAAAATAAATGTGACATAATGATTCAATTGTCTGAAATGGAGATACTGGTACGTTTCAGAAGCTAAGTAAGACCTGGGACATTCTGGACTTGAATAGCATATACTTTTCCATGATCATTGTAACTTCTGTTCTAAATCTGGTTGGTTTTAGTTGAAGGACTATGACTCGCGGGTGCAAAGGTCGGGGGCATACCTGCAGTAACATATACTTTTCCATGATAATTGTAACTTCTGTTCTAAATCTGGTTGGTTTTAGTTGAAGGACTATGACACGCCAGTGAAAAGGTTGCGGGCATGCCTGCAGTCCTCTCAGGAGGATAATCAGGATCTGGAGGTAAGCAGTCAGAGAACTCTTATTCCTAAACCCCTTTAACTAGTTTCCCTGCCCTCTACAGTGTATGACCAATGTGTCATCATGTCTAATAGACTGACATTGACTAATGTTTAGTTACTGGAAATGTATGGATTTCGATAGGTGCAAAGTCAAATTACATCTGAAAATGTATTTTAACTATTAACTCACGGTCAAAGTATAGTCCATTTATCAATTTGTTTAATTGTCATGGTCAGACGTTTATCACACAGTTAACATTGAGGCCATCTCTTTTATCCCAAGGATATGAAGAAACAATGGGACATCAGAGCTGGAGAAATGGAGGCATTTCATCTACAACTCCAGGAGCGTTTTGAACGCATACAGAAACTGAAAGCTGTTGTAAGTCCATTACTGCTCAATAAAACTCACTTGTTTGGTATGATGATAAAGAGCTATCTTAATGGGGTTTATGTTATGGCTCCCAACAGTGGGGACTGATGGAACCACTTAAAGAGCATCACGGTGGGGATGCCAGGATCCCTAGTGCCACCAACACCCAATCTACCGGTGAGTAAATCACACAGTTTGATCAGCGTATAAAAAGTTTGCAAACTGTTTATCGACCTACTAAGTTTACTTGTCAGGATTGTTCGAGGGTAGAAGCATGCAGGGTTATCTACAACTAAATGTGCATTGATTTGTTGATCAAATAATCACCTTTGTTACAGATATCAAGAGTGAGGAAAACATTGAGATCGAGGTCACTGTGATGAAGGATTCAACCTTAGTAAGTTAATGTATAGTCTGTGTAAGCTAGGAGACATTTGGTTAAGTTTCTGAAATAAGTAGATGAAAGGAATGGGTGTGATTACAGAAAGGACCCTCTTTTCAGTTTACCCCAAAACTGTAAATACTATAATATTTTACAATGGATCAGTTGTTTGCTGGCTCTAGCACTTAAAAATGCAGAATCTTCTACAGATCAAATCCACACTGGAGGAGGTGAACAGGGGTCTTCGGGGTAGGCTATGTTACAAACACACAACATATGTCCCACCAGCCAGAATCACTTTATTCTGTATTGATATATTCTTTACTTTACATGTATGTCTGTTTACTTTGCAACAGACAAAAATTGGCAGCTTGAAGAGAAGAATGCCGCTCTACATCAAAAACTCCACAGCACTGAGAAGATGTATAGACAGACTATAAACGAGCTGTAAGTGGATTTTGATATTAGTTTGATCATATTAGGATTTGTTCTCATTCACATGACATGTACATTGGTGTTTGCCTTTTCACAGGACCAAAGCCCTGATTCAAGGCAAACATGAGGAAAAGCAACATGTAAGTAAGCCTAAGATAGCCTGCCAAATACTGATCCATAACCGCTCAATAGTAAGCTAAACTACGAAGTACTTAAACCAAACCATAAGCTCCAGTATCAACACAGGTATTGGGTCACATGTGAAAGGATGTCTTTGCACACATTTCTAATGCAATTTTTGTTTTCTCCTCAGATTGACACGCTACAAGATAAATTCCAGACCATATCTGTAAGGAGATCATTCACTTTAAAGTTAGCTACTGTAGTTGCACGAATGTGTTATTAGCTACGTTTTGCCAGTTACTCTGTGTCTTGCTGTACACTAAGATATACAGTGCTGCTTGAATGTATGTGAACCCTACAGGGCTGCTCATTATTTTGCTATAAAATAAACATATAAAATCCTAATCTAAACCCCAATTCGTAATAAAAACATTCCAAGTAAGTGACAGCAACCCAAAAAATATGATATATTTTCATTGTTTATTTAACAAAAGAGGTTTATTTAACAGAAACTCAGATTTGATGTGTGCAAAAATATATGAACTCCTTCAGTCAATAGCTTGTGGCACCTCCATTAGCAGCGATAACTTGGAGTAAACGTCTCCTATAGCCAGTAATCAGTTTCTGACATCTGTTTTGAGGGATTTTTGCCCACTCCTCCTTACAGAACTCAGCCAATTGAGTGAGGTTTGAGGGGTGTCTGGCATGAACTGCCTGCTTCAGGTCCTGCCACAGCATCTCGATTGGATTTAGCTCAGGACTTTGACTTGGCCAATCCAAAACACACATCTTCTTTCTCGTGAGCCATTCTTTGGTAGTTTTGCTTGAATGCTTTGGGTCGTTGTCTTGTTGGAAGCACCATTTTCGTCCCAGCTTTAGCTCGTTGACTGATGGCCTGACGTTCTGTTCAAGAATCTCCTGGTATACCTCAGAATCCATGGTTCCCTTAATGATGTGGAGTCATCCAGATCCAGAGGAGGAAAAGCAGCCCCAGATCTTGACATTCCCACCACCATGCTTGACTGTTGGAATAAAGTTGTTTTGGTGGTAGGCAGTGTTGGGTTTCCCCCAAACATAGCGGTGTTGATTGTGACCAAAAAGGACAAGTTTTTTTATTTTTATTAATTGGTCCAGAGAATGGACTTCCAGAAACATTCAGGTTTGTACAGGTGGTCTCTGGCAAAGTTAAGACGGGCAGTTTGGTTATTTTTTGACAGCAGAGGCTTCTTCCTAGCAACCCCCCCATGAATGGCATTTGGATTCAGTGTTCTTCTTATTGTTGAAGCATGCACAGTTAGTGGAGATGCAGAAAGGGAGGTCTGCAAATCTCTACATGTTATGTTTGGGTTTGCTTTTACCTGATTTATTATTGTTTTGTGGCTCTTGGGGATATTTTGGAAGGGCGTCCACTTCCAGGCCAAGTTGCTGTCATGTTAAATGCTCTCCATTTGTAAATGATTTGCCTCACAGTGGACTGAGCTCAAATCTTTTTAAGATGATTTTATAGCCTTCTCCCAGACTGATGTGCTCTCACTACCCTCGTCCTGATGTCCTCTGAAATCTCCTTTCCTCTTGGCATGGTGTGCTTTGTATTCACCTGGATGGATAACACCAAACTGACCAGGTTTCTTATCTCTATTATCATAGTCACGCCCAAACTCTGTCCTAACGATCTCTCCTTTTATTGGTTCATTTGGTACCCAATTATTTACCACCTTATTCTACATACCTACTGATTTAACCAATGCAACTTGGGGTTCACTTATTTTTGCACCTGCACTAATTCCTTTAAAAACAAAAAATTCTACTACACCAACATATAGTATTGGTAAATATAAACCTGTTGTCAGATAAAAAAAGACTGATTCTGATTAAATTAAGATTTTATGGTAAATACAAAAAAAAAATCTAATTGCACAAGGGGATCACATACTTTCAAGTAGTATTGTAATTTATTTATTGTCTTTAGCTGAAAGCCTCTGCTGCCGAGCATGATCTGGCCATGGAGAAGAATGAGACAGCGCTACTCCGCCAGAGGTGAGTCCAACAGTCAATGAATTCTATTGAAATAGATTAGTGTCGGAGGCATGTCGAGTACTAAAACTCGACTCTGGACCGTGCCTGCTGCCACGGTTTCGGGGGGTTCGAGTCACTACTCTGCGTCTGTCCGTGTTCTTCCTCTCTGTCTTCATCCACATACCTGTCTCCCTCGCCTCTACTTCCTACTACAGCAGGAGATCGGTCTCCTTTAAAAAAACGAAAGAAAAACAGATTATTGATGAGTGTACATCTGAATTGATCCTATAGAAAGGAATTTCATCCCATCCTTAACCCTAAAATGTCATTTACATTCTATGACACTAAAAGCTACAACCACAACCCTTTTTTGTGGTCAGTTGAGTGCTTATGCCACGCTCACGTGCTCGTCGGAACTTCCTACTTTCTAGGAAATATGACTGTTTCATTCATGTGCTTTTTGGATGGAATAATTATCCAACCAATACGATTTTAGATAGCTTGATAAACTAACTGACGTTGCTCATTATTACGTTAGCTAGCATCCTTAACATTGACAATATGGCCAAACTAGCTACTTTATCAAATGTCGTCTAATTATCCATATTGACAAGGTTGTAGTTGTCAAAAACGGATTTGCTGTCATCTTTTGGTTGAAACGGTAAAAGGTCAGTGGTGAAACGTCACAACTCGGCAAAAACTTTTCTCAGTTTCCCACTTGTAATTCCGATTTGGAGGGTCGTTCAAGTGAAACACCCTAGTTTGAACTCGGCATTTTCGATAACTATTATGGCACGTGAACGTGGCATTAGTCAAGATCTACCCTGTTAGGGACATTTTGGGCACTAAGACCTGTGATTTCTTTACAGGATTGTTCAACTAACCTCAAAGAAGCTGAAAATAGGAATACCTGGGTTCCTGATCAAGAACATTCCCAAGCGCCCGAAAACAACCAAGACCAACAAGCCCTTCTTGAAGACCTGCAAAGTTCTGAAAGCTTTCAAAGCACTATTCAAGATATGAAGGCAATGCATACAATTGTACATTTTGTGCAATTATTCTCAGGACACGGGGCGAGGCAGAGTACAATAAATAAATCCAGATGCCTTATTCCATCAAGAAGTTTTCTTTAAAATCAACCAAGCTAAATTGAACACGTGTTTTATGTAATTTATATGGTAGGTCTCATTAGATATCATCCAACTCTTTAAAAATGTCTTTGTATGCAGATTTCTGCTCTGTTGCCATTAGGTAAGATACAACTCCATGGGGGTTACCTGCCAAGACCTCCATGGAAGCCACATAACCCATCATTTACCAAAGCCAAATGGTAGGACAATGATGAAGTCTATTATCTAGGTCTCCAGGGCTATTTTGGCGACGGGAAACCCCCACGTGAAGGTCGATTTGTCCCCACTTTGCAACCCAGACTCTCTTTAGGAACCTGAGCTTCCCAAGAAACCAAAACATCTGGACATTTTAACAGTCGTAGATGGTTCACTTGAATGCTTTGTGCAGAAGCACTAGAAGGACAAGAGTGGACGAATAGATGTCCATTCAGCGAGACGCTCAAATTAGCCTAGAAACAAAGGGAAATGTAGGCCTATACTAATTTATGAAAATAAGAACAAATCCTCTTTCTCGTGAGTGTTGCGGGTGTAAACTTGTCTTGCATAAACTTATCTTGGAGGATTGCATACGGGTAAATTAATGTATTTAAATGTTTCACTCAAGTACGAGAACAACATTTCCCCAACACATTAGATTTGCGCAGGGTAAATACTCATGATAATGGCAATTTTTTTAAATTAAAACAAAATGTATAAGCCTACTTTGGGGAAACGAATGACTAAATATATATCCTATAGGGAAATATGAAGGAGACCCAGCAATATAAGTGAAATTCAACAATGTGCTTTAGTAACGACAGAGACTCACTGAATCTGCTTCGTCACAAGGTATAATAAGTGTTTGACTTAAATCCATAAAGGCATCCATTGGGTTTAACATAAAAACTGAAGTTAATTGCCTATTAAAGAGGGCACGTTTAAATACAGATGCTCTGGTGTCTGGTCCCTTACAGATTGTTAGGCCTATACATTTGATTCCTATCTGATGTGTGTTCATACCACTCAAGATTTTATGTTGAGCACTTGTTGGCCTATGTTACTGAGTTGGTTGTTGGAAATCATTTTGTATGCAGTTAAAAATAAACATACTTAGGCCTACCTGTTATTAATTTGCATGGGAGGGGTGTGTATATGAGATGACAATTTCTCAAAAAATATGAATTGAGTGTTTCCAAATTAAAACTTACTAGCCAAACTAAATTAAATTAGGGATGTGGGATTAGGCTACTGTCTAAGGTCAACTGTTGATGAGCTAAACCAAAAGATCTTAGATAGGCTACTTTATATTCTGTAGGCCTATTCCCTGATGTTTTTGAAATTAGGCTAGTGTTATGATCCTCTTCTGGTTTTGAATATGAGTAAATGACTAAATAATAAAGTGTTTTAGGCCCTAAGCTCTGCCTTTATTTGTTATTTTTGTAATCAGAACCTTCAGCTACTGGCTAAAGAATTATGATGATTAGGCCTATGATACAATAGTTGGTGCGTCAGCTTGTCAATCAAGAGCCCAACATTCCTTGACTGTGGGTTTAATTTTTTCAACTGTGTCAACACAGTTTGAGATCATTTTGACCCGTAGGCCTTCCATCCATTTCAATGCGGAAATGCACTTTGCTGGCAGAAAGAAAAAACGTGTCAGACCTCGCAACAGTAACTAAGGGGCGCGGCTTGATAATGTCTATTATGACGTAACAAAGCATGCAGTTAAAAAATAGAGTCTTGTGTATTTTGTAGTTCTTTCTTTTTTAATGCAGGAGTTTATTTTCAATTCACTCAATATCGTTAGTCTGAATACTAGGGGTTTGAGAAATCCTACAAAAAAGAAAGCTTTATTTTTATACTGTAAACGCAGTAATGCAGATTTTGTCCTTCTTCAGGAAACTCATTCGGGTGAAAGTGATTTGAAATTTTGGATAGCACAATGGGGAGATATGGCCTATTTCAGTCATGGATCAAATCATTCTGCTGGCGTTTTGACACTTATTCACAAGTTTAAAGGTGACATTCTAGAATCCACACCTTCACAAGACGACAGATGGGTCATAGTAACTGTTAAACTTGACAATGCTATTTTCATCATCTGTAATGTATACGGACATAACTCACATGCTCCTAATAAGACCCTTTTTTACCCAATTTACCAGGAAAGTACAGGAATTTAGCAACGAATACTCAGAGGCTTTTCTAATTATTTCAGGGGATTTTAATGAAACACCTGATGCATCTGCTGATCGTTTTCCTCCTAGAACGAGTCAAAACCCTCAAAATAGTAACATTATCATTACATTATGCAAGGATCTCTGTGTTGAGGATGCCTGGCGTTATTTCAATCAGGATGCTAAGGGTTATACCTGGACCAACAAACTATGTCACGTAAATCTAGAATAGATTTTTTCCTAATATTCCCTTTTTTGTTACAATTTGTTATAGATGTAGATCATCAGTTGGCTCCCTTTTCTGATCATCACTTGATTTCCCTGAATTTACAAGCTACTAAAAAATCAAAAGGTACTCGAGGATATTAGAAATTAAACAACACACTTCTTAAAGATACTACTCGCATTGAAAACATCAAATCATTAGCTAAAGATATTTTTGCAAGAAAAGACTTGGGTCATGGAAGTAGATGGGAATTTTTCAAATATAAGGTCAGAGTGGTTGCCATTAAACGTGTCAAAGAGCTGATGCAATTAAAGAACCTTAGAGAAAAGGAGATGAGCAAGCTTGACAGTTTTCTAAAGAAAGATAATCTATCTGAATAAGAGGAGTCTGTGTTCAAGTCTTTACAACTAGAATTAGAACAGCTTTACACGGATCTGGAAAAGGGCGCCTTTGTAAGGTCAAGAGCAAAATGGATTGAAGAGGGGGAAAGAAACACTAGTTACTTTTTTGCACTTGAAAAGAGAAACTACAAAAGAAAATCTAAAACTCCACTCAAAATTAACAATGTTTTATGCAAAGATCCCATTACAATATCATCATTTGTCAATTCCTTTTATGAAAACCTTTACAGCTCTCAATTTCAGGAAGATGGTTGTGAAAGCTACATTTGCCACATTCAGAGTTATATGTCCCTGTAATTGAGGATGATTTCCACTCAGTTTGCGATTCACCTGTGTCAATTGAATAAATTAGAGAGGCTCTGAATTCAATGAAAAAAGGGAATTCACCTGGCCCTGATGGCCTGTCAGTTGAATTCTATAGACAGTTTTGGGAGTTACTAGAAGACCCGATTTTCAATATGTTTCAAGATTGCATTAAAAATGGGGAAATGGTCTCCACTATGAAACAGGGCCTTATTTCATTGATTCCGAAGCCCGATAAAGACCCTTCTCTCATTGACAATTGGAGACCAATTACTTCATTAAATGTTGATGACAAATTGATTGCTCTGGTTTATGCCAAAAGATTAAAGAAAGGAATAGATACCATTATAAGTGAGACTCAAACAGGATTTATGAAGGGCCGTCACATAAGCTCTAACATTCGTTTAGTCTTGGACCTTATAGATTATTCAGATGCAATTGACTCAGATGCGGTTGTCCTATTTCTGGACTTCTGTAAAGCCTTTGACACAATTGAACATGAATTTTTCTTTAGGTCTCTTAACTTCTCTGCGCTACGGATCCCTTTTACGGGATCATTTTCCTAAACAACCGCTGAATTTCAGGGCGCAAAATATTACTATAAATATTTATAATCATGCAATCACAAGTGAAATATACCAAAACACAGCGTAGCTTGTTGTTAATCCACCTATCATGTCAGATTTTGAAAATATGCTTTACAGAGAAAGAAATCCAAGCTTTTTAGAGTTTATCAATCAATGCTAGAACAGCTAGCCCCAAATTAGCATGGTCACGAAAGTCAGAAAAGCAATAAAATTAATCGCTTACCTTTGATAATCTTCGGATGTTTGCACTCACGAGACTCCCAGTTACACAATAAATGTTATTTTTGTTCGATAAATATTACTTTTATAACAAAAAAACGCCATTTGGGTTGCGCGTTATGTTCAGAAAACTACAGCGTCGTTCCGGTGCTGAAAGGCAGAAGAAAATTCCCAAACGTATCAGATTCAAAAATATTACTATAAATATTTATAATCATGCAATCACAAGTGAAATATACCAAAACACAGCTTAGCTTGTTGTTAATCCACCTATCGTGTCAGATTTTGAAAATATGCTTTGCAACGAAAGCAATCTAAGCTTTTGTGAGTGTATCAATCAATGCTAGAACAGTTAGCCTTATATTAGCTTGGTTAGCTTGGCCACGAAAGTCAGAAAAGCAATAAAATGAATCGCTTACCTTTGATAATCTTCCGATGTTTGCACTCACGAGACTCCCAGTTACACAACACATGTTCTTTTTGTTCGATAAATATTACTTTTATAACAAAAAAACGCCATTTGGGTTGTGCGTTATGTTCAGAAAACCAAAGCTTCGTTCCATTCGACGAAAATTCCAAAAAGTATCCGTAATAGTCGTAGAAACATGTCAAATGTGTTTTATAATCAATCCTCAGGTTGTTTTTAACAAACATAATCGATAATATTTCAACCGGACCGTAACCTATGCAAGAAGAGAGAAAAAACGAAAATGGAGTGCTACCCCGCAGGAACTAATCAGAGGACACCTGACTACTTTAGAAAAATCTCGCTAATTCTTCAAAATAAAAGCCTGAACCTATGTCTAAAGCCTGGTCACAGCCCGAGGAAGCCATTGGAAAAGGAATCTGGTTGATACCCCTTTAAATGGAAGAAAGACGGGCCAGGAAACACAGATTAATAAAAATAAAAAAAAAAACACTTCCGGGTTAGATTTTCTCAGGTTTTCGCCTGCAGAATCAGTTTTGTTGTACTCACAGACAATATTTTGACAGTTTTGGAAATTTTGGAGTGTTTTCTATCCTAATCTGTAAATTATATGCATATTCTACGATCTGGACCTGAGAAATAGTCCGTTTACCTTGGGAACGTTATTTAAATGAATAAAAAATCTGACCCCTAGCATCAAGAGGTTAAACTTTTTGGATTTGGTGAAAGTTTTATCAAAGTAATTTGCATGTTTTACAAAGATACAAATAGTTCTGTGCTACTAAACCTTAATACTTCCAAAAGATTCAGAATCAACAGAAGTGTCAAATCAAATCAAATTTTTGTGTACGACAGGGATGCCCAATTTCGCCATTTTTATTCATTTTGGTTGTGGAACTTCTATCTCTAGATATTCTGAATAATGCAAATTTGTATGGCTTAAAAAATTTTAACAAAGAAATAAAAATCTCCCAACTGGCTGATGATACTACTATTTTCTTAAGAGACAAAGACCAGGTCGCCCATGCCCTTATTACTTTAACTGCATTTTCTATTGCATCAGGATTAACGCTGAATGTTTCTAAATGTGAAATCTTATGTTTATTTGACTCTGATGATAAAGAAATAGAAAATATTCCTGTAAAGGACTGTGTTAAATATTTAGCAATACATCTCTCAAAAAACCACTTAGTCAGACAACATTTGAATTTCTCTCCTAAAATTAAGAGAACTAAAAATATATTTAATAATTGGCTACAAAGGGATCTTTCTATACTTGGGAGAGTGCTTCTGTCCAAGGCAGAGGGACTGTCTCGTTTTGTGTACCCCTCATTATCGTTATGTGTAAATCCAGCTACTTGTAAAGAGATTAATAAAACCTTTCTTGACTTCATCTGGAAAAATAAGTCTCACAAACTAAAAAAGTCAGTTCTTTCTAACAAAAGAGTTGAAGGCGGTCTAGAAGTGTTGGATTTTGTTGACATAAATAACACTTTCAAGATCAACTGGTTGAAAAAATGTTTGATCAATACTGATTCAATATGGTATTCATTCCAAATAATGTGTTTAATTAATTGGGAGGTCTTCAATTTTTACTGAAATGTAATTATATTCCTGAAAGATTACCTGCTAAATTGGCTCGGTTTCACCAACAAGCTTTAATGGCCTGGAAAATATCTCTTTTGTGGAATAATTCATTTTGTGGAATAATTCAGACATAACTGTAAGGAATAAGTAATTGTTCTACCCCAGCTGGCATGAGAGGAATATTGACTTTGTTCTTGATATTTTCGACAAGGGTAATATTCTCACATATGAACAATTTATAACATTGAAAGAGTTTCCAATACCTTTCAGAGAGTTTATTTCTGTAATCAAAGCCGTTCCCAGTGGTCTAACTACACTAAAGCGGAACTGCAGTCTTTCTTTCCTGTTTATTTTTTTCTTGACAACGATGTATTGAGAGCGCTATTTATACTTAACTAACATAGAAGTGTGTTCATCAACAGACATTTTAACGTAACATTAGTGGTTTAGTGGCATGGCATCTTATAATGGTGGTGAACCCAAATTCACTGCTGGGAGGGGGAGGTTCATCATGCAATCAGACATAAAGGAACCTCCTACATATAGAGGAGATGGTACAGACAAATGCTCCATTCATGAATGGGAGGAGTTCATGAGAATATACTTGAGGAGGAAGGGATGTCCTGTTGGGGAACAATCAGATGAGATGATTCGTCGATTATCTGGCAAAGCTACATTTACGCAATGAGACAACTGTTGATCCTACAGAGAAGCCAGAGATTGTATTTGACATTCTGAAACAGAATTTAAGCGAATTGGCTTATTCATGCATGCCTTTGGCTGATTTTTACAATACTAAACCTGTACCCGGAAAGGCTGTTATGGAGTATTGGGTTCGATTGAACAAGGCCGTAGATGTCGCTGACGAGGGCCTTAAGAGACAAGGTAAGAAGATTGACAGCTCCAACTCCGATGTCGTTAGGATGTTTGTAACATACTGCCCTGACCCCAAACTGGCAGCAGAATTCCAATACAAGTCTGCTGAGAAATGGACTGCGAGTGAAGTACAGGAGAGAATCTACGAACATGAACGCCGCAGGAAGGCCACCATGTGTTAATCTACCACTGTATCCTCAAAGCAAGTAACAGTACATTCCCAGATAACTCTGTTTGAAGGCGGGGTCAATGCTGGTGCGTGCAGTGACACTTCTCTCACATCAAGCGCCAAACAAGATGGGCAGAGTGCAAGTATCGAGAGACTCATTCACCTGCTTGAACGTACCTTAGAGAAGAGCATACCACCCGTTATGGTTTCACACACAGGCCAAGGCGCCATCTTTTCCCGCCCAACCCTTCAGGCGTAGGGAATGCAGGGTTTGTGGCTCGACAGATCACTCCACTGTGATGCACTGTAGATATGAGAACCTGTGCCTCTGGTGCTTTTCCCCAGATCATTGGAAGTCAAATTGTCCAAAACAGGGGGAACGCTATGGTGGTGAGAGACGCCCACCACAACAGCAGAGAAACTCACCACCACAGCAGCAACCGTTAAACTGACACGCCCACAGGTGAAGGGGGGAAATGTGGGTGTCTACCCCCAAGAAAGAATCTGATGATCTCAAGAAAACGTATGAGATTTTGTGCTCTGATGCGAAAGAAGGAGAGAAAATTGTTATGTTAGGTTCACAAGAGGTTGAGGCTTTTTCATATTTGTTTTACACCTCTGTGTTTGTACATGGGAAAGTGCAGCTTAAGGGCATGCTTGACACTGGGTCTATGGCCTGTACATTGAGTGAACATGCGGAGCAGAGACTTTTGGAAGCAGGTGCCCTTCCTCAGCATTATCAGCCTCCTACAGAGTTAGTGTTAGTGGGGTGTGGGGGGAAGAAGACCTCAACAAAGTGTTTCTATGATTTGGAGATGCAAATCTATGGGATTGATGTTAAAGTGCCCACCCTGGTTGTTCCTGGACAGCGTGATGATCTCATCCTGGGATCGAATGTCATTAAGCATCTATTGCATGAGATAAAAAGGCACTGACGAATACTAGAAGCTCGTCAACAACATGTATGGCCAGACCCACTCACCGGAGGGTGAGCAGTTTCTGCAGATGATGACAAGTGTCACAAGATGGAAGGGACAGCAAGTCGATGGCAAGATTGGGACAGTGAAGCTCACTCAAGCCGTGACTCTTTCGCCCAAGACTGAACACTTAGTTTGGGGTAAACTTCCTAAAAATGTGGCATTGTCTCCAGGCAGCACTGTAATAGTCGAGCCTACCAGGTCAAAGGTCATGCCCAGAAACATACTCGTGGGTAGAGTTATTACACCCATGTGGGGAGATTGCTGGGTCCCTTTAACGGTAATAAACTGTTCTGACAAACATCTCACCCTAAGACGTAACATGAAGCTAGCCGATGTGTCTACATGCTTGGCTGTTGAGGATGCAACAATCTTTCAGGGCCTTCATGAAGTGAGGAAAACCCCAATGGAACAGAAGCAGGATGACAATGGCTGCCACAATCTGAAACAAAGACTGTCTGATCTAGGATTAGTAGACATTGACATTGATGGATGCCAGGTAGCTGACCAGTGGAAGGAGAAGCTTGTGAATACCATCACAAAATATGAAAACATCTTCAAGACATAATCTGGACTGCGGAGAAGATGGAGTTTAAAAAAAAAATGGGTTGCCAAGCTGGCACCGTACAACTTCGATTTGAAGCGTATCCCAGGCAGCAAGAATACAGTAGCAGATGCACTGAGCCGCGACCCCTTCGCAGTGACTGTCGCGCAGAGACTGATGAGGGAGTCCTACCTAGCACTTCTGTCTGAGGCTGTTGGGACTTGATGATGTCCTAGATGCCTTCCGTTGGACTTCTTATCCCCAGGAGATAACCTCCTTGACCACTGCTGAAGTGAAGGCCATATGTCAGCTCCATATCGACTGGGAATGTTCAACGGAGATGCAAGCAATCCAGCTTGGTTCCAACACCCAACAGCTGCTTTCTCCTGGTATTGACACTTTGCCTGAACTCTCGCACGAGGAACTTCGAGATCTTCAGCTGCAAGACTCTGTGACTTCCAATGTCATCCCTTTCGTCCTCAAAAAGAAATGGCCCACCAAACGAGATCGATACAATGTTTCTTCTAAAGTGTTGAAACAGTGGGACCGCTTGATCCTAAGAGAGGGAGTTCTGTATCGTGTCATTAAGGAGAGTCACACAAACCGGAGAACGTTCCAGTATGGCTTGCCAGAGGTGTTGAGACTCAAAACGATGACTGGCATTCACGACCTTGCAGGACATCAAGGCCAAGCTAGAACTCTAGCCTTGGCCAGACAGAGGTTTGTCTGGCCTGCAATGGAGAGAGACATCAAGGAGTATGTGCGCTGCTGCCAGAGATGCGTTCTAGCAAAGACTCCAGAGCCAGCGGCTAGAGCTCCGTTAGAGAGCATCAAAACTTGCTCTCCCATGGAGTTGGTGTGTTTGGATTTTTGGACAGCGGAAGACAGTAAGAAGAACTCAGTTGATGTTCTGGTGGTGACTGACCACTTCACTAAATGTGCCCATGCATGGCCATGCAGAAACCAGACAGCCAAGCAAGTAGCTCGTAAACTGTGGGATCGTGTCTTCTGTGTCTACAGATTTGCTTCAAGGATCCATACTGACCAGGGCGCAAATTTCGAGAGCGAGCTAATAGCAGAACTGCTTAAGCTCTCCGGTGTCCTAAAGTCAAGAACCATGGCATATCACCCAATGGGGAATGGAGAAACTGAATGCTTCAACAGGACTTTAGGTAGCATGCTCAGGAGTCTGCCCTTGAAAACCAAAGAACATTGGCCTGAACAAATCCAGTCATTGACATTTACCTACAATGCCACTGTTCACGAGACTACAGGCTATGCTCCAATCTTTCTCATGTTTGGTAGGGTCCCTCGGCTACCAGTGGATGTTATATCCAGCAATGTTCTGGACGACTCCAGTGTTGTAGATTGCAACAAGTATGTTGAGACTCTGATCACTGGGCTGAAGGAAGCTATGAGTGTTGCCCAAAGGCACACTGACAAGCAACAGAGACGAGTATCGGGAGTATGACAAGCGGTTTAAAGGCATCCGTTTGTCCATGGGGGATCGTGTTCTCATCTCCAACAAGGGTGAAAGGGGCCGCCGCAAGTTGGCTGGCAAGTGGAACCCCGAGATTTTCACAGTGACTTCAGTCAATCCACAAACCCACACGTACATAATTCAAGACCGTTACGGCAGAGAGAAAGTGGTTCACACATTTGAAATTGATGATTCAGTGCACTTCAATGACAATGATGCTGCAGGGCCTTCAATCAATGTAGATGCAGGAGAGGTCACCCACTCCGGCGATGGACTGGACAGGGAAGACATGGAGGACTCTGGGGAGGAAAGTGCATCTCGGCTGGCGGAGGATTCAAGCGATTACTCCGAGCTCTGGACATCGGATGGAAAGTCAGAACCAGAAGAACCTTGTTTGTTTGAGGAAAATGACCTGGGAAGCACCTCTGAGATCCTGGAGCTGATTCCTTCAAACCCTTCTCTGATCAATGATCTAAGGCCAGAGCCACTGTTACATGCTGACCAGACCGGACACGTCGCGTGCGCGAGCGTCGCAAAATAAATGTAGAAATCCATGTTATTCAATTATTGCAACCACACTCCTCGCGGCGCCAATGAGCGTCTGCGACGCCAAGGGCTAAAATAGGACTCATTCCTATTTCTGACGCAGATCGCGCTGCAAGTCCTGCCTCTCCCATCTCCTCATTGGTTTATAGAAGCAGGTACCCACGTGCCATCTCCTCATTGATTATACCCACGTGGGTGATTGAAAGACGAACTGTTTTGCCGGTTGTCGCGGTAATACAATGAAAGTTTAGATGCGATCACCATATAATTTAAACGATAAAAAAGCCTGGAAGGAGGAGAGATGACTAGAAACGATTTGGTTGGCCGTTTTATGTGTGGATTAATTGTCGGAGTAGAGGTCCTTGTGCATTTCAGGTAAAATAACAACTCAATGTTTATATCCCAGGACAAATTAGCTAGCAACAGCAAGCTAGCTAAATAGGACAAATTAACGTTAGCTAGCAAGTGCAAGCTAGCTAGCTAAATTGCCATACATGTTTAATGCTTTTCGACCTGTCCCCAAATTAATGTCATTGGTTCAGAGTTTGTTTTGATATTTTAACCTGCGTGTCGTGATCGCGTTTTGTGTGGGGGGGCAAAATAAATGTATGCATGATAGCGCACAATGGCGCACACGCGAAACCGGTTTGGGTTCCGTGTTAGTCACCATGGCCCCTAGCTCAGTGGCAGGTCGCACAAGGGCGGGGAGGGTAGTTAAACCAGTCAAGAGACTAATTGAGTCAATCCACCAGAAGGTGCAAGTTTAACATAGTACTGAGATATGATAAAGTACAGAATTACCGTTTTTTAAGGCTAAGAAGGTAGGTATAGTGTAAGATAAGGTGACCAGATTTCTGAAATTAAAACCGGGGACATTTCCAGTCCGGCGGTCAATATATCATTAAAATATCCAATGTTATTATCTATGAAATAAAAAAGGGGGACAATTCCGGTTTCATGTATTTAGTCTAACAGGCACACTGTGATAGAGAAAACAACTATATTACAGAAACACTACAGACAAGACAGAACTGTCCGATCTGAACAGCCATTCAGTGGTCCTGGTAGTCTGGGTAGAACAAGAGCAGAAGAGAACATGAGAAAAATAAAAAAAACAGACAATAGTCTATGTGAAATACTTAACCACATAATAAAGAAATAAGACGATGATGAGATTATATTATGTCGTTACCATTTATACCAAGGTAATCTGTATATTTCTCAGAAGAATGTATCTTATTCAGGATTGCTCTGTCTTTGGCCAGCTTCTCCATGAACTCCTGGCAGGGGAGGTTGAAGTCTTCACAATAAGCATGGCCTTGATGGTAGGAACAGTGAAGCTATTTCTTGCTGGTGTCCATATATCATTCATTTGGGAAAACACTCTCTCGACTGGTGCATTACTTCCAGGTAAGCACATGACAACAGACGCTGATCTAGCCAGGTTAGTGTGTGGGATGTCGTTCTCTTTGAAGTGGGTAACCACCGTGCTCCATCTCTGACTAAGCGGTGTCTCCCATGTTTTCCATTCTTCAAGCGATCCCCCCCTTTAGGAACTCTTGCAGGCCAGTAACCTCGTCAAACAATGCATCCTCGTTGATGGTCACATTGGGGCATTTTTTCTGCAGTGTGGCTGTTACCTTCTGGATCTCTTCACGCTGAGGTTGGCTTTTTAAAAGGAGACAATGTAACCCTTTTAGATTATCTGTGTGCTTTCCCCAATGCCTGCAAGTAGTTCACAGCCGTAGTGAAGAATGATTGGGATGTTTTGAGAAAGCTCTCGAGACATTGCACCATTTCCCTCTAGCTCTCTCAGAAGTCCTCTGACCAAAACTGGTTGTCATCACGTCTTGCAGTCAATTTTGCCTCAAAAATTTCTCAGAATTGCAGCTGACTCCACAGCACAGCGGTCCTGGCCTTCAAGCATCTTGATCGTGTCACTGAATACGGTCAAGTTTCCATGGACAAAGTCCAGCCAAAGTTCAGTCAGTGGATCTTCGAACATTGTTTGCAGGACAACAGGGCATTTGTCTTCAGAAAGAAAAAAGGATTTCAATGGCACATACCTTTTCAGCACTCTTTCTAGAGCAGGGAGCATGGACAGCCAGCGAACATTGCTGTGTCCTAAAATGTTATGGTACTCCTGGCCAACAAACTCACAAAAGCTCTTCAGTCTTTCTACTCTGACGGTCAAAATATGAAAATATCTTTGTGAGCAGGTACTCAACATCAAGGGGACTCATATCCAAAGCTGTTCTGGCCGTGTTATGAATGATGTGGGCAGGACAACCTAAGCCAATCGCCTCCCGCTGCAGAGCATTTTTAAATTTGGTATGGACATTGACCCTCCCCAGCCTATTCAGTCCTCCAAAGTTGGTATTTGTGTTGTCGGCAGAGAATGCCACGACTTTGTTTTACAGGTTACATTTTTGGATGACCACCAGGACCTCAGCTGCAATCTCCTCTGCTGTTTCTGCTTTCAATTCAACAAAATCAAGCAGTTTTGTTTCCACAGATGTGTTGCCACTAGAGGTCGACCGATTAATCGGAATGGCCGATTAATTAGGGCCGATTTCAAGTTTTCATAACAATCGGAAATCGTTTTTTAAATATTTTTTTACACCTTTATTTAATCTTTATTTAACTAGGCAAGTCAGTTAAGAACACATTCTTAGTTTCAATGACGGCCTAGGAACGGTTGGTTAACTGCCTCGTTCAGGGGCAGAACGACTCATTCTTGCAACCTTACAGTTAACGAGTCCAACGCTCTAACCACCTGATTACATTGCACTCCACGAGGAGCCTGCCTGTTGCGTGAATGCAGTAAGCCAAGGTAAGTTGCTAGCTAGCATTAAACTTATCTTATAAAAAACAATCAATCAATCAATCATAATCACTAGTTAACTACACATGGTTGATGATATTACTAGTTTATCTAGCGTGTCCTGCGTTGCATATAATCGATGTGGTGCGTATCGTTGCTCCAATGTGTACCTAACCATAAACATCAATGCCTTTCTTAAAATCAATACACAGAAGTATATATTTTTAAACCTACATATTTAGCTAAAAGAAATCCAGGTTAGCAGGCAATATTTTTTTTATTTTTCTTTCATATATATATATATTTTTTAAAATTTTATCCCCTTTTCTCCCCTATTTTCGTGGTATCCAATCGCTAGTAATTACTATCTTGTCTTATCGCTACAACTCCCGTACGGGCTCGGGAGAGACGAAGGTCGAAAGCCATGCGTCCTCCGAAGCACAACCCAACCAAGCCGCACTGCTTCTTAACACAGCGCGCCTCCAACCCGGAAGCCAGCCGCACCAATGTGTCGGAGGAAACACTGTGTACCTGGCCCCCTTGGTTAGCGCGCACTGCGCCCGGCCCTCCACAGGAGTCGCTGGAGCGCGATGAGACAAGGATATCCCTACCGGCCAAACCCTCCCTAACCCGGACGACGCTAAGCCAATTGTGCGTCGCCCCACGGACCTCCCGGTCGCGGCCGGCTGCGACAGAGCCTGGGCGCGAACCCAGAGACTCTGGTGGCGCAGCTAGCACTGCGATGCAGTGCCCTAGACCACTGCGCCACCCGGGAGGCCCAGCAGGCAATATTAACCAGGTGAAATTGTGTCACTTCTCTTGCGTTCATTGCACGCAGAGTCAGTGTATATGCAACAGTTTGGGCCGCCTAATTTGCCAGAATTTTACGTAATTATGACATAACATTGAAGGTTGTGCAATGTAACAGGAATATTTAGACTTATGGATGCCACCCGTTAGATAAAATACGGAACGGTTCCGTATTTCCGGATTCGACCATATTAATGACCTAAGGCTCGTATTTCTCTGTGTTATTATGTTATAACTAAGTCTATGATTTGATAGAGCAGTCTGACTGAGCGGTGGTAGGCAGCAGCAGGCTCGTAAGCATTTATTCAAACAGCACTTTCGTGCGTTTTGCCAGCAGCTCTTCGTTGTGCTTCAAGCATTGCGCTGTTTATGACTTCAAGCCTATCAATTCCCAAGATTAGGCTGGTGTAACCGATGTGAAATGGCTAGCTAGTTAGCGGGGTGCGCGCTAATAGCGTTTCATACGTCACTCGCTCTGAGACTTGGAGTGGTTGTTCCCCTTGCTCTGCATTGGTAAAGCTGCTTCGAGGGTGGCTGTTGTCGATGTGTTCCTGGTTCGAGCACAGGTAGGAGCGAGGAGAGGGACGGAAGCTATACTGTTACACTGGCAATACTAAAGTGCCTATAAGAACATCCAATAGTCAAAGGTTAATGAAATACAAATGGTATAGAGAGAAATAGTCCTATAATTCCTATAATAACTACAACATAAAACTTCTTACCTGGGAATATTGAAGACTCATGTTAAAAGGAACCACCAGCTTTCATATGTTCTCATGTTCTGAGCAAGGAACTTAAACGTTAGCTTTCTTACATGGCACATATTGCACTTTTACTTTCTTCTCCAACACTTTGTATTTGCATTATTTAAACCAAATTGAACGTTTCATTATTTATTTGAGGCTACATTGATTTTATTGATGTATTATATTCAGTTAAAATAAGTGTTCATTCAGTATCGTTGTACTTGTCATTATTACAAATACATTATATATATTTTTTAAATCGACCGATTAATCGGTATCGGCTTTTTCTGGTCCTCCAATAATCGGTATCGGTGTTGAAAAATCATAATCGGTCAACCTCTAGTTGCCACCATATATCTTACAATATCTGACTACTATTGGCAGCAGCTTTACATGTCCATGATTGGACACATCAATGGCCAGGGACACAAATTCAACCTGGTCTAGGTCCTGTGTTACCAAAGTAGTTGCCCATGTTGCTAACACGTTACTCACTGTGGCGTCACATTTTGTCCTAGCACATGTACATTTCGGCTCATAAAGCTTTCGTGTCAGTTGTGCTGTGCAGTCCATAGATCTGTAACTATGATTGTGTCGCATAGTGTGGTATGCAAAGACACCCTCCTGCACAGCTAAATCATATTATTCTTGGGAAGGCTCTACCTTCTTGAAGAATGTGGTGACAGAGGGCATACCAACACGGGCAATCAGAGAGGCTTTATGCTGTTTTGTCTGTTGATGTTCTACCACTGCCGTTCTTCCCCCGCTGGCAATTGAAAAAGAGGAATTACAAAGGGTGCAGTTAACCATTCTATCGTCTTGACCTGAGCGTATAAATGGAAATTCTCTCATCATATTGTCATTAAAATGGCATTACCGTTTCTTGGAAAGAGCCATTGTACCTCCTCTGTCTGCTCTTCTTCACTCTCCTTGTGTCACTCTTCTTACTCTCAACTTTTTCTTCTCCTCCAATCGTCTTCCTGATCTTTCTTTCTTTCCTTCTCTTTACCTTTCCACCTCACTCTTCCACACTCTCCTCGCTTCACTCTTTTTACTCCCTTCATTTTTCCTTCTTCTTCTCCAATCTTTAATAATAAATAGTACACAATTAGATAAAATACTTTGGTTAACAGATTCCCATTGCTTGCCTCATTTTTGTATTTTATCTCAAAAACATTGTTTGGAATAATAAATTGTCAGGCTCTGTAATCATATCTTAACCTTTATTCTTCTCTCTCTTTCACTCTTCTTCCTTTCCAGTCTTCCTCCTCTCCTTCCTCTCCACTCTAACAGAAAACATTATGCTAATGTTATCCATGAAAATTTAAAATTATATTTCACACTACTTATAATGCCAAACCATTAACATTGTAATCTACAAATAAATATTCTCATAATTGTGCATTCATTTAATATAATCATATTTTCAAAATAGCCCGTCCACTGCATGTTTACATGTGAACGTTTTTTAACCTAGTTACCATGACAGTAGCTGGCTAACCGACCTAGATAACTTCGTCGACATAGCTAATGTTAGCTAGCATAACCTATTTAAAACCTTATAAAGCAGAGCATCTATCTATATAATAAGTTGTGACATAACATCATTAGCTAGTATCTCAAAAGAGTGCAACTTACCTGGCTTGAAAATACGTTTGTGGTGATGTTATGGATTCACTTGACACTTGCTAGCTTCTGGCCGAGTTTTCCACAGCAGTTCTCTAAAACTAGCGCCCAGCAAGTAGTTAGTAGAAGAAGAGTGAGTGAAGCTGCTATATCGAGCAGCCCCCTTTACTGGACAAAACAAGCACAAAGCGATTGAGACTTCAACCGGTAGACTCTGCTGCCCGGTCTTTCTTGCCACGTAAAATATTATTTCACTTTGCAGTGAACGCACAGTTAAAAACAGGGACAGCTCCAGCCGGGGACAGGCCACTAAAAACGGGCACGTCTGGTCACTCTAGTGTAAGAGGCACTATGCATCTAGGGGCAGTTGAAGGCCTGACCAACGTTCACTTGCCCTGAACCCTATGGGTAGCTTTGAGCTGAATTCAGAATTATGTCTTGAGCTTGGTAAGTTATTTTGTTGTTTTACAAGGTTGGTGAAATTCAGGAGGGGTGAATGTAACAGTTGTTAAAGTACTGTGTGAATTTCACCAGGTTCATATATGAATATGTCATGTTGATTTGTTATTATGCATGCCTGCATCCTGGGAGTAGGGGAGTGTGTACTTACGTTTTGCCCTGCGTGCTCAAATCATTTTGATGCACTATGAGAGGTAGGCACGCTTTTTCTGTCGTCTTCAGAAAAGTTTGATTATTTTAAGCACAAAGTCATACACACAGTGTTTTGTTCATGAATAATGTTGTATATTTAGAGGTTACTCATAAGTGGATGGTATTGTTAAGATGCACTTGTAATTGTACTTTTTAGGATGATATCAACATTCTGAATTCAACATGTGGTTAATAGCTAGCTAAGGTATTAGCAGGCTATTGTATGCGTGAACGATGGCTAGCTCCTCAAATGATCCCAGTCCCTTGTATTGTGCATCTGTTGTAGAAAGAGGCGACGATTCGCAGAACATATGTGCTCTACAAATGTTTTATTTTCTTTTGGATGCAGGTATGTGGTTTTATCTATGTAAAATATGTTATGTATAATAAGGAGAGACTGTACTATTTTTTGTATTCAAAAATCATTTTGATGCACTATGAGAGATGCAGGATGCAGAGAGTGAATTCTGCTTGATTAAAACTATCTGATCTCCAAAGTCCACGTCTATAGTCTCAATCAACCACACACAACGAACGCAGAGTTACAGCGGTGCAGTACAGCACCGGTTACACTTATTCCTGACATTGTCTGGGGAAATGCATGGTTAAGGCCTTACAAATATTGTATACCAAACAAAGTTAAGGAAGTGCACTTCAAAATTTTACATAAGGTATATCCATGTAATTCTATGATGTCCAAATTTGTGGCTATTGATGATATCTGCGTTTTGTGTGAAAAAGAAGGTGAGAATCTGTCACACTTGTTCTTTGAATGTAAATTTGTGTCAGAATTTTGGGAAAACCTTGCAAAATACTTACTTACCATTATGAACACTGCCTATGTTTTTGACATGAAAGATATAATATGTTACTATTGCAATGATAAAATTACACATTTTTCTGATTGAATTTAATTATCTTATTAAAACATTAACCCTAGTGAATAACAACAAGAATAACATCTTCCTGAATTATTATAATAAGATATTTTCAGAGTGAATACAATTGCACTAAAATTGTTTATTTTTTGTATTATTTTATTGATGTTTTTGGATGTTTGAGTATTTTCTTGTTAATACCTGCGTTTTGTTTTGTTAGACATGTTTGATGTAGCAATGTAAGTTGATTTTGTATTATGAATTTTAAAAAAGAAAAAAGAAAAAGACCTCGCAACAGTAACTAAGGGGCGAGGCTTGATATTGTCTCTATTATGACGTCACAACGCATGCAGTTAAAAAATAGAGTCTTGTGTATTTTGGCTCAGTCATCGATATGGATGTGTATGAAGAAGTAGGTGTACCGGAGTTTGGTGCTCCTTGGCCCGCCATGAAGATGCCCGACCAAGGAGTGATTGATCAATTTACCATTTTCTTTGCGCTTTTTCTTGGAGGACTAAAGGATGTAGGCCTGAGTACAAAACTAGACAAGGACATTTCCTGAACATAATGTGTGCTTGCTTGTATTGAAGTAGGCTAATAATGGTAGAAGTTTGAAGGGCTTGTGGCTGGTGTAGTCTATGGAGCTTAATGCAAATGTAAAATGGCTTTAGTTGAACGAGTAGTTAAATGGCAGTGGTGGAAAAAGTACCCAATTGTCATACATAAAAGTTAAGATACCTTAATAGAAAATCAAGTAAAAGTGAAAGTCACCAAGTAAAATACTACTTAAATGAATGTTTTTGGTTTTAAATATACTTAAGTATCAAAAGTAAATGTAGCCTATAAATCATTTCAAATTGCATGTATTAACAAAACCAGAAGGCACAATTTTCTTGTTGTTTTAATTTACGCATAGCCAGGAGCACACTCCAACACTTGGGTTTTTAGAGAGAACTACATTTGGATGACTGCTGTTTTTGGCACTCCGCCTCTGCAGTTTTAGATTGAAACAACCAGTAGGACATATAAGTGTATGTCAATGCCTCATGGTACAAGGTCCAAGATGACCACTTTCTGAAGATCTGTAATTGAATTAAAACATAAGTTAGTTGAAATAAAATAATTTAAATACAGTAAGACATTGTTAGTTTGGCAAAAAAAACCTACGCAAACATTTGTGGGTTACATCTTTTGTCCAATGGAAAATAATTGCAAGAAAGGCAGATGACCTATGTAGCAAATTAGGCTAAAGTATCATTTGAGGGCTCACTAATGCAATAAACTGAGCAGAAAGTAAACAATTTACACTAAATTGTTTGTCTTTCACAGATACCATTTAAAACAATCTCAGACACTGTGTGTGTTTTGTGAGTCCGCCATCAGAGGCAGTAGGGATGACCAGGGCTGTTCTCTTGATAAGTGCGTGAATTGGACAATTTTCCTGTCCTGCTAAGCATTCAAAATGTAACAAGTACTTTTGGGTGTCAGGGAAAATGTATAAAATAAAATGTACATTATTTAGGGCCTCCCCATAGGCGCAGCGGTCTAAGACACTGCATCGCAGTGTCGCGGTATCTCTACAGCCTGGGATTCGATACCAGGCTGTGTCATTACCAGCCGTGACCGGGAGTCTCATTGGGCGGTGCACAATTGGCCCAGCGGGTTAGGGCAGGGTTTTGGGGAGGCTTTACTTGGCACATCTCGCTATAGTGGTGGGCCCGGGCACCTGCAGGCTGACTTCGGTTGTCAGTTGAACAGTGTTTCCTCCGACACGTTGGTGAAGCTAAAAAGTAAAAGTACTTTAAAGTACTACTTGAGTAGTTTTTGGGGGGATTTGTACTTTATTAAAGTACTTTACACCACTGGCAAATAGTACCCACAGAGATCCTTTATGGTAATCTACCTTTCTACCTCACTGACAGTCCATTCCATCTGATGTGAATTCCATAATAAATGGTAATGTGACATTTGTTTGTTTGTCCAGTTTCTCTTCTCTCTAGAAGAGGAATGGTTTGGAGCAACCCATCCTGGAGTGGGATGGGAGCTCACTCTCCCTGCTGTCCTGATTTTTTGGGGTGTGATATTCCTATGGAGGACCGTCCTTGCGGTAAACCTTTTGTATTATTACCATGTTACAACAATTTTCATACACTTCAACTTCCTATGGAAATGAAAGGAATTGAGGGAAAGGCTCATTTTGCAGTTTGATTGATCTTCTAATGATGTATGATGTAGTTCATGTTTGAACGTTGTTCTCATTGCCTTGTCTCTGTTTCTTATAGATCAAAAGCAGGATACGTCTATGTGAGTTTTCCTACCTTTCATTAAGTAGCTCAGATGAGGAGACGCAAGCTTTTTTACTTACATTTTATACAGTAGATTTAGCTCCTTTCATATTCCCCTCTGTATCTCCAGTGACTGAGACACAGCTAAACGTGAAACTCGCCCAGCTATCGAAAAAGAAATGTGACATAATGATTCAATTGTCTGAAATGGAGATACTGGTACGTTTCAGAAGCTAAGTCAGACCTGGGACATTCTGGATTTGAATAACATATACTTTTCCATCATAATTGTAACTTATGTTCTAAATCTGGTTGGTTTTAGTTGAAGGACTATGACTCGCGGGTGCAAAGGTCGGGGGCATACCTGCAGTAACATATACTTTTCCATGATAATTGTAACTTATGTTCTAAATCTGGTTGGTTTTAGTTGAAGGACTATGACGCGCCAGTGAAAAGGTTGCGGGCATGCCTGCAGTCCTCTCAGGAGGATAATCAAGAGCTGGAGGTAAGCAGTCAGAGAACTCTTATTCCTAAACCCCTTTAACTAGTTTCCCTGCCCTCTACAGTGTATGACCAATGTGTCATCAGGTCTAATAGACTGACATTGACTAATGTTTAGTTACTGGAAATGTATGGAGTTCTATAGGTGCAAAGTCAAATAACATCTGAAAATGTATTTGAACTATTAACTCACGGTCAAAGTATAGTCCATTTATCAATTAGTTTAATTGTCATGGTCAGACGTTTATCACACAGTTAACATTGAGCCCATCTCTTTTATCCCAAGGATATGAAGAAACAATGGGACATCAGAGCTGGAGAAATGGAGGCATTTCATCTACAACTCCAGGAGAGTGTTGAACGCATACAGAAACTGAAAGCTGTTGTAAGTCCATTACTGCTCAATCAAACTTACTCGTTTGGTATGATGATAAAGAGCTATCTTAATGGGGTTTATGTTATGGCTCCCAACAGTGGGGACTGATGGAACCACTTAAAGAGCATCACGGTGGGGATGCCAGGATCCCTAGTGCCACCAACACCCAATCTACCGGTGAGTAAATCACACAGTTTGATCAGCGTATAAAAAGTTTGCAAACTGTTTATCGACCTACTAAGTTTACTTGTCAGGATTGTTCGAGGGTAGAAGCATGCAGGGTTATCGACAACTAAATGTGCATTGATATGTTGATCAAATAATCACCTTTGATACAGATATCAAGAGTGAGGAAAACATTGAGATCGAGGTCACTGTGATGAAGGATGCAACCTTAGTAAGTTAATGTATAGTCTGTGTAAGCTAGGAGACATTTGGTTAAGTTACTGAAATAAGTAGAGGAAAAGAATGGGTGTGATTACAGAAAGGGCCCTCTTTTCAGTTTATCCCAAAACTGTAAATACTATAATATTTTACAATGGATCAGTTGTTTGCTGGCTCTAGCACTTAAAAATGCAGAATCTTCTACAGAACAAAACCACATTGGAGGAGTTGAACAGGGGTCTTCGGGGTAGGCTAAGTTACAAACACACAACATATGTCCCACCAGCCAGAATCACTTTATTCTGTATTGATATTTTCTTTACTTTACATGTATGTCTGTTTACTTTGCAACAGACAAAAATTGGCAGCTTGAAGAGAAGAATGCCGCTCTACATCAAAAACTCCACAGCACTGAGAAGATGTATAGACAGACTCTAAACGAGCTGTAAGTGGATTTTGATATTAGTTTGATCATATTAGGATTTGGTCTCATTCACATGACATGTACATTGGTGTTTGTCTTTTCACAGGACCAAAGCCCTGATTCAAGGCAAACATGAGGAAAAGCAACATGTAAGTAAGCCTAAGACAGCCTGCCAAATACTGATCCATAACCGCTCAATAGTAAGCTACACTACGAAGTACTTAAACCAAACCATAAGGCCCAGTATCAACACTCGTATTGGGTCACGTGATAGAATGTCTTTGCACACATTTCTAATTCAATTTTTGTTTTCTCCTCAGATTGACACGCTACAAGACAAAATCCAGACCATATCTGTATGTAGAACATTCACTTTAAAGTTAGCTACTGTAGTTGCACTAAGGTGTTATTAGCTACGTTTTGCCAGTTACTCTGTGTCTTGCTGTACACTAAGATATACAGTGCTGCTTGAATGTATGTGAACCCTACAGGGCTGCTCATTATTTTGCTATAAAATAAACATATAAAATCCTTATCTAAACCCCAATTCGTAATAAAAACATTCCAAGTAAGTAACAGAAACCAAAGAAATTATATATTTTCATTGTTTATTTAACAAAAGAGGTTTATTTAACAGAAACTCAGATTTGATGTGTGCAAAAATATATGAACTCCTTTAGTCAGTAGCTTGTGGCACCTCCATTAGCAGCGATAACTTGGAGTATACGTCTCCTATAGCCAGTAATCAGTTTCTGACATCTGTTTTGAGGGATTTTTGCCCACTCCTCCTTACAGAACTCAGCCAATTGAGTGAGGTTTGAGGGGTGTCTGGCATGAACTGCCTGCTTCAGGTCCTGCCACAGAATCTCGATTGGATTTAGGTCTGGACTTTGACTTGGCCAATCCAAAACACAAATCTTCTTTCTCGTGAGCAATTCTTTGGTAGATTTGCTTGAGTGCTTTGGGTCGTTGTCTTGTTGGAAGACCCATTTTCAGCCCAGCTTTAGCTCGTTGACTGATGGCCTGACGTTCTGTTCAAGAATCTCCTGGTATAACTCAGAATTCATGGTTCCCTTAATGATGTGGAGTCATCCAGGTCCAGATGAGGAAAAGCAGCCCCAGATCTTGACATTCCCACCACCATGCTTGACTGTTGGGATAAGGTTGTTTTGGTGGTAGGCAGTGTTGGGTTTTCGCCAAACATAGCGGTGTTGATTGTGACCAATTTTTTTATTTTTTATTAATTGGTCCAGAGAATGGACTTCCAGAAACATTCAGGTTTGTACAGGTGGTCTCTGGCAAAGTTAGGACGGGCAGTTTGTTTTTGTTTTTTTACAGCAGAGGCTTCTTCCTAGCAACCCCACAATGAATGGCATTTGGATTCAGTGTTCTTCTTATTGTTGAAGCATGCACAGTTACTTGAGATGCAGAAAGGGAGGTCTGCAAATCTCTACATGTTATGTTTGGGTTTGCTTTTACCTGATTTATTATTGTTTTGTGGCTCTTGGGGATATTTTGGAAGGGCGTCCACTTCCAGGCCAAGTTGCTGTCATGTTAAATGCTCTCCATTTGTAAATGATTTGCCTCACAGTGGACTGAGCTCAAATCATTTTACCATTTTACCACCTTATTCTACCTACCTACTGATTTAACCAATGCAACTTGGGGTTCACTTATTTTTGCACCTGCACTAATTCCTTTAAAAACAAAATTCTACTGCACGCATGATTTCTTCTACACCAACATATAGTATTGGTAAATATAAACCTGTTGTCAGATAATAAAGACTGATTCTGATTAAATTAAGATTTTATGGTAAATATTTTAAAAATCTGTAATTGCACAAGGGGATCACATACTTTCAAGTAGTATTGTAATTCATTTATTGTCTTTAGCTGAAAGCCTCTGCTGCCGAGCATGATCTGGCCATGGAGAAGAATGAGACAGCGCTACTCCGCCAGAGGTGAGTCCAACAGTCAATGAATTCTATTGAAATAGATTAGTGTCGGAGGCATGTCGAGTGCTAAAACTCGACTCTGGACCATGCATGCTGCCACGGTTTCGAGGGGTTCGAGTCACTACTCGGTGTCTGTCCGTGTTCTTCCTTTCTGTCTTCATCCACATACCTGTCTCCCTCGCCTCTACTTCCTACTACAGCAGGAGATCGGTCTGCTTTAAAAAAACGAAAGAAAAACAGATTATTGATGAGTGTACATCTGAATTGATCCTATAGAAAGGGATTTCATCCCATTCTTAACCCTAAAACGTCATTTACATTCTATGACACTAAAAGCTACAACCACAACCCCTTTTTGTGGTCAGTTGAGTGCTTATGCCACGCTCACGTGCTCCTTTCTAGGAAATACGACTGTTTCATTCATGTGCTTTTTGGTTGGAATAATTATCCAACCAATATGATTTTAGCTAGCTTGATAAACTAACTGACGTTGCTCATAATTACGTTAGCTAGCATCCTTAACATTGACAGTATTGCCAAACTAGCTACTTTATCAAATGGCAAATGTCACCTAATTATCCATATTGACAAGGTTGTAGTTGTCAAAAACGGATTTGCTGTCATCTTTTGGTTGAAACGGTAAAAGGTCAGTGGTGAAACGTCACAACTCGGCAAAAACTTTTCTCAGTTTCCCACTTGTAATTCCGATTTGGAGGGTCGTTCAAGTGAAACTTCCAAGTTTGAACTCGGCATTTTCGATAACTATTATGGCACGTGAACGTGGCATTAGTCAAGATCTACCCTGTTAGGGACATTTTGGTCACTAAGACCTGTGATTTCTTTCTAGGATTGTTCAACTAACCTCAAAGAAGCTGAAAATAGGAATACCTGGGTTCCTGATCAAGAACATTCCCAAGCGCCCGAAAACAACCAAGACCAACAAGCCCTTCTTGAAGACCTGCAAAGTTCTGAAAGCTTTCAAAGCACTATTCAAGAGATGAAGGCAATGCATACAATTGTACATTTGGTACAATTATTCTCAGGACACGGGGTGAGGCAGAGTACAATAAATAAATCCAGATGCCTTATTCCATCAAGAAGTCTTCTTTAAAATCAACCAAGCTAAATTGAACACGTGTTTCATGTAATTTATATGGTAGGTCTCATTAGATATCATCCAACTCTTTAAAAATGTCTTTGTATGCAGATTTCTGCTCTGTTGCCATTAGGTAAGATACAACTCCATGGGGGTTACCTGCCAAGACCTCCATGGAAGCCACATAACCCATCATTTACCAAAGCCAAATGGTAGGACAATGATGAAGTCTATTATCTAGGTCTCCAGGGCTATTTTGGCGACGGGAAACCCCCACGTGAAGGTCGATTTGTCCCCACTTTGCAACCCAGGCTCTCTTTAGGGACCTGAGCTGCCCAAGAAACCAAAACATCTGGACATTTTAACAGCCGTTGATGGTTCACTTGAATGCTTTGCGAAGAAGCACGAGAAGGACAAGAGTGGACGAATAGATGTCCATTCAGCGAGGCGCGCGAATTAGCCTACAAACAAAGGGAAATGTAGGCCTATACTAATTTATGAAAATAAGAACAAATCCTCTTTCTTGTGAGTGTTGCGGGTGTAAACTTGTCTTGCATAAACTTATCTTGGAGGATTGCATACGGGTAAATTTAATGTATTTAAATGTTTCACTCAAGTACGAGAAGAACAAGAACAACATTTCCCCAACACATTAGATTTGCGCAGGGTAAATACTCATGATAATGGCAAAAAAATGTAATTAAAACTAAATGTATAAGCCTACTTTGGGGAAACGAATGACTAAATATATATCCTATAGGGAAATAAGGAGACCAAACAATATAAGTGAAATTCAACAATGTGCTTTAGTAACGACAGAGACACACTGAGTCTGCTTCGTCACACAGTATAATAAGTGTTTGACTTAAATTGGGTTTAACATAAAAACGGAAGTTAATTGCCTATTAAAGAAGGCACGTTTAAATACAGATGCTCTGGTGTCTGGTCCCTTACAGATTGTTAGGCCTATACATTTGATTCCTATCTGATGTGTGTTCATACCACTCAAGATTTTATGTTGAGCACTTGTTGGCCTATGTTCCTGAGTTGGTTGTTGGAAATCATTTTGTATGCAGTTGAGAATAAACATACACTGCTCAAAAAAATAAAGGGAACACTTAAACAACACAATGTAACTCCAAGTCAATCACACTTCTGTGAAATCAAACTGTCCACAATAAATTTCACATGCTATTGTGCAAATGGAATAGACAACAGGTGGAAATTATAGGCAATTAGCAAGACACCCCCAATAAAGGAGTGGTTCTGCAGGTGGTGACCACAGACCACTTCTCAGTTCCTATGATTCCTGGCTGATGTTTTGGTCACTTTTGAATGCTTGCGGGGCTTTCACTCTAGTGGTAGCATGAGACGGAGTCTACAACCAACACAAGTGGCTCAGGTAGTGCAGCTCATCCAGGATGGCACATCAATGCGAGCTGTGGCAAGAAGGTTTGCTGTGTCTGTCAGCGTAGTGTCCAGAGCATGGAGGCGCTACCAGGAGACAGGCCAGTACATCAGGAGACGTGGAGGAGGCCGTAGGAGGGCAACAACCCAGCAGCAGGACCGCTACCTCCGCCTTTGTGCAAGGAGGAGCAGGAGGAGCACTGCCAGAGCCCTGCAAAATGACCTCCAGCAGGCCACAAATGTGCATGTGTCTGCTCAAATGGTCAGAAACAGACTCCATGAGGGTGGTATGAGGGCCCGACGTCCACAGGTGGGGGTTGTGCTTACAGCCCAACACCACGCAGGACGTTTGGCATTTGCCAGAGAACACCAAGATTGGCAAATTCGCCACTGGCGCCCTGTGCTCTTCACAGATGAAAGCAGGTTCACACTGAGCACATGTGACAGACGTGACAGAGTCTGGAGACGCCGTGGAGAACGTTCCGCTGCCTGCAACATCCTCCAGCATGACCGGTTTGGCGGTGGGTCAGTCATGGTGTGGGGTGGCATTTCTTTGGGGGGCCGCACAGCCCTCCATGTGCTCGCCAGAGGTAGCCTGACTGTTATTAGGTACCGAGATGAGATCCTCAGACCCCTTGTGAGACCATATGCTGGTGCGGTTGGCCCTGGGTTCCTCCTAATCCAAGACAATGCTAGACCTCATGTGGCTGGAGTGTGTCAGCAGTTCCTGCAAGAGTAAGGCATTGATGCTATGGACTGGCCCGCCTGTTCCCCAGACCTGAATCCAATTGAGCACATCTGGGACATCATGTCTCGCTCCATCCACCAACGCCACGTTGCACCACAGACTGTCCAGGAGTTGGCAGATGCTTTAGTCCAGGTCTGGGAGGAGATCCCTCAGCAGACCATCCGCCACCTCATCAGGAGCATGCCCAGGCGTTGTCGGGAGGTCATACTTCCTCTCTGCCTCCTTCTTTCCACTCCTCTCCTCTTTTGACCTCACCCTCTCACCTTCCCCCCATACTCACAAGGCAGGCAATACGCTTGACCTCATCTTTACTAGATGCTGTTCTTCCACTAATCTCATTGCAACTCCCCTCCAAGTCTCCGACCACTACCTTGTATCCTTTTCCCTCTCGCTCTCATCCAACACTTCCCACTCTGCCCCTACTCGGATGGTATCGCGCCGTCCCAACCTTCGCTCTCTCTCCTCCGCTACTCTCTCCTCTTCCATCCTATCATCTCTTCCCTCTGCTCAAACCTTCTCCAACCTATCTCCTGATTCTGCCTCCTCAACCCTCCTCTCCTCCCTTTCTGCATCCTTTGACTCTCTATGTCCCCTATCCTCCAGGCCGGCTCGGTCCTCCCCTCCTGCTCCGTGGCTCGATGACTCATTGCGAGCTCACAGAACAGCCGAGCGGAAATGGAGGAAAACTCGCCTCCCTGCGGACCTGGCATCCTTTCACTCCTTCCTCTCTACATTTTCCTCTTCTGTCTCTGCTGCTAAAGCCACTTTCTACCACTCTAAATTCCAAGCATCTGCCTCTAACCCTAGGAAGCTCTTTGCCACCTTCTCCTCCCTCCTGAATCCTCCTCCCCCTCCCCCCCCTCCTCCCTCTCTGCGGATGACTTCGTCAACCATTTTGAAAAGAAGGTCGACGACATCCGATCCTCGTTTGCTAAGTCAAACGACACCGCTGGTTCTGCTCACACTGCCCTACCCTGTGCTTTGACCTCTTTCTCCCCTCTCTCTCCAGATGAAATCTCGCGTCTTGTGACGGCCGGCCGCCCAACAACCTGCCCGCTTGACCCTATCCCCTCCTCTCTTCTCCAGACCATTTCCGGAGACCTCCTCCCTTACCTCACCTCGCTCATCAACTCATCCTTGACCGCTGGCTACGTCCCTTCCGTCTTCAAGAGAGCGAGAGTTGCACCCCTTCTGAAAAAACCTACACTCGATCCCTCCGATGTCAACAACTACAGACCAGTATCCCTTCTTTCTTTTCTCTCCAAAACTCTTGAACGTGCCGTCCTTGGCCAGCTCTCCTGCTATCTCTCTCAGAATGACCTTCTTGATCCAAATCAGTCAGGTTTCAAGACTAGTCATTCAACTGAGACTGCTCTTCTCTGTGTCACGGAGGCGCTCCGCACTGCTAAAGCTAACTCTCTCTCCTCTGCTCTCATCCTTCTAGACCTATCGGCTGCCTTTGATACTGTGAACCATCAGATCCTCCTCTCCACCCTCTCCGAGTTGGGCATCTCCGGCGCGGCCCACGCTTGGATTGCGTCCTACCTGACAGGTCGCTCCTACCAGGTGGCGTGGCGAGAATCTGTCTCCGCACCACGTGCCCTCACCACTGGTGTCCCCCAGGGCTCTGTTCTAGGCCCTCTCCTATTCTCGCTATACACCAAGTCACTTGGCTCTGTCATATCCTCACATGGTCTCTCCTATCATTGCTATGCAGACGACACACAATTAATCTTCTCCTTTCCCCCTTCTGATAACCAGGTGGCGAATCGCATCTCTGCATGTCTGGCAGACATATCAGTGTGGATGACGGATCACCACCTCAAGCTGAACCTCGGCAAGACGGAGCTGCTCTTCCTCCCGGGGAAGGACTGCCCGTTCCATGATCTCGCCATCACGGTTGACAACTCCATTGTGTCCTCCTCCCAGAGTGCTAAGAACCTTGGCGTGATCCTGGACAACACCCTGTCGTTCTCAACTAACATCAAGGCGGTGACCCGTTCCTGTAGGTTCATGCTCTACAACATTCGCAGAGTACGACCCTGCCTCACACAGGAAGCGGCGCAGGTTCTAATCCAGGCACTTGTCATCTCCCGTCTGGATTACTGCAACTCGCTGTTGGCTGGGCTCCCTGCCTGTGCCATTAAACCCCTACAACTCATCCAGAACGCCGCAGCCCGTCTGGTGTTCAACCTTCCCAAGTTCTCTCACGCTCCTCCGCTCTCTCCACTGGCTTCCAGTTGAAGCTCGCATCCGCTACAAGACCATGGTGCTTGCCTACGGAGCTGTGAGGGGAACGGCACCTCCGTACCTTCAGGCTCTGATCAGGCCCTACACCCAAACAAGGGCACTGCGTTCATCCACCTCTGGCCTGCTCGCCTCCCTACCTCTGAGGAAGTACAGTTCCTGCTCAGCCCAGTCAAAACTGTTCGCTGCTCTGGCACCCCAATGGTGGAACAAACTCCCTCACGACGCCAGGTCAGCGGAGTCAATCACCACCTTCCGGAGACACCTGAAACCCCACCTCTTTAAGGAATACCTAGGATAGGATAAAGTAATCCTTCTAGCCCCCCCCCCCCCCCCCCCCCCCCCTTAAAAGATTTAGATGCACTATTGTAAAGTGGTTGTTCCACTGGATATCATAAGGTGAATGCACCAATTTGTAAGTCGCTCTGGATAAGAGCGTCTGCTAAATGACTTAAATGTAAATGTAATACAGGCACGTGGAGGCCACACACACTACTGAGCCTCATTTTGACTTGTTTTAAGGACATTACATCAAAGTTGGATCAGCCTGTAGTGTGGTTTTCCACTTTAATTTTGAGTGTGACTCCAAATCCAGACCTCCATGGGTTGATAAATTTGATTTCCATTGATAATTTTTGTGTGATTTTGTTGTCAGCACATTCAACTATGTAAAGAAAAAAGTATTTAATAAGAATATTTCATTCATTCAGATCTAGGATGTGTTATTTTAATGTTCCCTTTTTGTTTTGAGCAGTGTATTTAGGCCTACCTGTTATTAATTTGCATGGGAGGGGTGTGTATAGGAGATATTTAATAAGAATATTTCATTCATTCAGATCTAGGATGTGTTATTTTAATGTTCCCTTTTTGTTTTGAGCAGTGTATTTAGGCCTACCTGTTATTAATTTGCATGGGAGGGGTGTGTATAGGAGATATTTATTTATTTTTATGAATTGAGTGTTTCCAAGGGGTGTGTATAGGAGATAATTAATAAGAATATTTCATTCATTCAGATCTAGGATGTGTTATTTTAATGTTCCCTTTTTGTTTTGAGCAGTGTATTTAGGCCTACCTGTTATTAATTTGCATGGGAGGGGTGTGTATAGGAGATATTTATTTATTTTTATGAATTGAGTGTTTCCAAATTAAAACTTACTAGCCAAACTAAATTCAATTAGGGATGTGGGCTTAGGCTACTGTCTAAGATCAACTGTTGAAGAGCTAAAACAAAAGATCTTAGATAGGCTACTTTATATTCTGTAGGCCTATTCCCTGATGTTTTTGAAATTAGGCTAGTGTTATGATCCTCTTATGGTTTTGAATATGAGTAAATGACAAAATAATAAAGTGTTTTAGGCCCTAAGCTCTGCCTTTGTTATTTTTGTAATCAGAACCTTCAGCTGCTGGCTAAAGAATTATAATAATTAGGCCTATGATACAATAGTTGGTGCGTCAGCTTGTCAATCAAGAGCCCATCATTCCTTGACAGTGGGTTTAATTTTATCATCTGTGTCAACACAGTTTGAGATCATTTTGACCCGTAGGCCTTCCATCCATTTCAATGCGGAAATGCGCTTTGCTGGAAGAAAAAAAAACGTGTCGGACCTCGCAACAGTAACTAAGGGGCGCGGCTTGATAATGTCTCTATTATGACGTAACAAAGCATGCAGTTAAAAAAATAGAGTCTTGTGTATTTTGTAGTTCTTTCTTTTTTAATGCAGGAGTTCGTTTTCAATTCACTCAATATCGTTAGTCTGAATACTAGGGGTTTGAGAAATCCTACAAAAAGGAAAGCTTTATTTTTATACTGTAAACGCAGTAACTGTAACTGTCCCGCTTCTCGTGGGCTGAAGGAGGAGTGGACCAAGGTGCAGCGTTTAAAGTGTTCATGATTTAATCCAAAAAAAACAATCGATCAAAAACAACAAACAGGAGAACGAAAGCGAACAGTTCTGTCAGGCAAACAAAACAGCTAAACAGAAAATAACTACCCACAAAAACCATGTGGGAAAAAGATACCTAAGTATGGTTCTCAATCAGAGACAATGATAGACAGCTGCCTCTGATTGAGAACCACACCCGGACAAACACACAGAAATACAAATCATAGAAAAAGGAACATAGAATGGCCACCAAAATCACACCCTGACCAAACCAAAAATAGAGACATAAAAAGATCTCTACGGTCAGGGCCTGACAGTAATGCCGATTTTGTCCTTCTTCAGGAAACTCATTCGGGTGAAAGTGATTTGAAATTTTGGATAGCACAATGGGGAGATATGGCCTATTTCAGTCATGGATCAAATCATTCTGCTGGTGTTTTGACACTTATTCACAAGTTTAAAGGTGAATCCACATCTTCACAAGACGGCAGATGGGTCATAGTAACTGTTAAACTTGACAATGCTATTTTCATCATCTGTAATGTATACGGACATAGCTCACATGCTCCTAATAAGACCCTTTTTACCCAATTTACCAGGAAAGTACAGGATTTAAGCAACAAATACTCACTGGCTTTTCTAATTATTTCAGGGGATTTTAATGAAACACCTGATGCATCTGCTGATCGTTTTCCTCCTAGAACGAGTCAAAACCCTCAAAATAGTAACATCCTTATGCAAGGATCTCTGTGTTGAGGATGCCTGGCGTTATTTCAATCCGGATGCTAAGGGTTATATACCTGGACCAACAAAACTATGTCACGTAAATCTAGAATAGATTTATTCCTAATTTCCCCTTTTTTGTTACAATTTGTTATAGATGTAGATCATCAGTTGGCTCCCTTTTCTGATCATCACTTTATTTCCCTGAATTTACAAGCTCCTAAAAAATCAAAAGGTACTCGAGGATATTGGAAATGAAACAACACACTTCTTAAAGATACTACTCATAGAAGTAGATGGGAATTTTTCAAATATAAGGTCAGAGTGGTAGCCATTAAACGTGTCAAAGAGCTGATGCAATTAAAGAACCTTAGAGAAAAGGAGATGAGCAAGCTTGACAGTTTTCTAAATAAAGATAATCTATCTGAAGAAGAGGAGTCTGTGTTCAAGTCTTTACAACTAGAATTAGAACAGATTTACACGGATCTGGCAAAGGGCGCCTTTGTAAGGTCAAGAGCAAAATGGATTGAAGAGGGGGAAAGAAACACTAGTTACTTTTTTGCACTTGAAAAGAGAAACTACAAAAGAAAATCTATAACTGCACTCAAAATTAACGATGTTTTATGCAAAGATCCCATTACAATATCATAATTTGTCAATTCCTTTTATGAAAACCTTTACAGCTCTCAATTTCAGGAAGATGGTTGTGAAAGCTACATTTGCCACATTCAGAGTTATGTCCCTGTAATTGAGAATGATTTCCACTCAGTTTGCAGTTTTGTGTCAATTTAAGAAATTAGAGAGGCTCTGAATTCAATGAAAAACAGGAATTCACCTGGCCCTGATGGCCTGTCAGTTGAATTCTATAGACAGTTTTGGGAGTTACTAGAAGACCCGATTTTCAATATGTTTCAAGATTGCATTAAAAATGGGGAAATGGTCTCCACTATGAAACAGAGCCTTATTTCATTGATTCCGAAGCCCGATAAAGACCCTTCTCTCATTGACAAATGGAGACCAATTACTTTATTAAATGTTTATTACAAATTGATTGCTCTGGTTTATGCCAAAAGATTAAAGAAAGGAATAGATACCATTATAAGTGAGACTCAAACAGGATTTATGAAGGGCCGTCACATAATCTCTAACATTCGTTTAGTCTTGGACTGTATAGATTATTCAGATGCAATTGACTCAGATGCGGTTGTCCTATTTTTGGACTTCTATAAAGCCTTTGACACAATTCAACATTCATTTCTCTTTAGGTCTCTTAAACTTTTTGGATTTTGTGAAAATGTTAAAGTAATTTGCATGTTTTAGAAAGATATAAATAGTTCTGTGCTACTAAACCTTAATACTGTAATGAAACAGGCAGGATCCCACTTCTGACACCAGTGTAATGAAACAGGCAGGGAGGGGGTCTCGAACCCTCGACCTTCTAGCCCGAAGTCCGGCGCGCTATCGACTGTGACGCAAAAGCATGCTCAAGCGGCAGAGTCGATTTCCGCGCTTATAAACCCAGGGTCGTTACACTACTTCCAAAAGATTCAGTATCTGTAACGGCTGTCCTCCTCCTACGAAGGATCGGAGGACCAATGCGCAGCGTGGTAGGTGTTCATGCTCTTTATTATAACGAACGAACACAAAAACAAACGACACGTGAAATACCAACCGAAACAGTTCCGTGTGGAACAAACACAGACACGGAAAATAACCACCCACGAAACCCAGCTGGAAAAAAGGCTACCTAAGTATGATTCTCAATCAAAGACAACTAACGACACCTGCTGTTACGGAGTCTAGTTGATAGGTAATCGACTAGCTGGACTGTTCCCCAGACTCCTGGCGTAGGGATTTGTACAATGCTTAACAAGGCTATTGAATTTGACATTGGTGTCTGTCTTTATTCCTTAATCCGACATATCATACAGAAACACCTGCCTCTGATTGAGAATCATACCAGGCCAAACAAAACAACCAACATAGAAAAACGAACATAGATAACCCACCCAACTCACGCCCTGACCATACTAAAACAAAGAAATAACAAAAAAACTAAGGTCAGAACGTGACAGTATCAACAGATGTGTACGGTAGGGCCGCCCAATTTCGCCATTTTTATTCATTTTGGTTGTGGAACTTCTATCTCTAGATATTCTGAATAATGCACATTTGTATGGCTCAACCATTTTTAACAAAGAAATCAAAATCTCCCAACTGGCTGATGATACTACTCTTTTCTTAAGAGACAAAGACCAGGTCGCCCATGCCCTTAATACTTTAACTGCATTTTCTATTGCATCAGGATTAATGCTGAATGTTTCTAAATGTGAAATCTTATGTTTTTTTTTTACTCTGATGATAAAGAAATAGAAAATATTCCTGTAAAGGACTGTTAAATATATCTCTCAAAAAACCACTTAGACAACATTTGAATTTCTCTCCTAAAATTAAGAGAACTAAAAATATATTTAATAATTGTCTACAAAGGGATCTTTCTATACTTGGGAGAGTACTTCTGTCCAAGGCAGAGGGACTGTCTCGTTTTGTGTACCTCTCATTATCGTTATGTGTAAATCCAGCTAATTGTAAGGAGATTAATAAGACCTTTCTTGACTTCATCTGGAAAAATAAGTCTCACAAACTAAAAAAATCTGTCCTTTCTAACAAAAGAGTTGAAGGCGGTCTAGAAGTGTTGGATTTTGTTGACATAAATAACACATCAATACTGATTCGATGTGGTATTTCATTCCAAATAATGTGTTTAATAAATTGGGAGGTCTTCAATTTTTACTGAAATGTAATTATATTCCTGAAAGATTACCTGCTAAATTGGCTAGGTTTCACCAATAAGCTTTAATGGCCTGGAAAATATATTTCCTGCACAATGTTTCCCCACATAAAGCTCTTTTGTGGAATAATTCAGACATAACTGTAAGGAATAAGTCATTGTTCTACCCCAGCTGGCATGAGAGGAATATTGACTTTGTTCTTGATATTTTCGACAACAAGGGTAATATTCTCACATATGAACAATTTATAACATTGAAAGAGTTTCCAATACCTTTCAGAGAGTTTATTTCTGTGATCAAAGCCGTCCCCAGTGGTCTAAGTACACTTATGAAAACTCATCTTAATTTTGGGAATGATCACAAAGTTTATCCAGAACTCAGATTGGAAGGCATGGGCTTACTTGAGAGATTTTGTTGTAATAAATATATAAGACAAATTCTTCATTCACAAAACCAACTTACACCGAGAGGAAAGTTTTTCTGGAACAGGCTTATGTAACAGTTGTTAAAGTACTGTGTGAACGAGCCCTGCGTGCTCGTGCTCAAATCATTTTGATGCACTATGAGAGGTAGGCACGCTTTTTCTGTCGTCTTCAGAAAAGTTTGAATATTTTAAGCACAAAGTCATACACACAGTGTTTTGTTCATGAATAATGTTGTATATTTAGAGGTTACTCATAAGTGGATGGTATTGTTAAGATGTAATTGTATTTTTTAGGATGATATCAACATTCTGAATTCAACATGTGGTTAATAGCTAGCTAAGGTATTAGCAGGCTATTGTATGTGTGAACGATGGCTAGCTCTTCAAATGATCCCAGTCCCTTGTATTGTGCATCTGTTGTAGAAAGAGGCGACGATTCACAGAACATGTGCTATACTAATGTTTTATTTTGGATGCAGGTATGTGGTTTTATCTATGTAAAATATGTTATGTATAATAAGGAGAGGCTGTAATATTTTTTTGTATTCAAAAATCATTTTGATGCACTATGAGAGATGCAGGATGCACAGAGTGAATTCTGCTTGATTAAAACTATCTGATCTCCAAAGTCCACGTCTATAGTCTCAATCAACCACACACAACGCAGAGTTACAGCGGTTCAGTACAGCACCGGTTAGACTTATTCCTGACATTGTCTGGAAAAATGCATGGTTAAGGCCTTACAATTATTGTATACCAAACAAAGTTAAGGAAGTGCACTTCTAAATTTTACATAAGATATATCCATGTAATTCTATGATATCCAAATTTGTGGCTCTTGATGATATCTGCGTTTTCTGTGAAAAAGAAGGTGAGAATCTGTCTCACTTGTTCTTTGAATGTAAATTTGTGTCAGAATTTTGGGAAAACCTTGCAAAATACTTATTTACCATTATGAACACTGCCTATGTTTTTGACATGAAAGATATGTTACTGTTGCAATGATAAAATTACACATTTTTCTGATTGAATTTAATTATCTTATTAAAACATTAACCCTAGTGAATAACAACAAGAATAACATCTTCCTGAGTTATTATAATAAGATCTTTTCAGAGTGAATACAATTGCACAAAAAAATAAAATGTATTATTTTATTGATCTTTTTTGTATGTTTGAGTATTTTCTTGTTAATACCTGTGTTTTGTTTTGTTAGACATGTTTGATGTACAAAAGTAAGTTGATTTTTGTATTATGAATTGAAAAAATAAAGAAGAAAAAGACCTTGCAACAGTAACTAAGGGGCGTGGCTTGATAATGTCCATATTATGACATCACAAAGCATGCAGTTAAAAAATAGAGTCTTGTGTATTTTGGTTCAGTCATCGATATGGATGTGTATGAAGAAGTAGGTGTACCGGAGTCTGGTGCTCCTTGGCCCGCCATGAAGATGCCCGACCAAGGAGTGATTGATCAATTTACCATTTTCTTCGCGCTTTTTCTTGGAGGACTAAAGGATGTAGGCCTGAGTACAGAACTAGACGAGGACATTTCCTGAACATAATGTGTGCCTGCTTGTATTGAAGTAGGCTAATAATGGTAGAAGTTTGAAGGGCTTGTGGCTGGTGTAGTCTATGGAGCTTAATGCAAATGTAAAATGGCTTTAGTTGAAAGAGTAGTTAAAAAGCAGTGGTGGAAAAAGTACCCAATTGTCATACATAAAAGTTAAGATACCCAGTAAAATACTACTTAAATAAAAGTCTAAAAGTATTTGGTTTTAAATATACATAAGTATCAAAAGTAAATGTAGCCTATAAATCATTTCAAATTGCATGTATTAACAAAACCAGAAGGCACAATTTTCTTGTTTTAATTTACGCATAGCCAGGAGCACACTCCAACACTTTTACAAACAAAGTGTGTGTGTTTTGTGAGTCCGCCATCAGAGGCAGTAGGGATGACCAGGGCTGTTCTCTTGATAAGTGCGTGCATTGGACAATTTTCCTGTCCTGCTAAGCATTTAAAATGTAACAAGTACTTTTGGGTGTCAAAGAAAATGTATGAAGTAAAAAGTACATTATTTAGGGCCTCCCCATAGATGCAGCGGTCTTAGGCGCAGCATCACTACAGCCTGGGGTTCGATACCAGGCTGTGTCATTACCGTCCGTGACCAGGAGTCCCATAGGGCGGTGCACAATTGGCCCAACAGGTTAGGGCAGGGTTTTGGGGAGGCTTTACTTGGCACATCTCGCTATAGTGGTGGGCCCGGGCGCCTGCAGGCTGACTTCGGTTGTCAGTTGAACAGTGTTTCCTCTTACACATTGGTGCAGCTAAAAAAATAAAAGTACTTTAGAGTACTACTTGAGTAATTTTTGGGGAGATTTGTACTTTATTAAAGTACTTTACACCACTGGTAAATAGTACCCACAGAGATCCTTTATGGTAATCTACCTTTCTACCTCACTGACAGTCCATTCCATCTGATGTGAATTCCATAATAAATGGTAATGTGACATTTGTTTGTTTGTTTGTCCAGTTTCTCTTCTCTCTAGAAGAGGAATGGTTTGGAGCAACCCATCCTGGAGTGGGATGGGAGCTCACTCTCCCTGCTGTCCTGATTTGTTTTGGTGTTATATTACTATGGAGGACCGTCCTTGCGGTAAACCTTTTGTATTATTACCATTGTTTTGTTACAACAATTTTCATACACTTCAACTTCCTATGGAAATGAAAGGAATTGAGGGAAAGGCTCATTTTGCAGTTTGATTGATCTTCTAATGATGTATGATGTAGTCCATGTTTGAACATTGTTCTCATTGCCTTGTCTCTGTTTCTTATAGATCAAAAGCATGATACGTCTATGTGAGTTTTCCTACCTTTCATTAAGTAGCTCAGATGAGGAGAAGCAAGCTTTTGTACTTACATTTTAATACAGTAGATTTACATCCTTAGTCATGCCTGAACCAAGACTAATTTCATATTCCCCTCTGTATCTCCAGTGACTGAGACACAGCTAAATGTGAAACTCGCCCAGCTATCGAAAAAGAAATGTGACATAATGATTCAATTGTCTGAAATGGAGATACTGGTACGTTTCAGAAGCTAAGTCAGACCTGGGACATTCTGGACTTGAATAACATATACTTTTCCATGATCATTGTAACTTCTGTTCTAAATCTGGTTGGTTTTAGTTGAAGGACTATGACTCGCGGGTGCAAAGGTCGGGGGCATACCTGCAGTAACATATACTTTTCCATCATAATTGTAACTTCTGTTCTAAATCTGGTTGGTTTTAGTTGAAGGACTATGACGCGCCAGTGAAAAGGTCGGGGGCATACCTGCGGTAACATATACTTTTCCATGATAATTGTAACTTATGTTCTAAATCTGTTTGGTTTTAGTTGAAGGACTATGACGCGCCAGTGAAAAGGTTGCGGGCATGCCTGCAGTCCTCTCAGGAGGATAATCAAGAGCTGGAGGTAAGCAGTCAGAGAACTCTGTGGTGGCATCTTTCTTACCTTACCAAATGAGGAGAGTTACAAACTACACACCAGTCAGAGTTATACTTAAACTACATCTTTAATAAGCTTTAAGCTTTAGCCTTTGACTTTCAACAAATCACTATCTATAATAAACCATTGAGAGTGACTACAGAAAAATACAAAGATGTTTTATAGCCAAGATACACCCCTCTCAACTTACATGACGAACCACAGATCTTAGGAACAGTTCACAAAGGTTAAGATTTGTATGAAAGATATCTATAAAACATAGCAGACAGTTACTGCTGTGTCAACCGTTCTCATTGTAAAGACCAGTATCTGGCCCCCTCCAACTGCAAACTGGAATCCGTCTCACCCTGGTACGGTATAGCACGAAAACATTACCTTTACTATCTGGAATGCTCTTTAGGCTTCATTACCCAAAGACATCGTAAATCTTCTCTGTCAGTGCTATCTCATAGAGGCCCATCCTCAGTGGAACACACACAATACTCTATTCTGTCGAATGTAACAACTATTATAATGTAATACAAGCATTATAACATCTTACAAGCATTATAACATCATCTTGCAATTTTCCACGACAACTCTTATTCTTAAACCCCTTTAACTAGTTTCCCTGCCCTCTACAGTGTATGACCAATGTGTCATCAGGTCTAATAGACTGACATTGACTAATGTTTAGTTACTGGAAATGTATGGAGTTCTATAGGTGCAAAGTCAAATAACATCTGAAAATGTATTTTAACTATTAACTCACGGTCAAAGTGTAGTCCATTTATCAATTTGTTTAATTGTCATGCTCAGACGTTTATCACACAGTTAACATTGAGCCCATCTCTTTTATCCCAAGGATATGAAGAAACAATGGGACATCAGAGCTGGAGAAATGGAGGCATTTCATCTACAACTCCAGGAGAGTGTTGAACGCATACAGAAACTGAAAGCTGTTGTAAGTCCATTACTGCTCAATCAAACTCACTCGTTTGGTATGATGATAAAGAGCTATCTTAATGGGGTTTATGTTATGGCTCCCAACAGTGGGGACTGATGGAACCACTTAAAGAGCATCACGGTGGGGATGCCAGGATCCCCAGTGCCACCAACAACCAATCTACCGGTGAGTAAATCACACAGTTTGATCAGCGGATAAAAAGTTTGCAAACTGTTTATCGACCTACTAAGCTTACTTGTCAGGATTGTTCGAGGGTAGAAGCATGCAGGGTTATCGACAACTAAATGTGCATTGATATGTTGATCAAATAATCACCTTTGTTACAGATTTCAAGATTGAGGAAAACATTGAGATCGAGGTCACTGTGATGGATGCAACCTTAGTAAGTTAATGTAAAGTCTGTGTAAGCTAGGAGACATTTGGTTAAGTTACTGAAATAAGTAGATGAAAAGAATGGGTGTGATTACATAAAGGACCCTCTTTTCAGTCTACTCCAAAACTGTAAATACTATAATATTTTACAATGGATCAGTTGTTTGCTGGCTCTATCAATTAAAAATGCAGAATCTTCTACAGATCAAAACCACACTGGAGGAGGTGAACAGGGGTCTTCAGGGTAGGCTATGTTACAAACACACAACATATGTCCCACCAGCCAGAATCACTTTATTCTGTATTGATATTGTCTTTACTTTACATGTATGTCTGTTTACTTTGCAACAGACACAAATTGGCAGCTTGAAGAGAAGAATGCCGCTCTACATCAAAAACTCCACAGCACTGAGAAGATGTATAGACAGACTCTAAACGAGCTGTAAGTGGATTTTGATATTAGTTTGATCATATTAGGATTTGTTCTCATTCACATGACATGTACATTGGTGTTTGTCTTTTCACAGGACCAAAGCCCTGATTCAAGGCAAACATGAGGAAAAGCAACATGTAAGTAAGCCTAAGACAGCCTGCCAAATATTGATCCATAACCACTCAATAGTAAGCTAAACTACGAAGTACTTAAACCAAACCATAAGGCCCAGTATCAACACTCGTATTGGGTCACGTGATAGGATGTCTTTGCACACATTTCTAATGCAATTTTTGTTTTCTCCTCAGATTGACACGCTACAAGACAAAATCCAGACCATATCTGTAAGGAGATCATTCACTTTAAAGTTAGCTACTGTAGTTGCACTAAGGTGTTATTAGCTACGTTTTGCTAGTTACTCTGTGTCTTGCTGTACACTAAGATATACAGTGCTGCTTGAATGTATGTGAACCCTACAGGGCTGCTCATTATTTTGCTATAAAATAAACATATAAAATCCTAATCTAAACCCCAATTCGTAATAAAAACATTCCAAGTAAGTGACAGAAACCAAAAAAATATGATATATTTTCATTGTTTATTTAACAAAAGAGGTTTATTTAACAGAAACTCAGATTTGATGTGTGCAAAAATATATGAACTCCTTCAGTCAATAGCTTGTGGCACCTCCATTAGCAGCGATAACTTGGAGTAAACGTCTCCTATAGCCAGTAATCAGTTTCTGACATCTGTTTTGAGGGATTTTTGCCCACTCCTCCTTACAGAACTCAGCCAATTGAGTGAGGTTTGAGGGGTGTCTGGCATGAACTGCCTGCTTCAAGTCCTGCCACAGCATCTCGATTGGATTTAGGTCAGGACTTTGACTTGGCCAATCCAAAACACAAATCTTCTTTCTCGTGAGCCATTCTTTGGTAGATTTGCTTGAATGCTTTGGGTCGTTGTCTTGTTGGAAGCCCCATTTTCAGCCCAGCTTTAGCTCGTTGACTGATGGCCTGACGTTCTGTTCAAGAATCTCCTGGTATAACTCAGAATCCATGGTTCCCTTAATGATGTGGAGTCATCCAGATCCAGAGGAGGAAAAGCAGCCCCAGATCTTGACATTCCCACCACCATGCTTGACTGTTGGGATAAGGTTATTTTGGTGGTAGGCAGTGTTGGGTTTTCGCCAAACATAGCTTTGTTGATTGTGACCAAAAAGGTAAATTTTTTGGGATTAATTGGACCAGAGACTGGACTTCCAGAAACATTCAGGTTTGTACAGGTGGTCTCTGGCAAAGTTAAGACGGGCAGTTTGGTTATTTTTTGACAGCAGATGCTTCTTCCTAGCAACCACCCCATGAATGGCATTTGGATTCAGTGTTCTTATTGTTGAAGCATGCACAGTTACTTGAGATGCAGCAAGGGAGGTCTGCAAATCTCTAGGTGTTATGTTTGGGTTTGCTTTTACCTGATTTATTATTGTTCTTGTGGCTCTTGGGGATATTTTGGAAGGGCGTCCACTTCCAGGCCAAGTTGCTGTCATGTTAAATGCTCTCCATTTGTAAATGATTTGCCTCACAGTGGACTGAGCTCAAATCTTTTTAAGATGTTTTTATAGCCTTCTCCCAGACTGATGTGCTCTCACTACCCTCGTCCTGATGTCCTCTGAAATCTCCTTTCCTCTTGGCATGGTGTGCTTTGTATTCACCTGGATGGATAACACCAAACTGACCAGGTTTTTTATCTTTATTATCATAGTCCCGCCCAAACTCTGTCCTAATGATCTCTCCTTTTATTGGTTCATTTGGTACCCAATTATTTACCACCTTATTCTACCTACCTACTGATTTAACCAATGCAACTTGGGGTTCACTTATTTTTGCACCTGCACTAATTCCTTTAAAAACAAAAAATTCTACTACACGCATGATTTCTTCTACACCAACATATAATATTGGTAAATATAAACCTGTTGTCAGATCAAAAAGACTGATTCTGATTGAGTTAAGATTTTATGGTAAATACTAAAAGAATCTGTAATTGAAAAAGGGGATCACATACTTTCAAGCAGTACTGTAATTCATTTATTCTCTTTAGCTGAAAACCTCTGCTGCCGAGCATGCTCTAGCCATGGAGAAGAATGAGACAGCGCTACTCCGCCAGAGGTGAGTCCAACAGTCAATGAATTCTATTGAAATAGATTAGTGTCGGAGGCATGTCGAGTACTAAAACTCGACTCTGGACCATGCCTGCTGCCACGGTTTCGGGGGGTTTGAGTCACTACTCGGTGTCTGTCTGTGTTCTTCCTCTCTGTCTTCATCCACATACCTGTCTCCCTCGCCTCTACCTCCTACTGCAGCAGGAGATCGGTATCCTTTAAAAAAACGAAAGAAAAACAGATTATTGATGAGTGTACATCTGAATTGATCCTATAGAAAGGAATTTCATCCCATCCTTAACCCTAAAACGTAATTTACATTCTATGACACTAAAAGCTACAACCACAACCCCTTTTTGTGGTCAGTTGAGTGCTTATGCCACGCTCACGTGCTCCTTTCTAGGAAATACGACTGTTTCATTCATGTGCTTTTTGGTTGGAATAATTATCCAACCAATATGATTTTAGCTAGCTTGATAAACTAGCTGACGTTGCTCATAATTACGTTAGCTAGCATCCTTAACATTGACAATATGGCCAAACTAGCTACTTTATCAAATGGCAAATGTCGCCTAATTATCCATATTGACATGGTTGTATTTGTCAAAAACGGATTTACTGTCATCTTTTGGTTGAAACGGTAAAAGGTTCGTGGTGAAACGTCACAACTCGGCAAAAACCTTTCTCAGTTTTCCACTTGTAATTCCGATTTGGAGGGTCGTTCAAGTGAAACTTCCTAGTTTGAACTCTGAATTTTCGCTAACTATTATAACACGTGAACGTGGCATTAGTCAAGATCTACCCTGTTAGGGACATTTTGGGCAGTCCTCTCTAAGAACTGTGATTTCTTTCTAGGATTGTTCAACTAACCTCAAAGAAGCTGAAAATAGGAAAACCTGGGTTCCTGATCAAGACCATCCCCAAGCCCCCGAAAACAACCAAGACCAACAAGCCCTTCTTGAAAACCTGCAAAGTTCTGAAAGCTTTCAAAGCACTAATCAAGATATGAAGGCAATGCATACAATTGTACATTTGGTGCAAATATTCTCAGGACACGGGGTGAGGCAGAGTACAATAAATAAATAGAGATGCCTTATTCCATCAAACAACTGCAAGAAGTCTTCTTTAATATCAACCAAGCTAAATTGGACACGTGTTTTATGTAATTTATATGGTAGGTCTCATTAGATATCCAACTCTTTAAAAATGCCTTTGAATGCAGTTTTCTGCTCTGTTGCCATTAGGTAAGATACAACTCCATGGGGCTTAACTGCCAAGACCTCCATGGAAGCCACCATATCCCATAATTTACCAAAGCCAAATGGTAGGCTATGATGAAGTCTATTATCTAGGTCTCCAGGGCTATTTTGGCGACGGGAAACCCCCATGTGAAGGTCGATTTGTCCTCACTTTGCAACCCAGACTCTCTTTAGGGACCTGAGCTGCCCAAGAAACTAAAACATCTGGATATTTTAACAGCCGTAGGTGGTTCACTTGAATGCTTTGCGCAGAAGGACGAGTGGACGAATAGATGTCCATTGGATAGCCGTGATCATATTGGCATCGTGTTTTCACAAGGACATAGGTCATGATTTGGAATTGTCAAATTTGTAGGCCTAATGACATTTTGTCATTTCTATTTCCTTACTGATAGCCAGCTAACATTATCATTAATGCAAAGTAGGGCTTGCTATTGGTAATAGTTCAATGCAAAAAAATACCAGAAAGGCATATTGATCATATCTGATGATGGCTTGTAATTCAATGTGGATATACAGTATAGTGCCCAACAATGTTGCAACCATGCTACAGGCGTTGTGTAGCCTGTTATGATAATGCTGCCTTTTGAAGAAAAAAAACAATGACTGACTAGCACTAGCCTATTCCACCACAATAGGTCGCTGTGCTACCATTTTTCCTCCCTTCCTCTCCCTCCCCTCCAACTATGGTCCTGCGTAGACTGCTGATGAGTTAATGCCATTCTGGCGGTTATTCTCTTAGATTTCGCTCCTGGGTCTGGTCGAGACGTGTGGCAGAGGCCAAATTGTAGACATAATGGTCACTGTCATTGCAGGCCTTTTAGAATTGTGCTTTATGACCAATTTGAACATTTCGTAGACTTGCATTCGGCAACAGATAATCCTCATCAATAGTGGGGTTGAGGCGTACTGTTTGGGAAAGCCCATCCTATGTTAATAGTTTAAAAATGCTTCTTGCAGACCAGGGTTGGCCGCATGTGGTCTCGTTGGGCAGGGGGCTTGCCTTGGAGGAGATTGGCCATTAGTTCCGCTTCCTTTGACTCTGTAGCGCACGGGCATTAGTAGAATCTCGCTGAATAGGCATCTGTTGCCTACGCAAGCAGGGCTGCTGTGTAGTACTAGTAGCCTAGTAGGCGCAGCAGCGAGACCAGCAGGCGAGCAGAGTCGTCGCTGGCGTATACAGTGGATTTACAATAGACGAACGCGTTGAACGGCGGCGCTTGAACCAGAGGAATAGTGTTGACCGTTCTGAAATGGCAGCAGAATCGACCCGGAGATTCACGAAGAACCTGCTCAAGCCCGGGAGTGCGGCGGAGATAAGGCAGACGGCATCCAATGCTGTCAGACATTCGGCAATGACGGTGAGTCGATGGGAAAAACAAAGGTTACGACTGCACCTTCTTCAGTAATGCTGAGTAGGCCTATATTATAGAGCTCGATGTGTAGGGTTCCCCCTGTGCCCTACAATGACGCTATATAGCCTAGAGCCACCCATTGATTGTGAATTGACTGTTGGAGATGCGAGCCGCACCATTGCAGCCTGATCCTGACGTTCAGAATTGTGTTGACGCGATTTGGGTTTAATGAACACAGCTGGTACGTTTGAATTGTGATATCAACTGTGATATGCCTGCATGTTTGCGGCGAAGGGAAGTTTGTCTTGATGCTGCAAGAGACAATGTTGCATTCATGTAAAGGATTTCCTTAAATGGGCTACAATGTTGCATTTGAGGACATGGGTCGAGGTTTGTGAATGCTTATCACTTAATAACGTTGCCCACCTCAAGGTTTTAAATGTATCGAGATTTGCTGCTCAAATCGAAGCAGCCGGGTATTCTCTAGTGATTTTTCGGTGTTTTCCATGCTGCCTCGTTAAAATAAATAAAGAACGGACCTGGTTGTAGCCTAGTCTTGGGCTTTCCGCGGGAAATGCCCTCCTGCCTCGAGCCGAGGATGCTGAATGACGTATGCAGTAGTAACATCAGCCCAGTTGTGTGTGTGTGTGTGTAAAGAAAAAAAACAGCGGTACGATGGGGTGAGACAACGTAGCTTATTTTACCCCACCCATTCACAAATTTCAGGATGGATTGGCATTTAATTAAGATAAATTGGCCCTGGAAGATGTGTGTGTTGTACCTACCAGTGGAGGCTCCTCAGAGTAGGAAGGGGAGGACCATCCTCAGTGAATATCATAAAAATAGTGAAATATTAAAAAAGTTATAAACTACTCTAAAACTACTAAATCTATTAATATTTCACCCCAAAATGTATTAGAACACACTGTTTTGCAATGAATGTCAACAGTAGCCTCAACAGCACACTCTGGGGTAGGCTAATGGTGTAGCCAGAGGACAGCTATTTTCTGTCCTCTTCTGGGTACATTGACTTCAATACAAAACCTAGGAGGCTCATGGTAGTCACCCCTTACATAGACTTACACAGTAATTATTATGACAACTTCCGGAGGACGTCCTCCAACCTAATAGAGCTCTTGCAGCATGAACTGACATGTTGTCCACCCAATCAAAGGAACAGAGAACGAATCTAGTACTAAAAGCATAAGCTACAGCTAGCTAGCGCTGCAGTGCATAAAATGTGGTGAATAGTTGACTCAAAGAGAATATCAATTGTTTAACAGTTTTGAACAAATTATTTTCTTCAAATATGAAGGAGAAGCGAGAGAGAGAGAGAGCTATATTTTGTTGTAATTTTTTCACTTGCACTTACTTAGCTAGCGAACGCAGCAAGCTAGTTTAGCCTAATCAAACAACCAGCTCAAACAGAGAGGGATGCTATGTTAGCTAGTTGGCCATGGCTATCCAACACTGGAACTCTTCCAAGTTAAGGCAAGCTTTTGGTTTTATTAAGTTATTGCCAACGTGGCCGGCCGGTGTAACTGCTTACTGTACTGCATGACTACATGATTGTTTGCTAACGAGTTAGTTCTAGTAGCTATGTTGACTATGACATTAGTAAATATGGTGACAACAATGTAGGCTGTGTGTAGCGGATAGTGGTTATGGCATGAAGGTTTGGCTTGGAAATAATTTTTTTGCCTGGTCACAGTCCACAAGCAAAGGGAAAAGGTGAGAGGAGGGGAGCGTGTAGTTGCGAGAAGGAATATACAATGAGCAAAGTGATTATGCTGTTTGTATGTGACTGCTAGCAACGTGATCTGTGTTTACAGGTCACAGATTCCTTTGAAAAAAAAGGCTCGGGCATGGATCAGAAAACCAGCCAGTATCTTGTGTGACCACCATTTGCTTCATGGAGAGCGACACATCTCCTTCGCATAGAGTTAGTCAGGCTTGTTGGTTGTGGCCTGTGGAATGTTGTCCCACTCCTCTTCAATGGCTGTGCTAAAGTTGCTGGATATTGTCGGGAACTGGAACACACATCCATCCAGAGCATCCCAAACATGCTTGATGGGTGTCATGTCTGAGTATTCATGCCATGGAAGAACTGGGACATTTTCAGCTTCCAGGAATTGTGTACAGATCCTTGCAACACGGGGCCGTGTATTATCATGCTGATACATGAGGTGAGGGTGGTGGATGAATGGCACGACAATGGGTCTCAGGATCTCATTAATGGTATCTCTGTGCGTTCAAATTGCCATCGATAAAATGCAATTGTGTTCGTTGTCCGTAGTTTATGCCTGCCCATACCATATCCCCACCACGGGGCACTCTGTTCACATCAGCAAACCGCTCGCTGACACAAATTCACTTGTAACAAGGTACACCTGTTAATTGAAATGCATTCCGGGTGACTACCTCATTAAGCTGGTTGAATGCCAAGAGTATGCAAAGCTGTCATCAAGGCAAAGAGTGACTACTTTGAAGAATCTCAAATAGAAAATATATTTTGATTTGTTTACCACTTTTTTGGGTTACTATATGATTCCGTATGTGTTATTTCGTAGTGTTGATGTCTTCACTATTATTCTACAATGTAGAAAATATTCAAAATAAAGAACAACCCTTGAATGCCTAGGTGTGTCCAAACTTTTGACTGGTACTGTGTATGTATAGACAGTATATCAATAGAACAGGTGTGTTGTCTGTATTTCAGGGCAGGGTACCGGGCGGAGGCCGGCTAGTAATGACTTTTTAAAACACTAATGGCCTGGCGATTAAAAGCTGCTTTTCAGTCTCGGTCCCAGCTTTTGATGCACCTGTACTGTCTCCGCCTTCTAGAAGGAACAGGCCTTAGCTCGTGTGGCTGACGTCCTTGATGATCTTCTTGGCCTTCCTGTGACACCGGGTGTTGTAGATGTCATGGAGGGCAGGCAGTGTGCCCCCGGTGATGTGTTGGGCTGACCGCACCACACTGGAGAGCCCTGCGTTTGCGGGCTGTGCAGTTGCTGTACCAGGCAGTGATGCAAAACATTTCTTCAGCCTCCTGAGGTTGAAGAGGCGCTGTTGCGCTTTCTTCACCACTCTGTCGGCGTGAAGGGATCATTTCAGGTCCTCAGTGATCTGCACGTGGAGGAACTTGAATCTTTTGACCCTCTCCACTGCGGCCCCGTCGATGGGGATGGGGCCGTGCTCTCTGCTGTCTCCTGTAGTCCACGATCAGCTCCTTTGTTTTGTTGACGGTAAGGGAGAGGTTCGTTTCCTACCACCATTCCCCCCGGGCTCTCACTTCCTCCCTGTAGACCAGGGTTCTCCAACTTTGGCCCGCGTGTGATTTTATATTTAATTGTTGGACATAAGACTGTAAAAACACCAGCATATCAGCTCCAAGGTATTCCAACTCATAATAGAGACACAGTATATATATGTGATCATATACAAATGTCAGCAGTTTTTGAAATGATTATGTTTTAGTCAAATATTATATCTGTTTGGGCTTCTTGCGGTCAATTTACAGTCTACAAATGATTTGCAATTATGTTTCGGACCCCTGACCACCCGCTAAAGAAAAAAATAACCCGTGGCTGAATCTAGTTGATGATCCCTGCTTTAGGCTGTATTTTCGTTGTTGGTAATCGGGCCTACCACTGTTATGTCGTCAGCAAACTAGATGGTTGAGTTGAGTTGTAAACAATAAATATTGATGCATTACAAGCATGCATTAAACACAGTCTGCAAACATGAGAAGTTAATTAGTGGGTAATGGTGATTTCAGAACCAAAGTGGGGGGGGGGGGGTTTAGGCTACTTTGTCCCCCCTAATCTGATAGTGGTAGTGGGGTGATAGATTCTTAGTCTCCCTTATGGCTCAGATCAGGTGCCTACATAGTATACCCCATAGACATACATAATTTACACACACACACACACACACACACACACACACACACACACACACACACACACACACACACACACACACACACGTCAGCTCAGACAGATCCAGCCCAAAGAGGCCCAACTTATGAGCTATATCAGCAGCAGATTTAAATTTAGAATGGAAAATAAATGTGTTTATGCAACAAATGTGAGTGCATTGAACCAAATGGTACTGATTCGTTCTCTAATCGCACCGGATCGCACCGAATCGCACCGGATCGCACCGAATCGCTTCAAACTACGTTCCAAACTAAAACGTATTGTTCCTGTATCATATCAGAGCCTATGTATCTAGATACATATCGAATTGTCTTGAAAGGTAAAGATGCACATCCCTAGTGACTAGTTTCCCTGCAGATGAACCAAGATAAAGGTCAGAGTCACCCTCCATCTTTCCCCATAGGGCCTGCTGGGTCCTGTGCCTCCTGAGGCTGATCAGCTTCACTGTCTCATCAGCCCTGAGTACAGGGGGGGGGGGGGGAGAGAAGGCATAGAAATATTATCTATATTCTATTTATATGGGGGAGGGGAACATATAGGACCTCAATGTAATTCTATGGAGGGAACCGCCCAGCCAGGTTTAGTGTCCATTGGAATTGAAGTCAGTTTTAGGAAGTAAACTGAAATTCCATAACATTTCCAAGGGACTTCTCAATCAAGCCATTTTTGCATTTGAAATTCAAATCACTTCCTGGATTGACTGTCTTCAATTCTAATCGACCCGAACCCTGTAACCTAGAAGCCGGTAGTAGCCAGTAACACACACATTTTGCTGCACCTGCTCTAACATCTGCTAAACGGTGTACGCGACCAATATACTTTGATTTGATTAGGACAGCCAGCCTCTCGTGTACTTCAAGCGCCCTTACAACATAGCGGAAGATAGAATGTGTTGCTGATAACACAATGGCGTTGGCATACTATAATAACAGTCAAACACTTCTATTATTTGTCATTAAATGTGACATTTTCCCACCCCTCGCTTGATATCAGATAGACAGGAATATGAACTGCAATGTCAAGAGCTCTTGATCTTGTCCACGGAGATGGCAAGGCACACAATGTTGAAGTCTTTCTCTTTGAGCCGTCTGACAGGCTAGTTTCGTCTCTCTCGCTCTCTCTACACTCTGAGAGCGAGACGGTTAATCTGATCCGTTTTCTAGCAATGCATGATGATGGATTGTGTAATATCAGTTTGTTCTAAATAACAACACAAAAGTACAAAAACATTATCTAGGTGGGGTCAGGGCTCAGGGTAGCGGCAGGGTAGCCTAGCGGTTAGAGCGTTGGACTAGTAACCGAAAGGTTGCAAGTTCAAATCCCCGAGCTGACAAGGTACAATCTGTCGTTCTGCCCTTGAACAGGCTGTTAACCCACTGTTCCTAGGCCGTCATTGAAAATAAGAATTTGTTCTTAACTGACTTGCCTAGTTAAATAAAGGTTCAAAATCAATTATAAAAATAAAAAAATGAATTTTTTAAAGGGTCGCCACCATCTCACCTGTCAATCGACATCAAATAGTTGAATACGTAAAGGAAAAGCCGCCGCCGGAGTGGTTGTTTGAGTCTGCGTGCACTGTAAACGTATAGGTGTCAAGAGAGACAGATGTTGTATAGACCAAGAGAGTAACAAGCACTGTGGAGTTGAGTATGAAGGGATGTACTTTACCAGGCATCTGAGGGACAGCTGTAATAAAGGTGAGACACTTTCCTTTTATCCCCTCTCTCTCTCTCTCTCTCTCTCTCTCTTCCAGATCTTCTACCTCAAAAAGCACAAGAATTAGGATTTTGATACCCGCCATCTCAGATTGTTCTGAAATTGTTTCTGTTAGAAACAGATAAGATTGGCATTCCCGCAACATCATTTTGTTGAAATATAATTTGATCTCTGAGAAAGATGGAAAACTGAAAACTGGTTCTGTGTCTGACAAGTAGTATCCCCTGTTCAGAGAAATTAGTCATTGAAGTTGTTAGGTTTATGTCTCAATTTACATCCTGATATGACCAGATTCTGACCACTAGATGGTGCTGTTCCAGGTGATTTTGTATTGTATTTTTTAAGAATCCCCCTCAATATTAGAGTGAAAGATGGTTTCCTTACCCTGTAAGCAGCCCATGGGCATGATATGACAGCAATCCATGTGTTGGCTTTGTTTTCCACTGTTTCAAATAGGTACCATTCACTTGCATTGGATTTGTGCTACACATGGGGTGGCAGGTAGCCTAGTGGTTAGAGCGTTGGACTCGTAACCAAAAGGTTGCTAGATTGAATCCCCGAGCTGACAAGATAAAAATATGTTGTTCTGCCCCTGAACAAGGCAGTTCCTAGGCTGTCATTGAAAATAAGAATTTGTTCTTAACTGATTTGCCTAGTTAAATAAAGTTATTTTTTTTTAAACATGCAAAAAAGTTAGCATTTTAAACAGTGGCCAGGTAAACAAAACCAAGCATAGGTTGTCCCTAAACTGCTTACAGGATAAGGAAACCAATATGTAATTTGGGTGAACTATCCATTTACCATTGAGGGGAGTGGAATTCTTTCAAATAAATATCCCCTAATAGTAGAAACAGCACCCTCTAGTGGTCAGAACCTGGTAAAATCAGGATGTAGAATGGTACATAAACCTAGCAACTTCAATGACTAATTTCTCTGAACAGGTGTTAAAAACCATCACCAAATTCACTGAGAAGACATAACATAGGATGAACAAACAATACTCCAAGCCACAGCTCCATACTACTTGTCAGACATATAGAACTTATACTGTATACTCCAGTGGAGGCTGGTGGGAGGAGCTATAGGAGGATGGGCTCATTGTTATGGTGGGAATGGAGTCAAACGGGGTTCCCATATGTTTGACGTATTTGATACCGTTCCATACATTCCATTCCAGCCATTACAATGAGCCCGTCCTCCATGAGGGGCTTTTGACAATTTCTTTGGATTCCTTATTGTTAGAGAAATGTTTGTTCCATATTGAATGTTAGGTACTATATTTATTGAATATTCTATGAATCATATAAATTTAAAAAATGCCAATTTGGGTGCAATCGATTAGCTTAATTTCTCAGGGATCAAATTATATTTCAACAAAATAATGTTGAAGGAATGCTAATCTTATCTATCTCTAACTACAGAAATAATTTCAGTGGCCTCCCGAGTGGCGCAGTGCCACTAGAGATTCTGGGTTAGAGTCCAGGATGTGTCGTAGCCGGCCGCGACCAGGAGACCCATGGTGCAGCGCACAATTGGCCCAGCGTCGTCCGGGTTAGGGGAGGGTTTGGCCGGCAGGGATGTCCTTGTCCCATCGTGCACTAGTGACTCCTGTGGGTGGCTGGGCGCATTGCACTCTGACACAGTCGCCAGGTGTACGTTGTTTCCTCTGACATATTGGTGCGGCTGGCTTCCGGGTTAAGTGGGCATTGTGTCAAGAAGCAGTGCAGCTTGGTTGGGTTGTGTTTTGGATGACGCACGGCTCTCGACCTTCGGGAGTTGCAGCGATGAGACAAGACTGTAACTACCAATTGGATACCATGAAATTGGGGAGAAAATTGGTAAAAAAAACAAGTTACAAAAAAAATAAGAAAGGATTTCAGATCAATCTGAGATGGTGGGTGTCATGGCTTGCTGAAATGACATGGAACCACCCTCTGTCTCATCTCTTTCTCTCGCTCTCTTCGTCTCTCTCGCTCTTCATCGCTCTTCATCGCTCTCTCTCTCTTCCCCTCTTGGCACCTTTTCATCGCTCTCTCTCTCTTCCCCTCTTGGCACCTTTTCATCGCTCTCTCTCTCTTCCCCTCTTGGCACCTTTTCATCGCTCTCTCTCTCTTCCCCTCTTGGCACCTTTTCATCGCTCTCTCTCTCTTCCCCTCTTGGCACCTTTTCATCGCTCTCTCTCTCTTCCCCTCTTGGCACCTTTTCATCGCTCTCTCTCTCTTCCCCTCTTGGCACCTTTTCATCGCTCTCTCTCTCTTCCCCTCTTGGCACCTTTTCATCGCTCTCTCTCTCTTCCCCTCTTGGCACCTTTTCATCGCTCTCTCTCTCTTCCCCTCTTGGCACCTTTTCATCTCTCTCTCTCTCTTCCCCTCTTGGCACCTTTTCCTCTCTCTCTCTCTCTCTCTCTCTCTCTCTCTCTCTCTCTCTCTCTTCCCCTCTTGGCACCTTTTCATCTCTCTCTCTCTCTTCCCCTCTTGGCACCTTTTCATCTCTCTCTCTCTCTTCCCCTCTTGGCACCTTTTCACCTGTCTCTTCTTCTATTGGCACCTCTTCATTGGCGCTGCCTGTCTCACGTTGGCGTTCCCCTCTATTTTTCCTCTCTGTTGTGTTTCTCAGTCCTGTCCTGCGGACTGCACAGCTCCAGCACATTGGTCGTTCCTCTGGGTTAGCTCAGGCTGACAGAAAGATGTTTTGTGTGTGTTGGTTTGAGTGCCTGGTAAATGCACACAACATCCTCTGCAGGCAAGAGAGGCAGGTCAATCTCTCTGTGGGGCCTAATGGGAATGTAAGGGGAGTGGGTGTTCGTGTGTTCCCGGTAGGGCGGACATAATGTGTGTGTGTGTGTGCGTGCGTGCTAGTACCAGATTGTCATCGTTTGGACTGAGTCCTCCTCCGTCATCACGATCTGTAAACGGTAACTAGGTGACAGCTGTCAGTCATCTAGAGGCCAAGCCTACCTGCTGTGTTCAACCTGCCCTATGCCCAGGCGATTCCTAGAGGATGCCTGGGCACAGTGCCATGCCAGACCAAATGTCAAATCTCAAAAGACATCCCAGTATCACGATATAATGCACTACTTTTGACCAGAGACTATACAGAGCTGCCACGTAGGCCTCTGGGTCGAAAGTAGTGCACTATATAGAGAGTAGGGTGTCATTTGGGAATCAGACACGGAATCTCTGCTGCCCTCCTGCTCCCACTTGGGAGCGTACACTGATCTTGCTTCCTGATCTGGCAGGGCTGTATGGGAATGGGCAGGCCAAGACTTGGATGGACTGACGGGCTGCATCTTCCAAGTAGCCATAGTACAGATGTAGGAACTTAATTTGATCACCTCTGCAAGGCAGGACATCTTAAACTTGTAGTGTATTTGGGGCTTACGAAAAATCTAGCAACTCCTTCAAAAATGCCAATGAATTATAATCCACATAATGATGCTGCAGGATTATTTTCCTGCTGTAGCATACTGGCTCAAATTAAGATCCTACATCTGTATATACGGAAAGGCCACATAAACCTTAAAAAGGTCAAAAATGATTTTCCTTTTTCTTCCGGCTCTTCTGGTTTCCATGCCCTTTAGTCTGTTTTTGTCCCATGGATATTGTCAGGACTGGTGTGACTGTGTGCCTCTCTCCTTTCATCTCGCTCTACATCGTTCTTTCTCGCTCTCTCTCTCTGTCTGTCACTCTCTTAGCCTCTCTCACTGCATGCCTTGGGAGCAGAGATGGGAAAGGGCAGAAGGAGGAGGGGCTATGGCAGGATGTGCAGATGTTGAGGACCCCCCCCCTCCATTTCTTCTGTTCTTTTCTCCTCTCCTCCCTTCTCTCCTCTCCACTACTTTCTTATTCTCTTCTCCTCTCCACTCCTTTCCTTTCCTCTCCTCCCTTCTCCCTCTGTGTCCCCTGATGAAAAGGGCTCAGTGGGGGGTTGTTCTCTCTCTCGCAGTGGGAGGAGGGGTTTGACGAGAGGAATGCCCCTGCTCTCCCACAACATCTGTATGCAGACTGTTCTCTTCCTCTCCTTCTCCTGCCCTCTTTCTCTCGCTGACCATCTCCCAAACCTCGACCAATAGGACTCTGAAAGGTTCTCTTCTCCTCTTTCACACCACAAACATGTTTGTTTTACTATTTAATTGATTCCCAGTCAAAATCCTATTCTCCTTATAACCCAAACTTCTAACCCTTATTCTAACCCTAAACCTAAAATAGCAGTTTTCCTTGTGGAGCGAAGTGTCGCCACTTGTCAGAATTTTCCTTGTTTAACTATCCTTTTGAGGACTTCTGGTCCCCACAAGGATAGTAGAACCAAAAAAACACACACTCTCCTCTCTCTCTCTCTCTCTCTCTCTCTCTCTCTCCCCTCTGGGGCTTATCCTCCTTCACTGCTGCACTCAATAACACAGTAGACAGTAGAAACAGTGTAGAATGTAAGATGGCTGGAGGATGGCTGACCTTTTACATGCCCGTAACCAATCGTGCTCTTTTGTTCATTTTTTAGCGTTGTTTGTAACTTTTATTTTTTTACTTATTTTGTACATAATGTTTATGTTATTGTGTTACTTTTTATTATTCTTTACTTTCGTTTTATTTGGTAAATATTTTCTTAAAGCGTTTCACGGTAAGGTCTACACGTGACAAATAAAGTTTGATTTGATTTTGACCCGAAAATGCCTATAGGATAAAATATACCCACGATAGCATGAAATCTAATGTTAGATTGAAAAAAGTGACAGGAGAAATACTGTACATGCAATAGAGAATGTTGGTGTTAAACATGTGCTTCGTCCAGAATGGCACCCTATTCCCTATGGGCCCTGGTCAAAAGTAGTGCACTAAATAGGGAATAGGGTGCCATTTGGGACGAAGAGAGCAGAGAAATTCCCTACACTCGCAGTGTAATTATGGTGAGTGGGAGAAGAGGATTAGTATGTAAGGGAGGGATGGAGAGAGGTAGTGCTCTTTAGTGTGTTATTGAGATGATGAGGTGCTGCGGGTTTCTCCTGCTAAACCCTCTAAATCTACCCTCATATGGGAGTAACACACACACACACACACACACACTCGCAGTAAGCTCTCCATCAATGTCTCTGGTGGCAAGAATCGAAAGTTATTAACCATTATAAACTGGGTGGTTCAAGCCCTGAATGCTGATTGGCTGAGAGCCATGGTATATCAGACCGTATACCACGGGTATGACAAAACATGTATTTTTATTGCTCTAATTACGTTGGTAACCAGTGTATAATAGCAATAAGGCACCAAGGGGGTTTGTGGTATATGGACAATATACCACGGCTAAGGGCTATACCCAGGCACTCCGCGTTGCGTCGTGCGAAAAAGAACATCCCTTAGCCGTCGTATATTTTCCATATACCACACCCCCCCGTGCCGTATTGCTTAATTCTATACCGCAGTGCATCTGACTGAGACAGACAGGCAGAGGAATAACAGTCATCAGACACACAGGCAGACAGAGCAGTGACCGTCAGTTCACCCCATGTCCCACGGTCATGAGTCACGTCAGACTGAGTTCCAGAGGGCTCAGACAGGCTAGATGGTGATGTTGTGGTACTGCTACTTCTATGCCGTGGGTCCCTGTATACATCTATATCTCTGTCTGAGTCGCAGAGCTACGGATATGTCTTAAATGCCACCCTATTCCCTATATAGTGCACTACTTTTGACCAGGACCTAAAGGATTCCCATAGTACACTGCTTTTGACCAGTGCCCTATCTAAGGAATAGGGTGCCATTTAAGAACTAAGAATGTGTCAACCAGAGCGGCTCAATGGGTGGTGGTTGGAAGCGAGTTGCTGTCATCCCAGCTCAGCTCCCTCTCCGTGACGCATCATCACTCCACGTCAGGGCATGAGGACTTGCCTGACTGGTTACACTTTGTCCGTTTGCCCTGTAGTCATCACCTGTGTGTTGTTCGGTCTCTGTCCCAAATTTCTGGGTGTATAGGGTGAAGTTGCCCCTAGACGCTGATTTTGGGTCAGTTTAGCATTTTCCCCACTAAATGGATAAGGTTAGGTTTGGGGGAGAAGCTAGATCTGCAACCAGGGGAAACTTCATCCCGGAGCAGTTTTCTTTACACGAATGCCACTTGGGGTTGTTTATGAAGTAGTGGGAACACCTACTGTTTTGATAGTGTATAAAGCTACACACCTAAATGCGTGTGTAGCGGATGGCTAAGTAAGCATCATTACTGCCTTCCTCAGTAGAAACTTGTAATAGTGCCGCCCCTGGCCCACCACAACCATGGATTTGGGAGGCTAGTGGTTAGCACGCTAGCTTCCGGAGTACGTTGTGGCGTGGGCTCGAATCCCAGGTCTGCCATGGCAATGATGGAGCACCTTACACTGCACATGCATAAGGAGCTTAAGAGTTTGCATTTAGACTGTGTTTGAGGATCGGTGTGAACCAGACTCGGTCTCACTGTCTGGGGCCCATTTATAACCAATGAAGGGAAAAATGGAAGCTTGCCTGGTCATTACTTTGTGTCTGTGTGCGTCCCAAATGGCACCTCTTTCCGTATATACTACACTACTTTTGACCAGGGCCCAGAGCTTTTGGTCTGACGGTTAGAGTCTGGTTCTCACCAATCCTCAGGCATGGTGTAATTGCCATTTGGGACACAGACCCTGTACAGTCAATGCTGTGAGACCTACCGAGAGGGCTTAATTATGATGGAATGTAACTAAGGAAATGTTTGTATCACTTTGACTCCTCTCATATCTCTCCTCCGCCCTACAGCTACACGGCCTAGCTACAGGACATCTGGTTCAACTTTGGCTCTCTCACGCTGTCAGATCAAGAGACACATGTTGAAATGAATCTTGTCAGTAATTGTAATCGTAACAAGATACTTTTCCTTGTCGTTTTGTCATCGATATTTTATTGTTCTCTCTTTCTCTCACTCTCGTGGTGATCAGATAAGCTCTGGCCATAGAGGCTGGCCATAGAGGAGATGGTCGACTTGTCTTTGTGTGTCCGGTAGACTGCGGTGTAGGGTGAAGTTGCCCCGAGACGCTGATCTTGGGTCAGCGTTTCGGGGCAACTAATGGTTAAGGTTAGGATTGGGGTAGGGGAAACTGATCCTAGATCTGTACCTAGGGGACACTTTACCCCGGAGCACTAAGCATGAAGGCTCAGAATAGAAGCCATAGAAGATATTGTTTTGAGTTTAAGGCACTCCTTTCTCTCTATCTGCCTCTGTCTCTTAGAGGAATGGATCGTATGTGATGTTGTCAGTAGGGCTGGGATAAGATGGCAGTCACACGTCTCTGATTAGACCTACTTGTGGGGTGGGGGGGGGGGATATTGGGTCACAAGTTATCTGAGGCTTGTGCGAGTGTGTGAGTGAGTGAGAGAATGAGTCAGTCAGTCAGTGCTCCCCTCACTGAGGAGCATGTCCTCACCCTCATACTGCTCACAGATACTTAATTATCCCCCTCCAAACACACACTGTCCCCGTGTGTGTGCGCAAGTCCCTGTCTGTCCGTCCTTTTGTCTGATGTTGTTCGCGAGTATGCATGTGTGTCTTGACGAGATCAGATGGATGCCGTTGGTTGTTTACAATCCTGGATATAGTTTCCTGAAAATGTCTGACTTGTCAATCGTTGTTCTCTAGGCAGCTAAATCATTCATCATGTGCCTGTTTGTTGAGGTATTTCACTGGTCCTCTGGGTTCGTTAAATGGTGTGGCTGTGTCCCAATGGCACCCTGGTCCCTACATAGTGCACTTAATTTGAGCAGAGCACCATGGGCCATAGTCAAAAGTAGAGCACTATTATAGGGGATAAGGTGCCATTTGGTATGCTGCTGGTGTGTCTGTGTGCCTGGCCTTTGTCTGCATAGCAGGAAGTCATGTTTTAGCAGTCAGCAAGGTTAACTATTTGATGACAGCGCTGTCACACACACACACATACATGCACAGAGAGACACACACATGCACACTGCTGTTTAACCACAGGACGTGTGTGTCACAGAGCCGTGTCACCTACACTAGTGCCAACCCTGTTCCCATCTGATACTATGTGACTGTGTAAGTGTGTGACTGTGTCTCTCTCTCTAATCTCTCTGGGCCACATCAACATTATATACTGGACCATGCTTCTGGCTCATCCTGATACACCACACCCTTCTCTCTAGTGTGTGTGTGTGTGTGTGTGTGTGTGTGTGTGTGTGTGTGTGTGTGTGTGTGTGTGTAAGTGTAAGTGTGTGTGTGTCTGCCTCTCTGTATGCCTGCACATTGAAGGCCAAGCTTCAGTGCCCTCTACTCCGAGGCCCAGCAGCACAGCAGGCATTTGTTTCCCGAATTCCTGCCATCCGAGTCTGACAAATCAAGCACTCTGCCAATTAAAGCTAGCATCTGTAGAACTACTAGATCGTAACACATGGGGGAGAGTAGCTGTTCCCCTTACTCCCAGATTGCTTTGCAATATGAATGAGGCCTGTTGTTGCATATTGCATGCCAGCACTGCCATTTCCTTACATAAGCTGTGTTTTTGGAGAGGGGAACCCAAACAAGCTTATAAACCAGACCAACAGCATGAGAGGGATTCAATCCCACCCAAAGCAATTAGGGGAGTGACCACTGTCCGTCTGTCTGGCACCGCTGCCTGCCTGCCACCATGTAGAACTGACCAATGGATTATTATGACCCAAAAGGCTCTTCGATCAGTGTCTGTCTGTACTGGCAGTGATGGTCCTTGCAGATCTGTCTGCTCTAGGACTATGTGTGCTGGTGGTCCATGCAGATCTATCTGCTCTAGGACTATGTGTGGTGGTGGTGGTGGGCCATGCAGATCTATCTGCTCTAGGACTATGCGTGGTGGTGGTCCATGCAGATCTATCTGCTCTAGGACTATGTGTGGTGGTGGTGCATGCAGATCTATCTGCTCTAGGTCTATGTGTGGTGGTAGTCCATGCAGATCTATCTGCTCTAGATGTATGTGTGGTGATGGCCTGCCTGTCTACCTACCTTCCCACATACATGTCTGCCTGTCTGTCTGTTTGCGCAGTAGTAGATAGAGCAGCTGTGTCCCAGCTCTGTGAGGGAGAAACCAGACCATTACCTACAATGCTTTACAGGCTCACTGGGACTGTAAAAACCGATGCCATTAATATCACGACCATTCTACCATCCCATTCCAGCATGGGTCGTATTCATTGGTGCACACCATAACAAAACATTTGCAGCAGAAAACAAAAACAAGTGTTTCTCATTCGACACGTTCAGTTATTCCCCCCCCCTGATTCAGTCCAATTTTCTTTCATTTGTTGCCTAATGAACATCACCCTGATGTCTTGTCCTTACCTTCAGTCAAGGGGCAAGGCTCTGCACTGGCACTTACAGGTCTTTTTTCTCTGCACATCCACTTAAAGGCTACATCCCAAATGACCCCCTATTCCATATTTAGTGCACTGCTTTTGTGACACACACTCTATGCTGTACATGGTTCCACTGTTTTTAAAAGTGACACACTATATAGGGAATAGGGTGCCATTTGGGACGCCGGCTAAATATAACCTTGGCCTGACGAGTAGGTTGTTGGTTCGCGTGATATACGGCTGATGTACTGTAGAGTGTCAAAGTGGGTGCATGCACAGGTCCCATCTCACATCAACAGGATGTCGATCTGTGTCACAGAGAGTGAAGTGTGAATTTCGCCGATTCCGTCGTTTCGAATGAAGCGTGAGGCAAGGGGACTGAGCTTGCACGGTCTGTGTGCTCAGTCAATAGCAATATGAATGTGCATTAATGGAATGACCTATTGATACATTGCCAAAGCACAATGTTACATTTAAAAAAAAAAGGTTACTTACACTCAGTTTCTTTTCCCACGTTTCCCCCTCCTACTGACTGCTACTCCGAGACGGATGATGCACCCTCCAAATATTGACCTCCTCAAAAAGGTGAAACAATACAGTACAGTAACCTGGATAGGGTTAAAACTAGAGCTCATAGATTTCTCCTGGACAGGTCACGGGGTCAGGTAAAACTCGAGGTGTGATTACACTCCATGATGGGTACTGAATAAACATTATCCCTTTGACCCTTTTCACACTACATAGCCAAACAGTGCTGAGTCAAGCTGAGCTGTACTGGCCTGGCCTAGGAACACATCCACCATAGTTGCTTGAACCGCGCTTGAAATAAAGATGTGGGTCGGGTCGGCCCTATAGTGTGAATACGGTACCAGTGCAACAGTGGTCGAATTTCTAAGCCTCACAACGACGTTCTGAGCATTTCAGACCCTGAAACCTCTATAGGACTCCTCTAGCGGGTGGCTTTTGCTTCTGTCACTGTGAACCGTTTTTGTACACCATTGAAAAGAATAGAGATGGGGATTATGGGAAGTGAATGGGTCTTTGACTTGTGTTATGACTGAACCGCAGACTCACTCTGACATGTTTGGAACCATGTACGGCGGGGATGTGTCTCTCCCCCTGAATGCCTCATTGTGGAAAGAGAGAAAAGAAGGGGCAGCAGAGAGAACTGGAGCTTGTCAGAACTCAGAAGTGACAGTGTTTTCCTTTTTTCTTTTCATGGCTGAATCACCCCAGTGTTTGAACTCTGTGTGATCTCACTGGGGGGGGGGGGGGGGGGGGCTGGTGCCATGCACAGTGATCTCAGCTGTGTGTGTGTCTCCCCTGACCATACGAGTCTAGGGGTGTTTCTCAATATGCATACAACGGTGCTCCACACTCTCATGCTCCGAGTGCGTTCTCCGACCACGTTCTCTTGAGTACGTACTTGTGAGGACTATGAGGAGTGGAGAACGCATAAAACAATACATTTGAGAACAACTCACACTCCCCTTACTGTATTACCTCACACTTCATCTCCCCATTCACTGAACCGTCCTCCAGACAAGGACAATGGCAACAATAGACAAAACAAGATATACACAAAGTACACAGTTTTCTTCATAATTATCAGCTAGATATGTACAATTGTAATAATCTAGTTAGGCAACTAGTTCAACAGGCAAAAATTACCTAAAATGTTATGCAAGGTAGCTACCAATTCTTTGTGGCTAGCTATTGCAGTCAGGAAACATACACTGCTCAAAAGAATAAAGGGAACACTAAAATAACACATCCTAGATCTGAATGAATGAAATATTCTTATTAAATACTTTTTTCTTTACATAGTTGAATGTGCTGACAACAAAATCACACAAAAATGATCAATGGAAATCAAATTTATCAACCCATGGAGGTCCGGATTTGGAGTCACACTCAAAATTAAAGTGGAAAACCACACTACAGGCTGATCCAACTTTGATGTAATGTCCTTAAAACAAGTCAAAATGAGGCTCAGTAGTGTGTGTGGCCTCCACGTGCCTGTATGACCTCCCTACAACGCCTGGGCATGCTCCTGATGAGGTGGCGGATGGTCTCCTGAGGGATCTCCTCCCAGACCTGGACTAAAGCATCCGCCAACTCCTGGACAGTCTGTGGTGCAACGTGGCGTTGGTGGATGGAGCGAGACATGATGTCCCAGATGTGCTCAATTGGATTCAGGTCTGGGGAACGGGCGGGCCAGTCCATAGCATCAATGCCTTCCTCTTGCAGGAACTGCTGACACTCCAGCCACATGAGGTCTAGCATTGTCTTGCATTAGGAGGAACCCAGGGCCAACCGCACCAGCATATGGTCTCACAAGGGGTCTGAGGATCTCATATCGGTACCTAATGGCAGTCAGGCTACCTCTGGCGAGCCCATGGAGGGCTGTGCGGCCCCCCAAAGAAATGCCACCCCAAACCATGACTGACCCACCGCCAAACCGGTCATGCTGGAGGATGTTGCAGGCAGCAGAACGTTCTCCACGGCGTCTCCAGACTGTCACGTCTGTCACATGTGCTCAGTGTGAACCTGCTTTCATCTGTGAAGAGCACAGGGCGCCAGTGGCGAATTTGCCAATCTTGGTGTTCTCTGGCAAATGCCAAACGTCCTGCACGGTGTTGGGCTGTAAGCACAACCCCCACCTGTGGACGTCGGGCCCTCATACCACCCTCATGGAGTCTGTTTCTGACCGTTTGAGCAGACACATGCACATTTGTGGCCTGCTGGAGGTCATTTTGCAGGGCTCTGGCAGTGCTCCTCCTTGCACAAAGGCGGAGGTAGCGGTCCTGCTGCTGGGTCGTTGCCCTCCTACGGCCTCCTCCACGTCTCCTGATGTACTGGCCTGTCTCCTGGTAGCGCCTCCATGCTCTGGACACTACGCTGACAGACACAGCAAACCTTCTTGCCACAGCTCGCATTGATGTGCCATCCTGGATGAGCTGCACTACCTGAGCCACTTGTGTGGATTGTAGACTCCGTCTCATGCTACCACTAGAGTGAAAGCACCGCCAGCATTCAAAAGTGACCAAAACATCAGCCAGGAAGCATAGGAACTGAGAAGTGGTCTGTGGTCACCACCTGCAGAACCACTCCTTTATTGGGGGTGTCTTGCTAATTGCCTATAATTTCCACCTTTTGTCTATTCCATTTGCACAACAGCATGTGAAATTTATTGTCAATCAGTGTTGCTTCCTAAGTGGACAGTTTGATTTCACAGACGTGTGATTGACTTGGAGTTACATTGTGTTGTTTAAGTGTTCCCTTTATTTTTTTGAGCAGTGTATAAGATGTGAATAGGAAACATTTCATTCCGAAGTCAGAGTGTATTTTCTCTCACCTTTAGCTCAGATATTAGCCGCCATTGATTTCAAGAAATGTTGCGTAATTTTTTACGTGGTTGCGTCATATTTCTTCGCATACTTTCCGTTGAAGCTTGCATCGATGCATGCTTCAAAATATTGTTAACCTCTACTTCCTCAGAAACCCGGGTCCGGGAGCACCCCCACCAGTAAAAAAGCTGACTAGCATAGGCTAGCATAGCGTCACAAGTAAATAGTAGCATCTAAATATCATTAAATCACAAGTCCAAGACACCAGATGAAAGATACACATCTTGGTAATCAAGCCATCATTTCTGATTTTTAAAATGTTTTACAGGGAAGACACAATATGTAAATCTATTAGCTAACCACGTTAGCAAAAGACACCATTTTTTTTACTCCACCAGTTTTTTACTCCATCAGTAGCTATCACAAATTCGACCAAATAAAGATATAAATAGCCACTAACCAAGAAACAAATTCATCAGATGACAGTCTGATAACATATTTATTGTATAGCATGTTTTGTTAGAAAAATGTGCATATTTCAGGTATAAATCATAGTTTACCATTGCAGCCACCATCACAACTCGACTAGAATAACTACAGAGAGCAACGTGTATTACCTAATTACTCATCATAAAACATTTCTTAAAAATACACAGCGTACAGGAATTGAAAGACACAGATCTTGTGAATCCAGACAATATTTCAGATTTTCTAAGTGTTTTACAGCGAAAACACAATATAGCGTTATATTAGCTTAGCACAGTAGCAAACCACACAACAGCATTGATTCCAGCCAAACATAGCGATAACGTATTCACCACCAAAATATATTAATTTTCACTAACCTTCTCAGAATTCTTCAGATGACAGTCCTGTAACATCATATTACACAATGCATATAGAGTTTGTTCGAAAATGTGCATATTTAGCGGCACAAATCGTGCTTATACAATGAAAATAGTGTCCAAATACTCAAGCAATCTGTCCGGCGCCATCTTGGAAAGACACCTATTCTTATCGAAAACTATTCATAAACTTGACTAAAAAAATACAGGTTGGACAGCAATTGAAAGACAAATTAGTTCTTAATGCAATCACTGAATTACATTTTTAAAATTAACGTTACTGTGCAATACAGGGTGCAATACAGGGTGCGATAACGCAAGGCTACACGGCAAATAATGGCGTCTTATGCATTTTACTTTTTCAACAGAACAACGAATTATCAGCATAAATAGTTCTTACTATTAGCTGAACTCCCATCAGAATCTTGGGAAAGGTGTCCTTTGGCCAAAAGAATCGTTGCTGGGTTGGAGAATGTTTTCTTCCACGTTGCAATTAGCAGTACACAATGGCATGCGAGAGAGAGATACCCAACTCAATACAACGGCAGAAAATGAAATGCCCGAAAATCGCAATATACTGACATAAACTGATATAAATCGGTTTAAAATAACAAGATTATGATGTCTTTAAAGCCTATATCGAATAAAAACAGAGCCGGATATAACTAGAAGCTAAAACGGGAGCTTCTAAAACGACATCCCAATGTCCTTAGTGCGTCAGCGCGAAGAAGCAAAAGAAGGGACACCTCGATTCCAATCAATTTATAGACTTTCTGAACTGCGTAGAGACTCCATTTCAAGGCCCTCTATTCGCTGACACCCAGGGGAAGGCGTATGCAGTGCATCTCAACCAATAGAAGACAGGCAAAGTTATACACAGGTCTGAGAACAGGTTTGGAAAAATCTGCATTCTCAACTCCACATAGGGAAATTGCTCTAAGTCCAGTTCTGTTTCACTTACAGACATAATTCAAACGGTTTTAGAAACTAGAGAGTGTTTTCTATCCAATAGTAATAATAATATGCATATTGTACGAGCAAGAATTGAGTACGAGGCAGTTTAATTTGGGAACACCAAGAAAAAAATAGTGCTAACAGCTCCCCCTATTGACAAGAAGTTTTAAACCTGGTCTTAACTTCCAATGCTCCAATCCCCCTCCACGCCACTCCACCAACCACCAAGATGCCCGGCATCAGAACATTCCAGGCATCCCCGTGATTGGCAGATAGCAGGTTGATTGGCATGTCGGACCCCGCGAACACTGGTAAGTACAACACAACCCACTAATAGCCTACCACATAACACACCGCTGTCTGTGCGGGTTGCTACAATATGTACAAATGGAGTACGCATTCGAGAAGTCCCCTCCATGCTCCGTTTCGCAAACTTTGATTTGGAATCATATTCCGACTCCAATTTACGTGCTTGGAGCACGGTAGTATGCATTTTGAGAAACACCCTAGGTGTCTCTGTTTGTGTGTGTGTGTGTGTGTGTACACCTCTCAATATCCCGTAGCTAGGCGTTGTAATCCCCGCTCGACGCTGTGTGTGTCAGCTTTAGGGGATTAACTCTCTGATGGCAGACCATTAAACCCAATGGGTAAAGAGTGGAAAGTACGGGGGGGGTGAAATGTCCTTGGCCATGGCTGTTTTGACTGAGATGCAGAGAGAGAGAGAAGAGGGATCGCTTGGGCTGCATTGCGTTGTGCTGGTGGAGTTTTACAATAGTCTGTATGGAGTGTGTTTAGAGGCTCTGGGCTCGCGCCATTCAGCCACTGCTGACCAGGCTATGCTTCGTTAAAGCTTAGCTTTCACCCCTGTCTGTCTGCCTGCCTGCCTGCCTGGACAAAACCCTATCCACCCTGTCTAGAGCACATCCACGCACATCCACGCATGCACACACAGAGAGATTCACACAATCCTCTCTCTCTCACTGACTGACGCACACACATCCCCTCTACCGCCCATACCGGTTTTGCAAACACCCGGACTCCAAACGATACCACAATCTAAAGAGCTTTCTGGGGAATGGGGGGGGTATCCATATCAGACTCCAAGAATAGGATTGTTCTGCTTTGGTTGTATCCTAAATGGCACCCTATTCCCTATATAGTGCACTACTTTTGACCAGGGCACCACTACTTTTAGATCTGCCCATAGGGCTCTGGTTGAAGGTGCACTATGTAGGGTGCATTTGGGACGCAGAGGTTGATGAGTGAGCTCTCTCTCCAGAGCTCTTAGGGCTTCGGGAGGGACTGCATTCCTGAGTGCAGTAGGAGGCCGGAGTATGCTGCTGTTGCTGCTGCTGCTGCCATTACTGTACGCCCCCCTGCTCTATGCATACTGAATACACTAGTAGCTCAGCACTAGCACAGAGCACACACAGGTTGTTGGTTATACCTCCCTGCAGAATCACACAGTATAAAGACTCTGCAGGGAGGGGAAGTGTTCTGATTGGGCAGGGGCTAAAGCAGACTTTGCTGATTGGACAACGTCAACAGACCTCGAACACAGCCCCTGTAGCCAAGACCCCAACCAGTGACCCTGTGTGTGTGTGTGTGTGCGTGCCAGTCTCTCCGATGCCAGCCTTTGCTGAGCCACATGCTGCTGGTGTGGCAGAGGGATGGTAGGTAGGGCAGCGTCGACAGTGCCAACAGGATTGGCACACTGGATGAACATGAGTTGGCATATCAGCACATACATACTGCAGTCCAGCTGAGATATGATTGTGTGTGTTTGTCTCCCAAAAGTGTTTTCTTATGTTGGGACAGGTGAACATGTCATAGAAGCACAGAAACTGTTAAGAGAGGGCAGTGTTTCCCCAAGGTGGGGAGAGGGTGCATTGCGGTCTTGGCAGAATTTTTTTAACATATTTTTTGCAGCGATGGAAATAATGAAGCCCTTCCTACTCCTCTCTGCCCCTTGCCTGGGCAGTGGTGGGCAGAGGAGAGAGAGCGGGGGCAGGTGGCCACCATCCCCTGTCAGCCGCATGCCCGCATCATCATCGTTCACCACTGAGGCATCATTCATGTTTCATCTGCTCTCAGACAAAACGCCCGCTGACACTCAGGCTGTGTCCCAAATGGCACCCTATTTCCTACATAGTGCACTACTTTTGACCAGGGCCCTATGGTCCATTTGAGACACAGATTACACTATTATGACTGCAGTGTCAGTCTGCCTGCTATAAAAAAATAGCATTTAGTGAGTTAATGACCAAAAAGAATGTATAGCAGACGGAGGGGAGAAGGAGAGAGAGTTCTGGGCTCGAGGTCCTTGTGTGTGTGAAGAGATGCGCGCCCATCAAAAGCAGACCCCTTGGCCCGGTGCCAATGCCACTTCCAGGTGACAGACTCAGGGAGGTGCCACGTTGATAAACGCCCCCGGGGAAACAACGTCCCCCTCTGCCCAGGCAAGATAAACAATAAGTAGAGAAAGGATCCGCTGACTTAAAAGGCAGAGGGAACAATAGAGAGAGATGAATATTGCTGTCACGCTTCTGTAAACCGATATTATGTTGAGAGTCAGAGGGTTTGTGTTTTGTGTCTTTTCTACTCTGTTTGGGATTTGCACTCAGTCTCTGGCTCCATGCTGGCTGTGTGTGTGTGTGTGTGTGTGTGTGTGTGTGTGTGTGTGTGTGTGTGTGTGTGTGTGTGTGTGTGTGTGTGTGTGTGTGTGTGTGTGTGTGTGTGTGTGTGTGTGTGTGTGTGTGTGTAACTCTGGGCAGAGAGCTCAACGAGGATCTGTAAAAATAATAAGAGAAAATAAAAGCAGTGGGGTGGAGGAGGAGGAGGGGAGGCAGAGCAAAAATACAAATATTTAAAGTTTGGACACACCTCATTCAAGGGTTTTTCTTTATTTTCTACATTGTATAATAACACTAATAAAGATGTCAAAACTATGAAATAACACATATGGAATCATGTAGTAACCAAAAAACTGTTAAACAAATCAACATTTTAGATTCTTTCAAGTAGCTACCCTTTGCCTTGATGACATAAAATAAACGGAACGTAATACAAAACAAGAAACACTAACAGCACACAGACATGAAACTGAAACAGAAATAATAACGCCTGGGGACGGAACCAAAGGGAGTGACATATATACAGGGAAGGTAATCAGGGAGTCCAGGTGACGTCTGATGACGTGCAGGTGTGCGTAATGATGGTGACAGGTGTGCGCCACAACGAGCAGCCTGGTGACCTAGAGGACGGCGAGGGAGCACACGTGACAGTGAGGTTCATTTATTTAAGTGGCCAGGGATGATTTCAAGTCTATGTACAGTGGCACCAAAAAGTATGTGAACCCTTTGGAATTACCTGGATTTCTAAATACATTGGTCATCAAATTTGATCTGATCTTCATCTAAGTCACAACAATAGACAAACATAGTGTGCTTAAATTAATAACACACACATTTTTGTATTTTTTGGAGTCAGGACTTAGCTAACCTGGAGTCCAATCAATGAGGAGATTGGAGATGTTGGTTAGAGCTGCCTTGCCCTATAAAAACACTCACTTAATTTGAGTTTGCTATTCACAAAAATCATTGTCTGATGTGAACCATACCTCGAACAAAAGAGATCTCAGAAGACCTAAGATTAAGAATTGTTCACTGGAAAGGGTTACAAAAGTATCTCTAAAAGCCTTGATGTTCATCAGTCCACAGTAAGACAAATTGTCTACAAATGGAGAAAGTTCAGCACTGTTGCTACTCTCCCTAGGAGTGGCCATCCTACAAAGATGACTGCAAGAGCACAGCGCAGAATGCTCAATGAGGTTATGAAGAATCCTAGAATGTCAGCTAAAGACTTACAGAAATCTCTGGAACATGCTAACATCTCTGTTGACGAGTCTGCGATACGTAAAACACTAAACAAGAATGGTGTTCATGTTAGGACACCACGGAAGAAGCCACTGCTGTCCAAAAAAAAACATTGCTGCACGTCTGAAATTTGTAAAAGTGCACCTGGATGTTCCACAGCGCTACTGGCAAAATATTCTGTGGACGGATTAAACTACAGTTGGGTTGTTTGGAAGGAAGACACAACACTATCTGTGTGTGTTCGTTCTATCATCCCAGCTGTAAAGTATGGTGGAGGGAGCATCATGGTTTGGGTCTGCTTTGCTGCCTCAGGGCCTGGACAGCTTGCTATCATCGAGGGGAAAAATGAATTCCCAAATTTATGAAAACATTTTGCAGGAGAATGTTAGGCTATCTGTCCGCCAATTGAAGCTCAACAGAAGTTGGGTGATGCAACAGGACAACGACCCAAAACACAGAAGTAAATCAACAACAGAATGGCTTCAACAGAAGAAAATATGCCTTCTGGAGTGGCCCAGTCAGAGTCCTGACCTCAACCTGATTGAGATGCTGTGGCATGACCTCGAGAGCAGTTCACACCAGACATCCCAAGAATATTGCTGAACTAAAACAGTTTTGTAAAGAGGAATGGTCCAAAATTCCTCCTGACCGTTGTACAGGTCTGATCTGCAACTACGGAAAACGTTTGGTTGAGGTTATTGCTGCCAAAGGAGTGTCAACCAGTTATTAAATCCAAGGGTTCACGTACTTTTCCCACCCTGCACTATGAATGTTTACACGGTGTGTTCAATAAAGACATGAAAACGTATAATTGTTTGAGTGTTATTAGTTTAAGCAGACTGTGTCTGTCTATTGTTTTGACCTAGATGATCAGATCAAATTTTATGACCAATTTATGCAGAAATCCAAGTATTTTCAAAGGGTTCACATACTTTTTCTTGCCACTGTATATATGGCAGCAGCCTTTAATGTGCTAGTGATGGCTATTTAACAGTCTGATGGCCTTGAGATAAAGTTGTTTTTCAGTCTGTCAGTCCCAGCTTTGATGCACCTGTACTGACCTCGCCTTCTGGATGATAGCGAGGTGAACAGGCAGTGGCTCGGGTGGTTGTTGTCCTTGATGATCTTTTTGGCCTTCCTGTGACATTGGGTGCTGTAGGTGTCCTGGAGGGCAGGTAGTTTGCCCCCGGTGATGCATTGGGTAGACCACACCACCCTCTGGAGAGCCTTGCGTTTGAGTGTGGTGCAGTTGCCGTGCCAGGCGGTGATACAGCCCGACAGGATGCTCTCAATTGTGCATCTGTAAAGGTTTGTGAGGGTTTTAGGTGCCAAGCCAAATTTGTTCAGCCTCCTGAGGTTGAAGAGGCGCTGTTGCGCCTTCTTCACCACACTGTCTCTGTGGGTGGACCATTTCAGTTTGTCAGTGATGTGTACGCCGAGGAACTTGAAGCTTTCCACCTTCTCCACTGCGGTCTCCTCGATGTGGATAGAGGGGTGCTCCCTCTAATGTTTCCTGAAGTCCAGGATCAGCTCCTTTGTTTTGTTGATGTTGGTTGAGAGGTTATTTTCCTGGCACCACACTCCCAGTGCCCTCACCTCCTCTCTGTAGGCTGTCTCGTCATTGTTGGTAATCAAGCCTACTACTGTTGTGCCGTCTGCAAACTTGATGATTAATTTGGAGGCATGCGTGGCCACGCAGTCATGGGTGAACAGGGAGTACAGGAGGGGGCTGAGCACGCATCCTTGTGGGGCCCCAGTGTTGAGGACCAGCAAAGTAGAGGTGTTGTTTCCTACCTTCACCACCTGGGGGGCGGCCCGTTAGGAAGTCCAGGACCCAGTTGCACAGGCTGGGGTTCAGACCCAGGGTCTCGAGCTTAATGATGAGCTTGGAGGGTACTATAGTGTTGAATGCTGAGCTGTAGTCAATAAACAGCATTCTTACATAGGTATTCCTCTTTTCCAGGTCGGATGTAATACAGTATGTAAGCCGACATGGATAAACGGCTATGCTAAGCAAATAAATGCTAATGCGTACGGCGGCGACGAGATCACCGTTATGCACATAATCCTGGTGGCATGTTTTACTTTGTTCATCGTTGTATTCTTTCACACCGCGTGTGTTGCTTTGGAACAATATGCCTGCGTCCCAAATGGCACCCATGGTCCTGGTCAGAAGTAGTGCTCTGTGAAGGTAATGGGGTACCATTTGGGATGAAGCCTATGACTTTCAGTATCAAGATAATGACGTCAGAAAGATGTGGGGTGAGATTGAAGTGTATTAGCAGTGACACATACAGTAAATTTTCCTCCAAAGCTTTTCTCTTTCTCTCCTTCCCTCTCTCATTCCCTGCCGTCTTCCCAGGTGAATTCCCATTCAATCAGTGCAGAGGATAACGCTTTAGCCGTGCCGCATAGTGCACCACTTTTGACCAGAACCCTATGGGCCCTGTTCAAAAGTAGTGCACTATAAAGGGAACAGGGTGCCATTTGAGACGCAGGAGAGAGAGAGCTTGGCTTTCCTCGCTGACCCCTAACAGTCTGGTTCTCATTACTGTTCTGTTCTCCTGGATGGAAAAAGACAAAGCGCACCCCCAGAATTGTGCTCGCTAGTCGTTCCCTGCTACTTGTTGTACTTGTAAAAGCTCCTTCCGCTACTTCTTACCTCTACAGTTGTTGTTTACGTTTGTTTTGACGTTTTTGTCATTTTAGCAGACTTATCCAGCACGACTAACAGGAGCAATTAGGGTTAAGTGCCTTGCTCAAGGGCACGTCGGCAGATTTTCACCTAGCCGGCTTGGGGATTCTAACCACTAAGCTTACCTGCCTGCTGTTGTTGCTATTGTAGATATTACTATGGTACTGCAACTGTACTATACTGTAGTTAGTTGCTCTGCCACAGTTGCTATACAGATGATTGAACTCTAGTTGTTGTTTTCAGCGTAGTTGTGGTTGTTCTAAGACTAGTTGTAACTGTCGTTGTCCTTTGTTATAGGGCTGATATAACAGTAGTTATTGCTGTAGCGGTGCAGTACACTCGTTGTCACTGTAGTGTTGATGGTTGCAGTAGCACTCGTCTCCAGACCCCTAGCTGCACTGAGTAACAGCCAAGTCTGTCCCAGGTAGGAGGTCTGCTCTGCACTGGGGATCTGGGCAGCGTCCCAAATGACATCCCATTACCTATAAAGTAGGTCACAAGTAGTGCACTAAATAGGGAATAGGGTGCATATTTGGGTCTGGGTCCCACTGGTACTGTAAAGTAGGTCAGAGGGGCTGATTTTTGGACCGAGCCCCTGTTCCAACCCCCTGTTCTCTATTTTAGGCCTCCACGCCCCTTCCATTCTGTACCCCGTGTCTCACAGCATGCTCTAAATTGGCCGCTTTGTCTTCCTGCTCCCAGCTGATTAGCGGGGAACATGGCATAAGTTTAGATCCCTAGAAGAAACATTTGACTCGATGTCGGACTGAGAAAGAGAGGGGGGGCAGAGAGAGAAGCTGATATTGATACGAGAGCGTATCCTTGGAGGGAATGAGAGAGATGGGGGGGGGGGAGAAAGAAGTAAAGAAAAGAGAGAGAGTTAGTACAGTGAAGTGAAGACAAGGCCTTGTAATCTGTGTGAGCTGTGTGTTGTGTGATTCCAGCAGGGTCGGGTGAGGAGGAGGGGAGAAGGGGAGGGGGGGGTGAACTGCCACGTGGGTGGATTAATTAATGAGACCCTGCCTTCTTTCTGACAGTAGGGTTTGTGTGTCTCCGCTCTACCGATAGCTGGATATTTGTGTCTCTTTCTGTTTCTCTCTCTCTGAGATCTAGTAGTGCGTCCCATATGGCACCCTATTCCCTAGTGCGCTACTTTCGACTAGGGCCCATAGGGAATAGATAGCTAATCGGGACACAGCCCGAGTGGTGCATATCTGATCACAGCACTGAGCTGGGCTGAGTTGGGTTTACGTTACCCCTCGGTGAGCTCATACATGCCTAATGTCTTCATGTTTACCATGGGGTAGAAAGGCAGGGTGGACAGGCAGGCGGACAGACAGGCTGACAGACAGACATGGTGGTGATCCCTGCCTGTCTGCTTCTCAGATCAACACCTCGTCACTACACTACCACCACCTTCCAGCCTCTTGACCATGTCTGCTCTCCTCTCCTCTTTTCCTTCTGATGATTGTGATCTGTGGTTCTCTCCCTCTCCTCCTCCCCCCTGGAGGACGGCTGGGCTGGGGAGCTAGGGAGAGAGAGAGAGACAGAGAGAGAGGTTCACATATCTAGGGGAAGGGAGGGGAGGAAGAGACTTGCATGAGAGAGAGAGAGAGAGAGAGAGAGCGGAAACTTTTGACATCCTCTGTTTTCACCAACCCTCCTCCCCTGTTCCTCTGTTACCCCCTGTCCAGGACTTTAATTCTCCACTCGACACTTTAATGGTTTCCTTCCATAAACAAACGCTCAGCGAGTTCCCTGATATACATCTCAGGGTTAGGGCGCCACCTGGAGGGCATCACAGAGAGGCTGGTTTATCTGACGTACGCGCACACATACACAACCGCACACACACGCACCCCAGGTCTATACATCTATCACACACTCCTTCAAAGGCCCCTTAGAGTAAACACAAATATAAACAGGGATTTACAATCAGTGCTATTATGACTCTCTCTTTCTCATACACACACACACACACACACACCACTCTCACAAAAAAAGTATTGATCTGTGCATTCTGCTGTTTGTGCATGTTTTATTGTGGGCTCAGCACTAGATGGCAATGGCAGAGTACTGTACTGACTGTACTGTACTGTAGACCTTAGATCACTACAGCCTTCCCCCCTCTGCCCTCTGCTAGCAGAGCAGCTGTAGTTTGTTGTACACCCTAGTCATCACTGTTACAGGTTGGCTCCAAGTCAGAGTCAAACCTCTCTGCAACGTTTTACTGTCGACATATGAGGGAATACAGTGTGTTCCAGAGAAAAAGACTACTTTCTCTGTAAAGGAAAGAAAAAGGGTAGAGAAAGAAAAGAGAGAGCTAGAGAGATAGACACGTGTCTTCACCTGGCAAGGCTATCTTGCTGTTTTATTCAAGGCTCTGTTTCAGAGAACACGGGCGAATTGTGCTATATCCGGCAATAGAGGTTTTACCGAGAATGTGATCGCAGGGGAGGAAGGCTGTGGGTTTGAAGACTGTAGAGCAGAGGTTTGTGTGTGGGTGTGTGTGTGTGTGCCTGTGTGTATGTACAGTGGCAGTCAAAAGGTTGGACACACCTACTCATTCAATGGTTTTTGTTGAATTTCTCTTTAAAACATCAAAACTATGAAATAACACATGGAATCATGTAATAACAAAAAAAGTGCTAAACCAATGAAAATATATTTTTATATTCTATAAAGTAGCCACCATTTGCCTTGATGACAGCTTTGCACACTCTTGGCATTGTCTCAACCAGCTTCATGAGGTAGTCACCTGGAATGCATTTCAATTAACAGGTGTGCCTTGTTAAAAGTTAATTTGTGGCATTTCTTTCCTTCTTAATGCGTTTGAGCCAATCACTTGTGTTGTGACAAGGTAGGGGTGGTATACAGAAGATAGCCCTATTTGGTAAAAGACCAAGTCCATATTATGTCAAGAACAGCTCAAATAAGCAAAGAGAAATGACAGTCCCTCCTTACTTTAAGACATGAAGGTCAGTCAATCCGGAACATTTCAAGACCTTTGAAAGTTTCTTTAAGTGCAGTCGCAAAAACCATCAAGCGCTATGGTGAAACTGGCTCTCATGATGACCACCACAGGAAAGGAAGACCCAGAGTTACCTCTGCTGCAGAGGATAAGTTCATTAGAGTTACCAGCCTCAGAAATCACCAATTAACTGCACCTCAGATTTGCACCTCAAAGAGTTCAAGTAACAGACACATCTCAACATCAACTGTTCATTATCTCAACATCTCAACATCAACTGTTCAGAGGAGACTGCGTGAATCAGGCCTTCATTGTCGAATTGCTGCAAAGAAACCACTACTAAAGGACACCAATAAGAAGAAAATACGTTCTTGGGCCAGGAAACACGAGCAATGGACATTAGAACGGTGGAAATCTGTCCTTTGGTCTGATGCAGTGGCGAGTTTAGCATGTAAATCTTGGTGGGGTAAAAAATAATAAGTGGGATGCATGCCAGTGTAACGGATGTGAAATGGCTAGCTAGTTAGCGGGTACGCGCTACTAGCATTTCAATCAGTTACGTCGCTTGCTCTGAGACTTAAGTAGGGTTTCCCCTTGCTCTGCAAGGGCCGTGGCCTTTGTGGAGCGATGGGTAACGACGCTTCGTGGGCGACCGTTGTTGATGTGTGCAGAGGGTCCCTGGTTCGAGCCCGGGTATGGGCGAGGGGACGGACTAAAGTTATACTGTTACATTGGTGCCGTGACCCGGATCACTGGTTGCTGCGGAAAAGGAGGAGGTTGAAAGGGGGGGTGAGTGTAACGGATGTGAAATGGCTAGCTAGTTAGCGGGTACGCGCTAGTAGCGTTTCAATCAGTTACGTCACTTGCTCTGAAACCTAGAAGTAGTGTTTCCCCTTGCTCTGCAAGGGCCGCGGCTTTTGTGGAGCGATGGGTAGCGACGCTTCGTGGGTGTCAGTTGTTGATGTGTGCAGAGGGTCCCTGGTTCGCGCCGTGTTGGGGCGAGGGGACGGTTTAAAGTTATACTGTTACATTGATGCTGTTGACCCGGATCACTGGTTGCTGCGGAAAAGGAGGAGGTTGAAAGGGGGGGTGAGTGTAACAGATGTGAAATGGCTAGCTAGTTAGCGGGTACGCGCTACTAGCATTTCAATCAGTTACGTCGCTTGCTCTGAGACTTAAGTAGGGTTTCCCCTTGCTCTGCAAGGGCCGTGGCCTTTGTGGAGCGATGGGTAACGACGCTTCGTGGGCGACCGTTGTTGATGCGTGCAGAGGGTCCCTGGTTCGAGCCCGGGTATGGGCGAGGGGACGGACTAAAGTTATACTGTTACACCAGCAAAGCCACTACTCAACACTAAACAATACATACATTTCACGATAACGGTGACAAACGGTGCCCACAAACTGTTAGGGCCTACGTAAAGCTGTCCCAACATCTTCCCAATGCTACACCTGAGCCTTGTCTGGCAGCGAAACAGTTCATTCAGCCTCATTTACGACCTTTTAAAAAAACATAGCTGATATGGCTGACTCGCTTAAACTAATGTGGCTTCTAATGACAATTGAGATGTACAAACTATGGCATAAGGGGACGACAAGCGGAAAAGATGCAATACGTAATTTTGATTAAGATATTAATGAGTGCAGTCAATATAACTATTTGTTTAGCACTTTTGAAATGTACAGCGACAGAATTCAGAACATGGGCCGTTCTTACAGTGTTCTCCCTGTACACCAAGTCAGAACCGTAGGATGAATAAAGGGGGCATATAAGCAGACAATGAAAGCTCTTACAAAATCTGATGATTACATTTCTCTAAAACAGGTTATAGGCTACATGTGCACCACCAAGTCAGAACAGAAGGTGAAATTAAGAGGGGTAAATAGACCAAATTATTAGTGTGAGGCACATGGGCTACTAACAGCTTACTACACAGCATACACTTAGTATTACTTTCTTAGCTACAGTATACATATCTCCCTGGTGTATTACATCATTTATGCAGCAGCATACATTACATTTTTGGACTCACCTTGTTGTGCTTTGCTCACTTGAACAGGAAGATGGCCCTTCGTGGGTAAATGTTGTCATCAAAGTGTGGCCTTCTCTGGATTTATGGTGCTTTCAAGACAACTGGGAACTCTGAAAAAAAACAAGGTCGATTCATAATGACATCATTGATCTTCAGGTTGTAGCTCTAGAAAGAGGCACGAGTTCCCGATTTTTACAATTCAGAGTTGGATGACCTTTCAAAACGTATTTCCCTGTCGGAGCTCGTTTTTTCCCCCGAATTCCCAGTTGTCTTGAACTCACTGAAGTCAAGTTTCCGCAGTTCCGAGTAAACAGTTTTTGAGCACGGCTCAAATCATGCTTCATTGACAGCATGGCCAATGTTGAATGTTTATCATTTTAAACTTGGAAAAGAGACACTTAATCCCAGATTTGAGATTACTGACAGAGAGAGCCCAGCAGAGGTAGAAAGTGGTTAAAAGAAGAAAAGGCGCTAGAAAGAACCAGAGCACCCCGATTTTATTTCTCCCGATTGGTCGCACCTCAGGCAGCTGACTGCTGATTGCTTTGCAATGCTTGCAGTTAGCCACTGTCACTGATTCCTTCCAAAGCACTCATTGTTGAATTTGCGATTTCCAGCTTGTTGTGTAATGTTTGTGTCCAATGGCCGATGAGCACTGACACGTTTTATCTATAATTTCTCTTCATTATTTCTCTTCATATGACAAGGATTAAAAAGGATTTGCCAGTAGATTGTCGACTTGATTCATGATGATGACCGCTAGCTAAGATTTTGAAAGTATGATGTTGACAGTCCAATCAAAGTGCCCAATGAACTTGAGCCTTCTTGGATGGGCACTTCTAATGTAACTATATGGCAGCACCCAAGGGTGCTAAAAATGTGAGGCTCAAAAAAGGTGGGGCTCCGCACCACCTGCCCTGAATGATGGGTCACCACTGGTCTGATGAGTCCAAATATTGAGATTTTTGATTCCAACCGCCGTGTCTTTGTGAGACGCAGAGTAGGTGAACGGATGATCTCTGTATGTGTGGTTCCCACCTTGAAGCATGGAGGAGGAGTGATGGTGTGGGGGTGCTTTGCTGGTGACACTGTCTGTGATTTATTTAGAATCCAAGGCACACTTAACCAACATGGCTATCACAGCATTCTGCAGCGATACGCCATCCCATCTGGTTTGTGCTTAGTGGGACTATCATTTCAACAGGACAATGACCCAAAAGACACCTCCAGGCTGTGTAAGGGCTATTTGACCAAGATGGAGAGTGATGGAGTGCAGCATCAGATAACCTGGCCTCCACAATCACCTGACCTCAACCCAATTGAGATGGTTTGGGATGAGTTGAACCGCAGAGTGAAGGAAAAGCAGCGAACAAGTGCTCAGCATGTGGGAACTCCTTCAAGACTATTGGAAAAGCATTCCAGGTGACTACCTCATCAATCAATCAAATGTATTTATAAAGCCCTTTTTACATCAGCTGATGTCACAAAGTGCTATACAGAAACACAGCCTTATCCCCTAACAGCAATCAATGCAGATGTAGAAGCACAGTGGCTAGGAAAACTCCCTAGAAAGGAAGCTGGTTGAGAGAATGCCAAGCTGTCATCAAGGCAAAGGGTGGCTACTTTGAAGAATCTAAAATCTTAAATATATTTAGATTTGTTAAACACTTTTTTTTGTTACTACATGATTCCATATGTGTTATTTCATAGTTTTGACGTCTTCACTATTATTATACAATGTAGAAAATAGTACAAATTACAAAAAACCCTTGAATGAGTAGGTGTGTCCAAACTTTTGACTGGTACTGTATGCGTGTGTGTGTGTGTGTGTGTGTGTGTGTGTGTGTGTTTACACCTGTGTGCGTGCATGCATGTGTCCCAACACCTCACCATGCACAACAGAAATTTGTTCCATTTGTGGTGTAGAACAGCAGCCAGCATCAAACTGAGAAGTTACAGGTTTTAACCATCTTTGACTAAAGGTAAAACCTAACTCAAACTGAAACTTGATCTCAAACAAACTCAAACTTAACTTGTGGAAAGTAAGCTCTTCTCTTCCCATCTGTTAATAGTGTTACAAATAGCTCCTGTGTGGCTCAGCTGGTAGAGAATGGTGCAAGGTGGGTGGGTTCGATTCCTGCTGGGGCCACCCATCTGTAAAATGTATGCACGAATGACTGAATTGTTTTGTATAAAAGCATCTTCTAAATGGCATATATTATGAATATACTACTGTTATAATAATACTATTACAGTATTCCAGTATATTATGTGTGAAAGACATTATCTAAGCAAATACGTTACAAAGTAAACATACTCGAGTGGCAGGGAGAGAGTGTGAGGGAGAGAGAGTTGAGATGGAGAAAGAGCAGGAGCAAGGGAAAGAGAAAGAGGGCGAGAGAGAGAGCGAAAGAAAGACGGGAAGAGAGAGTGAGAGCGGGACCTTCTGTGCCTCTGCTGTGCCTGTCAGATACTCAGGGCAGAAGTTTTCTGCTGGTAATTCCCGGCTCTGAGTGACAGCATCCTGTTGCGGTCGTCATGACAACGGCGGAATGTTTTCACCATGTCAACCCCAGCCCCCCTTGCCACAACAAACCACCATGGGATGACTCACACACACTGGCTCTAGGTTCCAAATGGCACCATATTCACTACATAGTGTGTTGCTTTTGTCAAAAGTAGTGCACTATACGGTATAGGGAACAGGGTGCCATTTGTGACAGAACCTGGAGCTTAATGTCACTGCAGAGCCTTGAGTCTGTAGACTCCAGCCAGCGGGCACATGGTTGCCATGGTTGTGGTTTTCCCGCCAAATTGGGCAAGTTTGAAAACGATGTCGCATGTGAAATTGTATTGGTCGCTGGTGGCGTGTTTTTGGGCTACTTCTAAATTGCACGGTGGCCGCCATGTAATTTCTCTTCAAATATATATATATATTATATATCTATCTATCTATTATATATATTCCCATCTTTCTTTCACTCACTCACACTCACTCATAGATATATATATAGATATATATTTCACTGTGCTCTGCTGCTCCTGACTCAGACAGTGAGCAGGCGGTTAGTGAGTGAGTAACAGGCTGACTGCGACGTGAGCGTTGCAAAATAAATGTAGAAATCTATATTAAATTGTTGCTCCCATACTGCTCGCGCGCACCAGCGAGCATCTGCGTTACCAAGGGCTAAATTAGAAGTCAGTTCTATTTGTGACGCAGATCGCGCTGCAAGTCCTGCCTCTCCCATCTCCTCATTGATTTATAGAAGCAGGTACCCACGTGCCATCTCCTCATTGGTTATACCCACGTGGGTGACTGAAAGACGAACGAGGTCAGTGGCGGTAATGCACCTAATTTATGAAAGTTGCCAATCGCAATATAAAGTCAAGAGAAGAAAAAGCCTGGAAGGAAGAGAGATGACTAGAAACTATTCGGTTGACCGTTTTATGTGTGGATTAATTGGCGGAGTAGAGGACCTTGTGCATTTCAGGTAAAATAACAACTCAATGTTTATATCCCAGGACAAATTAGCTAGCAACAGCAAGCTACCTAAATAGGACAAATTAGCTAGCAAGTGAAAGCTAACTAGCTAAATTGCCATAAATGTTTAATTATTTTAATATGATTGGTTCAGAGTCTGTTTTGATATTTTAACCTGCGTGTTGTGATCGCGTTTGGTATTGGGGGACAAAATACATTTATGCTCGTTGCAACACGTGAGCAGTGTGGGTGCAATATTGAATAATATAGATTTCTATATTTTTTTTGCAACGCTCGCGCACGCTTTTTCAGCCTGTAATGTCGACTTTTCTTATGGATAACTGTATCAAGCGAAGGGTTTTACTCATGTTCACTTCTAGGGTCTGGATTTGACTAATGTTCAGATCTAGAGCCTGGAGTGCTGCGCAAGTGGAAATTTGAAATGGAAGTTATTAAACACCCTCGCGGACTTCTGTTATGGGAAAGAATCCACTATGAAAATGACATGAAATGTGGAGAATGATAGGGTACATTTGCATCTGTTGGCAAATGTAGGCTATTAATTTCTATGCCATACAGTTGAAGTCGGAAGTTTACATACACCTTAGCCAAATACATTTCAACTCAGTTTTCCTGACAATTCCTGACATTTAATCTGAGCAAAAATTCCCTGTCTTAGGTCAGTTAGGATCACCACTTTATTTTAAGAATGTGAAATGTCAGAATAATAGTAGAGAGAATTATTTATTTCAGCTTTTATTTCTTTCATCACATTCCCAGTGGGTCAGAAATTTACATACACTCAATAAGTATTTGGTAGCATTGCTTTTAAATTGTTTAACTTGGGTCAAACGTTTCGGGTAGCCTTCCACAAGCTTCCCACAATAAGTTGGGTGAATTTTGGCCCATCCCTCCTGACAGAGCTGGTGTAACTGAGTCAGTTTTGTAGGCCTCCTTGCTCACACACGCTTTTTCAGTTCTGCCCACACATTTTCTATAGGATTGAGGGCAGGGCATTGTGATGGCCACTCCAATACCTTGACTTTGTTGTCCTTAAGCCATTTTGCCACAACTTTGGAAGTATGCTTGGGGTCATTATCCATTTGGAAGACCCATTTGAGACTATAACTTAAAGCTATAACTTCCTGACTGATGTCTTGAGATGTTGCTTCAATATATCCACATAATTTCCCTTCCTCATGATGCCATCTATTTTGTGAAGTGCACCAGTCCCTCCTGCAGCAAAGCACCCCCACAACATGATGCTGCCACCCCCGTACTTCACTGTTGGGATGGTGTTCTTCGGCTTGCAAGCCTCCCCTTTTTTCCCTCCAAACATAACGATGGTTTATTATGGCCAAACAGTTCTATTTTTGTTTCATCAGACCAGAGGACATTTCTCAAAAAAGTACGATCTTTGTCCCCATGTGCAGTTGCAAACCATACTCTGGCTCTTTTATGGCGGTTTTGGAGCAGTGGCTTCTTCCTTGCTGAGCGGCCTTTCAGGTTATGTTGATATAGGACTCGTTTTACTGTGGATATAGATACTTTTGTACCTGTTTCCTCCAGCATCTTCACAAGGTCCTTTGCTGTTGTTCTGGGATTGATTTGCACTTTTCGCACCAAAGTACGTTCATCTCAAGGAGACAGAACGCGTCTCCTTCCGGCTGCGTGGTCCCATGGTGTTTATACTTGTGTACTATTGTTTGTACAGATGAACGTGGTAACTTCAGGCATTTGGAAATTGCTCCCAAGGATGAACCAGACTTGTGGAGGTCTACTTTTTCTATTTTTTATCTGAGGTCTTGGCTGATTTCTTTTGATTCTCCCATGATGTCAAGCAAAGAGGCACTGGGTTTGAAGGTAGGCCTTGAAATACATACACAGGTACACCTCCAATTGACTCATTATGTCAATTAGCATATCCGAAGCTTCTAAAGCCATGACATAATTTTCTGGAACTTTCCAAGCTGTTTAAAGGCACAGTCAACTTAGTGTATGTAAACTTCTGACCCACTGGAATTGTGATACAGTAAATTATAAGTGAAATAATCTGTCTGGAAACATTTGTTGGACAAATTACCGGTGTCATGCGCAAAGTAGACTGACTTGCCAAAACTATAGTTTGTTAGCAAGAAATTTGTGGAGTGGTTGAAAAACAAGTTTTAATGACTCCAACCTAAGTGTATGTAAACTTCCGACTTCAACTGTATGTTGAAATTACGATATCACTGGAGTCATTGCAAATCAATTTGTGCCACTTGTGTAGTCTACCTGGAGCTTTAACTCAGTTTGTTGTTGTAGCCTTTTGTTATTATGCAATTAATTAATGGTCATGTTTAGTTAATTAGATAGAAAGTTATCAATTGTGATCATGGTCACAGCTCTATTATAAATGTATAATGTTCCACATTTAATGTCAGTTCCATTGTGGATGTTTCCCTGAAATTAGATGTTGGCCTATAGGGGGCTATAGGCTACCTGCATCTAGCTCAGTAAACCATGGCAAAGTTGAATTGCAATTTATAAACCCATATTTTAGTCAGTAGCTTATGCCTATTGAAAAAAACAAGTCAATCTCGCAAATAGCCAATTGAAAAAAAAATTTGTCTTAACATCTGCCACATAATAACGACATAATTGCTAGAAAATAGCCTAACATTAGTTTTGTGAAGTTCGTCCAAGTGTTTCTTGCACTGAGGTCCTCTGTCCAACTTTCATCACTTAAACTCTCCTGTCGTATTTACGTGTAGTTTTGCACATGTGCAAACGGGATTTATTTACAATTATAAACTTGGTGGTTTGAGACCTGAATGCTGATTGGTTGAAAGCCATGGTATATCAGACCATGTACCACGGGAATGACAACAAAAAAAGTTTTTACTGTTCTAATTACATTGGTACCCAGTTTATAATAGCAATAAAGCCGATCCCAGGCTGTATCGCAACCGGCTGTGACCGGGAGACCCATGAGGCGGCACACAAGTGGCCCAGCATCGTCCGTGTTAGGGTAGGGTTTGGCCGGCCGGGTTGTCCTTGTCCCATCGCGCACTAGCGACTCCTGTGGCGGGCCAGGCGCAATTCACACTGACACGGTCGCCAGGTGTACGTTGTTTCCTCCGACACATTGGTGCGGATGGCTTCCGGGTTAAGCGAGCATTGTGTCAAGAAGCAGTGCTGCTTGGTGGGGTTGTGTTTCGGAGGACACATGGCTCTCGACCTTCGCCTCTCCTGAGTCCGTGTGGGAGTTGCAGCGATGGGACAAGACTGTAACTACCAATTGGATATCACGAAATTAGAGAGAAAATAAATAATAGCAATAAGGAACCTCAGGGGTTTGTGGTATATGCCACGGCTAAGGGCTATGTCCCAAGAACAGCCCTTAGCTGTGGTATACTGGCCATATACCACACCTCCTCGGGCCTTATTGCTTAATCATAGCAGTCAAAACAAGTTAAATCGACATCCACTGATGGAAAATGATCTAGAGAGTTTAATAAGGGTGATTTATATTTTCACAACCAAATTGTGGTTCTTAGCCTACATCATTAAAAATGACATCGATATTCCTTCGTAATTTGCTCAATAACGTTATGTAAAAAAAGGGTTTATTGGATAAGTGTGGCAACTCCTCTCTTGCTGCAAACACATTTCTTTTAGCTAGTTATTTTTGACCCAGCGTGTCAGTTCAGAAGACTGGAGGCGTGGTTTAGTAGGGCCGAGGCTTTCAGATAGTTATTTTTGGCCACCTGTGAGAGTAAATGTCATTCCAGTTAATCTGTTCTGTTGTTTTGTCAACATGTTTAAGGTTGAGCACTGACACTTTTGTAGCTTAATGAGTCTTACACAAGTTGAGTTCCTGAAGTGCCTATGCGTATCCCAATGTTGGAATAGTTATCACTTTGTTATGGTATTAAAATAATAACGTTATTGATTATATATAAAAATATGCAATGTGATAAAATAATGCAGTGTACAAACATAACAAAATGAACAGGAATGACATTTTAATCTCACGGGTGGCCAACAATACCCATCTGAACGCCACACCTCCAATAAGCCACTCCTCCGGACAATAACCATAAAAAAATTATACGCACATCCTTAAAAACTTAGGTGGTGGGCTAATAAAGAATACTTGTAAAGAACAGGAAGGACCACACACTGTTTATGCTCCCAATTCACTGCTTTATTGACAATGTTTAGAACCGAAATGGATCTTAGTCCGGGACAAACAGACCGAGTGCTCACATCCCAAAATATACACATTTCACTTCACATGACCATTACGCACATGACACATGGAGGGTGTGGAAACAATTCAATTAACTTTTGCGCATAGTCAATCATAATCAACTACAGCGGTATATAATCATAAAGGATTATATACCTACAAATAAGTCCACGTTAAAGTCAGGCAACAGTAAAAAAAAAAAAATGAATAATATGTATGTACAAAATATGTTGGAAACTGTTGGAATGCCCGCCCAGATGACCATGACACGCAGGATGTACGGTGGCCGTAGATATACTGTAATAGCAGAGACCCATTTCAAAAACAACTTGTGTACCTCTAATCATTTGGTATCAATGAGATGAGCACATGCAGCAGTTACAGAAAATCTAATATGCACATACAGTATGTACATAAAGGACCAAATGGAGACATGGATGGGCAGACAAATCAACGTAACAGATTCATGTCAGAAATGGTCTGATATCAAACTCTTGGTTCAGATCTTTAGGAGACATGGCGGACAAACGGTGACTCCAATACAGTTCTCTTTACAGTCATAGATTATCAGTATCCCCCCCCCCCCCCCCCCCTCCTAGGGGTCTTAACATGTTCGATACCGATGTACAGCATCTCTAAGAGCTGATGTCGTGACGAGCCTCTATGAAATGCGCAGCCACAGGGTTTCTCTGGTCAAGAGTCCTGATATTACTCCTGTGTTCCGCTATTCTCGTTTTTTAGAGCTCGTTTCGTTTTTCCTACATAGCATAGACCACACATACACTCGATCAGGTATACCACATTGTTTGTAGAGCACGTAATGATGCACTTAATCTTAAATGGCGATTGAACATTGTGCATTTGTTCGTAAAGTTACACTGGGTACATCGGCCACATCAGTAATAGGAAGGTGCGACGTGGTACCGGTTGAAGATCAGACCTCACCACCATTTGGCTGATCTTGGGGGCGCATGTGAAGACTTGCAGCGGGGGTTCTTTAAACTTATTTTCCAGGTGTGGAACAATGCTCAAGATCTGGCAGTGTTTTCTAATGACAGGGTCGAACTGTTTGCGAAGTGGGGAGTACTGAAGGAAGCATTGAACTTGGTTTGAGCGTGAGGCTGTAATCCTGGGTCATATTTTTGTAGCCGTCCCTCGCATCATGCAGCCCCTCCCTAGTGGCGCAGCGGTCTAAGGCACTGCATCTCAGTGCTTGAGGAGTCACTACAGACACCCTGGTTCGATTCCAGGCTGTATCACAACCGGCCGTGATCGGGAGTCCCATAGGGCAGCTCACAATTGGCCCAGCGTTGTCCGGGTTTGGCCGGTGTAGGCCGTCATTGTAAATAAGAATTTGTTCTTAACTGACTTGCCTAGTTAAATAAAGGTTAAATAAAAATAAAATGCAGATCTGATTGAATCCTGACCTTATATTTTGGGTTCTGATGGGGTACAACAGTTGAACTAAGCTCATGAGGCATTTCTAAGTTATATTTGGGTATATATCAGGGCTCTCCAACCCTGTTCCTGGAGAGCTACCATTCTGTAGGTTTTCACTCCAACCACAAGCCCTAGTATAGATCAATAAAAAGGTGTTAAAAAGATGTACCAATTGCAGATTGCCCCTTTATGGTCAAAACAGGGGCTGTGTCTAAAATGACATGAAGATGATGTCATTTAGGAGAAGGGCAGGGTTGATGTTTAGCTGGACACAGGTTTATGAGCAGTGGGGGTGTGTGAAGTGTCCATCCACACGCCATAGTTCATTTGACTCATCGTGGTCCCAATGCCCCCCTCTCCCCCTGTACCCCGCTGTCCCCTGGGGCCACGTCTGCTCCTGGGGGGGCCCTCGAGCCCCGGGAATCCTGGTGACACAACCTGGCCACTTCTCCCTGCAACAGCAGACACATACAGTATCAAATAGTATCTTATCTTTAAGTTGTATTCACTGTATGAATGCTATATTTAAGCAATAAGGCACGAGAGGGTGTGGTATATGGCTAATATACCACGGCTAAGGCCTGTTCTTAAGCACGACCCAACGCAGAGTGCATTATAATAATAATTCAGATATTCCCAAACTGGGGTACGTGCAATGCCGTCAGGAGTACGCCAAATAAAAATGGGATTCACATTTCCAACGGGGCTATACATTTGGGTGAGTTTTTCTTCCTCGCCTGAGTAGCCTCGTTTCACTGCCAAAAATAAAATGAAACCATCTCGTGTTCAGCGAAATAACAACACAATGTCAAATACAGGTTGCCTAGTCAAATAATTAACATCCAATCGCATTAACCGTTACTCTCTCACGGGAATTCCACTAACGGTCTGTATGTAGCCAAACGTAGCTGCTGCTCATGTTGGTATCTGTACTGATGGAGCAAAAGCCATGACAGTTTTCTTGACAGTTTGACAGTTTTCTTTTGCTGCCGTAACAGCAGTAACACATTTCCTCAAACGAAAACGCTTCTTCTCACTCAACTGGTCTAACCCCACCGTCTTCTGTAACACCACAGCTGACCTCACAAACTTATCAACATCAAAAACAATCTGCCAATTTGACAGATTTCCCAAAAGTCTGATCCAGGAACCCATTTACCTCCTCTAAATTGTAAATTGAGTCGTCACCAGCTGCTATCATATCAAAAGAGATATCCATATCCTTCTCCTGGTCCTCCTCAGCTGAGGCCACAGACCTCTGACTCCCCTCAGCCACATCCCTCTGAACACTCCCCTCTTGCACCCCGTCACTCGTACCTGGCATCTCCTCCACTACCTGGGAGACTAGCTCCACCTGAACCCCATCACTCCTACAAATGGCTCCCCAAATCCATCCTTACCTCCTACAACAATATTTTTCTGCTGCATAACAGACACTATGTTCCCCTCTGGTACAAGCTGCAACTCAGTACCCTCAACATGGACAACTTGTTCCTCAGAAACAGGTGCTTGTGGCTGCTCTACCACTGTCGGCCCACCTCTCCCTACATCAGTGGGCCCAGGCATTACGAGGACCACCTGCGTCCTTCCGTCTGCCTTCTCGGGCAAGCATGTCGCTTATGGCCAACATCACCACACTCAAAACACGGTTGACTACCCGTACTAGCATAAGCCATATACAGTCTATTGTCATACTTGACTTTAAACGATACCTCCAAAGTCTGCTCCGGTGAGTCCAAAAACATAAACACCTGTCCCCGAAACGACATAACCTGTTTCAACGCTTGGTGTTTGCAACCCAACGGGACAATCTTTAATTGAACTTGCAAACCTCCCAAACCGCAATAACTCGCGCTCCAATAGCTCATTGGGAATAAACGGCGGTACATTCGAAATCGTTTACCCTTGTTGACGTTGAGAGAAAAAGCGGCGTAACTTGAATAAACATACCTTTAAGAAGTACGCCATGCTCAACCATACGATCAACAAGACTCTCTTCTTTAAGAAGTACACCATGCTCAACCATACGATCTACAAGACTCTCTTCTTTAAGAAGTACGCCATGCTCAACCATACGATCAACAAGACTCTCTTCTTTAAGAAGTACACCATGCTCAACCATACGATCAACAAGACTCTCTTCTATAAGAAGTACGCCATGCTCAACCATACGATCAACAAGACTCTCTTCTTTAAGAAGTACGCCATGCTCAACCATACGATCAACAAGACTCTCTTCTTTAAGAAGTACGCCATGCTCAACCATACGATCAACAAGACGCTCTTCTTTAAGAAGTACACCATGCTCAACCATACGATCAACAAGACTCTCTTCTTTAAGAAGTACACCATGCTCAACCATACGATCTACAAGACTCTCTTCTTTAAGAAGTACGCCATGCTCAACCATACGATCAACAAGACTCTCTTCTTTAAGAAGTACGCCATGCTCAACCATACGATCAACAAGACGCTCTTCTTTAAGAAGTACACCATGCTCAACCATACGATCAACAAGACTCTCTTCTTTAAGAAGTACGCCATGCTCAACCATACGATCAACAAGACTCTCTTCTTTAAGAAGTACGCCATGCTCAACCATACGATCAACAAGACGCTCTTCTTTAAGAAGTACACCATGCTCAACCATACGATCTACAAGACGCTCTTCTTTAAGAAGTACGCCATGCTCAACCATACGATCAACAAGACTCTCTTCTTTAAGAAGTACGCCATGCTCAACCATACGATCAACAAGACGCTCTTCTTTAAGAAATACCACCACCGCTTTATTCATCCGCGACGCATAAGCAACATTCTCATATCCTACCTTCTCTCCTACGGCGACCAGAACTCCTCCACAGTGACAGTAGCTTCAGTAACACACCTAAAGCCGTGCCGAAGTGACAGGGACGGCGTCCCCATGTGGGTCGCCACCCCCGCCAAAGCCAGGGTAATTTCAACAAGAAATGCAACATACCTAGTTCTACCACAAAACAATGAATGTAATGATAACCTTAATCATGCCCCTAGAAAAAGGAAAACTACCAAGAAAAATAAACAAAAAAGGAAACACAGGCGATCTAACTCCACACCAAACACTGAAAATCCCCAGCATGCACTGAGCGAGAGAGAGGGGAAAAGCAGGAGAGAGAGAATGAGAGAGAGGGAGGAAAAGCAGAAGAGAGAGAATGAGAGAGAGAGGAGAAGCAGAAGAGGGAGAGGACCAGCAGAAGAGAGAGAATGAGAGAGAGAGAGGGAGAGGAACAGCAGAAGAGAGAGGGGGAGAGAGAGGGGGAGAGGAACAGCAGAAGAGAGAGAGGGAGAGAGAGAGGGAGGGGAACAGCAGAAGAGAGAGAATGAGAGAGAGAGGGAGAGGAAAAGCAGAAGAGAGAGTGAGAGAGAGAGGAGAAGCAGAAGAGAGAAAGGGAGAGAGAGAGAGAGAGGGAGAAGACCAGCAGAAGAGAGAGAATGAGAGAGAGAGGGAGAGGAACAGCAGAAGAGAGAGAATGAGAGAGAGAGGGAGAGGAACAGCAGAAGAGGGAGAGAGAGAGGGAGAGGAACAGCAGAAGAGAGAGAGGGAGAGAGAGAGGGAGAGGAACAGCAGAAGAGAGAGAATGAGAGAGAGAGGGAGAGGAAAAGCAGAAGAGAGAGAGTGAGAGGAGAAGCAGAAGAGAGAGAGGGAGAGAGAGAGGGAGAGGAACAGCAGAAGAGAGAGAATGAGAGAGAGAGGGAGAGGAAAAGCAGAAGAGAGAGAGAGAGAGGGAGAGAGGGGAAAAGCAGAAGAGAGAGAATGAGAGAGAGAGGGAGAGGAACAGCAGAAGAGAGAGAATGAGAGAGAGAGGGAGAGGAACAGCAGAAGAGAGAGAATGAGAGAGAGAGGGAGAGGACCAGCAGAAGAGGGAGAGAGAGAGGGAGAGGAACAGCAGAAGAGAGAGAGGGAGAGAGAGAGGGAGAGGAACAGCAGAAGAGAGAGAATGAGAGAGGGAGGGAGAGGAACAGCAGAAGAGAGAGAATGAGAGAGAGAGGGAGAGGAAAAGCAGAAGAGAGAGAATGAGAGAGAGAGGGAGAGGAAAAGCAGAAGAGAGAGAATGAGAGAGAGAGGGGGAGGAACAGCAGAAGAGAGAGAATGAGAGAGAGAGGGAGAGGACAAGCAGAAGAGAGAGAGAGAGGGAGTAAACAGCATTTAGTCTCCTTGTGCATTAAGGATGAGCAGTGTGTGTGTACCGGTACTTCGTCAGGGGATCTGACATGATCCCTGTAATGTGTTCGTCAAGCTAAAACCCTCACATTACACCGTGTTACTTATTGATGCTCCTCCTAACCCACACTAACACAAGGAGATAGAGAGGCGACATGATTATAGTGTGCGTGCGTGTGTGTGTTTATAGTAATGTGTTTATATTTAGCTCTACATTTTTTGCAAGAGTTACATTTTTTTTTAAATATAGAAATTTAATATTTAAAGAAGAGCTTGGTTGGAGAGGCCACCTACTTTAATAACAGCAGATGATGGGAAACTAAAGGCATAGAAACAAGTGACTTGGTAATAGGAAGTACATTTATTTTCATGACAGCTTTAAAAAGCAATTTTTGGATTGACCAATGTAGATATTTTCAAATGCATCCAAATTAAAAGTTTTATCACAGAATTTCTATTTGAAATCTTTTGGACATCATAGCAATCGTGCGGGAATCCTATTTGAGTCAGAAAAGGTTGTTCATATGATAGGTAAGCTATATAAAACCTTACAAGCATATCCAACTGACACTCTCTTAGAAATAAATATAAACTATTGGAAGATTTAAAAAATATCTGATATTGGCACAAGATGGAGGGAATGTGGTAACAGCTAACAAACATTTTGAAATTCTACAGCACAATGGCAGAGTCATGTCTGATGTGTAAAAGTACTAAGGACTCAATGATGAATGCCTTCTGGGAATGCTATGAAGTCCAAAAGTTACGGGCGGAGTTGGAAAGATGGCTGCCAGAAGTATTACAATGTAAACGCGTTTTTAATTCGCATATTTCAAAACATGGCATATGAGGGTGCAGTGAGATACCCGATTGTATTGGACGATACTTTGCTCATCATCTTCAAAACTGGAAATCAACCAATCCTCTGTCATTCACGCAATGGAAAGGTCAAAATGCTTTACCATCTAAACATTTTAAAGTGTGTGGGCGACGGAGAGAAACAAAATCGTGCAAAAGGTGATACAGGCGCCGGAGATAGGGGTGAGGGCTATTGGGTCTGGGCAGGAGTGGTGTAGCTGGTGTTTGTATGATGTTGTCGTTTGTATGTGTATGTTTTGTATTGTTTATCAAATCAAATCGTGTATATATATTTAAAAAAAGGCATTGTAATGGTGTGCGTGTGAGAGGTGTGTGTGTGTGCGTTGCTGTCACACAGATGCTGAAGACCATAATCCTGGAAGATATACAGGCTTCCTAAAATGGCCTGCTCCTCCCTGTTGATTAGTTCCAAGATAACACCCTGAACGTATTCTATGGATTCTACTAAAACACATACTGATTCCACTAAACTACTAAACATTACAGTTTATATATGTGTGTGTGTGTGTGTGTGTGTGTGTGTGTGTGTGTGTGTGTGTGTGGTGTGTGTGTGTGTGTGTGTGTGTGTGTGTGTGTGTGTGTGTGTGTGTGTGTGTGTGTGTGTGTGTGTGTGTGTGTGTGTGTGTGTGTGTGTGTGTGTGTGTGTGTGTGTGTGTGTGTGTGTGTGTGTGTGTGTGTGTGTGTGTGTGTGTGTGTGTGTGTGCGTGCGCGATAGTTAGTTAGGGTTTGTCGGTATCCAGATTGTCATACTGTTTCTGTACCATACCGGGGTATATGGGATTACCGGAAGTGCTGCACAAACCAATGTAGTCAACAGGGATCTTGATCCAGGAGGGGGATTGAATGTCTCTGCTGTAACCAAGAAGCTTGATCTTGACATCTAGCCACCAAATGCATAGCTGGAGCCCTGAGCTGGATGTCATTTATTTGACACATATTAGATTTTCTTTAATAGTTCTACTTAAATAAGCAGTGGCGGAGCACACACCCCTGCAGCAACCCAAATGATGATCAACGGGATATAAACGGTATACCGACCAAGCCTAGTGTTAGCGATGTTTGTTCACCGGCATCCACCCACAACTGCTAATAACCCATCCGCAACCTCCTGACTCTATGTCATAAAGTGAAAATGTATAAAATGTGCTCTGAAGTTCCCTTTTTTCTCTCGAACATTTATTGAATTATGACGTTTTTTTCACTGCTTTTGACCAGGGCCCATAGTCCTCTGGTCAGAAGTGTTGCACTATGTAGAGAATGTCACGTTTAGAGATGGATTGGACCAAGGTGTAGCGTGGTAGACGTACATCTTTCTTTTATCTAAATGAAACCGAAAAAACAACAAAATGAACGTGAAGCTACATGCAGTGCAGAAAGCAACTACACACAAACAAGATCCCACAACTAAAGGTGGAAAAAAGGCTGCCTAAGTATGATCCCCAATCAGAGACAACGATGGACAGCTGCCTCTGATTGGGAACCATACCCGGCCAACAAAGAAATAGAAAAACTAGAATGCACACCCAAATCACACCCTGACCTAACCAAATAGAGAAATAAAAAGGCTCTCTAAGGTCAGGGCGTGACAGAGAAGTGTTTCTTAATCCTGGTGCTGGGAACCCAAAGAGGGCCGCATTTTAGTTTTTGCCCTCTAGCACTACACACCAGATTCCATTAATCGACTCATCATTAAACCTTTGAATAGTGGAATCAGGTGTGTAGTGCTAGAGGGCAAAAACTAAAATGTGCCCCTCTTTTTCGGGTTCCCATGACTGGGATTAAGAAACACTGATGTAGGGACGCTGCCAGAGGCTGTGGCTCAGTCCAAAAACAACTCCAGAAACAAACCCTCGCCCTCTACTCTCCAGGCTCCTGCACTTAACGGACAGTAAATCCAGAAGAAGTGGTTTGGTATATATAGCAAACTGGTTTTCTGCTGAGGAAGGAGAGGGAGAGGAGAAAAGGGCTCATCTCACTTTGTGCTGGAGGAAAACTGATGAGATGGGAGTCTGTGGTCGGTATATACAGTAGAGGAGCAATATACTTTTATTTATGCATTTTTCTATATTCAGACTTTTTCACCCAGCACTTAGTGTGATATATTGTGATGTGAGGATAATAGCATTGCTTTCAGGTATTTCTGCCCAATCTATCTCATCAGGGAATTAGGATCACTCTTATGTATACAGTGTGTGTGTGTGAGAGTGCGAGCAAGCGTGTGTGTCTGGATAGAGTTTAGATAGGAGCCAGACCTGGTTTATGGTGCTGCTTGGCATTTCATTTGAAAGTGCCAGAAAGGGAGAACGATCAAACTGGGTTGCTGTATTCTGTGGAGTGCAGAACAGGGGAATTATAGCAGATTCCTGCAGTGTTTGTGTGTTTGTGTGTGTGTGTGTGTGTGTGTGTGTGTGTGTGTGTGTGTGTGTGTGTGTGTGTGTGTGTGTGTGTGTGTGTGTGTGTGTGTGTGTGTGCATGCGTGTCTTCATGTGCATGTGTGTTCTCAATATTGGTCAATAAGGCAGTGCCTGCAGACTCCAGTCACAAGGCAGAGCTCAAAGGTAGAAGGCAACGCCAGGCTTACGATGTGACACAGAAATGCTAACCTTTTGAACCTGGGTCATATTCATTTGTGCAAACCGTAGCAAAATGTTTTGCAATAGGGAAAACGAAAAACATCCATTTGTTGTTGGACAAATTCAGGTAGGTCCCGCCCCGTTTAGGCCCATTTGCTTCCTCGTGAATATATCCCAGTCCTCATCTCCTTAGACAGTGCACTTAACCATGAGGACCTGGAGAGCACGTCTGTGTCCTCCAGGTAAACGCTGGGTAGACAGTCTGGCCCCTTGTATCAGACCCACTGTCACAGGCCTGACTGGAAACCCAGCAGGGCAGCAGCAGCAGACTCAACACAAGATAATAGCATCCTCACACAGTAAAACCCCTAACCCAAATCAGTGGCCTTATGGTTAGAGTGTCTTCCCTGAGATTGGAAGGGTGGGAGTTCTCCTTCTCAGTGCCTAGTCTCTGTTGGTCCAATCAGTCCTTTTTCTGGGTTATTTATTTTTCTTTTAAAGGGAGTTGGGCAGTCCTATCCCTCTCATATTTATTGGACAGGATAGAGAGAGTATGTTCAAATAGCACTTTTCCAGATTCGAACCCGTGCTGCAGCGGTATATATGTCCCAGAGGCAGCAGCTTAGACCACTAGACCACACTAGGCCATCCTTTCTGACTCTCAGGTGCCCAGTAAACTGTCTGTGACTGCTGGACAGATGCGATACCATGAGCTGTAATGAACTTGTAGAGAAATGTCACATGCTTCACTTTCCTCAATAGTCCTGAAACTCAGGGGAGTCCCTCCCTCTTTGTTTTCTTTCGAACCCTGGTAGCCCTATAATTACTGTAGTAGACACATCCATCTCTCGCTCTCTGTTCTCCCTCTCCCCCTCTATATCTCTGTCTGGCTCTCCATCCTCTCTCCATCTCTTGCTCACACGCTAGGGCTGTGGCGGTCATTCAATTTTGTCCGCCGGGTTATTGTCGTGCAAAAGTGTTTGGCCGTTAATTAAGATACTTAGGTTTAGCATCTCCAGGCCTCCGGGCATATAAACCGCATGCAAGTCGCTGATGCACGCCTTTTGGAGCGTTTACATAAAAAAAAAGTCTAATATATCAATTAAATATACACCATCACAGTAAATCAATGTTTTATTTTAGGCAGGTTTAAATAAACATGATATGAAGAAAATGTATTTTAGAAGAACAGAATATGAGTTGGTCTACTGTATGTTATCTGGCTATGTACCATGCCATAGGCTGTAGGCGTGTTCATTTAGCAGATAAGATATGCTTATAAATCCCGTGCCATTATTTTATATTATATGATTTTATAGTAAGAAGAATATAATTGAACTCAGCTAAATAAAATAGAAAGGATATTTGTCCCATTCCGGGAGCGAGTACGCATAGGAAGTGGCTACGTTGAGTGTCAAAAAGTGATCATTTGAAACAAGTCCTATGTGCTAGATTTAGAGTTATTTGGCAACTTCAGTTGTGAATGATCCAAACCTTAGAATGTCTTAGAAATCAAAACATAAATGGGTCGCATGATGCGACTGAAAGTCGCTAAAAAAAGCTTGCGCTCTGTTCCTTGCCTCAGGCTGCACACGCTGTTCTCTCATCAAGTGGTCCTATTTTCACCCGTCAGACTATTCTCAATTTAATTTAGTCTTTGCTAATGTGTCAAATTTGTTTCAATTTAGAATGGCCCATTATCAAATGGGCAGAGCCAGGGGGGAAAAAGACTGCTGGAGAAAGGAAGGAAGCAAAGAGAGGAGATGGAAACACATGGTGTGGAGAAATTCTGTAGCTGAAGGTAATGTCAGCCTATTAATTATGAAAATATAACAAAATCCCTATTACTAGGCTATTCAAAATCAAATACAAATCCACTATAATTGTAGGCTACCTGCTACAATCAGTGAACCAACAGCATCGCCTAGGCCTATACGTTCTCTCTAAGACTCATGGATAGAAAGTTTGGAGCGTAGCATGAGGTAACCAGTCCATCAAGTATGCATAATAATACAGTCCACACTCAAAGGCGATTTACTAGAATATGTTTAATTTTGAAGTATAGGCTAGCTAGAGCAATTATGTACCAATTGTGTACCCATCTGAAATCAGTTATTATATGTTTTTTCTGCCAGGCATCATATGTGGTAGGCTATGTATTGTCATTATTTTTATTTCATATTTTTTTTTTCAGGCTTAATATTAAAATCATCACCTTAGAAAGCGCTGTCGTTTTCGTCGTGTTTGGCGTTGAAGCAACGTCCCGCAATGAGCGTGTTTTCAACCCGTTGTTGAACTTCTTTCCTTAAATTGATCAATCCCAGTGAGATGACTTTTAAAAGCACCATACTCTTTTGACGATGTATTGGATGTGATTTTAGAATGTATTTGCGTTGATGTCAGAGTGGCTAGATGGACAATAGAGCCCTGAGTACCAGGCCTTTAGCGACCTAATGGTCATTAGTCAGTTGGGTACTACCAATGGATGTCCAGAGTGCATAAAAGGAGATTACCATGGAATTTTACTGCGGTCATGACTCATGACTGCCGGTATGGCCGTAACATGGTCACCGCCACAGCCCTAATCACACCCTCTCTCTCCCTTAATCTGTCCTCTCTTTCTCTCTTTCTCCCTCACACTACTCTCGCTCTCTTCTCTCTTCTCTTTCTCCCTCCTCTCTTTCTTTCTCTGTGCTATTCTGCTTTTCGGTGCAGACTGCAGCACTTTAGGCACCGCTAAGTGAGTGTACAGTGTGAGCCAGATTTCAACACTCTTAAGTAGGAGAGAGGGAGAGAAAGAAGTGCGGAGCGAGAGATAGTGTTGTGGGGTAGGTATCTGGTCTGGATAGTTGAATGACACTGAAACTGCTGATGTAACACAGCTGGTTGTTTAGACACGCATGCACAGACACACACACACACACACATACAAACACACACTCACCCCTTTGCGTAGTGCAATTCCCGGAGCTTGCTCCAGCTTGGATTGACTTCCAGCCTTTTTACCATCTCCCTCTCAATCCCTGCGGAATATTTGTGTGAGTGTGTACAGTATGTGTGGAAGAGGGAGGGAGAGAGGGAGTGCACGAGACCTAGAGGGAGAGGGTGAGACTGGGTGCTAGAGAGTGCCTGTGTGTGTTTTTGACTGTCAGATCTGGTCAGCTGTCGGCCGTGGCTTGCTTCGATTGGAGGAGCCAGCTGTGTTCAGCTGCAGTGTAGGCAGATCAGATCAGTGCGGAGAGTGGCGAGACAAGGCAGCCTCTGTCTCCTGCAGCCGGAGGGAGCCCAGCGCTCAGCGCGCAGCAGTGCAGAGCTAGAGGAGAGCAGTGGGTCTGCAGTACGAAGCAGGCAGGCAGGGCTGGAGCACCGGTGCTTTAGGACTGGAGCAGGGCTACAGGAGGAACCTGGGCTAACCTAACCTGGACTGGACTAGGCTGTAGCTGGGCTTTCCTGAACTTAGCTCCATTAGGCTGGTCCAAGGTCCAGACTGCCAGGGACAGGTGGCTAGAGCTGGGTGGTGATCCCAGGCCAGAGGGCTCTGTCTGGGGGTGACGTGGTTGGGCAGCTGGGTATGGGCTGCTCGGCCAGCTTGGTGCTCCTCCAGGCCCTGCGTTTCGTGGGCCGGGCCAACTGTGCCCACATGTGCTCCCGCCAGGACCAGCTATCCCTGGACGCCCTGCCGCCCGGCAAGGGCCACGCCACCTCCGGGGGAAGCAGAGCCCTCACCATCATCGTTATGGTAACTAACATCAGACTGCGGAGCTGTAGGCTGCAGCCTCCCTTCTTCCTTTGTTGGGGGGTTGGGGGGGGTGTAAGAGGGCTAGAGGGAATCTGTTTGGTCTCCTTCTATTTTTGGATACGAGTGTTTACCATGCGATTTTCTCCCCTTGCTGTATGTTCGTGTGTCCTCTCTCTGTGTGTGTGTGCATGTGACTGAGTGTGTGTGTGTGCATGGGTGTGTGAAGGGTAATGTGCAGTATTATCGAGGAGCGAGGCATGATGTGATCAGAGCTGTGTGAGAGAGAGGGGCGAAAACAGAAGCAGGGGCCTGGCGGGGGTGTACAGGGAGAGAAGTGGACTGGGGGCTGGCTGGGGTTCAGTCCTGAGGAATTTAGTTTCTGTGGGAAAAATGTGCCTCATTGCTCATGGTTCGTCTAGTAGGCTGCTGATAAGATGTGAGTGTTTGTCTAAGTCAACGGGTGAATGCATGAGCAAATGAACAAATGTAGGATACTGTACTGGACAATATTCTTATGTTTCTGTCTGTGAGTGACAGGGATACTGATTGTGCAATACCAATTTGGATCCATTATTAGGAGCAGTAGGGTGAAGATGCCCCTATACGCTGCTCTTGGGTCAGTTTAGCATTTTCCCTACTAATGGTTAAGGTTATGATTAGGGAGGGGAAGCTGATCCAAGATCTGTACCCAGGGGAAGCTTCACCCCAGAGTTATTAAGACCGTGTTGAGACGTGACCGCTTGGTTCATGATGATTCATAAATGAGTAGGTGTGACATCAGTGGGGAGTCTGAGACTGATGTGAGGTGAGGATATACCCAGGGTGGCAAGGCGGTGCCGAGGAGCAGGGGTGTAGAGATATTTAAATAGTTACCCCTGTTGAATGGTGCCAACAAATCCTGGCCGCATCTGTATTTCAATGTCCCTGTCCGTCGGACCATCCATATGCCTGGTCGTTGTAGTGACAATCCCCCTCTCTGTGACGCGCATCCATATAAGCCTTTGTTTCCTGAGGGCTGCATGTGTGACGACACTGAAGAAGTAGAAAAAATGTCAGGCTCATTTTGGCAGGGGGTGTGATCCATAAAGTTTGCCCGACGACTCAAACTGAATTGTTCCGCTGCTCTATCGTTCGCTACGTACTTCAGTCTGAGACGGCAATCTTTGAAGTCGTTTGTGGTGACGGCAAAATGAGGGGTGTTGTACAAAACAAAGTCCTCGGCGTTTGGACGTAACCAATCAGAGCAACAAAAGTCAATGATACGTTTTCAAAATGTTGCTTTACCCACCCGTGTTTTGGCTCTGGCGCAACCCATCGTTTTATTGTGACCAATCAGACGATCTAGAACGTATTTCCATTCTAGACATCGTAGGGGAGTTACTCAGATCCAGACTAATTGAGGAGAAGAAACTAACGTCCGTGGGTGTGGTGTAGTGTTTGGCCAGAGCAAGGAGTTTGGGCTAGCCAGGCAACCACAAAGTTCTCTCTCTCTTCTCTCTCTCTCTCTCTTCTCTCTCTCTTCTCTCTTCTCTCTGTCTCTCTCTTCTCTCTGTCTCTCTCTTCTCTCTGCCTCTCTCTCTCTCTGCCTCTCTCTCTCTTTACATATACAAGAGGAACCTGTCTGTCTACTCACCTTCTCCCTGTGGCACTTAAAGTCTTGTTCATCTGCAGACTGGACTCATGCACGGTGTAGTCCTCTCTGCTGGAAGGAGCGGAGAGAGACAGAGGAAGAAAAGACGGGGAGGATGAAAAGACTCCTGGTCTGGTTATCTTCCCTTCTCTGCTTTCCTCTCCTTTTTCTGGTCCTGTACAGTGGAACGAGTAGACAGGAGTAAGACGCTCAGGCAGACCTTTCTCCTGTATGGTAGTCTGTAGGGAGCTGAGGAGCTGTAATCCTCCTGGTCCATTAAGACATTGACCCACATCTGACCTGACAGTGTAGGAGAGGAAGCAGGACGGACAGACAGACAGTTATGGGCTGGGAATGGAGTCTGCACTGAGCTCACAGTGATGGAAAGACATGAAGAACTTAAATTAATCTATGTAATGCATGTTGGGAGGGAAGTGGAGAGCGCTCCAACCAACATGAGTCGAGGGACGGCCAAAAATCACAAGAACATAAAAAAAGCATGTTAATATGTTTTATATATATTTTTTGAGGGGCGGCAGGTAGCCTAGTGGTTAGAGCGTTGGGTCAGTAACCGAAAGGTTGCTAGATTGAATCCCCGAGCTGACAAGGTATAAATCTGTCGTTCCGCCCCTGAACAAGGCAGTTAACCCACTGTTCCTAGGCCACCATTGTAAATAAGAATTTGTTCTTAACTGACTTGCCTAGTTAAACGAAGGTTAAATAAAAAATTATAATTCATTAAAGTCATCCATGACTAACACGGATGTAGCTCAAACATGATGAGGCTCCCATGGGGCCACAGCTATGGAGATAAAGTGCCTTCGGAAAGACCCCTTGACTTATTCCACATTTTGTTAGGTTACAGTCTTATTCTAAAATTCATTAAATCGTTTTCCCACCTCATCAATCTACACACAATACCCCATAATTCCAAAGCAAAACAATATTTTATACATTTTTGCTAACTTATAAAAAAAAAAAAATGGAAATATCACATTTACATAAGTATTCAGACCCTTTTACTCAGCAATTTGTTGAATCACCTTTGGCAGCGATTACAGCCTCAAGTCTTCTTGGGTATGGCGCTACAAGCTTGGCACACCTGGATTTTGGGGAGTTTCTCCCATTCTTCTCTGCAGAACCTCTCAAGCTCTGTCAGGTTGGATGGGGAGCGTTGCTGCACAGCTATTTTCAGGTTCCTCCAGAGATGTTCAAATCCGGGCTCTGGCTAGGCCACTCAAGGACATTCAGAGACATTTCCCGAAGCCACACTCCTGCATTGTCTTGGCTGTGTGCGTAGGGGTCGTTGTTCTGTTGGAAGGTGAACCTTCACCCCAGTCTGAGGTCTGAGCGCTCTGGTGCAGGTTTTCATCAAGGATCTCTCTGTACATTTCTCCGTTCATCTTTGCCTTGATTCCGACTTGTCTCTCAGTCCCTGCAGCTGAAAAACATCCCCATAGCATGAATGCTGCCACCACCATGCTTCACCGTAGGGATGGTGACAGGTTTCTTCCAGACATGATGCTTGGCATTCAGGCCAAAGAGTTAATCTTGGTTTCATCAGATCAGAGAATCTTGTTTCTCATGGTCTGAAAGTCTTTCGGTTCCTTTTGGCAAACTCCAAGCGGGCTGTCGTGTGCCTTTTACTGAGGAGTGGCTTCCGTCTGGCCACTCTACCATAAAGGCCTGATTGGTAGAGTCCTGCACAGATGGTTATCCTTCTGGAAGGTTCTCCCATCTCCACAGAGGAACTCTAGAGCTCTGTCAGAGTGACCATCGGGTTCTTGGTCACCTCCCTGACCAAGGTCCTTCTCCTCCGATTGCTCAGTTTGGCTGGCCGGCCAGCCAGCTCTAGGGAAAGTCTTGGTGGTTCCAAACTTCTTCCATTTAAGAATGATGGAGGCCACTGTGCTCTTGGGGACCTTCAATGCTGCAGAAATGTTTTGGTACCCTTCCCCAGATCGGTGCCTCGACACAGTCCTGTCTTAGAGATCTACGGACAGTCCCTTCGACCTCATGGCTTGGTTTTTGCTCTGACATGCATTGTCAACTGTATGACCTTATATAGACAGGTGTGTGCATTTTCAAATCATGTCCAATCAATTGAATTTTCCACAGGTGGACACCAATCAAGTTGTAGAAACATCTCAAGGATGATCAATGGAAACAGGATGCACCTGAGCTCTATTCCGAGTCTTATAGCGAAGGGTCTGAATACTTATGTAAATAAGGTATTTCTGTTTTTTTGTTTTAATAAATTTGCAAACATTTCAAAAAATCTGATTTCGCTTTGCCATTATGGGGTGTTGCGTATAGATTGCTGTGGGAATTGTTATTTAATCAATTTTAGAATACGCTGTAACGTAACAAAATGTGGAAAAAGTCAAGGGGTCTGAATACTTCCCGAAGGCACTGTACATTGCTGTCAAAACATTTTTCATGTCTTCATCACTGTGAGCTCAGTGCATACTCTATTCCCAGCATGTTGACTGCAATATATCTCCATAAATAGCAACACAAAATTAATCAAGTTCAGGGTGAGGGCTGCAGTATGAAGCTCATTAAACTAAGGTTGATTGAGGTCCAGACATTAGGCTGTTCTCAGACTCTCCATGGTCCCAATCTGTCTGTCACTGACACTGGTGTCAAGAGAAAATATGTAACGACTTCCTGCCATTCCATTCCTTCATCTCCGCTTCTCTATCTCCTCCCTCTCTCGCAGGTTGTCTAGCGGTTAGTGTTGGGCCAGTAACCAAAAGGTTGCTGGTTTGAACACCCGAGCCGACAAGGTGAAAAATCTGTTAGTGTGCCTTTGAGCCAAGCACTTAACCCTAATTTGCTCCAGGGGCGCCTTACTACTACTATACCTGACCCTGTAAAACAACACATTTCACAGGACCTATCTGGTGTATGTGACAATAATATATTTGTTTATCTGCCTCCTTCCCCTGTTCATAAGAGTATGATATTCTCACTCTCTGTACTCTCTAGCCCTCTCTCTTTACTCTTTCCTGCCCTCTCCACCCCCTCTCCCCCTCTTTTTCTCTCTCCCCCTCTATCCCCTCATTATCTCTGTCTCTGCAGTAGATGTGGACCGAGTTGATGTGATCCAGATGACGATAGCTGCAGTCTGGTCCTGGACCCTGTCCCGTGCTGTTTCAGCACTAGGAAACATAAACTCTCTGGCTCCCATCACACAACAGACTATTACTGCCTCCCAAACGGCACCTTTTTTCCCTACAGTACGTAGTGCTGTGTACTACTTTTGACCAGAGCCCTGTGGGCCCTGATCAAAAGTAGTGCTCTGCGAAGGGAATTGGTTGCCATTTGGGACGTAGATATCAATTGTAATTGAGATAAACATTCCCAGCTTCTAAAGGTGGTCACACTCCAGGATATTACATGGCCTTGGACCTACCTTGTCAGCTCTGCTTTTCATCTATTTCCTTCCGTCTTCTCTTGTGTTTTCTCGCATCCTCTCGCTCTCTCTCAATTCAATTCAAAGGGATTTATTGGCATGGGAAGCATATGTTTACATTGCCAAAGCAAGTGAAATAGATAATAAACAAAAGTGAAATGAACAATATAAAATGAACAGCAAACATTGCACATGCAAATGTTCCACAGGAGTAGATATTTTAAATGTCATATTATGGCTATATGCAGTGTTGTAACGATGTGCAAATAGTTACAAAAGGGAAAATTAATAAACATAAATATGGGTTGTGTATATACAGTGGTGTTTGTTCTTCACTGGTTGCCCTTTTCTTGCTGCAACGGGTCACAAATCTTGCTGCTGTGATGGGACACAGTTGTAATTCACTGGCTTGTATGCGAAGCAGTAATTGTTTCAGAACATCTCCTGCCATGTCACTGATGCGTCACTGTGTGCCTTGTTCACGGGCAGCACGACATATTTTTACCTTGTCAGCTCGGGGATTCAATCCAGCAACCCAACGTTCTAACCACTAGGCTACTTGCCACCCCAATTAAGGTAGACATCCTCTTCTGCAAACCACTGGAAACCAGGTCAACATGAGAGGATATTTTTTAATTACTGGACAAAAGCCATGACAGGGAGACATAGTGGAGTGGTAACGCACGTGCAAGCAGTTGCTTCCGACGCCACTTGGGTACACTGCAGCATCCACCGAGAGGCTCTTGCTGCCAAAGGAATGCCTGACAGCTTGAAAGACATTTTGGACACTACAGTGAAAATGGTTAACTTTGTTAAAGCAAGGCTCCTGAACTCTCGTGTATTTTCTACATTGTGCAATGATATGGGCAGCGACCATGTAACGCTTTTGCAACATACAGAAGAAGTGCGCTGGTTATCAAGGGGCAAAGTATTGACACGTTTTTTGAATTGAGAGATGAGCTTAAAGTTTTCTTTACTGACCATCATTTTCACTTGTCTGACCGCTTGCATGATGACGAGTTTCTCACACGACTGGTCTATCTGGGGGATGCTTTTTCTCGCCTGAATGATCTGAATCTAGGATTACAGGGACTCTCCACAACTATATTCAATGATGCGGTACAAAATTGAGGCTATGATTAAGAAGTTGGAGCTCTTTTCTGACAACACACATGTCTTTCCATCATTGTATGATTTTTTTGTGTGCAAATGAACTCAAGCTTACGGACAATGTCAAATGTGATATAGCAAAGCACCTGAGTGCGCTGGGTGCGCAATTACGCAGTTACTTTCCCAAAACGGACGACACAAACAACTGGATTCGTTATCCCTTTCATGCCCTGCCTCCAGTCCACTTACCGATATCTGAACAAGAGAGCCTCATCAAAATTGCAACAAGCGGTTCTGTGAAAATATAATTTAATCAGAAGCCACTGCCAGATTTCTGGATAGGGCTGCACTCAGAGTTTTTTGCCTTGGCAAATCGCGTTGTTAAGACATTGATGCCCTTTGCAACCACGTACCTCGCGAGAGTGGATTCTCGGCCCTCACTAGCATGAAAACTAAATACAGGCACAAACTGTGTGGACTGAGACTCTCCAATACAACCTAACATTGCAGAGTTATGGGCATCCTTTCAAGTACACCCTTCTCATTAACCTGTGGTGAGTTATTCACAATTTTTGTTGAACAAATAAAGTTTTATATGTTTTATATATATGTAAGATGTGGTCCCGTGTGGCTCAGTTGGTAGAGCATGGCGCTTGCAACGCCAGGGTTGTGGGTTCAATTCCCACAGGGGGACCAGGGTTCAATTCCCACGGGGGGACCAGGGTGAATATGTATGAACTTTCCAATTTGTAAGTCGCTCTGGATAAGAGCGTCTACTAAATGACTTAAACGTAAACGTAAACATGGCTAAATAAAGAGCAAAATTATTGATTATTATTTTTTCCCTGGTCCTATAAGACCTCTGTCACTTCCCACGAGCCGCGTTGTGACAAAAACTCACACTCATTCTTATGTTTAATAAATGTATCGTATAGTGTGTGTGTGGCAGGCTTACAATGATGGCAAAAAACAACATTTGAGAGTGCTAGATGGAGGTTGAATGTCTGAAGGTGTTTGGGAACCACTGGTCTAGGTGGAATTTGTATTTGTAGTCCTGGCATCTGGGCCTTTTTTGGAACACCATTATTTTTGTCTTACTGAGATTTACTGTCAGGGCCCAAGTCTGACATAATCTGTGCAGAAGATGTAGGTGCTGCTGTAGGCCCTCCTTGATTGTGGACAGAAGCACCAGCAAACAGTAGACATTTGACTTCAGGTTTTAGTAGGGTGTGACAGACTGTCCTAGTGCCGTTGATATATATGTTGAAGAGAGTGGGGCTCAAGCTGCATCCCTGTCTCACCCCATGACCCTGTGGAAAGAAATGTGTGTGTTTTTGTCCATTTTAACCACACACTTGTTGTTTGTGTACACAGATTATATAATGTTGTATGTTTTTCCCCCAACACTGCTTTAACTAGGCAAGTCAGTTAAGAACAAATTCTTATTTTCAATGACGGCCTTGTTCAAGAGCAGAATGACAGATTTTGTACCTTGTCAGCTCGGGGATTCGATCTTGCAACCTTTTGGTTACTAGTCCAACACTCTAACCACTAGGCTACGCTGCCGCCCCGCCATCAATTTGTATAGTAGACCCTCATGCCAAATTGAGTCAAAAGCTTTTTTGAACTCAACCACACATGAAGACTATGCCTTTGTTTTGGTTTGTTTGTTTGTTTGTCAATTACGGTGTGCAGGGTGAAAACATGGTAAAAAGCCAATATGACATTTGCTCAGAACATTGTTTACACTGAGGACATGTACAAGTCTGCTGTTAATGATAATGCAGTGGATTTTCCCAAGGTTGCTGTTGATGCATATTCCACGGTAGTTATTGGGGTCAGATTTGTCTCCACTTTTGTGGATTGGGGTGGTCAGTCCTTTGTTCCAAATATTGGGGAAGATGCCAGAGCTGAGGATGATGTTAAAGAGTTTAAGTAAAGCCAATTGGAATTTTTGGTCTGTATATTTTATCATTTCATTTAGGATAACATCAACACCACAGGCCTTTTTGGGTTGGAGGGTTTGTATTTTGACCTGTGTAATTGGAGAATTCAGTGTGTTCTGGTAGTGTTTTAATAGTTGATTCTAAGATTGTATTTGATCATGTATATGTTTTTGCTGTTTGGTCTTTGTTATAGAGCCCAAATTTGTCTCTGTGTCTCTCTTTAACTCTAATACTTTTTTAATTTGTTTATTGTGATATCTTATGTTGTTCTTGTCTATAACTGTTCTGTACTTTATCAGATATTTGTACATTTTATGCGGACCCCAGGAAGAGTAGCTGCTGCATGTGCAGTAGTTAATGGGGATCCTAATTAACTTAACTCTCTCTCTGTCTATTTGTCTCTTTCTCTCTCTGTGTCGCTCTCCCTCCGTATTTTCTCTCTCTCTCTCGTTCACACCCCTGTTTGATAAGCAGTCGCTGCTAATTCTAAGGCCTGCACTCATTCTATTTTGATCCTGCACACAGCTGCAGTTTACTGACAGAATCCGCACAGGGGTGGATGGAGAGAACGGGAGAAAAGAAGGAGAAAGGGGCTGTTTGGTGGAAGTGAGTGAGTGAGGGTGGGTGGGTGGGTGGAGAGGAAAGAGGGAGAGATGGAGGGATGGAAGCAGCCCAGACAGCTGAGGCGGAATTCGAGGGGGGAATAAGGGAAGGAGGAAAGGAAGGAGAGAGAGAGAGGGGTGGTTGGATGTTTGATGGGCTGCAAGTGTTTTAGAAGCTCGTTAAATGACTTAATGGGCTGGTGTGCAACAGAGCCTGTTGATGATGCACACTGATGGAGATTTTCTAAATATGAAGCAATTATGGAACTCAAAATAGTTTGAAATAAGGAGGAAGAATTGTACTACTACTACTAGTAGTATGACTACTACCACTACTGATAGCAGTACTACTATATGGAATCAATGTGTCTTCTCTTACTGGAAGTTTAGGGGTGTCAACCATTAATCTCACATTGTGTGTGTGTGTGTGAGACACTTTTTCCCTGATCTGCCTGAGAAAAGTGGTCTGTGGTCTAACTGTCACTAAGAGCAAGAGAGAAGGGGGCTAGCTAGAGAGAAGACGGAGAGGTACATAACATATTGAGTATGACACACTCACGGTGTGTTTTCGGACACTGTACTCTCTCTCTCCATTAGATACACGTTAGGTACATCTGTATAGGGTCGTTCTATATGAACCTTACCCCTTTTGATTTTAACAAAACTTTCCATACATTTTTGCCCATTGCAGAAGTGGTCAGAAAGTGACTTTTTGAACCTGAATGCCAAAACATTTAGGAGAAAGAGGTGCTCAAAGTTGACCCATTTTGCATACTACACCCTAGCATGAGGCATCCATGTTTTAATCACTGAAAAACATTAATGGTTGAGTTTGGTATCATTTGAAAGCCTCAAGCATGAAATACAGCCACAGACCATTATTCTTCCTCCACCAAACTTTACAATTGGCACTATGCATTGGGGCAGGTAGCGTTCTCCTTGTGTCCGCCAAACCCAGATTCGTCCTTCAGACTGCCAGTTGGTGAAGCGGCATTCATCACTCCAGATAATGTGTTTCCACTGCTACAGAGTCCAATGGCGGTGAGCTTTACACCACTCCATGCTACACTTGTCATTGCGCATGGTGATCTTAGGCTTGTGTGCGGCTGTTTTGGCCATTGAAACCCATTTAAAGAAGCTCCTGACGAACAGCTGCTGACGTTGCTTCCAGAGGCAGTTTGGAACTCGGTAGTGAGTGTTGCAACCGAGGACAGACGATTTTTACACGCTACACACTTCTGTACTCGGCAGTCCCGTTCTGTGAGCTTGTGTGGCCTACCACTTCGCGGCTGAGCCGTTGTTGCTCCTAGACGTTTTCACTTCACAATAACAGCACTTACGGTTGACCGGGGCAGCTCTAGCAGGGCAGGAATTTGTCGAACTGACTTGTTGGAAAGGATGCATTCTATGACGGTGCCACGTTGAAAGTCACTGAGCTCTTCAGTAAGTCCATTTTACTGCCAATGTTTGTCTATGGCTGTGTGCTCGATTTTATACACCTGTCAGCAATGGGTGTGGTTGAAATAGCCCGAATACACTTGAAGGGGTGTCCACATACTTTTGTGTATATATAGTGTATGTTGGATCTTAGACCCTAATTTACATAATCTAGGGTTTTTCAGGTGTGTCCGCTATCAGTTGAGACACAGCATACTCTTGAATAGAGGATGGGTGCCAATTCACTCATAGAAACATAATCCATAGAATGGACCTATCCCTTCAGACCACTGAAATTAGCTGGTACACTATTGTCATTTTCACTTCCATTTACTACCACAAAGATGGCTACCGCTCCACCCACCGTTGAATGTAAACTTAGATGGGAATGTAATTTTCTATTATCTATATTTCTATGATTTCAATAGCTTTCCTATGAAAGATTGATAGTAGAATTTGAAAACAACAGATATTCCCATTCAAGTAAACAAACCCTGATGTGTGGACCTCCAGCCATCTTTGTGGTACGATGTGAAAGTTGAAATGTAATGTTTAGTAGCTACATTTATCAGCCATAACATGACACTCGCCCTTTATTCAAGAACATTCTGTGTCTCAACCAATGGCGGGTACAAGATGGACACCTCAAATGACATGAAATAGGGACTAAGCTACAAAAGTGAAAATGGAAAAAAATCAGAGTTTACGCATTTTTAGATGATTGCCAATAAAGGTTAAAAAATGACAATGTTTAGAGAATTTTTTTTCAAGAAATTATAAAATAGTTTGATCATCCTGATTGTAAGCTTTCAAATGATATCAAATTCAACCGTTTCTCTTTTTCAGTAATGAAGATATGACAGTGTCATTGTAGGGGTGAGGTATGCAAACGGGGCAACTTTGAGCAGCTTTATCTCCTGAATGTTTTGGTATCAAAATAGTTATTGAAATCAAATGGAATGGCCCTGTACTAACATATACCTGGAGAGTTGTTGATCTGAGGGGTGCGTCCCAAATGGCACCCTATTGTTCCCTATGTAGTGCATTACTTTCTCTATATAATGCATTACTATGGGTTCTGGTCAAAAGTAATGCACTATATAAGGAATAGGCAGGGCTGGATTAATGCAGGGGCTTACCAGTGCTGAAGCCCCTGGGTCCAGGCCCTGGGGGGCCCAAGAGGCATGTATTAAGGAAATGTGTATTAAGGAAATATATACAGTGGACAAAACATTAAGGACACCTTCCCTAATATTGAGTTGCACCCCTCCCCTTTTCCCTCAGATCCGCCTCAATTTGTCGCGGCTTGGACTCGAGGTGTCGAAAGCGTTCCACAGGGACTCTGGCACACGTTGACTGAAATGCTTCCCACAGTTGTGTCAAGTTGGCTGGATGTCCTTTGGGTGGTGGACCATTCTTGATACACACGGGAAGCGGTTAAGCGTGAAAAACCCAGCGTTGCAGTTCTTGACACAAACTGGTGCACCTGACACCTACTACCATATCCAGTTCAAAGGCATTTAAATATTTTGTCTTGCCTATTCACCCTCTGAATGGCACACATACACAATCCATGTCTCAATTGTCTCAAGGCTTAAAAATATTTTTTTAACCTGTCTCTTCCCCTTCATCTACACCGATTGGAGTGTATTTAACAAGTGACATCAATAAGGAATCATAGCTTTCACCTGGATTCACCTGGTCAGTCTATGTCATTGAAAGAGCAGGTGTCCTTAATGTTTTGTACACTCAGTGTAATATATATATATATATATATATATATATATATATATATATATATATATGCAACCGCCAGCCACATGAAGATTCAGGAGCCCGCTCTCAATGAGTGTAGACAGTCTGCCGCTGCCTGCTGCCACTCTGCTAATCATCAGCTGGGGGGAGTAGTGGAGGTAGGGGGCCCACGTGGGTAACTGGGGTGCCCTGCCTTGATTGGGTTACTGATTCATTTAAAAAATCTAATAAACTGCATAATAAATCATTGTGACTGGTCAATTGTGTGAGTCAGGGACTGGGCCCAAGCCCGTAGGCGGCCCAAGAGGCAATTATTATAATTATAACACCAGAGAACATAATTTAGCCACAGAGGATCAATCGTTTTATCACAAGCACATACAGGTATCTGCCAAAATTAAGGAAACACCAACATAAAGTGTCTTAAAAGGGTTTTACGCCACCACGAGCGTATGTAGACAACCCTTTAAATTAATGGTTCGGCTATTTCAGCCACACCCGTTGCTGACAGGCATGCAATCTCCATTAACAAATATTGTCAGTAGAATGGCCCGTACTGAAGAGCTCAGTGAATTTAAACGTGGCACAGTCATAGGATGCCACCTTTCCAACAAGTCAGTTTGTCAAATTTCTGCTCTGCTAGAGCTGCCCTGGTCAACTGTAAGTGCTGCTACTGCCTCTGGAAGCCACGTCAGCACAATAACTTTTAGTCTGGAGCTTCATGAAATGGGTTCCCATGGCCGAGCAGCCGCATACAAGCCTAAGATCACCATGCGCAATGCCAAGTGTCAGCTGGAGTCGTGTAAAGCTCGCCGCCATTGGACTCTGGAGCAGTGGAAACACATTCTCTGGAGTAATGAATCACACATCACCATCTGGCAGTCTGACCGATGAATCTGGGTTTGGCGGATACCAGGAGAATGCTACCTGCCCGAATGCATAGTGCCAACTGTAAAGTTTGGTGTCGGAGGATTAATGGTCTGGGGCTGTTTTTAATGGTTCGGACTAGGCCCCTTAGTTCCAGTGTAGGGAAATCTTAACGCTACAGCATACAGTGACATTCTAAACAATTCTGTGTTTCCAACTTTGTGGCAACAGTTTGGGGGAAGGCCCTTTGCTGTTTCAGCATGATAATGCCCCTGTGCACAAAGCGAGGTCCATACAGAAATGGTTTGTCAAAATCAGTGTGGAAGAACTTGACTGGCCTACACAGGGCCCTGACCTCCAACCCATCGAACACCTTTGGAATGAATTGGAACTCTGACTGCAAGCCAGGCCTAATCGCCCAACATCAGTGCCCGACCTCACTAATGCTCTTGTGGCTGAATGGAATCATGTCCCCGCAGCAATGTTCCAACATCTAGTGGAAAACCTTCCCAGAAGAGTGGAGTCTGTTATTGCAGCAAATGGGGGACCAACTCAATGTTAATCCCCATCATTTTGGAATGAGGTGTTTGACGAGCAGGTGTCCAATACTGTTGGTCATGTAGTGTATAATCCATGGAAGGATTTTGTAACCTCTTACCCTGGCAATTTGACTGTTCAGCTCATCGGTACACTAGCAATGGATGCCAGTCCTGACTTGAATGGGAACTGCCATCTATGGATTATATATTATTATTATTATTATTTTGTACTTTTTACCCCTTTTTCTCCGCAATTTCGTGATATCTAATTGGTAGTTCCAGGGTTGGGGAGGTTACTTTCTAACTGCAATCTGTTACAGTTACTAGTTACCTGTCCAAAATTGAAATCAAATCAAATCAAAGTTTATTTGTCACGTGCGCCGAATACAACAAATGCTTACTTACAAGCCCTAACCAACAGTGCGATTTTTAAGTAAAAAATAGGTATTAGGTGAAAAATGGATAAAGAAATAAAAACAACAGTAAAAAGACAGTGAAAAATAACAGTAGCAAGACTATATACAGTAGTGAGGCTATATACAGGCACCGGTTAGTCAAGCTAATTGAGGTAGCAGTAGCGTAAAAGAGGGGGTGGTGTGTGGCGGGACACAATGTAGATAGCCCGGGTACCCAATGTGCGGGGGCACCGGTTAGTCAGGCTAATTGTACATGAATGTATAGTTAAAGTGACTATGCATATATGATAAACAGATAGTAACAGTAGCGTAAAAGACGGGTTGGGGGGGGGGGGGGGGGGGACATTGCAAATAGTCCGGGTAGCCATTTGATTACTTGTTCAGGAGTCTTATGGCTTGGGGATAAAAACTGTTGAGAAGCCTTTTGGTCCTAGACTTGGCGTTCCGGTACCGCTTGCCATGCGGTAGTAGAGAGAACATTCTATGACTGGGGTGGCTGGGGTCTTTGACAGTTTTTAGGGCCTTTCTCTGACACCGCCTGGTGTAGAGGTCCTGGATGGCAGGCAGCTTAGCCCCAGTGATGTACTGGGCCGTACGCACTACCCTCTGTAGTGCCTTGCGGTCGGAGGCCGAGTAGTTGCCGTACCAGGCGTACCCGTCAGGATGCTCTCGATGTTGCAGCTGTAGAACCCTTTGAGGATCTGAGGACCCATGCCAAATCTTTTTAGTTTCCTGAGGGGGAATAGTCTTTGTTGTGTTTGGACCATTCTAGTTTGTTGGTGATGTGGACACCAAGGAACTTGAAGCTCTCAACCTGCTCCTCTACAGCCCTGTTGATGAGAATGGTGGCGTGCTCGGACCTCCTTTTCCTGTAGTCCACAATCATCTCCTTTGTCTTGATTATGTTGAGGGATAGGTTGTTATTCTGGCACCACCCAGCCAGATCTCTGACCTCCTCCCTATAGGCTGTCTCATCGTTGATCAGGCCTACCACTGTTGTGTCGTCTGCAAACTTAATGATAGTGTTGGAGTTGTGCCTGGCCACGCAGTCGTGGGTGAACAGGGAGTACAGGAGGGGACTGAGCACGCACCCCTGAGGGGCTCCAAATCAGTAACATAACTTTTGGATTACCCAAACTCAGTAACTTAATCTGATTACATTCAGCTACTTTTAGATTACTTTCCCCTTAAGAGGCATTAAAATAAGACAAAATGTACAGTTGAAGTTGGAAGTTTACATACACCTTAGCCAAATACATTTAAACTCAGTTTTTCACAATTCCTGACATTTAATCCTAGTAACAATTTCGTTTTAGATCAGTTAGGATCACCACCTTATTTTAAGAATGTGAAATGTCTGAATAATAGTAGAGAGAATGATTTATTTCAGCTTTTATTTCTTTCATCACATTCCCAGTGGGTCAGAAGTTTACATACACTCAATTAGTATTTGGTAGCATTCCCTTTCAATTGTTTAACTTGGGTCAAACATTTTGGGTAGCCTTCCACAAGCTTCCCACAATAAGTTGGGTGAATTTTGGCCCATTCCTCCTGACAGAGCTGGTGTAACTGAGTCAGGTTTGTAGGCCTCCTTGCTCACACACGCTTTTTCAGTTCTGCCCACACATTTTCCATAGGATTGAGGTCAGGGCTTTCTGATGGCCACTCCAATACCTTGACTTTGTTGTCCTTAAGCCATTTTGCCACAACTTTGGAAGTATGGTTGGGGTCATTGTCCATTTGGAAGACCCATTTGCGACCAGGCTTTAACTTCCTGACTGATGTCTTGAGATGTTGCTTCAATATATCCACATAATGTTCCTTCCTCATGATGCCATCTATTTTGTGAAGTGCACCAGTCCCTCCTGCAGCAAAGCACCCCCACAACATGATGCTGCCACCCCCGTGCTTCACGGTTGGGATGGTGTTCTTCGGCTTGCAAGCCTCTTTTTCCTCCTTTTCCTCCAAACATAATAATGGTCATTATGGCCAAACAGTTTTATTTTTGTTTCATCAGACCAGAGGACATTTCTCCTAAAAGTACGATCTTTGTCCCTATGTGCAGTTGCAATCCGTAGTCTGCTTTTTTATGGCGGTTTTGAAGCAGTGGCTTTTTCCTTGCTGAGCGGCCTTTCAGGTTATGTCGATATTGGACTTGTTTTACTGTGGATATAGATACTTTTGTACTTGTTTCCTCCAGCATCGTCACAAGGTCCTTTGCTGTTGTTCTGAGATTTATTTGCACTTTTCGTACCAAAGTACGTTCATCTCTAGGAGACAGGACGCATCTCTTCCTGAGCGGTATGTTGACTGCGTGGTCCCATGGTGTTTATACTTGAGTACTATTGTTTGTACAGATGAACGTGGTACCTTTCAGGCATTTGGAAATTGCTCCCAAGGATGAACCAGACTTGTGGAGGTCTACAATCTTTTTATTGAGGTCTTGGCTGATTTCATTTGATTTTCCCATGATGTCAAGCAAAGAGGCACTGAGTTTGAAGGTAGGCCTTGAAATACATCCGCAGGTACACCTCCAATTGACTCAAATGATGTCAATTAGCCTTTCAGAAGCTTCTAAAGCCATGGCATCATTTTCTGGAATTTTCCAAGCTGTTTAAAGGCACAGTCAACTTAGTGTATGTAAACTGCTGACCCACTGGAATTGTGATACAGTGAATTATAAGTGAAATAATCTGTGTGTAAACAATTGTTGGAAAGATTACTTGTGTCATGCACCAAGTAGATGTCCTAACCAACTTGCCAAAACTATAGTTTGTTAACAAGAAATTTGTGGAGGGGTTGAAAAACGAGTTTTAATCATCTCTGACTTGTGGTCAGACTCGCTCAGGTGGAACAAACTTAAACTTGTGTTTTTTTTCAATGCTGATTTGAATGTCATTGAGAAAACAGAGAACTGTCAAAGATTTGTTTTCTTGCAAACATCCTTTCAGATTTTAAAACGTAATCCTCGAAGTAATCATCTACTTTTTCAAAAGTATCTGTATTCTGATTACAATATTTTTGCTGGTAATGTAACAGATTACAGTTTACGTGACACCCAGTGTCATAATACATTATGTTCCATCTAACCATGTCATGATATGTCATAGCAGCTGACATAACTTGTCATAACCTGTCATAATATGTTCATAACTCTGTCATGACCCATATGTTTATACCTATTGTGACATATACTGCGTTATTTTTTTGGCTAGTTATGACACCTACAAAAGAGTGTCAAAACCCACATTTATAAAAAAATATATATTCTGCCAAGAAGTTTCCTTTCTTTTTAAAGTTAGTTTCTTAAATCCTTTGTTGTTGTAATGACTTCCTGTCATGTTTTTGTCCTCATATTTTATATCACTTTATCACTTTACAATTTATGACACTGTCATGAAGCATTATGACCACTCTTTGTCACTTTACTTGGACTAAGAACATACACTTTATGACACTGTCAAGAAGCAGTACGACTATCATAATCATATGCGCCAGATAGGCCTATCACGTACATGCCCTTATATCAGTCATCAGTCAAAAAGAGGGTGCCTTGTCCTGCTCCTGAAATCTGCTCCTGCATTCATCCCAGTCATCAGCAACAGATCACTGGAGTAGGTGCACGTCTGACATCAATGTGTGTGCAATTACAATGATAATTTAATATGATACATATTGCCTTGCAAAAGTATTCATCCCCCTTGGCGTTTTTCCTATTTTGTTGCATTACAACCTGTAATTTAAATAGATTTTTATTTGGATTTCATGTAATGGACATACACAAAATAGTACACATTGGTGAAGTGAAATGAAAAAAATAAACGTAAACGTAAACAAACATAAACGGAAAGTCGTGCGTGCGTATGTATTCACCCCCTTTGTTATGAAGCCCCTAAATAAGATCTGGTGCAAACAATTACCTTCAGAAGTCACATAATTAGTTAAATAAAGTTCACCTGTGTGCAATCTAAGTGTCACATGATCTGTCACATGATCTCAGTGTATATATACACACATGTTCTGAAAGACCCCAGAGTCTGCAACACCCCTAAGCAAGGGGCACCACCAAGCAAGCGGCACCATGAAGACCAAGGAGGTCTCCAAACAGGTCAGGGACAAAGTTGTGGAGAAGTACAGATCAGGGTTGGGTTATAAAAACATATCGGAAACTTTGAACATCCAACAGAGCACCATTAAATCCATTATTAAAAAATGGAAAGAAAATGGCACCACAACAAACCTGCCAAGAGAGGGCCGCCCACCAAAACTCACGGACCAGGCAAGGAGGGCATTAATCAGAGAGGCAACAAAGACAACAAAGATTACCCTGAAGGAGCTACAAAGCTCCACAGCAGAGATTGGAGTATCTGTCCATAGGACCACTTTAAGCCGTACGCTCCATAGAGCTGGGCTTTACAGAAGAGTGGCCAGAAAAAAGCCATTGCTTAAAAAATAAATAAGAAAACATGTTTGGAGTTTGCCAAAAGGTATGTGGGAGACTCCCAAAACATATGGAAGAAGGTACTCTGGTCAGATGAGACTAAAATTGAGCTTTTTGGCCATCAAGGAAAATGCTATGTCTGGCGCAAACCCAACACCTCTCATCACCCTGAGATCATCATGCCCACAGTGAATGGTGGTGGCAGCATCATGCTGTGGGGATGTTTTTCATCGGAAGGGACTGGGAAACTGGTCAGAATTGAAGGAATGATGGATGGCACTAAATACAGGGACATTCTTGAGGGAAACCTGTTTCAGTCTTCCAGAGATTTGAGACTGGGACGGAGGTTCACCTTCCAGCAGGACAATGACCCTAAGCATACTGCTAAAGCAACACTCAAGTGGTTTAAGGGGAAACATTTAAATGTCTTGGAATGGCCTAGTCAAAGCCCAGACCTCAATCCAATTGAGAATCTGTGGTATGACTTAAAGATTGCTGTACACCAGCCGAACCCATCCAACTTGAAGGAGCTGGAGCAGTTTTGCCTTGAAGAATGGGCAAAAATCCCAATGGCTAGATGTGCCAAGCTTATAGAGACATACCCCAAGAGACTTGTAAATGGCTGCAAAATGTGGCTCTACAAAGTATTGACTTTGGGGGGGGGGGGTGAATAGTTATGCACGCTCAAGTTTTCAGGTTTTTTATTTTTTATTTATTGTTTGTTTCACAAGAAAAAATATGTTGCATCTTCAAAGTGGTAGGCATGTTGTGAAAATCAATTGAAACAAACCACCAAAAAATCTATTTTAATTCTAGGTTGTAAGGCAACAAAATAGGAAAGATGCCAAGGGGGGTCAATACTTTCGCAAGCAACTGTATACACTACCGTTCAAAAGTTTGGGTTCACTTAGAAATGTCCTTGTTTTTGAAAGAAAAGCACATTTTTTGTCCATTAAAATAACATCAAATTGATCAGAAATACAGTGTAGACATTGTTAATGTTGTAAATGACTATTGTCGCTGGAAACGGCAGATTAAAAAAAATATTTAAAAAAAAAATAGAATATCTACATAGGCGTACGGAGGCCCATTATCAGCAACCATCACTCCTGTGTTCCAATGGCACGTTGTGTTAGTTAATCCAAGTTTATACTTTTAAAAGGCTAATTGATCATTAGAAAACCCTTTTGCAATTATGTTAGCCCAGCTGAAAACTGCCCCGGGGCCTATGGTTTCTTCATTTGGCCATTGGAATAGGGTGCTATTTGGGATGCAACCCTTGTCTCCTCTCTCTCAATCAGTGTCTGTCAATGACTCTTCCTGTGACCCCTGTCTGTATCGTTCTTCTCATGTGTTGGTTTGCGTGTCAAAGTCATGCTGCATTACAGCTTTAAACTCTTGGTGCTCTTCCCTGGTGTTGCATTGACCACCAATGGATGGAGAGAGTAAAAATCGATAGCATTTTCACCTCTTTTTAAAATGATCAATAACATAAAAAGACGTAACAGTAGCTAATGTAATCAGGCTAACAGCACTCAGACAGGTTGATTCCCAAATGGCACCCTATTCCCTATATAGTGCACTAATTTTAACATAGCCCTATGAGCCCTGGTCAAAAGTAAAGTAGTGCACTATGTAGGGAATAGGGCACAATTTGGGACACGGATTCAGAGGCTGTGACGTCACAGGGTCAGTTCCTCAAACTGTCTGGCAGTTGACAGCTCTCTGTTCTGCATTGAAATTTCATCAAGGGAAGTATGTGTGTGTGTGGGGGGGGGGGGGGGGGGGTTGTATGTATGTATGTGCGGTAGCCTAGCGGTTGCTAGTTCAAATCCCCGAGCCGACTAGGTGAAACATCTGTCGATGTGCCCTTGAGCAAGGCACTTAACTCCTGTAATTTTCTCGGGATAAGAGCGTCTGCTAAATAACTCAAATGTAAATGTGTGTCCTCGCGTGCACCTATTTGTTTATAAATGCCCCCCTTCTCTGGAGAATAAAGGAAGTTGCACTTCAAACACATCTACAGTTCAAGTCGGAAGTTTACATATACCTTGGCCAAATACATTTAAACTCTGTTTTTCACAATTCCTGACATCTAATCCAAGTAAAAATTCCCTGTCTTAGGTCAGTTAGGATCAACACCTTATTTTAAAGAATGTGAAGTGTCAGAATAATAGTAGAGAGAATTATTTATTTCAGCTTTTATTTCTTTCATCACATTCCCAGTGGGTCAGAAGTTTACATACACTCAATTAGTATTTGGTAGCATTGCCTTTAAATTGTTTAACTTGGGTCAAACGTTTCGGGTAGCCTTCCACAAGCTTCCCACAATAAGTTGGGTGAATTTTGTCCCATTCCTCCTGACAGAGCTGGTGTAACTGAGTCAGGTTTGTAAGCCTCCATGCTCACACACGCTTTTTCAGTTCTGCCCACTAATTTTCTATAGGATTAAGGTCAGGGCTTTGTGATGGCCACTCTAATACCTTGACTTTGTTGTCCTTAAGCTATTTTGCCACAACTGGAAGTATGATTGGGGTCATTGTCCATTTGGAAGACCCATTTGCGACCAAGCTTTAACTTCCTGACGGATGTCTTGAGATGTTGCTTCAATATATCTACATAATGTTCCTTCCTCATGATGCCATCTATTTTGTGAAGCGCACCAGTCCCTCCTGCAGCAAAGCACCCCCACAACATGATGCTGCCATCCCCGTGCTTCACGGTTGGGATGGTGTTCTTCGGCTTGCAAGCCTCCCCCTTTTTCCTCCAAACATAATAATGTTCATTATGGCCAAACAGTTCTATTTTTGTTTCATCAGACCAGAGGACATTTCTCCAAAAAGTACGATCTTTGTCCCCATGTGCAGTTGCAAACCGTAGTCTGGTTTTTTATGGCGGTTTTGGAGCAGTGGCTTCTTCCTTGCTGAGCGGCCTTTCAGGTTATGTCAATATAGGACTTGTTTTACTGTGGATATAGATACTTTTGTACCTGTTTCCTCCAGAATCTTTACAAGGTCCTTTGCTATTCTGGGATCTATTTGCACTTTTCGTACCAAAGTACGTTCATCTCTAGGAGACAGAACGCGTCTTCTTCCTGAGCGGTATGTTGACTGCGTGGTCCCATGGTGTTTATACTTGAGTACTATTGTTTGTACAGCTCAACGTGGTACCTTCAGGTGTTTGGAAATTGCTCCCAAGGATGAACCAGACTTGTGGAGGCCTACAATTTCTGAAGGTAGGCCTTGAAATACATCCGCAGGTACACCTCCAATTGACTCAAATGATGTCAATTAGCCCATCAGAAGCTTCTAAAGCCATGACATCATCTTCTGGGTTTTTATGACTCCAATCTAAGTGTATGTAAACTTCCGACTTCAACTGTAGGTTGTGCGTGTGCGTGTGTGTGCATGCATGTTTGTGAAAAGAGAGTGAGAGGGTTGAGCATTGATTACAACCATGGAGACAAAAACCGAGAGTGTGTCATGGTGGTAGTTTGTAAGAATTCAGTTGTGTGACGTAGCGGGGAGATGTGGTCAGTTAAGTGGTCACTTTAGTCTCGACCAATGTGTACGCAGTGTCACTATTACCAAGCAGTACCAAGCACAACTAAGTATAGCCAGCCCTGTAATGTTACTATGGCTAATGGATCTAATAATAATAATATTCATAATAATTATGATGATATAATTAATGCCATTCGTCAGACGTTTTTATACCAAGTGAGTGACCGTAGTGTGTGCACACAGTACATTTTCCATATGAGCGGCCCCAGCGGGAATCCATCCCGAAAATGTGGTGAGATTAAGAACAGAGAGAGAGAGAGAGAGAGAGAAAGCGGTCTACAGAGAGAAGCGGAGCGAGAGAGTGGTTTGGTGGTTGGACTTTTTCTGTTGTTGTAAGTTTCCCCTGCTGCACCTCCTGTCACTGCGTGACATCAAGTCTCTACTTCCTCCTTGGGCCACCACACGCTCCAACAGGTCTCGCACACCCTTCAATGGACCTTCTGCTTCTGCCTGCTGGAACACATGTCCCTCTCTGTGTTCTCGTGTCAGTGTGTGTCACCGGTATCCGTGTGCAGTCGTCTCCCGTTTTGAACCAGGATGAGTTTCAGGAGTAAGATCACGTTCCGAAGGAAGAACAGGGATAAGACCAGGCGTGTGCGGAACGATTTCAACCGCCTGAGCGTTGTATGTATGCCCTCTCTTTCTCTTTCTCTGTCTATCTAGCTATCTATATTTCTATCTTTCTATCTCCCTCTTTAGTGCAGTGCCGTAACCTGTGTGTTTTTATTGCCCTGGGCTTCCTGTTCCTTTCTGTTGCACCTGTCGATCCGGGGTGAAGTTCCCCTTAGGTACAGATCTAGGATCAGCTTCCCCTTCCCCAGTCCTAACCTTAATCATTAGTGGGTGAAAGACGAAACTGACCCAGGATCAGTCTCCAATCAGTCTTCACTCTACACTGCACCTGTCCGTCAACATGAGGCTAACCGACATGGCACAGGTTGGAATTGGACATTGCTAGCCTTTGCCTAATACTAGTTAGTCAAACAGAGAGTCATTGGCTATCTGATTGGTGTGTTGGTATCTGTAACTGGCAGAGACTCAAAACAGTATCGCTCCCTATGTCTATCTGAGTTTTTAACCAGTGGAGTGGCCATGTACAATCAGGAAAAGTGATCTATATGTTCACAACATTCAAACTGGAGATAGGAGGTTGTCAGCAAGGGACTTGTACGCCTCCGTACGTAGGTCTGATTGTACAAATGCTCCGCAACATCCTAACTATATCGGTGTGATGTTGTCTGGTGCAATGTAGACACCAAGCGTGTAGGTGTTTACGTAGCGTATATCGAGCTGCTCTGAGATTTGATACGACGCCGACAGCAACACGGCTAACTCTGAAGTCTCAGTCGGCACCAAGCTGCTGTGTTACTGAGCCGATGGTACGTCAGGTGTCAGGGGAGGTGTATGACGCTAAGCTAGCTTCGGCTGACTGTTATCAGCGCCTATTTCCTTACACGGTGTTGTGTCGTTTTCCCAGCAGTTTTGTCTGTCTTAATGACACCCTACTCCCTCACCATTGCACTATTTTTGACCAGACTAAAGGGGAACCAAAACTAGACCAAAACTAAGGGGTGCCATTTGACCCCTCAGTGCCTCTGGTCAAGTCAAGTGTCAAAACTGAATGAGCCAAACCCAAAGCCCTGCTCAGTAGGGTGATTAAGGGATTTGGCAACAGCGTGAATGAATGCTGAATATGAAAGACTGTTGTTCATGTGTTTCTCTGCCCCTCCCCCCAGTCCGTCTGTATGGTAAGATCCCTACTGACTGGAACCAAGGTAGGAGAGATTGCGAGGCAGATTCGAACCCATGCGGACGGGTAGTTTTGGCTAAACGTGTGCCGGGGCGGGTACTCGGCACTAACCGCTGGACCACAGGCCACTCAGGCAAAAGATATTGTCTTGGTAGACATTTCTGTGAGGTTGAGAAATGAAATTGTCCTCAGTCGTCATTCTCCCTTCCAGTCAGGTACAGTTCGTATAAACAAATTGTTTATTTTTATTTTTTTTACATTTGAGTCACACCAAGATCCTTCCTCACAACAAGGAATGTTATGATTCTGGGTATTTTTCAGTCTTTCGTTTTTTGTCACATTCTTTGTCATGGTTTTATGCCTCAATGACTATGGTTTCTAAATGATTTCTACCTCTTTCCCTTGTGGGTGAGGGGTGCATTCGGTCAGAGGTGTGTTCACTAGGAACCAAACGGAGGCTGAAATGGGGAGGGACCTAGCTGAACTTAAGAAACCCTTTAAGAAATCCAATAAACCCATTTCCTTTTTAAACCGTTTTGCTACGGTGTGCACTAATGAATACACCCCTGGTCTAACTGAACAGGGGGTAGTGGTCGGAACCCCCCGCTATGGGCGTGTGAACAGAGAACACAGGTCTTCAGTTTTCATCTTCTCCGACCACAGTTTTTGTTAGCAGTGATGAATAAGACATAACGCTTTCCTTTGAGGACGGAAATACCCTCGTCTCATCATGTGCAGTCCATTTCGCTTTCTGTGAAACGCACTGTGTGGATGGGCTTGTTGAGACCATGTGTTGTGCAGATGTGTAGCCTAACCCTTAACCTAAAATGTATTGTAAACGTCTGCCTTTGTGATATAGCAGTCTACGGTCATTTCAGAACTCGAATCTCTGACGTAATCCTTTGCATCTGAATACTATTGAGCACCAGAATCTACAAATAATAGGTGACATTGAGCCTGTCATTTAAATACGTTTTCTGAGCTGTTATGATCACTGCGAATGTGATATAGTGTCCATCTGTCAGTCAAACAGTTTCCCTCGTTGGAAAGAGGGGAACGGCTCAACATGTTTTTTGGTTCAGTTTGGTTTGGCACATGACATGTAGCCACTTAATCCTCTATTTTACTTCTCTCTTCCCCGCCCCTCTAGACTGGGGCCCGCGTCCCAAATGGCACTCTCTTCGCTATGTAAGTGCGCCACTTTTGGCCAGGGTCTATCGGGAACGGGGTCGCATTTTGGGTGCAGCCTTGACGTCTGTGCAGCTGATCCAATGGTGACGGAGTAAACACAGGAAGTGAGGGGGTAGCTAGTTTTTCATGCCTTGCAACAACAACAAAAAGATTTATGCCCATCCATAGATAAATAGATAGATTAACAGATGTTCTGAGGTTTAGACAATTTGCCTAGCCACACCATTTGGATCGTCTTTGATTTGAAGAACACTTGTTGACTGGCTGACTTCTCTCAGAGTTCAGAGAGGTTTATAAGTCATGATTGTTGAACAGTGTAGAGGCAAATTGCACTTGGTGATAGCGTAGTCATTTGTGTTGCTGGCTGTCTGTCTGTCTTTCTCTCTCTCTGTGTGTTACAGCATGATAAGCCCTAGATGTAGAAGACTTTCTGTGTGACCTAATAGTTGAATATGTTGGATATCCCCATGGTGTGACTGTTGCAGCAGTCATCAAGTGTATGGCTGACTGCGCAATTTTGATAATGAGTGTGTTCCACGTGGACCGGGATTGGAATCCAGCGTCCGCCACATTCTCATCTGTGTTTCCCCAAGTAGTACCCAAGTGTTTTATTTCACTGCCACATGGGATAAGTCAAGTAAAATGTCTGTCTGTTTGTGTGTGTTCCAGCAGGAGAAACCCAAGCTGATAGACCCTCTGGACTACGAGGCTGTGATCTGTGACCTGGGAGATGAGCTGAAGGAAGACCCCCTCAGAGAGCTGCTCCTCTTCCCCGACAACGATTTCACGGTGGGTACGAACGCGTCTGTGTGTGTACGTGCATGTGCGTTCGAGACGTGTGTGTGTGTGTGAATGCCATTCTGTCTCTGTCAAGTCTGTCTGTATGTCACCCACAAACGACCTCCTTTCACTTACTTAATTTGCTGTGTGTGTGTGTGGGAATGGGGGTGTGGGAATGAGGGTGTGGGTGTGTGTGGGACTGTCTGTGTCTGGCTCATTTATTTTATTTATTTAACCTTTATTTAACTAGGCAGGTCAGTTAAGAACAAATTAGGAACAGTGGGTTAACTGCCTTGTTCAGGGGCAGAACGACAGATTTGTACCTTGTCAGCTCGGGGATTCAAACTTAACGCTCTACCTCTCAACGCTCTAACCACTAGGCTACCTGCCGCCTCATGCCAGCCACACCAATGTTTTTCAACAAGACAGAAGGACAGACAGACACACACACTCATTTTGCATTCTGAGCCCCTCATTCCCCCCATTGCTCCCCCAGTGTCCCGTGGCTGTTTATCATTAGTGACTTAATTAGTGCGCTAATGTGACTCCTTAAGACCGCCACTTCATATTAACTCGTTTTAATTGGTTTTAGGGAAATGACTCGGCTCTCGATCCCTGAGTTGATGTTTAAATTCATGACTCTGCTACCGTGATACACACACACACACACACACACACACACACACACACACACACACACACACACACACACACACACACACACACACACACACACACACACACAGGCCCGGCAACCAAACAGTCCTGTTTCATTTGCTGGGTCTCCATAGCTCAATCTAATTGAAACTCCAATTCACTTGCTAATGGACAAACCTAATTCGCTTCCAAAACCCCAAAATAAATGTCCTTCCTCTGAGTGTGCTGCATTTTAAACAGCTGACTGCAGACACAGTAAATCAGAACCAAGCATTGATCAGAGAGGACGGGAACTTGGCTGTTCTCAGTGGCCTACGTCCCGAATGACACCCTATTCCCTATATAGTGCACTACTTTTGACTAGAGTCCTATGGGAATAGGAATAGGGTGCCATTTGGGACACAGACAGAATTGCATAGAGTTGCCACTAGCTGCGTAATCAGTGAGAGCAGTATTTCTCCAACTTCAATCTTTCCTTCTAGGTATGGATGATTTATTTGAGCCTTTTATTTGAGCCATTTGCTATTTTTGACCGCAATATTTATGAATGAATTATGACCACCCCGGAGCTCTTGGTCAGATGTTATTCGTCAAGTGCTGACACACTGGAATAGGGCTCAGTGATCTGACTGTACATCATAGTGGTAAAGACTGTATCCTTGGAGTTCAATCATTTTCATATTCGGACCTGCACATATATCCTATCCCACTTCTGCATGTATCAGCTTTTACCTCATCTCAGTAATCCAAAACCAGCTCTCGCATAAACAACAGCTATAGAATTTTCTTCTAGGGGAAGAGGTTGAGATGTCAAGTCCACACGCCTTCCAGCCCGACAGTCTTTCACAAGAGATGATCTTTTCACCTGACATCAAACTGCCCCTCCCCATCTGATGTCTCCTCCCCCTCTGTCCCCCCCAGGTGTCCACAGTGCCCCTGGAGAGACGGACACTGCAGTCCACCGTGCCCCAGGGGGCCGAGCTTCAAGCCGAGTGTCTGCTGGTCAGACAGGTGAGTGTGTGAGAGAGAGAGAGAGTGCCATGCTTAGTTGTGTGATTGAGCTTGGGTGCAGAGGAGGGCTATGGAGCAGGGCTGACTCCACATTCAGTCTGGCAGGCAGGCAGCTTGGCGTGGGGGTCGTCCGGGTAAGGGTCAGGACTACATGTAGTTGTTAGTGTACTTTAAACATATCCTCAACACAGAGGTCTACATCAACATGAGCCCGTGAGGCAGTGACATCAGGAGCACAGATGTGTTCTGTTCCTCCAGGAGCTGTGTGTGTTTCTGTGTGCCTGCGAGCGAGTGTGTTTGTGCGTGTGAGAGAGGGAGAAGGAGAGTTTCTCCGGCTAGCTCTATGAGTGAACGTGCAAGACTGCAGAGAGAGAGAGGGCTTCCTGGTCTCCGACCCACTTCAGTCCCTATGCACGGAATACACACGAGAAAGTTCCGAACATGTATTCTGAACCCAATGCCTTGGAGTTACTGCTCCTCCTCTGAACCAGAAGTACAGTCGTGCAGCTGGATCATGTTTCTCTCTGTGGGAATCAACAGCATCTGGAGCGTGGTGAGGGGGTGGTGGGGAACCCAGCCGTGTTGTTGGAGCTGTGGGGCTGAGCTGACTGGACCGCTGACTGCTGCTTCCAATGAGCTCGTCTATGGAGCTGAATCATCTGAGGCTGCCTGCTGGCCATGCAGGGATGGAGAGGGAGAGGGAGAGAGAGAGAGAGAGAGAGCAGGGATTTTGTCCACTGTATCCTGTTGTTTTGGAGGGACTCTGCTCTGCTTAGTTGGGCTGGCCTGCAAAGACACTAAGGGCTATGGGTGGTGGCTGGGAGGTTTCAGTTGCTGCCTAGTGTATGGGGCTGCATCCCAAATGGCACCCTATTCCCTTTATAATGCTCACCCTATTTCCCATAGGGCTCTGGTCAAACGTAGTGCTCTAATGTAGGGAGGCATTTGGGATGGGGAAAACCTGGTCTGTTGTACAACTGAATGCCTTCAACTGAAATGTGTCTTCCGCATTTAACCCAACTCCTCTGAATCAGAGAGGTGCGAGGGACTGCCTTAATCGACATCTTCGGCACCCGGGGAACACTAGGTTAACTGCCTTGCTCAGAACGATAGATTTTTACCTTGTCAGCTCGGGGATTCGATCCAGCATCCTTTCAGTTACTGGCCCAACGCTCTAACCACTAGGCTACCTGCCGCCCTGGGCCTGTGTGAGAGCAAGGCTGTGTTTTCACAAACATGACTTCATCCATCTAAAGTAGTTGAAAAGTTAAGTCTGTGGGTGATATAAAAATTTCCCCTCAGTTGACTGTTGTGTTGGATTTAATACAGTGTCTCCTTAGTTACGATAGCTACACAGCCACGACTGCCACCTTTTTAACCATGAAACCATTTCATCTCTTTTTGAGGAACCCTAGAAATGCAAATGACGACAACCAGCGAAATTTTGCATACATTTCCCCTATTGGGTTGTCAGTTGAAGATGTGGATCTGATAAGCCTATACTGTGGCTGTGACCCACATGGCACCCGATTCCCTTTATAGGGCAATCATTTGTGGTGGTACCCTATGGGCCCTGGTCAAAAGCAGTTGGCTGCCATTTGGGTGTGCCTGTTTTCACGCTCTTATCGTGACACGTCATGTTTGATGGGGGGGGGGGGGCTGAAGTGAAAGAGTTACAGCACACGCCGGCTAGGAGGAAGTGCTCAAATTAGCCAAACCACTGTCTCACAGATATCCTCGCTGCATACGGAAACACACCAGACACCACACCGTCACAGCTTACTGATGACGGGGTGCGTGTGAGAGACCATAGAGAGAGAGAGAGAGACACACACACAGAGAGAGAGAGAGAGAATGGCTATTTAAGTGTGTGCTCCCAGACATGTGTTATTGCCTTGTGGAAGTAAATATGTTTTGAGTGTCTTTAATAATGAACGTGATGACTGCCAGTGGAGCTGTGTTTAAGTGGTAGATAATGATACCGCCACTCAGACAGAAAGAAGATGAGAATCCACAGAACAACAGAGAAAACACACTGCTGAGAGGAGATAGAGAGAGAGGGTGAGAGTGCGTGCGTGCGTGAGTGTCTGTCTGTGTGTGTGTGTTTACGAGTGAGAGGGAGTGCGCTTGCGCGTAACCGAGCTTGCGTATCTGCGCTTTGTGTGCATGTGAGAGACAGAGAGAAGAGAGCGAGAGGGAGAGAAAGAAAGTCTAACTCAAGCCCGTGGGACAGAATGTTAATTAAATTCTTCCTACGGTTTGATTCATCTAATCATGGATTCAATCTTGTAACTCTGTAAGCTTGTGGGGCTCCAAGATGACCTGTGTGAAGCCAAGCTCGGGCTGCGGAGTCTGCCTCCCTCTACAAATGGCACCCTTTTCCCTATGGGCCCGTGTCAAAAGTAGTGTACTATGTAGGGAATATGGCACAATTTGGGACGCGACATTGATGTTGTGGAGGGAGGCAGACTCTGCAGCCCTAGCTTGCGTCACACTGGGTTGTATGAGGACAGCTACTCATGTAAAACAAAGCTGTACACTGCCTTTACATTACCATTACTGTGCTTTGGATCTACTTATTTGAATGGATAGGTGTGTGTGTGTGTGTGTGTGTGTGTGTGTGTGTGTGTGTGTGTGTGTGTGTGTGTGTGTGTGTGTGTGTGTGTGTGTGTGTGTGTGTGTGTGTGTGTGTGTGTGTGTGTGTGTGTGTGTGAGACTATCTGTAGAGCTGTATAAGAACCACGTTGTGACAGAGAGGGGATTTTAAGCATCAACTGCCCATGCCAAGACGCGCACACACACACACACACACATCTCTATTCTTGTTAATTGAGAACCTCTTTGCTGAGGAATGTGATTGGTATATTTCCTATGTGTAATTTGTTGTGTAGTTGCGAAAGAGACCATTGTCTCAATGGGACTCCCTGTTAAAATAAAGGTCAAATAAATACATGAAATAAAACACACTCACACACACGGTCATATATACAGACAGAATCAACTGTCTGTTATTCACCTGGACTAAGGCATTAACAGAACCTCTCTCTCCTCCTCTTCCTCTTTCTTCTCCTCTATTCCAGGCCTGCGAGTACTACAACTCCCAACTACACGTGGTCCATTACAAATATGATGAGTACGCAGGAGATTACCGGCTACTTCCCAGGTACAGAACAGGCTATGAAAGAGTTGCGCAATTCTGTCAACTTTCCCAAAATACCCAGGTTTTCCAGAAATGTTGTGAAAAAAAAGTTACCAGAATTTCGCAACCCTTGGCTAGGATTAGACTTATGTACAGAGCAGTGTGTGTACATATTTTCATTGTTCCGCATAAGAAAAGTACTGTACTTTGCCACTTCATGTACTTCTAAGTGTTATGAGTATTGAGTTAGACAGGGCCCACTCCAGGGCTTAACTGTTTTTGACATAGCGTCTGTGTCAGGAACGCATGCCAGACTTTCCAAAAGCGTACTTCACATAAACACCAGGAAAGACGCAGCTGAAAACCTCAGCTAGACCAGAAGATCCAGGGGATGTGTCCCTAATGGAACCCTATTCTCTATTTAGTGCACTACTTTTGACCAGAGTTCACTAAATAGGGAATAGAGTGCCATTTAAGAGGCGGCCTCAGTGGTCTGCGGTTGCATAATGGGTCTCTCGAAAAATAGCTCTCTGTGATGTCAACAATGGGAACAAAAAACAAAATGGTGGACGCCGGTGGGATGTGTTGTTGAGTGGCAGGCTGTCCAGCTGCGGGGATGTCAGGGCTGTGCATTGGTCACTCAACCCCTGGGAGACCAGCCATCAGAGCAGGGCCTCTTTGATCTCTGACCCCTATCCAGACCACTGTAATGTTCTCCTGGTCTCCCGTGGGTTGGTTATGCTGGAGTCCAGTTAATTTCACGTGACCTTTCTGAGTTTGTTGAACTTTAAATCTTTTTGAGTTCATATACTGTACATCAACTCTAAAACTGATCCATAGTTTACTTTTGATAATGTATACAGTAGTTACCATCATAGATACTAAGAGACTGAATGTACATGCTCTTATAGAGGTTATATCCACATGATATGAGTTTTCTCTCTGAATCAGTTCCTCTGTCTTTCCTTGGACACAGAGTTAGCAGCAGATCTAGGATCAGTTTGGGAGCTACCGCTAGCCTTTGTGAGATACCCTGGACACAGTTAGCAGCAGATCTAAGATCAGTTTTGGCTGATCATACTATATGTCTGGGATCCAATTGACAGATTAACAGCCCAGTTCACTATGAGCTAGTCATCTTCACAAGATGTGTCCCTCCAGAGATTACATAAACTCAGCAAAAAAAGAAATGTCCTCTTCATTTTCAGCAAACTTAACATGTGTAAATATTTGTATGAACATAACAAGATTCAACAACTGAGACATAAACTGAACAAGTTCCACAGACATGTGACTAACAGAAATGGAATAATGTGTCCCTGAACAAAGGGGGGGTCAAAATCAAAAGTAACCGTCAGTATCTGGTGTGGCCACCAGCTGCATTAAGTACTGCAGTGCATCTCCTCCTCATGGACTGCACCAGATTTGCCAGTTCTTGCTGTGAGCTGTTACCCTACTCTTCCACCAAGGCACCTGCAAGTGTGATGTTTGGATGTACCGATCCTGTGCAGGTGTTGTTACACGTGGTCTGCCAATGCGAGGACGATCAGCTGTCCGTCCTGTCTCCCTATAGCGCTGTCTTAGGTGTCTCACAGTACGGAAATTGCAATTTATTGCCCTGGCAACATCTACAGTCCTCATGCCACCTTGCAGCATGCCTAAGGCACGTTCACGCAGATGAGCAGGGACCCTGGGCATCTTTCTTTTGGTGTTTTTCATTCAGTAGAAAGGCCTCTTTAGTGTCCTAAGTTTTCATTTGCCTACTGTCTGTAAGCTGTTAGTGTCTTAACGACCGTTCCACAGGTGCATGTTCATTGTTTATGGTTCATTGAACAAGCATGGGAAACAGTGTTTAAACCCTTTACAACGAAGAGCTGTGAAGTTACTTGGGTTTTTACGAATGATCTTTGAAAGACAGGGTCCTGAAAAAGGGCTGTTTCTTTTTTTTTTGCTGAGTTTACAAGAGCCTTGAAGTCTGGCATGATGCAAGACTATTCAAACTATGACGTCCAAACACAGGGGTGACGCCGAAGATTGCCATTTCTTTTAAGCCTGTTGGAGACACTTTTAAAAAGATGGCATCAATTATATTTGCTGAGACTAGTTCCAGTGCCGGGTCTGCTATCCTTATAAAAGAGGGAATCCGTTGTGTCTCCAGCTCAGAGCACACACACAAACACAGGGCGGCTCATGAGCGCACTGGAGCGAGGGCAACCCTTTGTCGGGTCCTTTTCGGGAGGAAATGGAGAGGACTCAGCCACACATAAGTCAGGGCTCAGCTCAGACACCCGGGCCATAGAGATGGAAAAGAGAGAAAACCTCCTATCTTTGCTATGATGATCTCCCCACGGGGCAATCTGCTGTTTAACAAAACTGAACTGAATATTGTCCCTTTAACCCGTTTAAAATGGAGAAAGACCTCGATGGCGCTGCCCATGCTATAACAAGCTGTGTAGCAAGTCTACCCTCTATCCAACTCCATGCACCCAGCACCTCTACAGTAAAGCTTACCGTATGCTTCCCAGTCAAAAGAATTCACAGATATATTAATCAACATTTTTATGTTTGTTCATTTTGGTGTTGGGCAGCGTTCAGCAGGGTTTTTTTCCAGCTGTTGGAGCACACAACATTTTTTCTTGAGCCTTGTCGAAATTCGGTAGCCAAAGTTTATGCCCCTTCATCAGTGATTGGTCAAAAGCAGGGATTCTTCAATTAAGTGTTTGTTGTCGTTCAACAACAGACGACTAGTTTTCATGCACATTTCACTTGAGAAATACTGCACCAAACATCTTAGTAACATCTGCGCGACTAAGACTTCCTCGGCAAAAACGTCAAAATTAATTACAGATTTCTTGACTTATCTTAGATTCATTCGGACTATTCGGCAGGAGTTTTTCCTGACAATGTGATCTGGTCAGAAACAACTCTGGGCTCAAGTTAGCCCATGCCTGTGTAGTTAAACAGGCCCTACTACTACTACAAAATACTGCTGGACTGTTATGTTGCTATCACAACACAGGTATCAACAGTAGAGTTGAGGTTGAATGTCATTACTGAGTCTAGTACATTTACGATATGATGAAAGGAGACATAGAAAGAGGACATCCTCCTTGTCTGTGTCCCATATGACACCCTATTCCCTTACTGCATAGTGCACAACTTTTCACCAGATCCCTATGGGCCCAGTTCAAATGTAGTGGTACTAGGGTGCCTTTTGGAACGCAGACCCTTCTCTCTTTCTGCCTGGAGTCTTTTAAGTGTAGTCTTCTCCCTCTTGATATCCCTAATGGAAGACATCCCCCCCGACTCTGTGAAGGGAGAGAGAAGTGGGGAAGGCAGAATGAGTGCTTGTGCTCCGGCGCTCCATGTCCTTTCGAACAGCGCCGCTGAAAAACGCTCAGCGCTGACAGGGGGAAAAAACTGCCGCTCCTAATTCGATTCATTCTTCAAAATCACAATTTAACATGCATCTATTTTTATGACTAGCTGGACCTACCATTTGGTTTTTAAGTATTGAAACTAATCCATATGGTGGTGCATACAGGTGCAATCCACATACAGGTGCATCCTGTTTCCATTGATCATCCTTGAGATGTTTCTACAACTTGATTGGAGTCCACCTGTGGTAAATTCAATTGATTGGACATGATTTGGAAAGGCACACACCTGTCTATATAAGATCAGAGCAAAAACCAAGCCATGAGGTCGAAGGAATTGTGTGTAGAGCTCCGAGACACGATTGTGTCGAGGCACCGATCTGAGGAAGGGTACCAAAAAATGTCTGCACTATTGAAGGTCCCCAAGAACACCGTGGCCTCCATTCTTAAATGGAAAAAGTTTGGGACCACCAAGACTCTTCCTAGAGCTGGCCGCCCGGCCAAACTGAGCCATCGGGGGAGAAGGGCCTTGGTCAGGGAGGTGATCAAGAACTCAATGGTTCCTCTGTGGAGATGGGAGAACCTTCCAGAAGGTCAACCATCTGTGCAGCACTCCACCAATCAGGCTTTTATGGTAGAGTGGCCAGACGGAAGCCACTCCTCAGTAAAAGGCACATGACAGCCCACTTGGAGTTTGCCAAAAGGCATCTAAAAGACTCTCAGACCATGACAAACAAGATTCTCTGGTTTGATGAAACCAAGATTGAACTCTTTGGCCTGAATGCCAAGTGTCACATCTGGAGGAAACCTGGCACCATGTTTTTCAGCTGCAGGGACTGGGAGACTAGGATCAAGGAAAAGATGAACGGAGCAAAGTACTGAAAGATCCTTGATGAAAACCTGCTCCAGAGTGCTCAGGACCTCAGACTGGGGCGACGGTTCACCTTCCAACAGGACAATGACCTTACGCACACAGCCAAGACAACACAGGATTGGCTTCGGGACAAGTCTCTGAATGGCCTTGAGTGGCCCAGCCAGAGCCCGAACTTGAACCCAATCGAACATCTCTGGAGAGACCTGAAAATAGCTGTGCAGCGATGCTCACCACCCAACCTGACAGAGCTTGAGAGGGTCTGCAGAAAAGAATGGGAGAAACTCCCCAAATACAGGTGTGCCAAGCTTGTAGTGTCATACCCAAGAAGAATTGAGGATGTCATCCTGCCAAAGGTGCTTCAACAAAGTACTGAGTAAAGGGTCTGAATACTAACGTAAATGTGATGTTTTTTTTTTTTTTCATTTGATACATTTACAACAAAAAAATGAGAAACCTGTTTTGCTTTGTCATTATGGGGTATTGTGTGGAGATTGATGAGTGAAAAAAACCAATGTAGTCCTTTTTAGAATAGTGCTGTAACGTAACAAAATGTGGAAAAAGTGAATGGGTCTGATTAGTTTCCGCATGCATTGTAAGCACTCTAAATAGGTCAGGAGCCAGACATGGAGCCTAAGATTGAACAAACATGAATTATTTAGCCTATATTATTTCAAGGCTATAGTCTACAAAGAAATACATTGTGAAGCATTTGCGAGTGCGACACAATAAGCTGGTACGTACATAAAGCTCTCAGCAATTAAACATTTTGTTATATTAATTCATTAAAGTCTATAAATTGCAAATATAGGCTGTGACTTACTTATAATTAAATACATATTAATTGAAAAATTACTTATTAGTGCCTTAGAAACTCGAGTTTGGCCAGTCTGTGGCTTCAGGCTCATGTGATGTGGTGCCTGCAAAGCAGGTCAGCAGCGGAGAATACCCTTCTCACACTTGCAGAGCCACTGTGGATGCTAAACACCCCTTTGGCCAGTCTTGCCAGGCCGGGCAGATGCAGATTTGTTTTTAAAACGTTCTATAGGTTTTTAGGCAAAATAACCCAATCAAAACGGAAAGCTCCTTGAATGTGGGAATATGCCAGGCCTATTGGACCAAAATCAATGATGGCCTATTGTATAGATAATAGAAGAAAAAATGAATGAAACGTTTAAGAGATCAGATTTTTTGTTGATACATACTTTGCTACAATGACACACTTAGTTATCTAACCACCGCCTTCCTTTCTTTTAGCATGTGCACGTAGTAAGTACACCATCATGCTTTCAGGATACGTGTCTTTTCAGATTCCACAATGATTATTTAGTTGTGCACACTACATCACCGTACTCCCTCTCTTGCTCTTGGTCCTAAATCAAGTGACCTTGATTTAGCACCTGTGTGTTTTATCAGTCTCTTTATGAAAATATTTAGCGAACTCCATGACAGTAGCTAAAGCAAGGGGCTATAGCAGCACACAAGTAGACTACAGATGCATGCTGGGCATGCCGGGCATGCCCTGAGCTTGTGAAGTGATAACTACTGGAGCGATATTAGAGAGGACGAGAAGGCTGACGCCCCAGACTTTGGGAATCTCACACCGCGCTACTATGGGTGGTGATTCATGCCAGAATTAAGCCTCGTGAAGCTACTGATACCGGTCACCGAGCGTCTTCCTAGCGCTATAAAATAATGCCATGAATTACTGTCAATGGAGACAAGTTTGTTTCTAAGGCGTCAAACTGCCGACACGTTCATGTCACGTGATACGTCATGTAGACGTGGTGTTCACGTCACGTGTCAGTTTGCGTATAAGTTTATTATGAATGATCTTACCATGAACGCCTTAAAACGTCTAGATGTGTTACCCGTTACGTGTTAGTTTAAGTGTCTGTTTAGTTCATCAATTTCAGTTGTCGATTTAGCTAAAATAGGCCTATCACCTCGATGCAAAAATTATTAGGCTAGTTGATATCGCAGCCACCATTACTGTGTAGATATGCCTATTTCTCGCATCAATACAAACACAAGGGATTCTTGGTAGCCTAGTGGTTAGTGTTGGGCAAGTAACCAAAAGGTTGCTAGCTTTTTTTTGTCATTTTGCCCGAGCAAGGCAGTCAACCCATTGTTCCCTGGGCGACGAATAAGTGGATTTCGATTAAGGAGGCCCCCGCACCGCTCTGATTCAGAGGGGTTGGGTTAAATGCAGAAGACACATTTCAGTTGAATGCATTCAGTTGTACAACTGACTAGGTATCCCACTTTCCTTTTCTTTGTTGTGGGTAGTCTAGGTCTCTGGTGGCGCTTTCAAAACAACTCGGAAGTTGGCAATCTCTGACTTCCGACTTCAGTGCGTTCAAGACAACTGGGAACTCTGGGCAAAAAATTTGCTCAGACTGGGATTTTTGTTTTGAACAGTCATCCAACTCGGAATCTCTGGCATCTTTCTCTGGCCTGAAAATCACTGATGTCATGATTTGACTTCGTTTCCACCCCCACTTTACTGGATTAACAGACACATTTACTGTCATCATGCAATCCTTCGTCCATACATTTCTGTGGAAAGCGGGGTTCAAATTGAGGGAGTATGTGAGGATATAGGCCTTGTTATAGAGACGTGCAAAATAATATGCTACCACTTGTTTGCTTAGCTATAGGAAAAGAAACAGTCCAGATTTTATAAAGCGATCTAGGCTTTAACAATGATAAACGCTACAATTATTTCAGCAGTCTACTAGCCTATCGAAAGTCTTGCGCAGCCTTAACTTCTTATGGCTGCAGGGGCAGTATTGAGTAGATGGATGAAAGGTGCCCAGAGGTGCCCATATTAAATGGCCTTAGTCCCAGTTGCTAATATATGCATATTATTATTCATATTGGATAGAAAACACTCTGAAGTTTCTAAAACTGTTTGAAGTATGTCTGTGAGTATAACAGAACTCATATGGCAGGCAAAAACCTGATAAGTTCCACTTCCTGTTTGAATTGTTTCTGAGGTGTCAGATTTTCAACCATGCTCTCAATTGAAATGACAGCGAGATATAGATGAGTTTTCACTTCCTACGGCTTCCACTAGATGTCAATAGTCAACAGAACTTTGTCTGATGACTCTAATGTGAAGGGGGGGGCCGAAGGAGACAGGAATGAGTAATCACTTCCACGGGCTGATCACGCATTCACCATGCGCCTTCACATGAGTAGGACGTCCGTTCCATCGCTCTTCTGAAGTCAATTTAATTTTCCGGTTGGAACGTTATTCAAGATGTATGTTAACAACATTCTAAAGATTGATTCAGTACATCGTTTGACATGTTTCTACTGACTGTTATGGAACTTTTGAACATTTCGTCACGTTATAGTGGAGGCGCTTTCTGACTTTGGAATTGTTTACCGAAGGCGCGAACCAAAGTAGCTAATTGGACATAAATAACGGACATTATCGAACAAATCAAGCATTTATTGTGGACCTGGGATTCCTAGGACTGCATTCTGATGAAGTTCATCAAAGGTAAGGAAACATTTATCATGTATTTTCTGGTTTCTGTTGAGTCCAACATGGCGGCTAATTTGGCTATTGTTCTGAGCCCCGTCTCAGATTATTGCATGATTTGCTTTTTCCGTAAAGTTTTTTTTAAATCTGACACAGCGGTTGCATTAAGGAGAGGTATATCTATAATTCCATGTGTATAACTTGTATTATCATCTACATTTATGATGAGTATTTCTGTTGAAACGATGTGGCTATGCACTATCACTGGATGTTTTTGGAACTAGTGAATCTAACGCGCCAATGTAAACTCCGATTTTTTGTTATAAATATGAACTTTATCAAACAAAACACGCATGTATTGTGTAACATGAAGTCCTATGAGTGTCATCTGATGAAGATAATCAAATGTTAGTGATGCATTTTATCTCTATTTCTGCTTTTTCTGACTGCTATCTTTCGCTGGAAAAATGGCTGTGCTTATTATGGTTTTGTGGTGACCTAACATAATTGTTTGTAGTGCTTTCGCTGAAAAGCATATTTGAAATCGGACACTTTGGTGGGATTAACAACAAGAATACCTTTAAAATGATATAAGACACATGTATGTTTGAGGAATTTTAATTATGAGATTTCTGTTTTTTGAATTTGGCGCCCTGCACTTTATCTGGCTGCTGTCATATCGATCCCGGTAGCGGGATGCAGCCATAAGAAGTTTTAACATCCCAGGAAAATGTGGATGGTTTATTAAATGCTCTGCAATCTAGAACTATGCCTAATGCAAAATACCGAAAAGTTAGAATTAGTGTGGGACTATGCATAGACCAAACAGTTTAACAGAAAAACATGTATTATTCACGAGAATCCCATTGAATCAAGCTATTCATTTCAGTGCAGTTGCGTTCTTACGCATATCCTTAGACTAAACGGAACCAAAAACACCCCAGCCTGTTTTGATCACAGATCATGATGAAGCCTGAACATTTAAGCTGTTTTTCATAAATTTAGCCCACAGTTGCCTACAGATTGATACACATGAAGACCTATATTTAATCTGGAATTGACAAACAGAAGCCTGACTAGGATCCCGACTTTCCCCACATCATATTACCAATTAGGCAAAATGTATTCCTATCCATTTGCATAGGCTAACCATTGCGATTAATGTTATTTACCATCTTCTGCTTTTTATGAATTAACAGGCATCAGGGTAAACATAATATAATTTCAATGCCCCCCCCCCCCCACACACACATTGTTACTTACCTTACAGATCACAAAGTGAACTGATTTCCACTCCATTCATATGCAAATACATTTGATTTATACACTTGCTTGTCTGGCTGGAATGTTTTCATTTTAAACAGGCCTTCCCTTATCTACACTGAAATAATTTTAGTCCTCAATTATGATTTAAAAAAAAAAATCAGAGCACATTAGTACACCCTTGTGGTTGAATATATATCTATTGTAAGTCTTGATACAATTAATAATGTTGAATTAACAAATACCATCACAAACACCAATGTGAAAACCAATCTAGTAATATTTTTTGATTTAAATACATAACCATTGATATTTTTTTGGTACGCTTGTCAATTTACTTTCAGATTTTTTGTACACTCACATGGCAATCATAGACTGAAATACAGAATTATGGTGTGTGGAATAGAGAGGTGGGTCTTGTGTGGATAGGAGGTTCTGCCTGTCACTTGTTTTTCAACATGTAGTGGACTCAGAGGGAAACTCCAAAGTCCAGGCGCTGCTGACCTCTTTGTTCTGAGTGTTTGCAGTGCTAGTGTTTTTAGCTAATCTGTGCAACCCACATTATGTGCCCAGTATGATAGTTGTCTTGCTCTTTCTTAGCAGATAATGACAACTTGACAATAACAGTAGCTGATGTAATGAAACGTTGGAGGGTGGTTGATAATGGTAGTGGATCCATGTCTGGGTGTTAGGCAGAACCCCTAGGTCCTGGAGAACAGTTGACCCCAGCTAGGAGCGAAAGAGCACCAAGCTATCCCGGGTCTCGCCTTCCTTTCGTCCTTCTTCTAAACCAAGTAATTCACCCAGATGTCGAAGCGCTAGGTCCCCTTGATTCTTCTCAGGTGGCTCTCCTTTTTCTCATGCGCCCTGTCCATGTTCAGTCTCACCTTGACTGATAATAGAAATAAATGCAATTTATAGTTCATATTATTACAAATACATCTCTTATATATCTCTTGGAAGGCCAGAAAATAAATTAACAGTGGACAATAATTTTGACCTGGTCAAAAACCTCAACATCCTTCTCAGTCCGTGCCTGAAGGTGGTCTTCGAAGGCGTTCTGATCTGGTTCGACAACTTCCACCACATCAGGTGAAATATCAGTGACCTCAAAGTACATTATACAAAAACAGCAAAATAAAAACTCTAAGTCAATCCCAAAAAATGTTTGGTTCCTGGAAGAACCCCTTCTAGGTAGAACCCTTTTGGGCTCCATTCCACAGAGGGTTCTACATAGAACCAAAAAGACTTCTATCTGGAACCAAAAAGTTCTCTCCTTTGGTGACAGCCAAAGAACTAGAGGTCGATCGATTATGATTTTTCAACGCCGATACCGATTATTGGAGGACCAAAAAAAGCTGATACCGATTAATCGGCCGAATTTTATTTATTTATATATATATATATATATTGTAATAATGACAATTACAACAATACTGAATGAACACTTATTTTAACTTAATATAATACATCAATAAAATCAATTTAGCCTCAAATAAATAATGAAACATGTTCAATTTGGTTTAAATAATGCAAAAACAAAGTGTTGGAGAAGAAAGTAAAAGTGCAATATGTGCCATGTAAGAAAGCTAAAGTTTAAGTTCCTTGCTCAGAACATGAGAACATATGAAAGCTGGTGGTTCCTTTTAACATGAGTCTTCAATATTTCCAGGTAAGAAGTTTTAGGTTGTAGTTATTATAGGAATTATAGGACTATTTCTCTCTATACGATTTGTATTTCATATACCTTTGACTATTGGATGTTCTTATAGGCACTTTAGTATTGCCAGTGTAACAGTATAGCTTCCGTCCCTCTCCTCGCTCCTACCTGTGCTCGAACCAGGAACACATCGACAACAGCCACCCTCGAAGCAGCGTTACCAATGCAGAGCAAGGGGAACAACAACTCCAAGTCTCAGAGCAAGTGACGTTTGAAATGCTATTAGCGCGCACCCCGCTAACTAGCTAGCCATTTCACATCGGTTACACCAGCCTAATCTCGGGAGTTGATAGGCTTGAAGTCATAAACAGCTCAATGCTTGAAGCATTGCGAAGAGCTGCTGGCAAAACGCACGAAAGTGCTGTTTGAATGAATGCTTACGAGGCTGCTGGTGCCTACCATCTCTGTCAGACTACTCTATCAAATCATAGACTTAGTTATAACATAATAACACACAGAAATACGAGCCTTAGGTCATTAATATGGTCGAATCCGGCAAACTATCATCTCGAAAACAAAACTTTTATTCTTTCAGTGAAATACGGAACCGTTCCGTATTTTATCTAACGGGTGGCATCCATAAGTCTAAATATTCCTGTTACATTGCACAACCTTCAATGTTATGTCATAATTACGTAAAATTCTGGCAAATTAGTTCGCAACGAGCCAGGCGGCCCAAACTGTTGCATATACCCTGACTCTGCATGCAATGAACGCAAGAGAAGTGACACAATTTCACCTGGTTAATATTGCCTGCTAACCTGGATTTCTTTTAGCTAAATATGCAGGTTTAAAAATATATACTTCTGTGTATTAATTTTAAGAAAGGCATTGATGTTTATGGTTAGGTACAGTCGTGCAACGATTGTGCTTTTTTCGCAAATGCGCTTTTGTTAAATCATCCCCCGTTTGGCGAAGTTGGCTGTCTTTGTTAGGAAGAAATAGTCTTCACACAGTTCGCAACGAGCCAGGCGGCCCAAACTGCTGCATATACCATGACTCTGTTGCAAGAGAAGTGACACCATTTCCCTAGTTAAAAGAAATTCATGTTAGCAGGCAATGTTAACTAAATATGCAGGTTTAAAAATATATACTTGTGTATTGATTTTAAGAAAGGCATTGATGTTTATGGTTAGGTACACGTTGGAGCAACAACAGTCCTTTTTCGCGAATGCGCACCGCATCGATTATATGCAACGCAGGACATGCTAGATAAACTAGTAATATCATCAACCATGTGTAGTTAACTAGTGATTATGATTGATTGTTTTTTATAAGATAAGTTTAATGCTAGCTAGCAACTTACCTTGGCTTCTTACTGCATTCGCGTAACAGGCAGGCTTCTCGTGGAGTGCAATGTAAAGCAGGTGGTTAGAGCGTTGGACTTGTTAACCGTAAGGTTGCAAGATTGAATCCCCGAGCTGACAAGGTAAAAATCTGCCGTTCTGCCCCTGAACAAGGCAGTTAACCCACCGTTCCTAGGCCGTCATTTAAAATAAGAATGTGTTCTTAACTGACTTGCCTAGTTAAATAAAGGTGTAAAAAAATATATAAAAAAATTCAGCCAAAGCATATTGCTTACATTTCTCACATTTTAGGCATCCAGCTGAGGCCTTGGATGGATCATGTTACACTGAGATGGGCACAGGGGTATATGTACAATCATTTTTAGTAGTTGAACAGGAGAAGAGGATGTGGTTACTTGTGGAGGGAGAGCAGTGAGGGTGGTGGTTGAGCACCTGCAGTGAAGCTGGTTGTCTGGCTCGTCACATCTTGACTAAAAGAAAGAGATTTAGAAATTAGCTTCGCTCAGGTCATTGTGGAATGATAACCTACTTCTGGTGGCCTGGATTGGATGGAAGCATTGCGATGAAAGCGAAAAAACATGTTCCTCATGTCAGAAGGTTCGCAAAGTACATCAACGTTCACCTCTTCATCCGTGGGATTGACCGGAAGAGGCGTGGCAACTCATACACATCGACTTCACATTTCCATTCAAAGACGGAATGTTTCTCATGGTAGTGGATGCTCAAAGTAAGTGGCCAGAGCTTGTCATCTTGAGGTCTACTACTGCAGGGAAGACCATTGAGATGCTTGGAGGTGTTTAGTTGGTTCGGATCGCCACTCCAACTCGTTAGCAACAACGGACCGCAGCTACTGTCCCAAGAATTGGCTACAATCCTACAGGTGAATGGCGTACAGCACATCAGGTCTGCACCATATCATCCATCTACCAACGGGCTGGCAGAGAGGATCATACAGACCATGAAACATTAAAAGCGTCTCAGGATCAAGGGACACTGCACCCAATGCTTGAACAGCTTCCTAGTATCCTACAGGAAGACACCTCACACAGCCACCAAGGCTTCGCCTGCATCGCTACTCATGAAGAGATAGCTACACACAAGCTTCGACCTACTCAAACCTCCGAAAGCAAATGAGACAATACTACAGTTTACTATAGTACTTACTATATAATTCTGTAATAAACTGTAGTATACTGTAGAATATTATACTACACACTAGTATTTCTCGATCCTAGTAGTACTTAGTATAGCATTTTGTAGTATACTGTAGAATACTGTAGTAAATACTAAAGTATTATCCACAAAACACTGTAAATACTACAGAAATGTCTGCAAAACCACTTCCATCCGCAAAAACACAATTGTTTTAGCTATAGTAAATACTACAGCATTTCATTTGCTATACTCTGCACATTCCCCTCCCCCATATCCCAATTTGTGCCACCCGTAAGTGAGAAACCTACATGCCCAGTATAGACCATATATTGTGTTCCCTACAGGTTATAGAAAAGAGCAGAAGCTCTGAACTACGTTCAGAACCCAGTCCTTACCTACCTGTTATGGAAAATGTGCTCTTTTAGTATTTCTCCAGTATGTTTCCTCAAGGACAAAGACCACCACTTCTATATCAAAGATAATTAAACGGAAACACTTTAGTAAATACTACAGTAATGTCCCTAAAAACTACAGTATACTATAGTCTGCAAAAACACTACAGTAAAACCTACAGTATACTACAGTTCACAAAACCAATGCAGTTATTACTATAGTATACTCCAGTAAATACTACAGTATTCACTTTAGTGTTTTTGCGGACTTCAGTCCCCACAAGACCACAGTGAATACTACTGTAAAGTCTGCAAAAACACTACAGTGAATACTATAGTATTCATACCATAGTATACACTATAGTATTTTTTTCATGTGGGATGTCAACAGGAGAGCTAAGTCAAACGTTGTGAACAAAGAGCAAGGAACTACCTTGGCTAGGAACTACCTCAACGGACCAAAGTGGGTTCCTGCTACAGTCATTGCTCAGATTGGTCCTGTGTCCTACACTGTCCAGACTGCAGAGGACGGTTGTTCATAATGGGAACAATTTGTGTAAAAGGGGAGGAGATGTTGTATATAAAGGTTGTACCTCCGTACCGACCTTAGTTGTATGTAGTAGTACTTAGGTACCGTACCTACCTTAGTTGTATGTAGTAGTACTTAGGTACCGTACCTACCTTAGTTGTATGTAGTAGTACTTAGGTACCGTACCTACCTTAGTTGTATGTAGTAGTACTTAGGTACCGTACCTACCTTAGGTGTATGCGCAAAGCGTCATGGGTGTTGAATGTTGAACTGATCAGTGGTGGAAAAAGTACTCAATTGTAATACTTGAGTAAAAGTAAAGATAACAGAACAGAAAATGACTCAATTAAAGTGAAAGTCACCGAGTACGACTTCAGTATTTTTACCTAGTTACTTTACATCACTGGAACTGGTCCCCGTCTCACGTTCCATCATTATTGAATTGTTATAAAGACGTGGTTATGAAGCCCACGAGACATGTTAATCACATACATTGCCAAAGCAAACATAAAGAAACATATCAAATCTCTCTCTCCCTCACAGGAAGCTGTACAAGGCGGAGAAGTTGCCCTCCCACTCCTTTGAGATTGACCATGAGGACGTGGACAAGGATGAGGTCAGGCCTGTTTTCATGGACCCTATTCCCTTTAAATGCACTACTTTTGAACAGGGCCCATATGGCTCTGGTCAATAGCATTGCACTATATAGGGAATAGGGTGTCATTTGGGACGTAGCCTGAGTATGATGAATAGTCATAGGCCATTGATTAGCCCTACTGTTAAACTGTCATAATGCACGTCTACTCGCATATTTCTACTCTGTTGTTTTTGGTCGAGGTCCATTGAGTACAAGCTTAATTCAATTGAATTCAACTGAGCCAGAATCAATGGCTCTCCAAAAACAATATCCTCTAAGGCTCATCCAGGTTCAGCTCTGTTACAGCAGGTGTATGTTCATGACAAATTAGGCATCATAGAATGAAACGGAAGAAAGTATTATATTGTATCTCGATGGCAGACATATTTAGACCTTGGTTATTGAGACATAGTTGGTTCCAAATGGCACCCTTTGTAGTGCACTACTTTTGACCAGAGCCCTATAAAGTTAGTGCGTTTCATAGAGAGTAGTTTGCCACGTGGGATGTACCCATCGAGCCTGATTTTAAAGATGTCTGTTTTGGTTTTTGCAGGACACAGCGTCTTTGTCCTCGTCTAAAGGAGGGGGAGGAGGAGGAGGAGGGATCGGTGTGTTCCGATCGGGATGGCTCTATAAAGGGAACTTCAACAGCACTGTCAACAACAGCATCACTGTTCGGGTGAGGAAGTGTACCACAGACTCCCCCACAATACCCCCCCCCCTCTCAATTAAATTCAAAGGGCTTTATTGGCATGGGAAACATACACTATATATTGAAAGTATGTGGACACCCCTTTAAATTAGTGGATTTGGCTATTTCAGCCACACCCGTTGCTGACAGGTGTATACAATCGAGCACACAGCCATGCAATCTCCATAGACAAACATTGGCAGTAGAATGGCCTTACTGAAGAGCTCAGTGACTTTCAATGTGGCACCATCATAGGATGGTGTAAAGCTCGCTGCCATTGGACTCTGGACCAGTAGAAACGCGTGCGAATCTGGGTTTGGCGTATGCCAGGAAAACGCTACCTGCCCCAATGCATAGTGCCAACTGTAAAGTTTATTGGAAGAGGAATAATGGTCTGGGGCTGTTTTTCATGGTTTGGGCTAGGCCCCTTAGTTCCAGTTATGAGAAATCTTAACGCTACAGCATACAATGACATTCTAGACGATTCTGTGCTTCCAACTTTGGGGCAACAGTTTGGGGAAGGCCTTTTCCTGTTTCAGCATGACAATGCCCCTGTGCACAAAGCGAGGTAAATACAGAAATGGTTTGTTGAGACCAGTGTGGAAGAACATGACTGGCCTGCACAGAGCCCTGACCTCAACCCCCATCGAACCCTTTTGGGATGAATTGGAACGCCGACTGCGAGCAATATCGGTGCCCGACCTCACTAATGCTCTTGTGGTTAAATGGAAGCAAGTCCCCGCAGCAATGTTCCAGCATCTAGTGGAAAACCTTCCCAGAAGAGTGGAGGCTGTTATAGCAGACCAACTCCATGTTAATGCCCATGATTTTGGAATGAGATGTTCGACGAGCAGGTGTTCACATACTTGTTGTAGTGTATGTTTACATTGCCAAAGCAAGTGAAATAGATTACAAACAAAAGAGACATTTTCAAATTCTTTGTGGTTCTGTCTCTCGTGCTCTCTCTATGATGCCTGTCTTCCTCTCGCTCTACCTCTTGCTCTCTCTGTCTGTCTCTCTCTGTCTCTGATGCCTGTACTCCTCTCTTCTCCACCATCTTTTTTTTACCTCGTCGTAGGACTTTTTCCAACTACATTCCTCTTTCTCTCACACACACACTCTCACACACACACATTTCTTGACTCTCTCTATCGTCTCACTCTTTTCCTGGTCTCCCTCTCAGCCTCTCCCTCCCATTCTGTCTTCTGAAAAAGCAGACTCTTAGTCAGACCGGCCCTGCAGGGTCCTGGCACTTTTTTATGACCTCATCAGTCCCCTGTGGCTTTAAGTTATGGCCTGTCTCTTCTAAAGACACTCTGTGTTAATGTAGAGCACCACTGGCCCAGGCCATGTCCAATTTACTGTCACACGGGTTACATATTCAGTGGTTGCGTCCCAAATGGCACCCTGTTCCCTATGTATTGCACTACAACTTACCTTTATACAGAGCCCTACCCATAGGGCCCTGGTCAAAAGTAGTGCACTTTATAGGGAATAGGGTGCCATTTGGGACAGAACCTCAGATCACGTACTGTAGTGACACGTTCAGTGATGAACGGAGGGTGTTATTGTCTGGGTTAGGGTGACTACATCTTTATTGCCTGTAATTGATTTTGATGGGGTTGTATTTTTATCTTGACGTCCCTGTAGTCGTTCAAGAGGAGGTACTTCCAGCTGACACAGCTGACTGATAACTCCTACATCATGAACTTTTACAAAGATGAGAAGATCTCCAAAGAACCCAAGGGCTGCATCTTCCTGGACTCGTGTACCGGTGTGGTTCAGGTGGGTAGACGATGATGGAGTCCCAATAGACTGTGAAATTAGATTTGCACACACATTCGGGCACACACACACACACATGCGCATGCACAAATACATACACACACCACACATATAGATTGACACACTTGCTAGCTGTGGAACGCCACTGGTACACTTTAAAACCAGTTCCCTATAGACTATCCAATCGAGGAGCTCGGAGTGTTGCAACTTTCCCTAGCTAAGACTCTTGAGAGGAAATAAACTGAACAAAAATATAAATGCAACAAGTAAAGTGTTGGTCCCATGTTTCATGAGCAGAAAAACAAAATCCTAGAAATGTTTCATACGCACTAAAATATTATTTATCTCGCAGATTTGTTTACAACCCTGTTAGTGAGCAGTTCTCCTTTGCCAAGATAATCCATCCACCTGACAGGTGTGGCATATCAAGAAGCTGATTAAACAGCTGAGGAGTATTTCTGTCTGTACTAAAGCCCTTTTGTGGGGGAAAACTCATCCTGATTGGCTGGGCATGGCTCCCCAGTGGGCGGGCCTATGCCCTCCCAGGCCCACCCATGGCTGCACCCTTGCCTAGTGATGGGAAATCCATAGTCCACTACTTATGACCAGAGCCCTATGGGTTATTGTAACACAATGTTACAATACGGATACGATACGGTAAGATACGATAGGAGATTTCAGAGACGCAGCTAGTCGTGCACCACCCAAATGCACAAAATTCACTCATTTACTGACTTGTCTGTCAAAGCACTGTGCGAACTAACACTAACCAAAACACCCCCTGTAGAACAACCGTCTGAGGAAGTACGCCTTTGAGCTGAAGATGAACGAGGTGACGTACTTCGTGCTGGCGGCGGAGAGCGAGCAGGACATGGAGGAGTGGATCAGTACCTTGACCCGGATCCTCCAGATCAGCCCCAACGACGGCCCCACCCCACTGACGCAGCTGGACCGTAAGAATGTAGACCTCATCGACACACGGCATGGTGAGTACTCTAGACCTCCATACAGATTCAGGATCAGCTTCCCCTCCCCCAATCCTAACCGTTACCATTAGTGGGGGAAATGCTAAACTCACCCAAGATCAGTGTCTAGATGCAACTTCACCCTACATCTACTCTGGACCTGGTTCCGGTTTATTTGGACACAGAGTAGTAAAACATTTCGCAACGGATAATGAGAAAAAGTGTTTCTTATTTTGACGGGCCCAGATAGTACCTCACTCCATTTTGAACCGTTTTTCTTCCGTGTGCCTACTGAACACGACCCTGATGATGAGAAGAGACACACGCATCGTAACGTGTCCTGAAAACAAGACTTGAAAACAACATCTTAAGGAAGATGTTCCCTGACCGTTTGCTGTCTCCCAAAAGTGATTTAAAAAAAAAATGTTAAATCACTGAGTTTCATAGAAATTAACTTATGGGAGAAGCAAATGCTGAGTGGACATATTCCTCTTTTTTTCTACTTAGATCCTGACACCTAAGCCTCATAGTCCCAGAGCGGGAGAGGAAAGAGTAGAGGAGTTTCGAATATAGATTAGAATATGCCCAACAGAACCCTAGCCTGGTTCCAGATCTGTTTGTGCTGTCTAGCCAACTTCTTATGTATTCGGCTTGACAATGACCATAGGAGTTGGTAAGACAGCACAAACAGACCTGGGACCAGGCTACCATATCCCTCGGGTTGATTACAGAACCATAACAGTGAAATAACATCATACTTAACGAAGTGGCGGAACACATTTGCTGTAGTTGAAGTCTGGTATTCATAATGGCTGTAGGATACTCTGCCATGGCTAAGTTGAGACTTAATGTGCGGTGACTTGATCCTTATTGTTAGTGTTCCAGCAGGAGATTAGACCGGACACAAGGCAAAACACTCTACCTTGGTTTTTATAGCTTAAACGTAATTATTTTTTTTAAAAGCCTCGGTGTGGAATATAGCCAAACAAATTGCACACACCGCCCTGGACCATGGAGAATTGAGGTTGTGAAAACGACTACGAATGACGTAATAGCCGTAGTCATCATGGTTCTGTGTTGCGGTACTAGCATGATGTTAAATCAGGTTCGGTGTACTAACTGACCTGAGCCTTATTAGCCATTAAGCGCCATATAATATCACCTGGAGGTGGTGTGGTGTACAGTTTCATCAGCCGCCCTGGCCGGTGGAGCTCCCAGGGCTAATCCAGAAACGAACAACAAGTCATGCTTAGTTAGTTATTATCCTGGAGTAGGAGTAGTGGTGGCTATTCAACAGTCTGATGATCTGGGGGTAGAAGCTGTTTGCCATTCTGTTAGTTTGAGCCATGATGCTCTTGTATTGCCCGTGTCTGAGTGATGGAAGTGGGGAGAACAGGTCGTGGCTCGCGTGACTGAGGTCCCTGGTGATCTTCTTGGTCTTCCTGCAACACCTGGTGTTGTAGGTGCCCTGGAAGGCAGGCAGTGTGCACCCGATGATGTGTTCGGCTGAGCGTACTACCCTCTGTATTGCCTTGCGGTCAGTGGCAGTGGAGTTGCCGTACCGGGCTGTGACGCAGCCCGACAGTATGCTCTGGATGGTGCTCCCGTCGAACACTGTTAGGGCCCTTGGGGACAGGCTTAATTTCTTCAGCCTCCTGACAGTTGCTGTCGTGCCTTATTCTTCACAGTGTCCATGTGGTTTGACCATTTCAGCTCCTCTGAGATGCAGTGGCGGTTCTGGGGGGGGGGGGGTGCCCTCAGTGCCCCTGTGACAACAATTTTGGACCCCCTTGTGGCCCCCCTAAATGTGGAGTATGAAATAATTTTTACATAACTCATTTTTGCTATCGTTCTTTTTTAAAATCTGTTATTAGACAGTGGCAGCGATGATGATTATGAACATGGTCTTTTGCCTGCTAATGCCTGCAATGCAGTGAAGAAAACGATGACAACAATAACGTCTAATGTAACTGGCCCCTCTAACAGTACAACTGGCCCCAGCTTGGCCCCCCCAGTTGAAATGGTCTAGAACCGCCACTGCTGAGATGTCTAATCGTTTCATTCCGAACAGAACCACTGTTCTGACCAGAAAAATAAAGTTCTGAACCGGTTCAACCCCCAAAAAAGTACCCGTTTATAACGTTCCTTTCTGTTCCTTTTTTTAACCTGTAAAATATACACTTTTTTACGTTTAGCTCATTACATTACTTCACCAATCAGTGAGAATAGAGCAGGCAAGCTAGTAGTTTACATGCGTCATGGAAAGATAAGTGTAGCCTATGGCGCAAGATGAGACTTATAAGACTTGAGATTTTAAGGGTGGGGAGAGAGCGAGAGGGTTACATTATCTGAATTAGGTCCGCAGAATTATACCCAGGAGAAGCGGCTTCTACTGTATGAAGGAACTTTGAATGTCCTTTGAGCTAGCTAGCTAACCAGCTTGAGTTAATCCATTCTTCTCTAGCTAATAAAACAGCTCTCTCCCTATCTTCACATGCTTCTAACGTCAGTACAGTAGCCTACAGTATGCTTCGGAGGCGGGAGGGGCAGGTAGCCTAAACACGCATACACAAAGATTTTCAGCTCGTAGACAGATGCTGGAGTACATTTCTGAGTGACAGAGTGGGGGCTTTGCATGTGGGGCTTTTGTTGCGTGCCTGGAATGTAAAAGAAAGTTATTACCGGTTTCCATGCTTTTAAAATAACAGTTCTCTTCTGGAGCAGTATGGATCACTTTTGTTCCCGGTTCCATTTCGGTTCCTTGAAAAATGACTTGTTTTCGGTTCTGTTCCCTGAACCGGTTCCAACCCTTGGGACGAGGTAATGTTGCCGACCTTCACCACCTGGGTGCGGCCTGTCAGGAAGTCCAGGACCCACTTGCATTGGGAGGAGTTCAGTCCCAGGGCTGTGAGTTTTGTGGTGAGCTTAGAGGGCACTATGCTATTGAAGGCCGAGCTGTAGTCAATCAACAGCATCCTCACATATGCATTCTTCTGGTCCAGATGGGTGAGGGCAGTGTGCAGTGCAGTGGCGATTGCGTCGTCCGTGGATCTGTCGGGGCGGTATGCGAATTCAAGAGGGTGGAGTGTGTCAGGGGAGGGAGGAGGTTATGTGGTCTTTGACTCTCGAAGCACTTCAGGATGACGGAAGTGAGTGCTACGGGACGGTAGTCATTCAGTTCAGTTACTTTCCCTTTCTTGAGCACAGGGATGATGGCTAGAGAGAGTTTGAAAATGTCAGAAAACACAACAACTAGCTGGTCTGCACATGCTCTGAGGGCGCGGCTAGGGACGCCATCTGGGCCGCCAGCTTTGCGAGGGTTAACACGTTTGAATGACTTACATTTGATTTATTTATCTTATTTTACCTTTAATTAACTAGGCAAGTCAGTTAAGAACATATTCTTATTTTCAATGACGGCCTAGGAACAGTGGGTTAACTGCCTTGTTCAGGGGCAGAACGACAGATTTTTACCTTGTCAGCTCAGGGATTCGATCTTGCAACCTTTCGGTCCAAGTCCAACGCTCTAACCGCTAGAGCGTTGGACTTGAACTTCCTCCTACCGTAAGCACGTAGCCCTTGTTGTCCTCAGGGGCTCTCCTCGGCAGCTCAGAGTCGTTTTGCACGAACCGTGAGAAAAAGGTGTTTAGCTGTCTTTTTGTCATCCGTGATCGTTAGAAACCCCTGCCACGTACGCCTAGTATCCGACCCGCAGACTTGCTCCTCCACTTTCTCCCTATACTTGTGTCTCGCCATCTTGATCGATCTTCGTAGGTCGTATTTGTTCTGTTTAACCATGCAATGAGAGAAGAGGAGCAGCATCAGCAGACCTAATACACATGCAGGGCTCTGCACTACTTCTGCTCTTTCTCTCTTTTTCTCTCTCTCTCTCTCCTTCTTTCTTTCTTTCTCTATTCCCCCTTCCCCCCCTCTCTCTCTCTCCCTCTCTCCTACCCACCCACCCCGCGCTCTCTATGTGAAAGAAAACAGTTGTCTATTTCCATTCCTCTCTTGGTGTGGGGCCTCTTTTACAGTACCACATAAAAGGTTGACCTACACTGGCTGAATGGAGGGATGGTAGTGAAAGGATAAACACATACAGTAAGCTCCATTAGAGGCCAGGGAAGGCCAGTGTGAGAGAGAGAGAGCGCTCCCCTACTCCCCCTCTCCTCCCCACCTCTACCCCTCTCAGAACACACTCAGGTATGGCGGCTTCCATGACAACAGCCTTGCAGTCTCCCTCTCATTCTATAGCCGTCATTGAAGACCAGAGGAAATGAGCCAATATTAAAAACAAGAATGGTAGACATGAATTTCACCGGAGGTATTGACTGTAACTGTCTGTCTCTTTCCCCACCAGACGTCTGTGATCTGTCTCTAAGCGACGTGTGTTTACCTGAGAATGAAGAGACGACAGAGAGCGGCATCAACCCTGAGCTGGCCAAGGTGGGTGTGTGGAGATGTAATTTGACCCGTAAAAATGATCAATGCTTCTACTTGTATTATGCTAATTTGAAATCAAATTGTATTTGTCACATGCGCCGAATACAACAGGTGTAGGTAGACCTTACAGTGAAATGCTTACTTACAAGCCCTTAACCAACAATGCAGTTTTAAGAAAATTCCAACAAAAAAAGGCAATAGATAAGAATAACAAATGATTAAAGAGCAGCAGTAAATAACAATAGCGGGGCTATATACAGGGGGTACCGGTACAGAGTCAATGTCAATGTGTGGGGACACATGTGTCGAGGTAATTGAGGTAATATGTACATGTAGGTAAAGTTATTAAAGTGACTATGCATAGATAATAACAGAGAGTAGCAGCAGCGTTCCATAGGGTGGATGGGGGGGTGCAATACAAATAGTCTGGGTAGCCTTTTGATTAGCTGTTCAAGAGTTTTATGGCTTGGGGGTAGAAGCTATTTAGGAGCCTCTTGGACCTAGACTTGGCGCTCCGGTACCATTTGCTGTGCGGTAGCAGAGAGAACAGTCTATGACTAGGGTGGCTGGAGTCTTTGACAATTTTTAGGGCCTTCCTCTGACACCGCCTGGTATAGAGGTCCTGGATGGCAGGAAGCTTGGCCCCGGTGATGTACTGGGCCGTACGCACTACCCTCTGTAGTGCCTTGCGTTTGGAGGCCGAGCAGTTGCCATACCAGGCAGTGATGCAACCCGTCAGAATGCTCTCGATGGTGCAACTGTAAAACCTTTTGAGGATCTGATGAACCATGACAAATCTGTTCATTCTCCTGAGGGGGAATAGGTTTTGTTGTGCCCTCTTCACGACTGTCTTGGTGTGCTTGGACCATGTTAGTTTGTTGGTGATGTGGACGCCAAGGAACTTGAAGCTCTCAACCTGCCCCACTACAGCTCCGTCGCTGAGAATGGGGGCGTACTCGGTCCTCCTTTTCCTGTAGTTCTCCTTTAGTACATATTCTGTATATTCTGTATTTTATTTGTGGGGATATCTTCTCTCTTTCTCTCTCTCTCAGTATTTCTCTGAAACTGAGGAGGTGGTCCGATCGGCCAGAAGAGAAGAGAGGCTCAACCTGTTCTCCCTGGACCCTGACACCCCGGTAGGTAGTGTTTAGGGGTTAATAGCCTGACACTGTAGGTACACTATAGGGGTTAACACACCTTGTGCAGAACTGTTGGTGGTACAGTACTACACATTTCACCTGTCAATTAAGTACTGTTAGGTCAGGGATGGTAATCTCTGTCCCAGGAGGGCCTCTGTGTCTGCAGGCTTCTGGTCCAGACCACTGATAGTCCAATTGTGTGTCCCTCCTCTGGTGCTGTCTGGTTGTGTGTCAGGTGTTGAGGAGTCCGCGGGAGGAGTACCCTAGGGGTGAGGGCCCCCCAATCCGTCCCTTCGAGGAGAAGCTGGGGAGGAGGCTGATGATCGCCTGTGGATCCCTCAACCTGACGCTGCAGGGCTGCATCAATGAGACCGAGGCTGGTCCTGTCACCAACGTGAGACCCCGTTAAAACCTCAAGTGCACCACCACCATCTCACGCACGCACACACGCACAGTTCTCCGCAGCTTAAAGGTAGACTTAGCATGATGACGTTGGAACTAACAGCGCCGCAGTTATTGAGGTGAGCTCACGCGTTACATAACTGATAGTGCTCAATGGTCTAAACACTTTTCACTCGGTTGTTTACTGTGCCGCGATGGATGATCCTAGATCAGCTATTGAGTGCAGTGGTCACTGGAAAAATGAATAGCGTTAATCTTTTGAATGATTTGCTTGGTGTAATACGCATACGCTAACGCGTACGGGAGTAGGAATAAGAGAAGGTTTGAATCCTAATCAACCTGCCTACAAATTGTTTGAAGTACAGTAGAACAACATAGCAAGCATGTCAAAGCTGTGTGCTGGAAAACCTTGGTGAAGCCCTGGTGCTCATCACATGTAATGTATCCCCATCAGATTGAGCCCTTCTTTGTGACTGTGGCCCTGCTGGATGTGCGGGAGGGGAGGAAGGTGTCGGCCGACTTCCATGTTGACCTGAACCACGAGACGGTGCGTCAGATGCTGGGCGGGACTGGGTCGGGAGGGCCCGGGGCGGGGCAGGAGAATGGACTGAGCTCCCCTGCAGAGAAGAGACCTGGAGACTGTCACCTCAGCCTGGACCTGGACGACTGGCTCCGTTTCCCCAAACAGGTAGGCTACAGCAACGCTCCGGAGGAAGTTTCCCCAAGGTGCAAATCTAGGATCAGTTTCAGCAACGAAGAGGGGATGGGGCAGAACTGGGATTGTCATAGAGAGATACTTACTCCTTTCTTTTGCGTGTGTGCGTGTGTACGCAGGCCATCTTCTCAGTGACAAACCCCCACACGGACATTGTTCTAGTGGCGAGGGTGGAGAAGGTGCTGATGGGAAATATTGCCGTGGGAACAGAGCCGTACATCAAAAACACAGACTCCAGCAAGGTGACGCAACTCTACATCACAGTTAAATTCTCTCTAACTACCACCCCTCACCTTTATAGCCTATTACCTATGGGTAGGTTAGCAAAATTCGGGTAACTTTCCCCAAATTCCCATTTTGTATTTATTTATTTAATTGAAGTTTTGCGGGATGGAGTCTCTTGAGATGCACAATCTCGTTTTCAAGTGTCCAAAAAAAACGTACAATACTTAGAAACAAGAATAATATGGCAACAATAATGAAAAACTAAAACTTACATTAACAGCTTAAAAAAAGAAAGAAATTCTAATAGACTTGCAACTAATAAAAACTACAAATCTAGGTTAGAGCTATCTCGGAATCAGGAGGTAATAAGCAGAAAATCTATGAATCCTCCAACTAGGAAAAATTTGGACATTTGGGGAAATTACAGGAATTGTGTAACTCTACTTTTGGACAATCTATTATGGAACATAAGTTGAGGGAGTTGGTGTGTAGAACAATGTACAGTAAAACACTGCTTGTTTCCCCCAGGCCCTTAGTAGTGAAACAGCGGTATGCACAACCTTTACAGGGTCTTTCCAGTGAGATTTCTTGTAAAGCTCTATTTAAATTCCCCTTAATCACACAGGAAATCAGATGGTTTGGAAATACATTTTTCCTCATAGATTTTCCAAGATTCTTTTCCAAGATGCCCCCATAGAATTCCACGGAGTGAAATCCTGGCGTATGTTTGGGAAGTTGAGTGGATGAGCAGACGGGAGCGCTGCGCCTCCTGCCAGGTTCATGACACACCCCTGTTGATTTAGACTTGCAATTTATCTACGTCGAGGATCATTTATTTCTGTGTTTTCCGAAACCCACCGGCAGACTTCAGGAATATCAACTATGCTGCCCCTTTTTAAAGTAATGTTTCCTTCTCTCTGACTCTCACTCTCTTTCTCTCTCCCCCACTCTGCACCCCTCTCTCTCTGTTCCTGTCCCTTTGAAGACGGTTCAAAAGATGCTGAAATCCAACAAGCAGTTCTGCAGTAAACTGGGGAAGTACCACATGCCCTTTGCCTGGTGCATCAGGTGAGGGACACTGAGCCACACTGTGTTTTCTGGTATCCTACCCACTCCATATCCAATTATTGACCTTTTCTCCTTTTAATGATCAAACTGCATCACACGGATGTCTATAAAGGTGTAGGTAATTGATAAGTATCTTACACTCTAAACTTTTTTCCTGTCTGTCTTGTCTGTGCATCCGTCCATCTATCTGTCTCGTCTGTTCTGCCTGTCTGTCTTGTCTTTCTGTCTGTCTCAGGTCTGTGTTTAAGGACAACCAGGGGACGGTGGACCGGGAGTCTCGCTTCTCGCCCCTTTTCAAACAGGAGAGCAACAAGATCTCCACCGAAGATCTCATCAAGCTGGTGTCTGAGTACAGGAGGTAGGGCACCGAAAAGACATCAAGATTGCGTCCCAAATGGCCTATTCCCTATTTAGTGCACAACATTTGACCAGAGCCCATAGGGCTCTAGTTGAAAGTAGTTTACTATATAGGGAATAGGTTGCCATTTGGGATGCAAATACTGTCAGTTCAACCCATGGTCCAGATCCCTTTTTAGGTCATAATTAGGTAGTAGAGTTTGTCATGACCACCTAACCTGACCTGGCAAACTCCTGGCCCTAGTCATAGGGTGCTCACTGCTCACTCATTCATTGGCTCTCTCTGTATCTTTGCAGGGCTGAGAAGACCAGTAAACTGCAGACCATTCCAGGGAACCTGGACATCACAGTGGACTATGTCCCTATGGAGCATCCAAGTTAGTCCAACACTTTTATGTTCTCTTTTTTTTCTCTTTCTCACTTCGACAACCCTCATGTCTCCCTTTCTCGTTCTCTCTCTCTCTCTTTCTTTTCTCTTTCCCTCTCTCTCTGTACCTCTCGCCTCTTTATCTCTCTTTCTACCCCTCCCTCTCTCCCTCTCCCTCTCTCTCTCTCTCTACTGTTGATAGCCATCAGTGTTACAGGTATTACAAATGTCTTCTCTCTCTCTTTCGCTCTCTCTTTATTTTCTCTCTCTCTCTCTCTACGCTCCCCTCTCCATCTCTATTTCTACCCCTCTGTCTCCCTCTCGCTTTACTGTTTCTCTATCTCTCTTTCTACCTCTCTCTCTATACTTTTGATAGCCATCAGTGTTACATGTATTACATATGTCCTCTCTCTCTCTCTCGCGCTCTCTCTCTGTCTGTCTGCAGACTGTGTGACGTCATCCTATGTGCCCGTCAAGCCCTTCGAGGACTGCAGCCAGCACCAGGCCACCGTGGAGGTGGAGGAGTTTGTCCAGGACTCCACCAAGTTCACCCAGCCACACCACGTCTACAAGAACCACGTCTACGTCTACCCCCGACACCTCAAATACGACAGCCAGAAGAGCTTCGCCAAGGTACCGTACACACCCAAACCCACACACCACTTTAAAAAAAAATGTTTTTTAATGATTTATTTTTAACCCCTCTACCAGGAGGATAAATATCTTCGTTTTTTTTACAGCTTTTCTGCCACATATACATACATTTTACATAAACATTTTACATATACATGGTACTTTTATATAAAGCAGTCACATAACAATAATACATGACCAAACATAAGCTCCTTAATCCCAACCCTCAGCCACTCTCAGCCCATCCCACCTATCACCATAGACCACCCTTGTTTGGTTTCCATGTACCATATATTTTTCAATTGTGCTGTGATGTTTTACAAAAGAAAATACCTTTCTAATCATATATTATCCACAGATTGTGAGCTAAAGACAAAAACCTTTCCTACGAGTATTATTATATTATTTATTGACTGACTATGGCTTTCCAGATCGCCCAACACTGCTATTTGTAAGGTTGATTTTTTAACCCTTCCTGAACCTGTGACCAGAAACAAGCTACATCGGGGCAATACCAGAATAAATGATCTAGTGATTCTGTCTCTTCACAGCAAAATCTACAGAGCTGAGATTGTTGTATGCCCCATATATATAGCATTCTGTTGGTGGCAAGAATTTTATATAATAATTTAAATGGAAAAACTCGAAGTGTTGAATCAAGTGTAGTTTTTTTGTACCAGTTCATAAAACCATCTCTTTCCATTTATTTTGTAACCTGTATAGCACAGCTGTCAACATTTTTGTCCTCAGATGAAACTGGTATATTTTTCTATTTATGCCAGTTCCTTTCAGCCAATGTGTATCTTTAATATATTGGCGGCAAACAAGTTCCCTACCTTCTCCCTTTTCCACTTGCCTCCTCCATTTTTGTGGTAGTGCTGCAATCAGTTGGTTGAAAGTTTGGATTGAGCAGATATTCCCATATATTTTTGATAACTGAATGTGACATAACTCCTCCGTTTCTATTCATAATATCATTAATAAATATAATACCATTTTTTTTTATTCCATAAAGAATGTTTTTTTTATTCATCAGTATATTTGAGTTTAACCATAACATTTGTTGTAATATTTGTTCTCTCTTTTCTGGAGGATAAAACTGAAATTGTAACCAGCTTTGTATGGCTTGTTTGAGAAAGAGCGATACTTTAAACAAAATGTTGTTTTCAATTTGTCAGAAATGAGAAGTTGTAATCTGTATGAAGGCAAAAATTGCCATTTTTGAACAAAGGATGAGCTTTTCTTAATAATCTACTGGAGAACCATTTTGGGTTTAGGTATAACTTATGTATGAGTGAAGCTTTTAATGAGAGGATTAAAGCATTAATATTTTATAATTTTTGCCTCCCAAACTCATATTCATTATATAAATAGGCACGTTTAATTTTGTCTGGCTTAGCATTCCAAATAAAATGAAATATTTTTTGCTCATATGATTTAAAAAGCGAGTCATCTGGAGTAGGCAGTGCCGTTAGTAAGTAAGTAAACTGTGATAGGACCAAAGAGTTAATCAACATGATTTTTTCATAAATAGACAAGTATTTGCCTCTCCATGGTTGCAGAATCTTATCTATTTTTTTCGAACTTTCTATTGAAATTAATTGTGGTAAGTTAATTTATAATTTTTGAGATGTGAATACCAAGTATGTCTACTTCACCATCTTACCTATCTTATTGATAAACTACAAGGTAGTGTAAACAATGTATTTTTTATCAATCCAATACTTAATATGGTACACTTGTCATAATTCGTTTTAAGCCATAGAGGCTAGAAAAGGGATAAAGATCTTCAATGAGACTGTGCAGGGATCCAGATTGCAGACTTAAGAAAAAAACTAGAGTCATCTAAATATATTGACACTTTTGTTTTTATCCCCTGGATTTCTAACCCCTTGATGTTCTTGTAGAATCAAATTTTAATAGCTAGTTTTTCAAATAGATATGGAGACAACGGACAGCCTTGTTTTACTTTTCTTTAAAGTTCAATACTTTCTGAGAAGTAACCATTATTGACTATTTTACATCTGGGGTTGCTCTACATAACTTTAACCCATTGTATAAGAGATTCACCAAAATGTAAGTAATCCAGGCATTTATATATAAATTCTAGTCGTACTTTATCAAACATCACTTGTGATATATACTAGATATACTCAGAAATATCATGGCAAGGAAACCTATATACTGGTATTGTGATACTGGTATTGTGAAAACTGTACTAGATACGAAGGAAAGGACATGTAGTAGACACACAAGTCACACTGTACATATATGGGACCTCTTTGCAGACACGCATGAAATACTGTATGCTCACAAATCTAACAACGCCATTTTCATTCACAGGCTCGTAACCTTGCAGTCTATGTGGAGTTTCGGAGTTCAGATGAGGAAATTGCCAAACCTTTGAAGGTGTAGTATCTTCTCAATATCTTCTTTGTCATTGATTGAATTTAGGGTATCATGGTGGATGTTTTGAAAAACGTCACTTTTCTCTTCATTTGTTTTTTTACTTGTTGCCTCAGTGCATATACGGCAAGCCTGGGGGTCCAGTTTTCACCACAGCAGCCTGCTCCACGGTCCTTCATCACTCCCAGAACCCAGACTTCTATGATGAGGTGAGTGTGGAATGAGAGTGTTGAAGAGGTGTATGGCTAGGGGGAGAGGAATGGGAAGAGATTGATTGGAAGGGGCATGTGCAGGGCTCTAATTGCCTGGTAGCCAGTTTTGTTTGTGCTTAGGCCAACTCTCCTGATGCTCATTATCATGAATGAGAGAGGCTGAAGCACAATCAGACATGTGCATACCAGGCTAGAGCCCTCACCGTGTAGTGGCAGGTGTAGAATAAAGTTGCCCCAAGATGCTGATTTTAGGTCAGTTTTGCATTTCCCCCACTAATGGTTAGGGTTAGGATTGGGGGAAGGGGAAGATTATACTAGATCTGTACCCAGGGGAAACTTCACCACGGAACTTAGTGGCTCAGTTGATTGTTCACCACTGTGACACCAGTTCTGCCACTTGTGTCAATAAATATATATATATTGTACCAGTCAAAAGTTTGGACACACCTACTCATTCAAGGGTTTTTCTTTATGTTTACTATTTTCTACATTGTAGAATAATAGTGAAGACATCAAAACTATGAAATAACACATATGGAATCATGTAGTAACCAAATATTTTATATTTGAGATTCTTCAATGTAGCCACCCTTTGCCTTGATAACAGCATTGCACACTCTTGGCATTCTCTCAACCAGCATCATGAAGTAGTCACCTGGAATGCATTTCAATTAATAGGTGTGCCTTGTTAATTTGTGGAATTCATTTCCTTCTTAATGCGTTTGAGACAATCAGTTGTGTTGTGACAAGGTAGGGGTGGTATACAGAAGATAGCGCTATTTGGTAAAAGACCAAGTCCATATTATGGCAAGAACAGCTCAAATTAGCAAAGAGAAATGACAGTCCATCACTAAACACTTCGAAAGTTTCTTTAAGTGCAGTCGCAAAAACCATCAAGCGCTATGATGAAACTGGCTCTTATGAGGACCGCCACAGGAAAGGAAGACCCAGAGTTACCTCTGCTGCAGAGGATAAGTTCATTAGAGTTACCAGCCTCAGAAATTGCAGCCCAAATAAATGCTTCACAGAGTTCAAGTAACAGACACATCTCAACATCAACTGTTCAGAGGAGACTGCGTGAATCAGGCCTTCATGGTCGAATTGCTGCAAAGAAAGCACTACTAAAGGACAACAATAACAATAAGAGACTTGCTTGGGCCAAGAAACACGAGCAATGGACATTAGACCGGTGGAAATTTGTCCTTTGGTCTGATGAGTACAAATTTGAGATTGTTGGTTCCAACCGCTGTGTCTTTGTGAGACGCAGAGAAGGTGAACGGATGATCTCTGCATGTGTGGTTCCCACTGTGAAACAAGGAGGAGGTGTGATGGTGCTTTTCTGGTGACACGGTCAGTGATTTATTTAGAAATCAAGGCACACTTAACCAGCATGGCTACCACAGCATTCTGCAGCGATACGCCATCCCATCTGGTTTGCGCTTAGTGGGACTATCATTTGTTTTTAACAGGACAATGACCCAACACACCCCCCGGCTGTGTAAGGGCTATTTGACCAAGAAGGAGAGTGCTGGAGTGCTGTATCAGATTAACTGGCCTCCACAATCACCCGACCTCAACCCAATTGAGATGGTTTGGGCTGAGTTAGGCCACAGAGTGAAGGAAAAGCAGCCAACAAGTGCTCAGCATATGTGGGAAGCATTCCAGGTGAAGCATTCCAGGTGAAGCTGGTTGAGAGAATGCCAAGCGTGTGCAAAGCTGTCATCAAGACAAAGGGTGGCTACTTGAAGAATCTCAAATATAAAATATATTTTGATTTGTTTAACACTTTTTTACTACATGATTCCAAATGTGTCATTTCATAGTTTTGATGTCTTCACTATTATTCTACAATTAAGAAAATAGTAAAAAATAAAGAAAAACCATTTCATGAATATGTGTGTCCGAATTTTTGACTGGTACTGTACATTATAATTTTTTTAATATATTGAGGCTTTTGTTAAATGCACTTTAAATAATTTGTCTGTTTCTGAAATGGTCCTTTGTGTCATCCTCTGTGTCCCAGGTGAAGATTGAGTTGCCCACCCAGCTCCACGAGAAGCACCATCTACTCTTCTCCTTCTACCATGTGACCTGTGACATCAACGCCAAGACCAACTCCAAGAAGAAGGAGGCCCTGGAGACCCCAGGTAGGGAGGAAGGAGAAATACTGTGATCCTTTGTGGCTCAGTTGGTAGAGCATAGTGTTTGCGACGCCAGGGTAATGGGTTTGGTTCCCGCTTGGGCCAGCAGTCCAAAAATGTATGGATAAAAGCATCTGTTAGATGGCATATATGTCTTTGAGGCAAGTTTGTCAATGGATTGGATGGTAGCTAGTCGGTGTTCGCTTATCACTGTGCAGCAACATCGCCTCGATACTGTTGTGATTGTGTTATTGAATTCTGGAGTGTGATGGTGCATGCTACGTCTACAGGCCAATACTACTGTGCTCTTGCTTCTGATTGAGCTTGCTGTAAAAAATACTTTGTGACAACTGCTGATATAACAAGGGCTTTATTAAAACATTTCATTGATTGATTTACACATTACACACAGTATAGTGTTTTCCCATGTGTTCTTTCTCGTGTGTGTGTGTGTGTGTGTGTGTGTGTGTGTGTGTGTGTGTGTGTGTGTGTGTGTGTGTGTGTGTGTGTGTGACTGCAGTGGGCTACTCGTGGCTGCCTCTGCTCAGAGAGGGTCGCCTGGCCTCACAGGATTTCAACATCCCTGTGGCCTGTAGCCTGCCCCCTGGATACCTGCTCGTCAAAGAACCTGGATCTACTAAGGTAGAGGAGAGAAGGAGGGAGGGACGGAGGGGTGAGATCAATGGAAGGGAGGGAAGGAGAGAGTAGAGACAATAGGGGGGAAAGTAGAAAGAAAGGAAGGAGATACAGGAATTGATAGAGAAAGCATTGTTACTTTGGCAATACAAATGTAAGTTTTGTCATGCCAATATAAAAGCATTTTGAATTTGAATTGTGAATGGAGAGAGAGAGAGAGAGAGAGAGTGAGAGAGAGAGCGGGTGTGAGAGAGAGAGAGCGGGTGTGAGAGAGAGAGAGCGGGTGTGAGAGAGAGAGAGCGGGTGTGAGAGAGAGAGAGCGGGTGTGAGAGAGAGAGAGCGGGTGTGAGAGAGAGAGAGCGGGTGTGAGAGAGAGAGAGCGAGTGTGAGAGAGGGCGAGTGTGAGAGAGAGCGAGTGTGAGAGAGAGCGAGTGAGAGAGTGAGCGAGGGAGAGAGTGAGTGAGCGAGGGAGAGAGTGAGAGCGAGAGAAAGAAAGAGAGAGCGAGAGAGCGAGTGAGTGAGAGAGAGAGCGCGTGAGCGAGTGAGAGAGAGAGAGGTATGAAGTGAGCACACCAAAGTGAACAACAGTAAAGTGTTAAGCAAGCATGGATCTCCTTGGTGCTCAGTGACCCTTCCTCCCTCTCTCCCCCCAGAACGGCTCAGATCTGAAGTGGGTGGACGGAGGTAAGCCCATATTCAAGGTCTCCACCAACGTCCTCTCCACAGTCTATACTCAGGTAAGAGTCTGGACTTACCCTGCCACTCCATGAAACCACCACAAGTTAAAAATACAAATCTTATTTAACCAACCTTTAACGGGTTTCAACTCCAGCAAGTCAATCCTTGTTATCCCATTGTGACATTTAGGATTGCGGCCCCAAATGGCAACCTATTCCCTATCTTGTGCACGCACTACTTTTGTCCATAGGGCTCTGGTCAAAACTAGTGCACTATGTAGGGAATAAGATGCCTTTTGGGATGCAGATTCAGTTTGCTCCTGGATTTAGTCCTCATCTCCTGTGCACAGTCTATCACTCAGTGATGGTGGTTCTGGTTGTGACTGTGTCTTCTCTCCTTGATCGCCAGGACCCCCACCTGAACCGCTTCTTCCAACAGTGCCAAAAACGAGACACGGACCTCTCCCAATCACCTACCTCAAACTTCCTCAACTGCCTAAAGGTCTGGAGAAACGAAGGGAGGGAGGGAGGATAGAGAGATTTCACTCCCATACTAGCATTTCACTCCCATACTATACAACCCTTCACTGACCGTCTTTCCTCTCTCTTTCTCTCTCTCTCTCTCTCTCTCTCTCTCTCTCTCTCTCTCTCTCTCTCTCTCTCTCTCTATCCTCGCTCTGTCTCTGACTACCTCTCTCTCTCTCTCTGATTCTCTTTCTCTTTATTCTCTTTCTCCCACAGGGCTTACTGAGCATTGAGAAGATTCCAGTGATAATTCGTTTCCTGCCTGTGCTCTTCAACCAGCTGTTCAAGGTCCTCACCCAGAACGACAACGACGAAGTCACCACCACCACCACCAGGTAGGATGAGGCACTGCAGGCCACGGACCACTCTCAGTGCCACCGGATCATGCAGGAATACATGTTGCCAGAATTCATATTGCCAACTATTAATGTTGCCAGATAATGATGATGACTGAGTGACCACCTTGTGTTTCACCAGGGTGCTGGTCCACATTGTTGCCAAGTGCCATGAAGAAAACCTAGACCACTACCTGCACTCCTACATAAAGGTATGGTGCTCATTTCATTGGGATCTTAGCCCTGTCTTGCAGGAAGAGCGAGGCTCCGATTCTGCAGTTGTTTAGCCGGGTGGTGTCATAGGGTAGAGGAGAGGGGTTGGGCTGAGTGGAGAGGAGGGGAAAGGAGACGAGAGGAGGAGAGGAGAGGTGAGGAGAGCTAATGAGAGCAGAGGGGAGGAGAGTAACTCACAGACAGCTTCATTAGTGAAGGGAGAGAAGGGGGCTTTGTGTGCGTGCTGTGTATGTGTGTGTTTGTGCGCATTCACACGTGACTGTGTGTGTGTGTGTGTGTGTGCGTGTGTGTACATACGTGTGTGTGTGTGTGTGTGTGTGTGGGCTACGGTGGGGGCTTTGGGGTGTGGTGAGTGCAGGAGTGTGGCTGAGGGTCTAGGGCAATGTGCCCAGAACACTGTGGACACAGAGAGACGAGAGAGAGTCTGCCACACACACGGCTCTCAGCTCACACACAGACAAGCATGGCTGTGGGGAAGAGAGAAGGGGGGGGGTGTCTGGTGGAAGGCAAACAAGGACACCGAGCCGTTTCAATAAGAATGCAAGGCATGCTTGTTACGAAGAGAGCGAGAGAGAGTGAGAGAGGAAGAGACAGAAAGTGAGAAAGGGAAATGGAGAATAAGAACCAGTTTAGCACAAGATTTTTCATGTCTGGTAGAAAGAAAACGAGAATCCTACAATTGATCTTTAAGAGGTGCAGAGAGACAGAAAGAGAAATGGAGGGAGGGTGGAAGGAGAAGAGGGGAGGAAAGAATGGGAGGGCCACTGTAATGGAACTGGCGTTACTATGGCAACTGATTGGCATGCTGCTCGTGGGGCTAGGGGCAAGCAATTTTCGACCAGTGCTTTCTCGCCGTGTGGGTGTGTGTGGCTGGGTACCAGATGTGTGTGTGTTTGTGTGCGTGTAGCATGTGTGTGTTTGTGCACGCTGCATATGCGCGTGTGCGTGCATCGTTGCATATGTGTGCGTGCGTGTGGTTACCGTTGTTAATGAATTAACTCAATTGGGTGACGTCTGTGGTAATGAGGTGTGTGTGTGCCATACACGTACAGTGTGGGTGGAACATTTCGCACAAAAAGAGAAAAAGAGATTGAGTGCCAAAATAAGCACATAGATTTATAGATACAGTACAGAAGCACGTACCCCAATGAATTTGATGTGCCAAGGGAAAACTACATTAGATCAAGATTTTTTTGATGCATATTTTATTACAAATTTTGTCAGACTCAGCTTTTTCTTCATCCTCAACTCTGATTACATCAGCCTTAATCGGCGTTGTTTTGTTTTTATGTAGGTTTAATTAAATGCAGAGCCAAACATATTGCATGTTTGGTTCCCTTGATGCTACTAATTGCGTGTACAGAAAGTGAGATAGAGCAAAAGTGTCGGTACAGCTTGTCTGTCTGTCTGTCTTACTGTCTCTATGTCCGTCTCTATGTCCGTCTCTATGTCCGTCTGTCTCATTGACCTCGTTCTCTCCACTGCGGTGGTCAGTTTGTGTTTAAGGCGGAGTCGCATGGCTTCCGGACGGTCCACGAGGAGCTGGCCAAGGCCATGACCTCTGACCTGAAGAGCAACGAGCAGCCGGCCGTCAGGAACATCCTCAGGGTGAGCCTAGATGGACGCCACTCCCAGTCCCAAATGACACCATATTCCCTTTATAGGAACCCATAGGGCTCTGGTTAACATTAGTGCACTATGTAGGGAATAGGGTGTCATTTGGGTGGATAGTCCCCTGATCTACAGATGCTCACACTGTCAACAAACTGTCAGCTGCATCTCTGTTAACATGCAACTGCTTGCTAGGGTTACGGTTAGGTTTAGGGTTAGGGTTAGAGTAAGGATTAAGTGTTAGGCCTAGGGTTAAGGTTAGTGGAGAGTTCATTGAAATGTAGTTGAAATGTTGTTGACAGTCTACTGAACATCTACAAACCTATTTGGGGCTATCCAAATAAAGACATACTTAGAAATGTTAGGATTCCTTATCGTACATATCTGCTCTACGTGATATATATCTATCTGGATGTGCCGTTGAATGTGACCCTGAGTGCCTAACTGAACGTAACCCGGGTGATCTGACCCCTGTTTGACCTTTTACCCCTGTCTGCTGCAGTTTTCCTGGTTCTTCTTCGAGCTCATTGTCAAGTCCATGGCCCAGCATCTAGTGGACTCAGACAATGTCAAGGTATAGAAACATAAGATATGAAGCTGTTATATATGTACATATACACTCCCTGTGAGGGGGGAGGTGACAGATTAGCATACCAATAAACAATACATGAGATGAACTCTGTCTTAGTCAAAATGTATTCCTCAGTGTGACTGTCATAATTTCAGTGTCATTGTCCCTGTTGTATTTAACTCACGCAAAGAGACCATCACGTTCTCAAACCTCATTACTCAAAGAGTATATCTAATGATTATATTATACACTCACCGGCCAGTTTATTAGGTGCACCCATATAGTACCGGGTCGGATTCTCCTTTGCCTTCAGAACAGTCTGAATTGTTCGGGGCATTCTACATGGTGTCGGAAACATTCCACAGGGATGTTGGTCCATGCAGCCCATTCCATCTCATCCCAAAGATGCTCTATTGGGTTGAGGTCTGGGGATTCCACAGGCCAATCAAGTGAACTGAACTCCCTGTCATGTGCCAGGCAATGTTTTTCACCTCTTCAATTGTCCAGTGTTGTTGATCGTGTGTCAACTGGAGTCGCTCGCTTCTTCTTGTTTTAGCTGATAGGAGTGGAACCCGGTGTGGTCGTCTGCTGCAATAGCCCATCCGTGACAAGGATTGACAAATGTGCGTTCCGAGAAGCCGTTCTGCACACCACTGTTATTTGTCTGTCTGTGGCCCGCCTGTTAAGTTTGCACTATTCTTGCCATTCTCCTTCGACCTATCTCATCAACGAGCTGTTTTCGCCCAGAGGACTGCCACTGACTGAATGGTTTTTGTTTGTCGCACCTTTCTCTGTAAACCCTAGACACAGGGTTGGCACAAGGTGATTGAGGTGCTTAAAGAACTTGAATTTGGCATTCTGAAATTCAAGTACTGGAATACCTTGAGAATCTGACATTTTCTCAAGTTGGTACTTGAAAAGTGATTCAATTAAAATGAAAGGAGAACAGATAATGATAAATATGTTTATGAAAAATATTTGGAAAATGTATTCCAGGCAGACAACTTGAGTTTTATTTCCTCACGTGTTTCGCTCTGTGGTTGCCAGGCGAACTCACTCATTCCACCCACACTGCCACTCAGCCAGGCATGTACAGACGGTTTAGGCGTTGCCAAATGTCACATCGATGGCTAAAAGGCCGAGCGAATGTAGATTAAATCCTGCCGTTTGTTGGTATGGAACTTTTCTGAGATCTTTTATTTCAGCTCATGAAACATAGGACCAGCACTTTACATGTTGCGTCTTATATTTTTGTTCAGTATAGTTTACCCACCTTTTTTTTTACCACTATGTCACCGGACCCAACCAACCCAAGGTGGTAAGGTGCAAAACATGCGTTAGACTTTGACATTGCGAGCATGGGTGAATCGGCCCTGAAGAGCAACATGAAGGGGGAAAGACACAACGCTGCATCCTACACACCTACACATAAATGTAAATGACGTAAATGTACACTGGTGCCAGTTCTACATTATGTGACTTTTTCTCTTCAACAACCTCCAGAGCTTTTTTGCAAATCGCCTCATTCTCGTGGGCGCCCGCGATATTCCACTTTATCAAGCCGTGCTCCTGCCGTTCTGTTGCCCGTTAACATGCAGCTTCCTCGCCCAGCCCGCCCGTCCGCCCTTCTCCCGACCGGCGACACTAAAGGTGCCAGCTATTAAGTAGTAGATTCCCAAATTCCCCAGAAAACAGTCATTAAGATGGAAATGTGTAGTCATGCGAATAGGAAATGTGTGTTCACCAGTAGGCATGTCCCAAAACTCTGCTCATCCCTACTCAAATTGCAAAATCATAAGTACTGACGTACCACTCATGTATATATAGTAAATATGTAGTGAAACAACGTATTATTATTTACAAGCATTTCGCTACACTCGCTATAACATCTGCTAACCATGTGTATATGACCAATAACATTTGATTTGATTTGATTTTGAACTTGTAAGGTAGTGACGAATACTACGTTTTTTGCATGAGGTTGTGGCGATATACTGCCATCTGGTGGCAACTATTGCATAATAATAATTTTAACTATTACAAATTGATGGTCCTTGAAATACATATTAGTGCTTGAAAAAGTACTTTAATGTCCTTGAGTCCTGCCGTGTGTGAAAAGCCCAGGAGTGTGGCCCGTTTCTGAGATACTGGATCCGGTGTGCCTCGCACAGACGGCCATGCTACGCTCAAAGTCGCTTAGGTCACTTGTTTTGCCCCGTCTAACGTTCATTCGAACAGTAACTGAATGCCTCGATGGCTGTTTTATATAGCAAACCATGGCCACGCGAATCACTGTCTGTAAGAGCAATCCATTTTCGTGAACGGGGGGGTGTACCTAATAAACTGGCCGGTGTGTATGCCACTTACCAGACACTTTCATCAAAAGCAACTTACGGTACGATACAAAATAATTTATTGTCCTTTTACAGGGAAATTCATTTTGGAAAGACAGCATACAAATACACAATACACAATAATACATGCAGTATGGAAAACACTTGAAAGTTAGTACTGAAGTCAGACATATTCAGATTCTCTGCGGGCCTACTTGCCGACCTTGTATTGGGCCTGCATCTGTCCTATGTCCCACTGTTCCATTCAGTGCTGTTAGTATGTATATGTGATCCCTGCTGGAATTGAACCTACGACCTTGGTGTTGCTAGTGCAACTAATACATTAAGCCCATATGTTAAGTTCCATATTATGTGTGCCTCAGCTCCCTCGACCACAGAGGCTCCCTTCAACCTACCTGAGTCGCCTGGAGAGCCTAGTCATGACCGTGTCCGACCACATCTTCTGGAAGAGCAAGGAGCTGGCAGAGGAAACCCGCAGTGCCAACCTGGCCGTGGCAGCCTTTGTCAAGGTGGGCATCACACACATTACACACAAATGACATGTTCAGGGAGCTGTCTTTATCGCTTGTCGAAATCAGGCTCAAATGCTGCCACGGGTAATGCATTTGTATTCCCTGACTAATGATACGGAAGCAGAGTTGAATGCAATTAAGCTAACTGTAAATGAAAATGGCTTCCACTGCTAATTATTGTTAGATATTGATTTCCTTAAAGAGATTCTCCGGTACTTTTGTATATTTTTTAGACAGTATTTCTGAAAGTAGCACTCACGAACAAAAAGTGGTCTCCGAAAATTGCATACTACGTCACATATGTGCATATATATGCACCCCTTCATTGCACTCTTTCTCACTCTGCTCTGTGGGCGTGATGTGTAGAGACAACAATACATCACGTGAAGCAGCCACAACTGTCAGTAAGTGTCCATGATTGAATCTTTGAATGAAGAGATGAAGATAAAACTGTACAGTTTTTGTTGCGAACTGAAAAGAGGAGCGACCCAGGGATGTGTGCGCTTTGGGGACCTTTAACAGAATGTGACTGGCAGAACGGGTGTTGTATGTGGAGGATGAGGGTTGCAGTAGGTATCTCAGATAGGTGGTGGGAGTGAGGCCTAAGAGGGTTTTATAAATAAGCATCAACTAGTGGGTCTTGCGACGGGTATACAGAGGTGACCAGTTTACAGAGGAGTAGATTACGCATGTATGAACTACACATTGACACATCCACCCTAAAACGGGAAGTTTAAAAGATACTTAGTGGTCGCCAAAGTTCCAGAGCATGTATTTGAACTGTGTTGTGAAATTATGAAATGGTCTCTCTCTTTCATGTTCTTTATAAACTAATGCTGACCTCCCTCCCTCCCTCTTTCCCTACCTCCTTCCTCTCCTCCTTATCTCCCTCCCCCCTCCTTTCCCTCCATCCATCCCGCCCTCTTTCCATCCCTCCCTCCCAGCGTTGCTTCACCCTCATGGACCGAGGGTTCACCTTCAAGCTGATCAGCAACTACGTCAACATGATCACAGCCACTGACAACAAGGTCACACACACACTTACACACACACACACACTTACACACACACACACACACACACACACACACACACACACACACACACACACACACACACACACACACACACAAATACACACATCCTTCTCATTCTGTTTCTCAGTGACAGAGGATATATGAATAAAGCGTTTCCTCATCTGCCGGTGTAATAGCCAATGTCACTCACGGTAGAATAGAATGCAATAGAAAACAATGAAATATATACTAGAATAGAAAACGATGAACTTCAGAGGTGTTGGGGTGTTTTTATTCGGTCAATCGGGTTGTGACTAGGGCTTTTGCGGTGACTGTATTACTGCCACACCGACGGTCACGAGTCATGAAGGCAGTCAAATTCCACGTGACCGTTTAGTCACGGTAATTAGGCTTCTCCAAGCTCTGATGCTGCTGATGGTCATTAGTAGTCTACCAAACTTGCTAAGTGCCTGATACTCAGCACTCTATTGTCCCTCTAATCACTCTGACATCAATGCAAATGTCATGGAAAATCTAATCAAACACTTCATGAGAGACCATGAGCCCATGTTGCATAACATTTCTATAGGCTATGCAATTGCGCAAGAAAACAGAATGGTGGCCTCTATTAAAAAAAGGGAAGGATCCCATCAGCTTTCTATAGGCTAGGCCTACTATATTTATTTTTCAACCTTCCTAATATTAAGCAAATATTAAGCACATTGCTTATCTTTACAACAGGAGTAATAGCCTACCTGGCTGGCAGGAAAATGAACCACGGGAAAAGCATCCTCCATTCGCTATTTAAGTCAGAGATAACATGTATTTTTTCCCCTGACCCTGTTCCGAGACAGATGCATGATAATGGTCCATTTTAAATTTAAAAACCAAATTTCACACATATATTATTTAGTATATGTAAAGACAAGATGAAATCAAGAATAGTCTGATGGGTGACAATATTAGCCTATCACTTGTGAGTTATATTTTATCACCATCTTAAGGCAAGAAACAATGCCTTTTTTGTTTTTTACTTTTTCTAATCATAGTCACACACCTCATGTAGCCTAGCCCATAGGCCTATATGTTTGCATAAGGTTTGTATCACAACATAGTGGCTAAATAGCTTATTTTAAAATGAAGCACATTAATCCACTTTACAAGTGGTGTAGAGCCTAACTGGCATATATAAGCAGCCCATGAGTTTCAAGTTTGGGAAAGATAATTTTCACCATAAAAATGCACTTTTATAATAAAAGCATTAAATGCATAATCGCATTTGTGGTCACTTTTGATAATGGTGTTTTCTGCTAGTGGAACGTTCACGCTTACAGCCTACTGCCATGTGCGCATTGCTGCGCTTATAATGTGAAGAAATAGCCTAATAGTTTATCAACGTTTTAAGCTAAACTTATTGATCTGTTGCGTCAGTCTCAGTGCGTTTTTAAAAAAGTGTTAGTGGTTGTATTAATTTGGGATCTATCGCATCCCACAACTGTCCCAGACTGTTTGGCATATGTATTTCTCGCACAGAATAGAATAGGTCAACTTCTGTACTATGGGGGATAGTAGTTTGACTTAAGCTAGTGTTTTTGGTGTCGTTAGGCCTACTCATCTTGTTGGCTGACGGAAAGTAAATGTGGACAGTTCTTCCAATATCTTAAATATGCATCTCGGAATTGGAAAAGGACACGCACATTTGCGTCCCCGATGTGTCTATCTTCACTTGTAGCCTGTAGGAAAAACCCAATCAAGTGATTGGAGCCATGTGAGTGAGATGAGAGGTGCTTCAGAGCGGCCAGCATTTAGGGAGAAGGGGTGCAAAAGGCATGGATTTTCTGGGGTGCTTTATGGCCACACAAAGTGGATGCCGCCAGGAAATGCGAGGCATTATCAAGTGCTTCTCAAATTGTGAATGAGAAATTGACGAAGTGTATACGGCCTGCGCAAAAAACAAAGCAGAGCTCATGCCTTTCAAGTGACTTTTTTCAAATATTAGAGTCGCATCATGCAGCCTTACAGTGTATTAAAAATCTAAACATATAGCCCAATGTTTATAGAACAACTAAAGTTACTAGAATAACTCTAAATTAAGCATATAGGAATACCTATTTCTTTGTTAATCGCTCAACACAGAATAGCCGCATGTCCACACTCCCTCAAATCATTTGGAGAAATATCCTTTCTATTTTATTCAGCTTTGTTCAATTGTATTCTTCTTACTATAATATAAAATAATGCCACGGAATTCTAAGCAAATCTTGTCTGTGAAATGAACTATTGTAGCCCACAGTCATATGGCATAGCTAGATCAGGACCTAACATAAGGACGACTCAGAGTATGCTATTGTTCTTCTAAAATAGACTACATTTTCTTCATATCATGTTTCTTTAGACCTGTCTAAAATAAATGATGGGTTTATTGTGAAGGTGTAGGCTATATTACATGGATTTATTCGACTTTTTAAAATGTGTATGTCACAAAGGTCTGCATCTGTCGCCAGGAAATGCAAAATGTGTTTATGTTAATTAACGGTCAATTACCGTGAGACCGACAGTTATTTGCTTGACAATCACCGGCTGACAAAATTTCGTCACCGCCACAGCCCAATTGTGACCCCGATGTTTCTCTCAACAGGTGCTGTGTGAGTTCAAGTTTGAGTTCCTGCGAGAGGTGTGCAACCACGAGCACTACATCCCTCTCAGTCTGCCCCTCCCCTCCGCTCAAATCACAGGTCAGAGGTCATCTCGGGTTCACAGGGACCCAATCGAAGTCCGTCTTAGGTTTTAACACCGTTGCGTTCATCTTCATTCATTACACCGCTTAACACTTTTCTTTTCTGTTCTTTCTCTTTCCTGTCCATTTCAGACAACGCATCACAAGAAAGGCAAAGTGCTCAGGGTAACTATTGGTCCCGTTTTGTGATATTCACACGATGTTGTACTGATGTTCTTTACCATACGACTGGAACTGGATGGAATGAACAGCCCGTCATTTAGTTCTAACATTTAGTGTAGTGGTGGTTGTGCAGGAGAATTCTCGTATGTGCAACAGTAGTATATGGCAGTTTTTCAACCTCTGGTACTAGGACCAGCTCTGGTCCCTGAGATGTTGCTTACCAGTCACTAAAAGGATTAGCTGACATCAATTTAGTCCATTCTAAAGTGTTAGTTTTAATGTAAGGGTTCCTCCAAGAAGGAAGGACCATAGCGTTCTGGTGTCTGCTATAAAGAAGGTTGAGAACCACTTGTATATGAGACTTGGATGCTGTTGGGGCACTGAGCGCTCTCTCTCTCTCTCTCTCTCTGTCTCTCTGTCTCTGTCTCTCTCTCTCTCTCTCTCTCTCTCTCTCTGTCTCTCTGTCTCTCTGTCTCTGCCTCTCTCTCTCTCTCTCTCTCTCTCTCTGCCTCTTTCTCTCTCTCTCTCTGCCTCTTTTGCTCTCTCTCTGCCTCTTTCTCTCTCTCTCTCTCTCTCTCTCTCTCTCTCTCTCTCTGTCTCTGTCTCTGTCTCTGTCTCTGTCTCTGTCTCTGTCTCTGTCTCTGTCTCTCTCTCTCTCTCTCTCTCTCTCTCTCTCTTTCTCTCTCTCTCTCTGCCTCTTTTGCTCTCTCTCTCTGCCTCTTTTGCTCTCTCTCTCTGCCTCTTTTGCTCTCTCTCTCTGCCTCTTTCTCTCTCTCTCTCTGCCTCTTTCTCTCTCTCTCTCGCTCTGCCTCTTTCTCTCCCCCTTGTTTTCTCCCCCCCAACCGCCTCTCTCTCCCTCCTTATTCTCCCCCTAGTGGATGTGCCGGAGTACAGCCTGACCGGCGAGTTCTGCCGGAAGCACTTCCTGACGGGCTTGTTGCTACGGGAGCTGGGCCTGGCGTTGCAGGATGAGCAGGACCTGCGCCACCTGGCCCTCGCCAGCCTCAAGAACCTGATGGCCAAGCACTCGATGGATGCCCGCTATGCCATGAAGGTACGCCACACACGCCAACGCCATGTAGCGGACACCAGATAATAATATAATGTCCCCAATGGCACCCTATTTTCTATAGTGCACTACTTCTGACCAGAGCCCTATAGTCGAGAAGTACACTATATATGCAAAAGTATGTGGACACCCCTTCAAATTAGTGGATTCGGCTATTTCAGCCACACCCATTGCTGACAGGTGTATAAAATCGAGCACACAGCCATACAATCTCCATAGACAAACATTGTCGGTAGGATGGCCTTACTGAAGAGCTCAGTGACTTTCAATGGGGTACCGTCATAGGATGTCACCTTTCCAACAAGTCAGTTTGTCATATTTCTGGTCCTAGATCTGATCATGTAATGTATGTCTGTAAGAAAAGTTGTGAAGGTAAGCTAGGGCCACGTAGCAATATTAGCCTGTTTCCAGATCTGTTTCTGTTTTAGTTTAGCCAACTCCTCTGTTACCGTTTGAAGTGCAAACAGATCTGGGACCAGGCTGTACCAATATCGATGTTCCACACAGGGAACTGAAATATTCTGATTAGACAGTGTACAATGTACTACAGCTGACTGAAACATATACACAGTAAAAATCACTTTTTATTTTGCCTGTCATCACGTCACACTTCCAGGAGTGTTCTCTGTGTCGAGATTTTCTCACAGATATTGGATTGACTAAAAGTGGGTGTGTGTGTTAGGAAAGAGAGGCGCATTACAGTGGTGGCTAGGATGATATGAAACAGCAGGAAATCATAAATCTGGGCACACACACACACCCTATCCTGCGGTTCGGTGTACAGGAAGCATGCTAAGTAATGCGCCATTCTCACTGGGACCTCTGAGCATCCGAGGAGAGGAGGTGCTCTGGTCAAGAGTAGGGCACTATGTACAGTAGGGAATAGGGTGCCATTTTGGACTCAACCTCAGACAGCCAGAACCCATCTGAGATTAGGAGCCTGCCAAACCCAACACTGTACAACTGTTGACAGATCTCTGTTCCTCTCTCAATCAGGCACAGTTTAAAACCCCTGATATTTACCCTCTGTAGGTCTGTCGCTCACTATCGGTGTCTCTCTCGCTCTATCTCTGTCTGTCTCAAATTCTCTCTCTATTCCCTCCTTTTCTCTCCTCTCTCTCTCTCCTCCCTATCCCTCTGTTTCTCTCTCCTCTCTCTCTGCCACCCCTCTCTCTTTTCTCCCTCTGCCCCTCCCCCCTCTCTCTCCTCTCTCTCTCCTCCCTATCCCTCTGTTTCTCTCTCCTCTCTCTGCCACCCCTCTCTCTTTTCTCCCTCTGCCCCCCCCCCTCTCTCCTACCTCTCTCTTCATATTCTCCAGGATAAACAGGCGAGGATAGCGTCCCTTTACCTGCCTCTGTACGGCCTCATCCTAGACAACATGCCTCGCTTCTTCCTCCGAGACCTCTTCCCCATCTACTTCACCTCCAGTGACCAAGTAAGAGTTTGAGTTCTATTTAAACAGTGAACTGTGTCCCACAGGCCCAGTGGAGTTACAGTGAAATGTTTCCCTCTGGCCTAGTGGTGTCACAGTGAAATGTTTCCCTCTGGCCTAGTGGTGTCAGAGTGAAATGTTTCTCTCTGGCCTAGTGGTGTCACAGTGAAATGTTTCCCTCTGGCCTAGTGGTGTCAGAGTGAAATGTTTCTCTCTGGCCTAGTGGTGTCACAGTGAAATGTTTCTCTCTGGCCTAGTGGTGTCACAGTGAAATGTTTCTCTCTGGCCTAGTGGTGTCACAGTGAAATGTTTCTCTCTGGCCTAGTGGTGTCACAGTGAAATGTTTCTCTCTGGCCTAGTGGTGTCACAGTGAAATGTTTCTCTCTGGCCTAGTGGTGTCACAGTGAAATGTTTCTCTCTGGCCTAGTGGTGTCACAGTGAAATGTATCCCTCTCTCCCTCTGTTAAAGGCTCTGCATGGTCAATCCGTCATCTGAAGTTGACGTACAGCGTTTACTGCGATGCAGCCTCTGCAGATGTCAGGGTTTTCATAATTCTTGCGCTTAGTGGAGCAGAGCTATTGTGAAGGAAGTTGTCAAGGAAGTGAGTTTGTGTTTATACAGGACGTACCGCCTCCACCTACCGTAAACCAATCATGTCAATGTGGAGCTATACGGAGCCCTCCGCATTGTTACAAAATTTGAGAGGTGCACGGCGATGCGGTCCGGAGCTTGATTTGGCCTCTGCATGCCTCCGCAATCGCGTCACTCCCTCCGACCACAATATCAGATCTAACATAAATTGGCTTTCACAGTAAACTGATTCCCTCTGGTCCAGTGGTGTTACAATGCAAAGTTGCCCTCTGCTTAAGTGATCTCATTAGCGTTTTCTCAATTGGTCTTGCTCAACTCCTGCGTAGTCTCTCCTCCGTCCCCTCTCGCCTCTTTTTGGAAAAGGTCAAAGGTAATTGAGAAAAAGCGTCGAGGAGAGGGAACGTGGATGAAAATGCCCTTGTATGAAATGAGACTCTCCTCCTCCACTCGTGAGTCATCAGGCAAATTACATTTACAGCGGCGGATCCAAAAATAAATGTATCAAATGGTAAAAACGAATGAAGTTACTTGTGCATTTTACAGATAAAACGATAAATCCCTTACCGAAAAATCTAGAGTTCCCAAAAAACACGTTTTCACGTGATCTTATGTGAAGTTAATGTGATAACATGTAAAGCAACATGTGATAACATGAAACTACACGTGAAAACGTGATCACATGTGAAGTGTTCCGAAAACACACGCTTTCGCATGATTTCACATGTGAAATCGTGATTTTAGCATATTGTTTTTCAAGGTGTGCTTGCTTTTCTCCTCTAACAAAACAAAAGCTGATTCAAAAGGGGTGCGGCAGATTTCAAAACACTTCGGCGAAGGACTTGGGTAGGATACACATGACTATCCTTGATGGAAGGTGGCTATCGAGGAGGGGAGGACACTCTTCCATTCACCTACTAACCAATTGACATCTCCTCCACCACTTATCGGGTTTCGGGTCACAGAGGAGACAGGACAGAGGAAAGAGGGTGGAGGACGGACTTTTGCCCAAATGAGAAAAGGCTACAGTGAAATGTATCCATCTGACCAAGTGGTGTCACAGTGAAATGTATCCCCTCTGGCTTCGTGGTGTAACAGTGAAATGTATCCCCTCTGGCTTCGTGGTGTCACAGTGAAATGTATCCCCTCTGGCCTCGTGGTGTAACAGTGAAATGTAACCCTCTGGCCTCGTGGTGTCACAGTGAAATGTATCCCTCTGGCCTAGTGGTGTTAGAGAAAACTCTTTCCCCCTCTCCAGGGTTCAAGAGACGACGTGAGTGTGGGAGTGGGCGTGGCAGGTCAGGTGGCTCACGTCATTCGCCATGGTAACTCGGTGGATGCCTCCTTTTCCAAAGAAGTGCTCAACTCCATCACAGGTAGTGTGTGTGTGTGTGTGTGTGTGTGTGTGTGTGTGTGTGTGTGTGTGTGTGTGTGTGTGTGTGTGTGTGTGTGTGTGTGTGTGTGTGTGTGTGTGTGTGTGTGTGTGTGCGTGCTTGTGTGTATGCGTGTTTGCAACTGTGTGTGCACCTCTCTACACATAAAGGTCCATAACCTCTAACTGTCGCCCCCCCCTCCCCAGCCTTCTCCTCCCTGGCTGTTTCCACGGGTAACCATGCCGACTCACGGGGTTCTCTGATCAGCATAGAGTCCAACCCCAGCACCAGTGACAGGAACAGTGAGAAGATGGACGGATGTGAAAAGGTGAGAAAGATGACAACACTCACTCGGCAGTATTTCATGTCCAGAAATGTTGTGCAGACACCGTGCTCGCTTAAAGAAAGAACAAAAAGAAAATAGCTATAGCATAAAGAAGAACGTGTGTGTCTTCCTCCTCCTCTCTCTCTCTGCCACCCCCTTCTCTCTTTACCTCCCACCTCTCTCTCCCCTCCCCCTCTCCCTAACTTCCCCCCTTTCTCTCCCTTCCTTCCTTTCCTCACTCTCTCTGTCATCAGTTTGCCCGGCCTCAGTCTCTGATAGGCTTTGGATCTCGCTTTGACAAGCTGGACCAGGCCGAGACGCGCAGTCTGCTCATGTGTTTCCTCCACATCATGAAGACCATATCGGAGGGTGAGACACATAGTGTTACCTCCATACAGGTCCTACTGTATAATTCACTACAGTAAGCTCCAAAAGTATTGGGACAGTGACACAATTTATTTTTTGTATTTTGTTTTTGTATTTGAAATTATACAATGACTATGAGGTTAAAGTGCAGGTTGTCAGCTTTTATTAACTTGAGGTTATTGTCATTCATATCTGGTGAACAGTTTAGAAATTACAGCACTTTTTGTACATAGTCCCCCCGCCATTTTAGGGGACCAAAAGTATTGGGACAAATTCACTATGTGTATTAAAGTAGTAAAAAGTTACGTAGTATGTGGACACCACTTCAAATGAGTGGATTCGGCTATTTCAGTCACACCAGTTGCTGTCGTGTGTACAAAATCGAGCACACAACCATGAAATGTCCACAGACAAATATTGGCTGTAGAATGTACTGAATAGCTCAGTGTCTTTCATCGTGGCACCATCATAGGATGCCACCTTTCCAACAAGTCAGTTCGTCAAATTTCTGCCCTACTGGAGCTGCCCCGGTCAACTGTAAGTGCTGTTATTGTGAAGTGGAAATGTCTAGGAGCATCAACGCCTCAGCCGCGAAGTGGTAGGCCACACAAGCCTCCCAGAACGGGACTGCCAAGTGCTGAATATCGGCTGTCCCCGGTTGCAACACTCACTACTGAGTTCAAAACTGCCTCTGGAAGCAATGTCAGCAAAATAACTGTTAGTCGGCGCTTCATGAAATGGGTTTCCATGGCCGAGCAGCCACACACAAGCCTAAGATCACCATGTGCAATGCCAAGCGTCAGCTGGAGTGGTGTAAAGCTCACCGTCATTTGACTCTGGAGCAGTGGAAACGCGTTCTCTGGAGTGATGAATCACGCTTCACCATCTGTCAGTCCGACGGACAAATCTGGGTTTGGCAGATGCCAGGAGAACACTACCTGCCTGAATGCATAGAGCCAACTGTAAAGTTTGGTGGAGGAGGAATAATGGTCTGGGGCTGTTTTTCACGGTTCGGGCTAGGCCCTTAGTTCCAGTGAAGGGAAATCTACATACAATGACATTCTAGACGATTCAGTGCTTCTAATTTTGTGGCAACAGTTTGGGGAAGGCCCTTTCCTGTTTTAGCATGACAATGCCCCTGTGCATAAAGCGAGGTCCATACAGAAATGGTTTGTCGAGATCGGTGTGGAATAACTTAACTGGCCTGCACAGAGCCCTGACCTCAACCCCATCGAACACCTTTGGGATGAATTGGAACGCCGACTGCGAGCCAGGCCTAATCGCCCAATATCAGTGCCCGACCTCACTAATGCTCTTGTTGCTGAATGGAAGCAAGTCCCAACATCTAGTGGAAAGCCTTCCCAGAAGAGTGGAGGCTGTTCTAGCAGCAAAGGATGGACCAACTCCATATTAATGCCCATGATTTTGGAATGAGATGTTTGACGAGCAGGTGACCACATACTTTTGGCCATGTAGTGTATTGGTCCAATATTCGTAGCACGCAATGTCTACATCAAGCTTGTGACTACACATTTGTTGGATGTATTTGCTGTTTGTTTTGGTTGTGTTTCAGTTCATTTTGTGGACAAATTACTGGTACATAATGTATTGTGTCATTTTGAAGTCACTTTTTTGTAAATAAGAATAGAACATGTTTCTAAACACTTCTACAGCAATGTGGATGCTACCATGGTTACGGATCATCCTGAATGAGTCATGAATAATGACGAGTGAGAAAGTTACAGAAGCACAAATATCATCTGCACTTTAACCTCAGCCATTGCATCATTTCAAATCCAAACTGCTGGAATCCAGAGCCAAAACAGCAACAAAAAAGTGTCACTGTCCCAATGCCTTTGGAGTGCACTGTGTATGTGTTCTTTATGTAATTCTATGGTTAACCCCTTCACCTCCTGTCACGCCCTGACCTTAGAGAGCCTTTTTATTTCTCTATTTGGTTAGGTCAGGGTGTGATTTGGGTGGGCATTCTAGTTTTTCTATTTCTTTGTTGGCCGGGTATGGTTCCCAATCAGAGGCAGCTGTCTATCGTTGTCTCTGATTAGGGATCATACTTAGGCAGCCTTTTTTCCACCTTTAGTTTGTGGGATCTTGTTTGTGTGTAGTTGCGTTCTGCACTGCATGTAGCTTCACGTTCGGTTGTAGTTGATCGTTTTTTTTCGTGTTCATCAAAATAAACGATGTACGCTTCCCACGCTGCACCTTGGTCTGATTCTTCCATCAACGAACGTGACACTACCAGACCATAGCCAATAGTACAGTGGCCTGCTAGCAATCGCACCATATGCTAAGCCTACACTACAGTAGCCGGGAAGCTAGTACCAATTCCTTAGTGTTAACCTCTTCCATACCAGACCGTAGCCTGCAGTAGGGTTGTTACGATACCAGTATACTCGAGTTTCCATGGCAAAAAGAAAAACAGGAAGAAGTCTAAACTATGCCTTATTGGTGCTAACGCTTGGGAAGTAAACATATGTGACTCTGGATGACGAAATAAGGCTGTTTGTTTGCTTGCCATGATAATTAAGAGTATCGCGATACTGGCATGCGCTGTTAGTCAATTTCTTGCTTTTGCACAGTGAAGTAGTACAGGTACATGTGATAATAACACTGCCTTTTTTTCTATTTGCAGAGGTGATGGTTTCCTATTGGCACCGAGCCATACACCAGGAGATCTCTGACTTCTTCAACATCCTGGAGTAAGTATCCTCAGTGTTAACACTTCCTCTGTCCCTGTGCGGATGGACAGATACTACAGGTTGCTGGACACGTGACATTTATTTTCAAAGACACACGTACCCATTTCAGACTTCAAATAAGTAGTTGAAAACGCAACGCTGGGAAGAAGTTGATTTAAAAGAAGAATATGGAGAATATTGAGAGTGTTCTTGCTGACTCAGGCACACTAATGAGAATTGTTTCCACTGACTTACACTTTAATGTGGTTGGGTATTGGTGCTGGTGTCTCCAATATTATTGCTTGATGCCCAGCAGAAACCTACTAAAGGACCCCCCCCCCCCCCCCCCCCCCCCCTTGGTGAAATAGAAAAGCTTACGTTCTCAAAAGATGAAATGTGTGATCGTAGTTTGATAATACAACACCCCACACCTGATAAAAACACTAGCTTTTACAAAAATAACCACATTTGTGTTTTTTTTTTTATATAATTTTTTTAACTTCTAAACAGTTGTGATCTATTCACAGTTGTGACGTATTCATTGACAAATGATCGGTCTTGTCAGTGAATACAAATGTATCCCACTGCATACTTGTACTGTCAGCCTATCACATGCTGAAGAACAGGAACCCACTGGACGGTGTTGTAGTGGTTGAGGTTGTTTCGAAGACCGTCCTGCCACTGAGCTGGACATAAACAGTGTCTCCCACCTCCAGCGGAACTAGGACTGCGTTCCTGACACTGTTCCACCGTTTCCCCCCACACATTATTGATAAATTCCCCATTCTTCACTAAAACACTGTACATTGTGTAACAGAAATGGTACATTCCTTTTAACCTTGGTTGTGAAGAAGCCTATAGAGGAAGAGAAGACATTATTACACATTTTTTTTGACCATACCGCACAAACACATAGATGTATACTGAACAAAAATGTAAACCCAACATGCAACAATTTCGAAGATTTTTCTGAGTTACAGTTAATAAAAAGAAATCAGTCAATTGAAATAAATGTATTATGCCCTAATCTATGGATTTCACATGACTGGGCAGGGGTGCAACCATGGGTGGTCCTTGGAGGGCATAGGCCCACCCACTGGGGAGCCAGGCTCAGCCAATCAGAATGGGTTTTTCCCCCACAAAATAAATTACAGAAAGAAATACTCCACCCCCCTTCAGACGATCCCACTAGTGAAGAAGCCAGATGTGGAGGTCCTGGGCTAGCGTGGTTCACGTGGTCTGCGGTTGTGAGGCCGGTTGGACGTACTGCCAAATTCTCTAAAACGACGTTGGAGTCAGCTTACGGTAGAGAAATGAACATTCAATTCTCTGGCAACAGCTCTGGTTGACATTCCTGCAGTCAGCATGCCAATTGCGGTCCGGATTGAATCTAACCCTAACTTGAAGTTGAACTTTAGTAGGCTTAGTTGAACCTTCCAGTGCTAATGACTTTGTCCTCTCATTATGTGGAGGGAGGGAAGGAGGAAGGTGTACATATCAGAGAGAGACAGAGGAGGAAGGGAATAATGGGAGACTTGGCAGAGGGGAACGAATGAGACCGAGAAAGAGAGAGAGCGGGGGGCTGTAAAACTGACGAGAGTTATAGAGAAATAGGCTCCAACTTTTCTCCCCTAGCCTCCACTCAGCTCTGTAGTAAATTCACTGCAGTAAATTCACTTTCCTGTCTCTGCTGGAGCTTCAGTTTTTATATCACACAGCTCCAAGACACACAGTGCTGTAGTACCTCTCCTCAGCTCACACTGGACACACTGGACACACACACACACACACACACACACATACACACATCGTGACTGCACAAGCACACACATGCATTGTGACAGCACGCACAACACATACCCACATGCTTACAAATTTATACTCAACACACACACACATACACACACCCTAATACACACTCTCTCTCATCTTCCTCTATGCAGGCTGTGTCTCCAGCACTTTAGATTCCTGGGGAAGCGCCACATAGCCAGGTAAGTATCAGCCTTTTAGCTGATACTATGTACCTGCTACAGTTCTTCTTCTCCCACTCGGAGGTTTTGTGTGTGTGTGCATGCGCACGTGTGTGTGTGTGTGTGTTCATTGGTTTTATCAATGAAAGACATGCAACAGAACCTTGTGTCAGATTGTTTGAAATGTAATGTTTGCTCAACAGCCAGATACACACACACACACACACACACGCACACACAAATTCAACCACACACACATTCAACTACCCTCCCCCCAACTGACACACAGTCACATACACACTTAACGTGCATAATGTATGCGCACGCAACAGTCGGTCAAACACAAACGGAATATGTGTACTGTATGCGTATGCACACACACCCAGACTACTCCAAGGATCCAGGGTGGGGCTCACTGACTGTCTCCCTAGCCCCAGCTGCTGCTGCCTGTCTGTGTCTGTGCGTGGGTGTGCATATGTGTGTGTGTGTGTGTCTGTCTGTGTCTGTCTGTGTGTGTGTGTGTGCACGTGTGTTTGCGTCTACTGGGGAGACAAAAAGAGGGTGGATCCCCTGCCAACCCCATAGTTCTCCTGCTGCTGGCTGCAGTCGATAAAGGGAGGGAGAAGAGAGCAAGAGAGAGAGAGGGTGGAGAGGAAGGGGGAAATATGATTCATGGCAGACACACAGAGATGTTGACAACGAGGTGGGCGAACTGGGACGTTTCTCACTGTCGTGGTTGGCAAGAGCATGGTAGTTGGGGGGGGGGGGGGGGGGGGGGTCTGTCTGTTTGGTGTGTCTGCCTGTCTGTCTGTCTGTTTGTGTGTGTGTGTGTCTGTTTGGTGGTGTGTGTGTCTGTTTGGTGGTGTGTGTGTCTGTTTGTTGGTGTGTCTGTCTGTTTGTTGGTGTGTGTGTGTGTGTCTGTCTGTTTGTTGGTGTGTGTGTGTGTGTGTGTGTGTGTGTGTGTGTGTGTGTGTGTGTGTCTGTCTGTTTGTTGGTATGTGTGTGTGTGTGTGGTGAAGAGCCTGATCACATGGATATGCTCTAGTGAGCTCAAACCAGTGTGTGATGCTGTTCAATTCACACCTCAGATATAGGTATTGGGGTACACTTTGTGTGTTCGTGCGTGTGTGTGTGTGCGCGTGTGTGTGTACGTGGATCCTGGAACAGTCATAGGCTTTCCCAACCAGACTTTTTCTCTTCGCCTGAATTTGAATTCCTCTCGTCTATATTCATTTGTCCTTATTTCCTCCTCAATGTGAAGAAGAAGAAAAAGCAGAGATGTTTATTTATGTTTATTATTTTTCTTTTTGTTCTCTTTTTGTCAGAGCCAACAAAAGGCTGGGAATGTGGCGTTTTTAACTATGTCAGGCATTAGTAGAATAAAAAACGAAGGGGCTGGGAGACTTTTGACCAGAGCCCGTAAGTGCACTATAAAGGGAACAGGGTGCCATTTGGGTCACATACGTTGTCTTGGGTAACATGACAAGTAACATGCGACCTTAATCAGAGAGGCTGCTGGGGGATTTGAATAGGCTGTCTGTCTGTCTCTCTCTCTCTCGCTCTCTCTCCTTCTCTGAGGCGCCAACGTTTGATGCCTGTCTGAACTCAGTGTGAGCTCTTTTTTGAAGTATGCCGATGACTTGTGCATCCACAGCGCTGTTTAAAGGTTTTGCTGAGACATTCCTATAACGTATTCCGTTTCAATTGCGCCTCAGTGGTTTTTATTTCCCTCTTCTTACCTCATCTTGCACATCTCTCTGTTGAGTGGATACAGCCTAGCAGGAGCATACATACAGAGACACGTCAACACACAACACACCTGTAACGCTGGTTGTGTCCCAAATAGCACCCTATTCACTTTATAGTGCACTACTTTTGTCCAGAGCCCTATGGCCCCTGCTCCTATTTCCTTTATAGTGCACTACCTTTGACCAGGGTGTACTACCCTTATGGGTAGTAGTAGGGCACACTGCCCTATCCCACCTGGACAAGAGGAATACCTATGTGAGAATGCTGTTCATCGACTACAGCTCTGCTTTCAACACCGTAGTGCCCTCCAAGCGTGTCACTATGCTCAGGGCCCTGCTCCTGAACTCCTACTGTGTAAGGAGAGTGATGGACCAAGGAGAGGGATGGAGTGCTGCATCAGATGACCTGGCCTCCACAATCACCCGACCTCAACACAATTGAGAGGGTTTGGGATGAGTTGGACCGCAGGGTAAAGGAAAATCAGCCTACAAGTGCTCAGCATATGTGGGAACTCCTTCAAGACTGTTGGAAAAGCATTCCTCATGAAGCTGGTTGAGAGAATGCCAAGAGTGTGCAAAGCTGTCATCAAGGCAAAGGGTTGGCTACTTTGAAGAATCTAAAATATATTTGGATTTGTTGAACACATTTTTGGTTACTACATGACTCCACTTTTGACTTGTACTGTATTCTCGACATAGCTCATCCTAATATACCTACTACTGTAGATACCATTTTATTTCCTAATTAGATACTGTCTATACACACCATGTATTTATATTCTGGATTCTGACACAGGCTCGCGCTAATATATCTACCCCTGGATTGTTAATTGGACCAGTTCTGCTATTTCTTGATTAGTTTTATTATTTGTGTGTTTGTATTGTATTTGCGAGACATTCTACTGCACTCTTGGAGCTAGTAACATAAGCATTTCGCTGCACCTGTTATAACACCTGCAAATCTGTGTACGTGACCAATGCACTGATTTGATTAGACAAAGGCAAATAGGGTGCCGTTTGGGACCCATCCACTAAGCGGCTGTTTTCTATTACACTTGTCGGCGTTTCTGTCACGTTGATAATACATTAAACACTCGTAAACACTGATACTACATGTTGACACACTGATTACACTGGTATGTGTGTTCGTTGACCTTGCTCTTGCCTCCCCCTCTGCGTTTTCTCCTCTACGCTCCATGTATTGATGTGTTAATGGATGGTCTATGTGACTGCACATGTATTGATGGCCACCCTACATGTGGGACGAATGTGGTGCAACGAAGACTGATTTCTTACCGTTTAACCCTAAAAACTTTTGCTGTGATATTTTTGTGCGCGCGCGCGGGTACACGTGTGTAGCTACTGCATGGCTTTGCCGCTGTCATATGTGAGCTAATGATCACGTAGCATTCATGTCGCATGATGACCATCCCTCCTCCTCATCATCCCTCCATCCGCTGCTCTACATTCTCTGTGTGTACCGGCCGTAGTAGCATCAGTGACCTGACCACTAACACATCTGCTCATTGAGACGGCATTAGCTGGTCTTGTTCGGCTCAATTCGTATGTTCATCTCTGTCACCACGTACACTAGCTAATGTATTGGCAGCAAGCCAACTAGGTCGCGTTTACTAAAGCGCTCTGACCCTTGCTTCCAACTAATGCTCTCTATAGCCCGTAAAATCCTTCCAAACTAACGACAACCTCAACCTAACATTGTAAAAAAAAAAATATTTCTCTATCTAACGCCACTAACCCCGCTACTTTGCTGTGGCAGCGTCCCATACTGAAATGACCCCCTCCTCTTTCTGCTTGGCTTGATGCCTTTAGCCCACCTGAGCCCACATGCATCAAGCGTTTCAGAGTAGGAGTGCTGATCTCGGTTCAGGACCCCCCCCCCGTCCATAATAATCTGATTCATTATGATATGAAAGGCTAAACTGATCCTAGATCAGCTCTCCTAATCTGAGACGCTTGATAAATTCGGGTCGTGATGTTCAGTTTGACAACGAGGAGGAAGAGTATGATGATAATGATGATGATGATGCTGTTACTTAACGCTGGTGTCATTGGCTTGTGAACAGGAAGCTAGCGGCCGTGGTAAAGCTGGCCCAGGGCACCCAGAACAATGGCACCCTGAAGGGCTCTAACCATTCCGCCCAGTCCTCCACAGGCCTGCTCCCTCAATGGTAAACACACAGTCGCTACCTGGGGGCCCTCCACACAGGGAGCAGGGTGAAGTTTTCCCTACCACCTGATCTTGGATCAGTTTAGCGTTTACCCCACTAATGGTTAAGGTTAGGATTGGGGGAGGGGAATCTGTACCTAGGGGAAACTTCACCTCGGAACTCCGCACAGCGTCCGACACGAACTTACACACACACATACGTACCCTTTTCACACTACTGAGCTGAGCCGAGCTGCACTCTGCTGGCCTGGTTACGCATCCACTGTAGTTGCTGGAACCGTGCTGGAAAGGACAATGTGAAAATAAAATATCAGAGCCAGTATAATATAGTTCAGGTTGGCACGATAGTGAAAAGGGTGATAAATACAGTGCAGTTCAGAAAGTATTCAGACCCCTTGACTTTTCCCCCAAAAAATTACGTTACAGTTTTATTGTAAAATGTGTGTAGATCGTTGACAAAAAATGACAATTAAACCCATTTTAATCCCTCTTTGTAACGCAACAAAATGTGAAAAAAGTTAAAGGGGGTGTAGACTTTCTACAGGCAGTAACAATAGCTAGGTGTCTTAAATTTTCTTTATATAGTTTACTGAACAAAAATGTATAGCTTACTGGACGAAAGCTCAAAATAAAGTGGAACAGAAAAGCTCCTTTCTACCTCTATCACTCAACTTCATGTTAGTCCAGTAAACTATACATTTTTAGTCCAGGAAACTATAAATAGGACTTAAAACAGCTGAGTTTGTGTACACCATTTGTCCTGTTATGAGTTTAGTTCATCATTGCTGCTCATCAGTGTCGTCTTCATGGTCCTGAACAAGTGACCATCCATGGTGGACATTGTGAGTGTGTCATTTGACGTAGTGTGGTGGCCACTCTGTTTGCCCAGCATGCCCCTCAGTGTCTACCATACGTGTGGCGCTGTGTAATTGCCTAGTCCTTTGTCTGCATATCCTCCCTCATTAAAAATAGAATCCCTGTCTTAACAGCAATCCCGTTTCTACTACGTGGTCGCATTAACCTGTGTGTTGTCACGTTACAGGCGATAACGTTTTCTTAGACATTTTCAAACACTTAGGACCAATCCCAAATGGACCCCTGGACCCTATGCACTTGTGGAGATCTGATAAGATTTGACAGGTGCAATCAATAAATGGTCCTCCAAGGTTAATTGGAAATTTCTCCATATTGCTTATACCAATCACATCCTCTCAGATCTCCACAAGTGCATAGGGTCTACTGGTCCATTTGGGATTGGGCGGCAGTGCAGAATTACAGGCTGTTTTCGAGGTGGAGTGAATATATTGGGTGTCGTGTTCACGAAACGCAAAACATTATGGAACGGGTAAAATGAGCGTTCCTATCGGATAAGTTCACAGAGTATCTCCCTTTGTTTCAAAACACTTTCACCTGTTTCGTCCCTGCTGAACACCACCCCGACTTGTGAGGTTGAAAGTTATGTGTTGACCTTTTGACCCCTGACCGTCTGGTCACCAGGATGCTGTCAGGACAGGACGGCCATCGGCACGCCCGCTCCCAGACAATGCCCATCATCCGGGCCAAGAACGCCCTGACCAACCCCAAGCTGCTGCAGATGATGGAGACTGGTAATGCCCCCCCCTGAGTACTCCCGCCTAACAACACCTGGGCAATGCCACCCCGGTCCCATTTCAAAACTGTTTAGTTCACATCAATGTGTTCTGTTACTTAGTTAGTTAAGTTAGCTTTTGTTGTCCTAGGCCAATAGCTTTTTTACTTTTACCAACCGCCAATAGTGCTGTTTCTTATCTATTACAGTGCTAAGTAACATTACTTAGCTATTATAATTCTGTCTCTCGTGTTGTCTTTTGTTAGGTGCGTGAGGGTTATTGCTAGGGTTAGGGTTGGGCTGTTGTTGCTGGCTGTGCGGCTGTACCATTGCCCTTTTCCTGTCCTTCACTCAGATGGGAACATCCCAGAGGGTGACCACCTGAGCCCGACGGACATCGAGGCCAATCTGTCCACCGAGGTGGCCCTCATCGTACTGGATGTCCTGGGCCTCTTTGTCCATCACCACAAGGTCAGACAACAACACTGACCACTGTCTGAATGGTCAAACACCGATCTCTACAACCTACAGACCTGCTACGGTTGCTCAACTTTCCCAAAATTCCCAGGTTTTCCAGACATGCCAGTTGGTAGATTCCTAGAATCACGAGGGAACAAACAGACCTGTCGTTCATGAGCCTATTTTAATACACCACTGCCACCTTGTGGTTATTACTAAGAACTACAGTGACTTTTTCACCTGAAATCCACACTAAATACCACTCTGTTTCACTATTCACTATTGTTTCACTTCACTGAATCTGAGATATTCAGGTTGTATTCCAAGCTAGGGATTTGTATCGTCTGTTGTTCTTGTAGGCTACTGTGCACTCCTCAGCCCTCAAGTCAGCTGTTCCTCAATACCTATAATTGCTATACTCTGTAAAGCAACCCAGCAACCTAGACATGCTGCTTTGTTTGTCTTTTTGACTCTTTTGTGATTCATATTATGTCTGTGTCCCAAATGGCACCATTTTCTCTATATAGTGCACTACTTTTGACAAGAGCCCTATAGGCCCTGATCAAAAATAGTGCCCTATATATGGAATAGGGTACCCTTATGGTACCCACCCGGCTGGTGGACGAGATAAGGAATAGGATGCCATATGTTGATTGTTGTTCTTTCTCTCCCACAGAAACAGTTGCTGCAGGACGAGGGTCAGAACCTGCTGATGAAGACGGTGTTCGACACCTACCTCCTGTTCTTCCAGATCAATCAGTCCACCAGCACCCTGAGACACGTCTTCGCTGCCCTGCGCCTCTTCATACAGAAGGTCTGTGTACTAGCTGATAGCTCTCTCACACCCATGCACACTAACTGACTTCATATTACATTATTGACGCTGAACTCTCTCTCTCTCTGTCCCTCTTTCTCTCCTTCCCTACTCTCTTCCTCTTTAACCCCATCTCTTCTCTCTGTCCCCTTCCTTACTTCCCCTCGCTCTCCCTTCTTACGCCCTCTCTCTCTCTAGTTCCCCTCTGCGTTCTTCCAGGGTAAAGCGGACCTGTGTGGCTGCCTGTGCTACGAGATCCTGAAGTGTTGTAACCACCGCTCCAGCTCCACCCAGACTGAGGCCTCCGCACTCCTCTACTTCTTCATGAGGAAAAACTTTGAGTTCACCAAGGGGAAGTCCATCGTCCGCTCCCACCTACAGGTCAGCCAGTGGTGGTGGAGGGATGTGTGTGGTGTGGGTCTTGGTGTGGGGGTGGGTATGTGTGTGAGTGTGTGTGTGCCAGAGCTTTCTTTATTTTCACTGTTTTGTTCGATGAACACAGGGCCTGGCTAGAGAAAGGCCACGATATTTCTATGGCTTTGTTTACCTCTGAAACGGACAGTTTAGCAGCCGATCAGAGACCACACACACGTCGCCACCCTGACTCAGAGCGGTTGTGATTAGCGTCACCTTTACTCTCTTTCTCTCCTCTCTCGCTCCTCCATCCCTCCAGCTGATCAAGGCAGTGAGTCAGCTGATCGCGGATGCTGGCATCGGAGGCTCACGCTTCCAACAGTCTCTGGCCATCATCAATAACTTTGCCAACGGAGATGCTCCTCTCAAGGTGAGAACAGGGACTGGAGTGAGAAATGTGCTGAGTCCCAAATGGCACCCTATTCCCTTTATAATCCACTACAGTATATATCAGGGATGGGCAACTGGCGGGGGAACTCAGTCGGGGTGTCAACTTACGGTTGCGCGGTAGGAAATTGGAAAACACAAGGTGCAATTTCTAAATTTCGTTGTGTATCAACAGTTTTTCTCTTGTAATGTCAGTCACTAATAGTCACTCAATTAGCCCTTGTCAGCAGAATTTTTTTTGATTGGTAAGTTAGTCTAGGGGCCAGCTATCTAAGTTAGTAGTCAGTCTCACTCAGAGATCATATTAAAAACTGCAAACATTTCTCTCCGCCCCATGGTAAAATATGTAGAATTGCAACAAACTAGCTTTAAAACAGCAACATTTTCTCTCCACCCTATGGAAAAAATGTGTAGAATTTCATGAAATTTGCTGTAAAACTGGTAATTTTTCTCTCCGCCCTGTGGAAAAATTTGAAGAATTGCAGAAAATCAAATGTTATTTGTCACATGCTTCGTAAACAACAGATGTAGACTAACAGTGAAATACTTACTTACGGGCCCTTCCCAACAATGCAAAGAGAAAAAAAATGAAAAATAATAACACGAGGAATAAATACACAACGAGTAACAATAACATGATGGTCTCCCGGGTGGCGCAGTGGTCTAGGGCACTGCATCGCAGTGCTAGCTGCGCCACCAGAGTCTCTGGGTTCGCGCCCAGGCTGGGCTGGGTTCGCGCCCAGGCTCTGTCGCAGCCGGCCGCAACCGGGAGGTCCGTGGGGCGACGCACAATTGGCATAGCGTCGTCCGGGTTAGGGAGGGTTTGGCCGGTAGGGATATCCTTGTCTCAGTATGTAAAATGTAATAAAATGTATGCACTCTACTGTAAGTCGCTCTGGATAAGAGCGTCTGCTAAATGACTAAAATGTAAATGTAAAATGGCTATATACACTGAGTACCAGTACCGAGTCGATGTGCAGGGGTACGAGGTAATAGCGGTAGATATGTACATATAGGTAGGGATAAAGTGACTAGGCAACAGGATAGATAATAAACAGTAACAGCAGCATATGTGATGTGTCAAAAGAGTTAGTGCAGTAGCAGGATGGACAGTCGATGTCTTGGGTGGCAGGAATCTTTGACAATTGTTAGGGCCTTCCTCTGACACTGCCTATATGGCAATAGGGTGGCATTTGGGTGTCAGCCCTAGTGTTGAGGAATTAGTGAGTTAGTGATTCCTCTCTTCACTCCCTCTAGTGACTAATAATGTTTGTATATGCTGCAATTGTGTATACTGTCCGTGTTTGAGCTGATGTGACGTCATGCCATGTACATTGTTTCTGTAACTGAGCCACACAGAAGCCAAAAACCCTTTGCCCAAAAGGACAATAAACCTTTATGAAGTGTGATGTCGACGTGTATGATCCATCTGCACTCCCAGAACACACCGTTCCCTGCCGAGGTGAAAGACTTGACCAAGCGGATCCGCACAGTGCTGATGGCCACGTCCCAGATGAAGGAGCACGAGAAGGACCCGGAGATGCTGGTGGACCTGCAGTACAGCCTGGCCAACTCCTACGCCAGCACGCCCGAGCTCCGGCGCACCTGGCTGGAGAGCATGGCCAAGATACACGTCCGCAACGGAGACCTCTCCGAGGTACAGTAGGACCTGGGTTACTGGGATATGTTATGTGATCTGATGCTATGTTATGTATACTGTAGGGTACAGAGATATGTACAGTGGGTATCATAAGTATTCACCCCCTTGGATTTTTTTCACATTTTGTTGCGTTACAAAGTGGGACTGAAATGAATTTTAAAAAATTGTCATAGATCTACACAAAATACTCTATAATGTCGAAGTGAAAAGAAAATTCTACAAATGTTTACAAATTTAAATAACTAAAATATAGTTGTGGCATAAGTATTCACTCCCTTTGTTAAGGCCAGACTAAATTACACTGAACAAAAAAATAAACGCAGCATGCAAACATTTCAAAGTTTTTGCTGAGTTACCGTTCATATAAGGAAATCACTCAGTTGAAATAAATTCATTAGGCCCTAATCTATGGATCTCACATGACTGGGAATACAGATATGCATCTGTTATTCACAGATAACTTTTTTTTAAAGGTGGGGGCGTGGAATGGGAAAACCAGTCAGTATCTGGTGTGACCACCATTTGCCTCATGCAGCGCGACACATCTCCTTCGCATAGAGTTGTTGATTGATCAGGCTGTTGATTGTGTTCTGTGAAATGTTATCCCACTTCTCTTCAATGGCTGTGCGAAGTTGGTGGGAAATGGAACCCGCTTGTACACGTCGATCCAGAGCATCCCAAACATACTCAATGGGTGACATGGCCATGGAAGAACTGAGACATTTTCAGCTTCTAGGAATTGTGTACAGATCCTTGCGACATGGGGCCGTGCATTTTCATGCTGAAACATGAGGTGATGGCAGCGGATGAATGGCACGACAATGTTCCTCAGGATCTCATCATGGTATCTCTGGGCATTCAAATTGCCATCAATAAAATACATTTGTGTTCGTTGTCTGTAGCTTATGCTTGCCCATACCATAATCTCACTGCCACCATGGGGAACTCTGTTCACAATGTTGACATCAGCGAACCGCTTGCCCACACAATGCAATACACGTGCCATCTACCTGGTACAATTGAAACCGGGATTCTTCCGTGAAGAGCACACTTCCAGCGTGCAAGTGGCCATCAAAGATGAGCATTTTCCCACTGAAGTCATTTACAACGCCGAACTGCAGTCAGGTCAAGACCCTGATGAGGACTACTAGCATGCAGATAAGCTTCCCTGAAGCCCATTCCCCCGCCAGTTACCCTTTGTGCAGAAATTCTTCGGTTGTGTAAATCCATGGTTTCATCAGCTGTCCAGGTGGCTGGTCTCAGACGATCCTGCAGGTAAAGAAGCCAGATGTGGAGGTCCTGGGCTGGAGTGGCTACATGTGGTCTGCGGTTGTGAGGCGTTGGACGTACTGACAAATTCTACAAAACAACGTTGGAAGTCGGCTTACGGGAAGAGAAATTAACAATAAATGATCTGGCAACAGCTCTGGTGGACATTCCTGCAGTCAGCATGCCAATTGCACACTCCCTCAAAACTTGAGACATCTGTGGCATTGTGTTGTGTGACATAACTGCACATTTTAGAGTGGCCTTTTATTGTCCAGTAGATGAATTATCTTGGCAAAGGAGAAATGATCACTGACAGGGATGTAAACAAATATGGAACATTTTGGGGATCTTTTATTTCAGCTCATGAAGCGTAGGACCAACACTTTACATGCATTTATATTTTTCTTCAGTGTAGTTCCGTTGTAAAATCTGGTTTAACAAATCACATAATAAGTTATATGAACTCAATCTGTGTGAAGAAAAAAAAATGACTAACCCCTTCCTCTGTCCCCCATACATACAACATCTGTAAGCTCCCTCAGTCAAGTATTGCATTTCAAGCACAGATTCATCTACAAAGACCAGGGAGCTTTTCGAAAGCGTAATAAAGAAGGGCAGGGATTGGCAGATGGGTAACAATAACAAATCAGACATTGAATATATTTTCATGCGTGGTCAAGTTAATAACGGATGATGTATTTAACCACCCAAACACACCAAAGACACAGTCGTCCTTCTGAACTGAGCTGCAGGGCAGGAAGGAAACTGCTCAGGGATGTCACCATGAGGCCGTTGGTGATTTTTTTTTTAAACGGCTACAGAGTTCAATGGCTGTGATGGGAGAAAAAACTGAGGGTAGATCAACAATATTGTAGTTACTCCACAATAATGACCTAAATGACAGAGTGAAAAGAAGAATACATAAATACGGAATAAAAAATAATCCAAAACATGCATCCAGTTTGCAGCAAGGCACTAAAGTTGGAATAAACTTTTTGGTCCAAATGCAAAGCCTTATGACAACACGTCAGTGAGTAACTGCCTCCTTATTTTCAAGCATGGTGGTGGCTGCCCAGTTTTTCAGGATAAAAAGAAATGGGATGAAGCTAAACACAGGTATAATCCTAGAGGAAAACCTGCTTCAGTCTGCTTTCCACCAGACATTGGGAGACAAATTCACCTTTCAGTAGGACAATAACGTACAACACAATGCCAAATCTACACTGGGGTTGGTTACCAAGAAGACAGTGAATGTGCCTGAGTGGCCAAGTTACAGTTTTGACTTAAATCTGATTGAAAATCTATGGCAAGATTTGAAAATTGCTGTGTAGCCATGACCCCCCAACACCTAATGGCCAAACATTGCACAGTCCAGGTGTGCAGAGCTCTTAGAGACAAACCCAAGAAGACTCACACCTGTAATCACTGCCAAAGGTGATTACATCTAATCAAGGAATATTTGTGTTTTCATTTTTTATTACTTTTTAAGAAATGTTGTGTAGATCATTGATTTTTTGCACAGTCCATTGATTCATTGCACAGTCCAGGTGTGCAGAGCTCTTAGAAACAAACCCAAGAAGACTCACACCTGTAATCACTGCCAAAGGTGATTACATCTAATCAAGGAATATTTGTGTTTTCATTTTTTATTACTTTTTAAGAAATGTTGTGTAGATCATTGATTTTTTTTTTTAAAACACCATTAAATCAATTTTAAACTCACTTTGTAACACAATAAAATGTGTAGAAATCTAAGGGGGGGGGTGAATACTTATTATACCCACTGTACCATCCCACCTCTGACACCATAGCATCATTTTAGCGTGTAATTCAAACTTCAGACTGCTACAGTCTCTTTCCAAGACTAGGGTTGTTACACTGTGATAGTGTTCAGGGGCCATATCAGAGCATCTCAGAGTAGGAGTGCTGATCTCGAATCATCTCCCCCCCCCTGTCCATGTAATCCAGGTAATCTTATTCATTGTGAACTAAAAGTCCAAACTGATCGTAGATCAGCACTCCTACTCCGAGACGCCTAGTTAATGATGTGATGGTATCTGTGATTAAACTGTTCACCTCCTTTCCTCCTGTTCCTCTGTCCCTCAGGCGGCCATGTGTTACATTCACATCTCAGCCCTGATCGCTGAGTCCCTCAAGAGGAGAGGTGAGCACAGCCCGGTGGGCCGCAACATGGCAGTACTGCTAACAAGCTTCTGCAGTGTGTGTGTGTGTGTGTGTGTGTGTGTGTGTGTGTGTGTGTGTGTGTGTGTGTGTGTGTGTGTGTGTGTGTGTGTGTGTGTGTGTGTGTGTGTGTGTGTGTGCGCATGCATGCGTGTTCTCCAGCGTGTGTGTGGAGAACCTCTGACCTCTTTGCTTGTGAGTCTTCTGGCCGCTTCTGTCCATCGATTGGCTGGACAGCATGTGTGACATCATCATTCAGCGCTTTGTGCATATGGCTACTGTGGCCTCTCTGTGCAAACATTTGTTTCTAACTAGTTCTTCTGCTTGTGAAGGGGTGGAAATGGTATGAGTGGGTTGATGTGTGTGCGTGTATGCTTGTGTCTGTGAGTGTGTGTGTATACATGTGCTTGTGGGTTTGTTATCCACTGTATGTGTGCATGCTTTTGTGTGTTGGCATGTTACTTATTTTGTGTGTGTGTGAGAAGAGAGGTTAGTCAGAGCTGAGCTGTGTGTGCTCTCTCACAACTCGAGTGTCTGGAAAACAATGACATCATCCAATCAGCACACAGAGACCTCTATGTGCTACAGTACTGGCCATCCACTCTTTAATCTCTCATACACAAACATAGGTGTGCGTCCCAAATAGCACCATATTCCCTATATAGTGCACTACTTTTGACGAGCCCTGGTCAAAAGTAGTGCACTACATAGGAAATAGGGTGCCATTTGAGACATTACCAGTGTCTGCTGCTGTGAGTTCGACTTCACATCCTCTCATGTATAGTATGTGCTACTTTGACACGGGAACTCTGTCTCCATCTGCGCGTGTATGTGCTTGCTAGCCGATGCATGCTTCACCATTCAGCGCATGAGCCGTCATCTCTCTCTTTCTGCCGCCACTCGCCGGGTGTGGAAAGCATGCCTTGTAAAGCACTGGCTTGTCGTGAAGTGAAAAAAGGCAAAACAGCAAGTGGAAAGTTACATTGTGTACAGTAAACTCCTATACTCCTCCTTATAACGCAGGCTACTGGAAACCTGACAAGGCCAGGATGTTAAGTGTGGTTCCTGAGGAGCCCAATGTCATTAACTGTAGCCCCTTACTAACCCCCCGAGATGGAGAAAGTGAGTGTGCCGCCATGGAACAGGGATGTGTAAAGGGTGGGGGCTGATTCAAGCTATGCTGACTTCAGAATCAGAACTTTATTCGTACATGTACAGTTGAAGTCGGAAGTTTACATACACCTTAGCCAAATACATTTAAACTCAGTTTTTCACAATTCCTGACATTTAATCCTAGTAAAAATTCCCTGTCTTAGGTCAGTTAGGATCACCACTTTATTTTAAGAATGTGAAATGTCAGAATAATAGTAGAGAGAATTATTTATTTATTTCATCACATTCCCAGTGGGTCAGAAGTGAACATACACTCAATGAAATACATCCACAGGTACACCTCCAATTGACTCAAATGATGTCAATTAGCCCATCAGAAGCTTCTAAACCATGACATCATTTTCTGGAATTTTCCAAGCTGTTTAAAGGCACAGTCAACTTAGTGTATGTAAACTTCTGACCCACTGGAATTGTGATACAGTGAATTATAAGTGAAATAATCTGTCTGTAAATAATTGTTGGGAAAATGACTTGTGTCATGCACAAAGTAGATGTCCTAACCGACTTGCCAAAACTATAGTTTGTTAACAAGAAATTTGTGGAGTGGTTGAAAAACAAGTTTTAATGACCCTTACCTAAGTATATGTAAAGTGTACATCTACCAGGAATTTAACCTTGTGAAATGGTGCTGACAGCAATAAACAGAGTATATAGAATTTACACATAATCTACATACAGTATACAATATAGATAGTGAAAACCGTTTACTTAAAAACACTAGGACCAAACTTTGACTGCAACTAGCAAAATGGAGTCTGAATTATTACAGATGCACAGTGTAATGTTTTTGAAGTCCACTGCAATGGCTTAGCCATACCACTTAGAACAAAGCAATGTATTGGACATGCATTCTAAGTGGTATGCTGAACATACCTTATGACTCAAAAGACTTGCAGAATGTCCAGGCAGGTATAATGTCCACTGATTTGCCTTTACTATAGAAAAGTGTCTGGATGTCTGTGGTCTACCTTGGCTTTTGAGATGCCTTTATTGATGTCCACCTAAGTTTCACTTGATATGTGTAAAGAAAGCACGTTCACAATGAATGGAGTTACTGTTCTTTGTTTGGGTTTGTTGATATGGAACACAAGGAATGTTAAGTACCACTGTGTGTGTGTGTGTGTGTGTGTGTGTGTGTGTGTGTGTGTGTGTGTGTGTGTGTGTGTGTGTGTGTGTGTGTGTGTGTGTGTGTGTGAGAGAGTTAGTGAGAGTGTGTGGTGTATGGGTTCATACCATCGGATGATAAAATGCACACAAGCATAAAGAAGAGAGTGACAACATGTTGTTCCTATGAGCTCTCTGCTCCTATGTCCCTCCTTCTCTGATGTCATATCCTGTTTGAAACCTCAGCGTCGTTCTCCATGGGCTGGGCGGCCTTCCTGTGCATCTCACCGAACGTGAAGGAAGAGGGGGCCATGAAAGAGGACACAGGGACTCAGGATACCCCCTACACTGAGGTACCCTCACCACCACTGGCTACAGTACAAAGAATTGTATAGATTTGGAAGATCATTCAATGACAATGCAGTGCAGAGCCTGGGCCCGTATTCATAAAGTGTCTCAGAGTAGGAGTGTTGATCAGGTCGCATCTTATTCATCAGGTCGCCTCTTATTCATTTAGACTTCAAATGCTAAACAGATCCTAACCTTCCTGTGTATGTAGGACACTCTAGTGGAGCAGCTGGAGCTGTGTGTGGACTACCTGTGGAAGTCTGAGAGGCACGAGCTCATCGCCGATATCAACAAACCCGTCATTGCCGTCTTTGAGAAGAGGCGAGATTTCAAGGTGACAGGGGGGATAGGACAAGGTTGTTTCTTGACCAGGCCAGAAACACTCGGACAGGAAGGAGATGGTGTAATACCAGATGTGATTGACATTGTGTGTGTGATCCACAGAGGCTATCGGAGCTGTACTACGACATCCACCGCTCCTACCTGAAGGTGACAGAGGTCGTGAACTCTGAGAAGCGTCTGTTTGGCCGATACTACCGCGTGGCGTTCTACGGATTGGTAAGTGCCATCAGAGCCACTGAAGACACTGAAAATGACAAGCACACCTTATTGATAGGTGTGTGTGTGTACTGTGTACCTAGCCTGAGGAACAGTTTGTTTGTGCTATCATGCTAACTCCTTGTTACTCATTGTCATGTTTGGCATCGATCTGGATCGCACACACAGACTGGCACTCAGGCTAGCGTGTACCATCCCTGCTCTGGGATTCAGTCCTTCAGGTCTCAGGGGAGGAGGAATGATGTCACAGCGCGATGCTAAACCTGCTTCAACTAGCTTCTACTAGCTTGATAGCTAGTCAGTACATGCTATAGCTATAGCCCTCTGGTACGAACCCAGTCTCACCGAGTATTTTGTCCCATAAAGGACGTCAAACTCCTACATTCACTAAGCTGGTTGGACACATCTTAGAAGAGCCTGAATCCTTTAGACATTTAACCTTTGGTGAATTGAGAGAGGGGTGGATCACAACTTGTCTCTAGTCAGTCTCTTTTAATTCCTCCATCTGCTCTTTTTCTTTTCTTCATTTTGTTTTTTCTGTATCAAGATTGCGGTAAGTTTTTGTCTCTCTTTATGTTTTTGTTCCGCTTACCTTCTCTCTTCTCCCTTCACCGGTAGTAGCTTCTCTAACCTTTCTTCTAAGATATATGCTGTATACATATTGTTATGCGCTTCTATATGATATGTATACCTACCGGGGTTTGGGGTCGATTCTATATCAATTCAGTCAATTCAGGAATAAAGCAGAATTTACATTTCCCTCATCGAAAGGAAATTAGGAAAATTAGGGAATTGGAATTTCAGTTTACTTCCTGAGTTGGAGGAATTTAAATAGAATTGACCCCGATACCTACATCCTATAATCTCCAGTAATCTTTTCCCCCTCAACGATCCCAATCTCTAATCTCCAGATCCTTTGAACAGATCTTAGAACAGTTGGTGTCAAGATGACATGGCAGTATACATGCAGGCAGGCCAGACCAGGGCCCATATTCACAAAACATCTCAGAGTGGGACTGCTGATTTTAGGATCTGTTTAGCATTTTAAGTCATAATGAATAAGAGGGGCAACCTGATCCTAGATCAGCACTCCTACTCTGAGGCACTTTATGAATGCGGGCCCTGGTCATGAATGTTGGAATGTAAGGGCTCTTTCTCAACTCATCACTCCTCGATTCCTCTCATCCCCTCTCAGCCGCCTCCTCCAAACCGAGAGTCTGAGTGGAGGGACCTTGGACTAGGGTTGAATATTTTCCCAGTATTTTACAAATGTTCCATCCTGAGAATAAATCACTTTTTTCCCGGGTAACCCGGTACTTGCTGTCAAAACCAGAAGTGTCATTCAAAAGCATATAAATAGCCTATCTCTGGATTTGATTAGAGCTTTGATCGAAAATTCAAGCCTAATGCTACCGGAGCCTAATGAGCCATACATTAAAGAGCCCAAGCCCAAAAAAGCCCAAATGATTATGTCGTTATCCAATACATATACGATACTGTAGACTACTGCACATTACGCACAACAGAAAAAAACTAGTCTAGCTTTTCCTGCATGGGACTCCAAGAGCTAAGAAGTGTTTTTTAACCTTTCTAGCGCAGGCTTTCCGCTAGCGGAACCTCTCGACAACATTCCGCTGAAAAGGCAGTGCGGGAAATTCATTTTTTTTTTTTTGAAATATGTAACTTTCACACATTACCAAGTCCAATACAGCAAATGAAAGATTAACATCTTGTTAATCTACCCATCGTGTCCGATTTCAAAAAGGCTTTACAGCGAAAGCACAACATATGATTATGTTAGTTCAGAGCCAAGTCAAAAAAACAGCCATTTTTCAAGCCAAAGATAAGAGTCACAAAAAGCAGAAATATAGATAAAATGAATCACTAACCTTTAATGATCTTCATCAGATGACACTCATAGGACATCATGTTACACAATACATGTATGTTTTGTTCGATAATGTGCATATTTATATCCCAAAATCTCAGTTTACATTGGCGCGTTACGTGCAGTAATATTTTGATTCCAAAACATCCGGTGTTTTATAGCCACAGAAATCCCAGAAATACTCATAATAAACATTGATAAAAGATACAAGTGTTGTTCACAGAATTAAAGATAGACTTCTCCTTAATGCAACCGCTGTGTTAATGCTTTTTCCGTCAAGTTAAAAAAAAAATCTGAGTACGGCGCTCAGAGCCCAATCCAGCCAAAGAAATACCCACCATGTTGGAGTCAACAGAAGTTAGAAATAACATGATAAATATTCACTTACCTTTGATGATCTTCATCAGAATGCACTCCCAGGAATCCCAGTTCGACAATAAATGACTGATTTGTTCCATAAAGTTCCATAAAGTCCATCATTTATGTCCAAATAGCCACTAGTTGTTAGCGTGTTCAGCCCAGTAATCCATCTTCATGAGCACTGCGTCCAGACAAAAACTCAAAGTTCCGTTACAGGTCGTAGAAACATATCAAACGATGAATGGAATCAATCTTTAGGATGTTTTTAACATAAATCATCACTAATGTTCCAACCGGAGAATTCCATTGTCTGCAGCAAAGCATTGGAACGAGAGCTAACTCTGTCGGGAGCGCACGCCACGAGCCTGAGACACTCTGCCAGACCCATGACTCATTCAGCTCCCATTCCCCCCTCCTTTATAGCAGAAGCCTTAGGAAGTGCAATTTAACCCCATAGACACTGTGTATTCGGTAGGCCAAGCTTTGAAAAACTACAAACCTCAGATTTCCCACTTCCTGGTTGGATTTTTCTCAGGTTTTCGCCTGCCATATGAGTTCTGTTATACTCACAGACATCATTCAAACAGTTTTAGAAACTTCAGAGTGTTTTTTATCCAATACTACTAATAATATGCATATATTAGCATCTGGGACAGAGTAGCAGGCAGTTTACTCTGGGCACGCATTTCATGCAAAGGTGAAAATGCTGCCCCCTATCCCAAACAGGGAGAGGAGCACAGGTGTGTGCATATTGCGCAAGAGACAGAGACTAGTTAAAAGCTTATTATGCATAATCCATCATTCATTACCTGAAAGAGGTAGGCTAGGACATACACTACCATTCAAAAGTTTAGGGTCCTTGTTTTTGAAAGAAAATCACTTTTTTTGTCCACTGAAGATCTCGTACAACGCTGTGTACTACTCCCTTCACAGAACAGCGCAAACTGGCTCTAATGTTGTAAATTACTATTGTAGCTGGAAACGGCTGATTTTTAATGGAATATCTACATAGGCGTAAAGAGGCCCATTATCAGCAACCATCACTCCTGTGTTCCAATGGCACGTTGTGTTAGCTAATCCAAGTTTATCATTTTAAAAGGCTAATTGATCATTAGAAAACCCTTTTGCAATTATGTTAGCACAGCTGAAAACTGTTGTTCTGATTAAAGAAGCAATAAAACTGGCCTTCTTTAGACTAGTTGAGTATCTGGTGCATCAGCATTTGTTGGTTTGATTTCAGGCTCAAAATGGCCAGAAACAAATAACTTTCTTCTGAAACCTGTCAGTCTATTCTTGTTCTGAGAAATGAAGGCTATTCCATGTGAGAAATTGCCAAGAAACTGAAGATCTCGTACAACGCTGTGTACCATTCCCTTCACAGAACAGCGCAAACTGGCTCTAACCAGAATAGAAAGAGGAGTGGGGGGCCCCGGTGCACAACTGAGTAAGAGGACAAGTACATTAGTGTCTAGTTTGAGAAACAGACGCCTCACAAGTCCTCAACTGGCAGCTTCGTTAAATAGTACCCGCAAAACACCAGTCTCAAAGTCAACAGTGAAGAGGCGACTCCAGGATGCTGGCCTTCTAGGCAGAGTTCCTCTCTACAGTGTCTGTGTTCTTTTGCCCATCTTAATCTTTTCTTTTTATTGGCCAGTCTGACATATGGCTTTTTCTTTGCAACTCTGCAAAGGTGAAGCTGGTTGAGAGAAAGCCAAGAGTGTGCAAAAGCTGTCATCAAGGCAATGGGTGGCAACATTGAAGAATATAAAATATATTTGTATTTGTTTAACAATTATTTGGTTACTACATGATTCCATGTGTTATTTCATAGTTTTGATGTCTTCACTATTATTCTACAATGTAGAAAATAGTAAAAAATAAAGAAAAACCCTGGAATTAGTAGGTGTGTCCAAACTTTTGACTGGTACTGTCTAAATCAATCTTGAACAGACTGCTCACACATGATCTGATTTAAAGCAACGAATGATTATTTGAATGAAAGGCTGTTTCAAAACTCTGCAGCTGCAATTAAAACAATAAAATCTTTACAATAAAAAATTAAGGTGACCCCCAAAAGCCAAATAGAGATATGTAAATTAGAAGGGCATTCGGTCCTTATATTACTGTAGCGTAGGCTATTCTGCAGGAAATGCAGGAGTGGTTTTGGGCAGTAAATCTCAGTAACCGAGTTCCCACCATTCAACCCTATCTTGGACCTTTTCCTCCAATACGGTTAAGAAAGAGACGAGGGCCTCCCGAGTGGCACAGGTCTAAGGCACTGTATCGCAGTGCTTGAGGCGTCACTACAGACTCGGGTTCAATCCCAGGCTGTGTTACGGGAGACCCATGAGGAGGCGTACAATTCCAGCGTCGTCTAAGTAAGGGGAAGGTTTGGCCCATTTCCTTGTCCCATCGCACTCTAGCGACTCCTTGTGGGGGGCCGGGCACCTGCAAGCTGACCCCGGTCGCCAGCTGGATGGTGTTCTCCTCTGACACAATGGTGCGGCTGGCTTCCGGGTTAAGCGAGCAATGTGTCAAGAAGCAATGCGGCTTGGCAGGGTCGTGTTTCGGGGGACGCATGGCTCTTGACCTCCGCCTCTCCCGAGTCCGTAGGGGAGTTGCAGCGATGTAACTACCAATTGGATATCACGAAATTAGGGAGAAAAATGGGTAAAAGTACAAAAAATAAATAAATAAAAAGGAGGGAAGGACGATATAGGATGCCAGGAATTGAAGAAAGACTAATTGAGACAGAGCCTAGGAGTTTTCCATAGGAAAGAACACACTGTCTGAAAATAACCCTCATTGCCCTTTGACCCCACGGTGCTTTGAGAATGACCTCTGACCTCTAAATGGCCTCTGTTTTATCCAGAACATAACATTGCAATTTTGTCAGTAACTTTTGTGATTACAATTGTGTTCTAACAAGCTGACCTAACACTAAGAAACACATGACTAGACTGATAGGGAAGCGCAGTAAACCACTAAGGGGTGATGTGAGCCTAGATATTCCAGCTAAGGGTTATTAATATTCAGCTGAGGGATGGAAAAAGAAAACAAAGGGCCACAGTTTCTAAACAATACACGCACATATACATACTCTTCAAAGTATTGACGCAGGCATTGCATTTAGACAAACAGACACTTACACACACATTACATTTTACAACAAAAGCTCTCATTCAGAGTGACTTAGTCAGAAGCACAGGCAAGCACACACACACACACACACACACACACACACACACACAGAGACACAGGTGGTTGGGTAAAATGGTGTTTCTGTAACAGGGATTCTTTGAGGAGGAGGAGAGTAAAGAGTTCATCTACAAGGAGCCTAAGCTGACAGGACTGTCCGAGATCTCCCAGAGGCTCCTCAAACTCTACTCGGACAAGTTTGGGGCCGACAACGTCAAGATGATCCAGGACTCCAACAAGGTCAGTCTACTACCTCCCCCCAGCTTTCAAACACTGTCACATCTATATGTTTCATAGACAGTATTATTCAAAGTGTTTCGGCCTCCTTAGCACTCTCTAGCTATCTCGGTTTCTTTCACAGAAGGATTGTTGTCAAATTAATGAATGTACTACTACATTTTGACAGCAATCTTTCTCCATATAAAAGCAGCCAGTGAAGTAGTGATTCATTTAGACCATGGGCTCCAACAGGTCGATTGTGAACTACCAGTAGCTCGCAGCCCACCTACTGTATGAGTAGCTAACCAAACAATTCTGAAAGTATATGCAATTTTCACGTGTTCCATCGCAAACTGTCATAAACAAATCTCACAAGTATCAGACACCGCCAGCTCCCAACTACTAGGTAATCAACACAACTTGACACCCCTGGTTAGCCGCCATTGGCTTAAAAAGCCAAACCTGACACAATATCTGCCAATTAATTTCTAGCAATATTGCCCCTGTCTGTCTGTGTGGTGCGCACGTTTGTCTTTCACTCCGGGTGTAGCCAGTTGATGCGATAACCGTCTCAATTAAACGTTAACTGCAAAGTAGGTTTGCCTGGCAGAAGTATATCATTTGTATCTAACTTTGCTATGAAATGAGCAGCATCGCTCGACCGGCACATTATATTGCACGTTCCTCACTCGCTAGATGCGCAAATAAAGGGCCAGAATCGCAATTAATGGGGCGTTACACTCAAAAATCTACATTTGTTAGTTTTCGTCCAGATCTATAGGTCAGCAACCACAGCTAGTAAAGTCACTGCAACCCTAAACAAAGAGTTGCAGTCGGTTTTTGAAACGGTGGCCAGTTATAAACTGGTCCTGAACATCTCTAAAACGAATAGTGTTGTATTTGGTCTAAGTTCGAGACATCGGCTGAATCTGGTAATGAATGGTGTGGATGTTGAGCAAGTTGAGGAGACTAAATTACTTGGTGTTACCTTAGATTGTAAACTGTCATGGCCAAAACATATACTGTAGATTCAATGGTTGTAAAGATGGGGAGAGATCTTTGCTTTTTTGACACCACACTCCACAAAGCAAGTCCTGCAGGCTCTAGTTTTATCTTATCTTGATTATTGCCCAGTCATATGATTCAGAGATTCAGATTGTTTAAAGGTCACGTGTACAGGGGTTATTGCAGAGTAGAGTGAAAATCTTAGGCTCCGAGCTCCAACAAGAGGGAGTAAGTGAAATAAAATCATGAAAATTGTAATAAAAAAATAGAAATATAGAAATAGCACTATATATATCATAAATGTAGCAGTGTTGAATAAATAAATGTGGGGGAATGACCATAGGGAGAGCAGCATGACCATTGACCAGGAGGTGTGGGGGGCCAAGTGAAAAAAAAGTGCTGCAAAGAAGGTCCTAGTTAAGCTGCAGCTGGCCCAGAACAGAGCGGCACTTTTTGCTCTTCATTGTAATCAGAGGGCTAATATCAATACTATGCATGCCAGTTTCTCTTGGCTAACAGTTGAGGGAAAGACTGACTGCATCACTTCTTGTTTTTATAAGAAACACTAATGTGTTGGAAATTCCAAATTGTTTGCATAGTCAACTTGTACACAGCACTGTCACACACACTTACCCACCAGACATGCAGTCTTTTCACAGTCTCCAGGTCCAGAACAAATTCAAGGAAACGTACAATATTACACAGAGCCATGATTGCATGGAACTCATATAGCGCAAGTGAACAGCAAACTTGTTTTCAAAAAACAAATAAAGCAACACCTCATGGCACAACGCCTCTCCCTCATGTGACCTACTTTTTGTGTGTACAGATGTCGGATCTTAATATGAGACAGTTTGCTACAGCAGGAAAATAATCCTACAGCAACAGGAAATGTCAATTATTGTGTTTTATAAATAATGAAAAAAATGTGTAGGGGTTGATAAATGTTTCATTAGGGCATGTCAAGTCTGACATTTTAAAGTGGAAATTACAAACTTTAGAAGCCTTTTAAACCTCAAATACACTACAAGTTTGCATTTCCAGCTGTACAGGAAAATTCCTGCATCAACAGGATGGTCAAATTAAGATACGACATTTGTATGTACTGACGTGTATGTGTAACCAATTCATACATGTTAATGTTTTAAATGCATGTCAATTCTAAAGTATTTTGTCTGTAATGTCTTTTTTGTTGTGTGTCGAACCCCTGTAAGACTAGCTGTCTCCATTGGTGTTGGCTAATGGGGATCCTAATAAAATCTAAATATACACTCAATCGTTCACCATATATATATACACTGCTCAAAAAAATAAAGGGAACACTTAAACAACACAATGTAACTCCAAGTCAGTCACACTTCTGTGAAATCAAACTGTCCACTTAGGAAGCAACACTGATTGACAATAAATTTCACATGCTGTTGTGCAAATGGAATAGACAACAGGTGGAAATTATAGGCAATTAGCAAGACACCCCCAATAAAGGAGTGGTTCTGCAGGTGGTGACCACAGACCACTTCTCAGTTCCTATGCTTCCTGGCTGATGTTTTGGTCACTTTTGAATGCTGGCGGTGCTTTCACTCTAGTGGTAGCATGAGACGGAGTCTACAACCCACACAAGTGGCTCAGGTAGTGCAGCTCATCCAGGATGGCACATCAATGCGAGCTGTGGCAAGAAGGTTTGCTGTGTCTGTCAGCGTAGTGTCCAGAGCATGGAGGCGCTACCAGGAGACAGGCCAGTACATCAGGAGACGTGGAGGAGGCCATAGGAGGGCAACAACCCAGCAGCAGGACCGCTACCTCCGCCTTTGTGCAAGGAGGAGCAGGAGGAGCACTGCCAGAGCCCTGCAAAATGACCTCCAGCAGGCCACAGATGTGCATGTGTCTGCTCAAACGGTCAGAAACAGACTCCATGAGGGTGGTATGAGGGCCCGACGTCCACAGGTGGGGGTTGTGCTTACAGCCCAACACCGTGCAGGACGTTTGGCATTTGCCAGAGAACACCAAGATTGGCAAATTCGCCACTGGCGCCCTGTGCTCTTCACAGATGAAAGCAGGTTCACACTGAGCACATGTGACAGACGTGACAGAGTCTGGAGACGCCGTGGAGAACGTTCTGCTGCCTGCAACATCCTCCAGCATGACCGGTTTGGCGGTGGGTCAGTCATGGTGTGGGGTGGCATTTCTTTGGGGGGCCACACAGCCCTCCATGTGCTCGCCAGAGGTAGCCTGACTGCCATTAGGTACCGAGATGAGATCCTCAGACCCCTTGTGAGACCATATGCTGGTGCGGTTGGCCCTGGGTTCCTCCTAATGCAAGACAATGCTAGACCTCATGTGGCTAGAGTGTGTCAGCAGTTCCTGCGAGAGAAAGGCATTGAAGCTATGGACTGGCCCGCCCGTTCCCCAGACCTGAATCCAATTGAGCACATCTGGGACATCATGTCTCGCTCCATCCATTTAGGACATTACATCAAAGTTGGATCAGCCTGTAGTGTGGTTTTCCACTTTAATTTTGAGTGTGACTCCAAATCCAGACCTCCATGGGTTGATAAATTTGATTTCCATTGATAATCTTTGTGTGATTTTGTTGTCAGCACATTCAACTATGTAAAGAAAAAGTATTTAATAAGAATATTTCATTCATTCAGATCTAGGATGTGTTATTTTAGTGTTCCCTTTATTTTTTTGAGCAGTGTATATATATATATATATATATATATATATATATATATATATATATATATATAGGTGAAGAGATTAGTAGCCTTGCATGCCAGGCTTTTAGGTAGAGCAAGAATACAACTGACTGACTGCACAAGACTAACTATGAGACTGACTCAGTGAGGTTAAGAGACCAAGACAAAACACAGTAGACTGATTTTTGAAGAGAGCAGGGTCGTTAGACACCAAATGGTGGAAAACGGACCAAAACGGGGAGAGGCTACCTGAATTTCTCCAATAAGTAACTCTCGTTTTTGTTTGCAGAACATTTTCCATTGCAAAAATGTTTTGCTACGGTTTTCTATGGTGTGTACTAATGAATACGACACAGACTGTGAACTGTTTGATACAACCCACCAGGTAAATCCTAAAGACCTGGACCCCAAGTACGCCTACATCCAGGTGACCTACGTAGTGCCCTACTTCGACGACAAGGAGCAGCAGGAGAAGAAGACGGACTTCGAGCGACATCACAACATCAATCGCTTCGTGTTCGAGACGCCGTTCACTCTGTCGGGGAAGAAACATGGCGACGTGGAGGAACAGTGCAAGAGACGCACCATACTAACCAGTGAGTTATTAAAAAGGTCATTTCTGCTAATATTTTAATACGAAAGAGCTGTCAACATTGACTGTCACATATATTCAGTAGGTGGAATGTGCAGGATTCGAACCGACAACCCAGGTGATGCTCTAACCCACTGAGCCATTGGCTTGTACACTATACTAATAGGAAGTGTCTGAATAACCAGTAAATACTGAGCCGTAACTGTAATCACTAGTATACTGACCAGTGCTGTAATCAGTGACCTATTCTGACCAGTAATAGGGTCTAGGTTCAAAATAAAATAAATTCCTAAACAAACCCAATAAAATGTATCCCATCTAGCAGACCCTTTTCTCCAAAGCATTTTTTCATATGGGTAGCCCCAGCGGGCATCGAACCCACGGTCCTAACTCTATGCTCCCTACTCATGCTCTAACAACTGAGCCACCCATGACCACAAGGTTTAACCAATTGGTTCCTTAAACCGTGTGTCTACTCCCCCTTTCTCTCTCCCTACCCAGCGAACTCCACCTTCCCCTACCTGAAAAAGCGTATCCAGGTGGTGGAGCAGCAGAGCACGGAGATGAACCCCATCGAGGTGGCCATCGACGAGATGTCCTGCAAGGTGTCCGAGCTCAACCAGCTGTGTGCCATGGCAGAGGTTGACATGATCCGGCTTCAGCTGAAACTGCAGGGTAGCGTCAGCGTCAAGGTAAGGGTAGGGGTGGAGGAGGAGAAAGATGGAGAGAGACACACAGAAAGGAGTTGAGTTCAGAGGTCATAGCAGAGCTGACATACACATACTATGCAGACACACATACAGACACACACACACAAACACACCACACACACACACACACACACACTACAACTCAAGTGAGTTGAGCTGACAGACACAACTGACACAGACACTCTCACACACAACAACACACACACACACACATTAGTGAGTTCAGAAATAGCTGAGCTGATACACACGTAGAGTACCCCCCATGCACCTATGAAACTGCACATTTTTCTCTCAGCCTCATGGGAAAATGTGTAGAATAGCATGAGATCAGCTATACAACTGCACATTTTTCTTTCTGCCCCATTGCAAAATGTGTGGAAGTGTGGGAAGTTAGCCGTTTTCCTAAATAAAAATGTTTGCTTGGGGCCTCGCGAGAACAATGCTCGATTGGTAAATCGGGAGGTACCAAACAAAAAGCGAGCATGAGATGGGCGGGGGCTCTGAGGTACCGGAACGCATGGGGGAAAAAACACCTTTATAATAAAGCATTGCAAAACATTTCATAAAATGTATTAATTATATACAAATATTTACAAAATGTAAGGTAGGTCTCTGCCTAAGTGACCTCATGGTGCTATGGCAACCACAGAATTCGCATTAGCCTCTAGCATCACTATTAGCATTAGCGTCTTGCATCTTTAGCATTAGCCTCTTGCATTACTAGCATTACCCTCAGTTCTCATTTCTTCCTACTGCGGTGTCTGTTGAAAATGGTGCAGGTGAATAACCATGAACTTACCTTACAGGTCAATGCAGGGCCCATGGCCTATGCCCGAGCCTTCCTGGAAGAGAAAAATGCCAAGAAGTACCCCGACAACCAAGTCAAACTGCTCAAGGAGATTTTCAGGTATTCATCACAACACTTCTCATGACTTATGCACCACTTAGCATATGCTTTTATCCAAAAAGTAAATGTTTAGTATGGTTATGTTTAGGGCTGTTGCGGTGACTGTATTACCGCCACACTAGTGGTCACGAGTCATGAAGGCAGTCAAATTCCTGGTGACCGCTTACTCATGATAATTAGGCTTCTCCAAGCTCTGATGACGCTGATAGTCATTAGTAGCCTACCAAACTTGCTAACTGTCTGGTACTTAGCACTCTATTGTCCCCCTAATCACTCTGACATAAATGTAATCGAAAATATAATCAAACACTTCACGAGAGCCCATGAGCTCATGTTGCGCAACATTTCTATAGGCTATGCAATTGCGGAGAAAACAGAGTGATGGCCTCTATTAAAAAGAGGAGGATCCCATCAGCTTTCTATAGGCTAGGCCTACTTTATTTATTTTTCAACTTTCCTAATATTAAGCAAATATTAGGCACATTGCTTATCTTTACAACAGGAGTAATAGCCTACCTGGCTGGCAGGAAAATGAACCACAGGAAAACCGTCCTCCATTCGCTATTTACATTTTTTTTATGATTGCTTAGGCACTATCTTTGAAACTATAGGCTATTTTTGCAAAACTCTACACACTAACCACAAAACCTTAAACCTAACCAGCAAAACATTATCTCATCTCTTGCAAAAGCAAACAATTCTTGCAAAACTCTTCAAACAAAGCGTCAATACAGTACACACAAACCACAATTTGAATAAGCACACGAAGCACCAACTACGCACTGATAGTATAAATGAAAAACACTTTTTTGTGTGCAGGGCATAGCAGTTTGCAATAAAGTTTTGTCATACGTGTAGTAAAAACACATACACACAGGTATCCAAACATGTAAAGTATGGATGTGTATTCCGAACATAACACACTATCAATACAAATAAGGGGGAAAAGTTTAGTTTTTTCTCAGAATGTTCTAACACTCCTCAAACAACAAAAACGCAGTAGAAGAAAACAAAAATATTTGTGCTCGAGAAAAAAAAGAACAGAATAAAATTAGGCTTCTTTGTGGGTCTGGCCATAAGACTTCATTCACAGCACATGCGATGTTGTCTTGAGCTAGGCAGCGTGGAAAGTATCACCTGGAGTGTCGTATCCAGGCCTGGCATGACCCCTGATCCATGTCTCCACAAGCCTCCTCCATCACCTGTAGAAGGGGTATGCGTTGGTGGGGCTGGCGATCGTACACCTTCCAACGCCATGCAGAGAATCATTTTTCAATAGGATTCAAGAACGGAGAGTATGGGGGAGATTGAGTGTGCTGAAAAGTGGGTGACCTGTGAACCAATTGCGGACCACAGCAGCCCGGTGGAAACTAACATTGTCCCAGATGATAACGTACCTGGGCTGCTCTGGCCCCTGGTCATTAGAGATTAGTCTGTTGTGGAGGGTGTCCAGAAATGTGATAATGTGTGCAGTGTTGTATGGGCCTAGGATTGCATGATGGTGAAGGACGCTGTTTTGACTAATAGCCACACACATTGTTATGTTGCCACCACGTTGTCCCGGGACGTTGATGATGGCACGGTGTCCGATGATATTTTTGCATGGTTGAAACCTGCCTCGTCCACATATATTAGCTCATGATGTACTGCATCTGCTTCTAGCTCCATGACTCTCTGAAAGAGACAAGACAAAACAATGTAGCGCGGTACGAAAAGCAGGGATCAGTCAATTATATGATGTAGCACCATACACTTCCAGATCCAGTACCAATGATAGGATAGTATAGCTTACCTGCGCTTCATATCTCAGTTGTTTTACACAGTCTGCGTTTCTTTCGAAAGGGACTCTGTACAGCTGCTTCATTCTAATTCTATTGTGTTTCAGTAGACGAGACTGTGCAGAGAGACTCACTCTGTTGACGTTTTGGAATACGGTGTTATCTGCCATTATGTGGTCCTGCTGTTCTCTGAGTCTGATGCAGTTATTTGCAATGACCATATTTACAATGTGGGTCTCCTGCTCTGAGGTGAACAGTCGACCTCTTCCACCAGATACTGGTTTTCTTGGAGTTCTGTGAAAACATTTGAATGGTTTTAGTGATAGATCCTTCTCATTATGAAAGTACAGTACATATTACTGTACCAGTAAGACTACAGGACTTAAAGTTACTTACCGGTTCTCATTTCGAAATATCCGGATGATACATGCAACAGTATAGCGGCTCAGATTTGGTTGAACCCGTTGCCCAGCCTCCCTCATGCTCATCCCATGGTTGACAACATGGTCGAAAACATGGTCAACCACAGTCGCTCTGATTTCATCAGTTATTGTGTTCCTGACTCCTCTTCCTCTTCCCCGTCCTCCTCTAGTTCTCACCCCTTTTACTCTGTCCAATATTGGCCTCCATTGTTGTCCAAACCAAATGTTTACCTGTGGCCTATTTATAGTGCTCAAGCTCTGATTTGTAAGTGAACTCGTATTCTAAAAGTGTTTTCACATTGTCAATGTGGAAAGGCAATTGGCAAAATAGTGTAGCAATGTAGGGACCAATGTTTACAGTTTTGCTAGAAGTGTGTTATTAAATTGCAAACTGAGTGTAAAGCAGTGAGTTGTGTTTACAGTTTTGCAAAAAGTGTGTTTTTAAAATTTCAAACTGAGTGTAAGCAGAGAACGTGCATTCAGTTTGGCACACTTGGTAAATGCATTGGCTACAAGTGTTAATGATTTCAAATATAATGCTTCAAGAATCACTGTTCGTGTTTAAGCATTCAGGAAACAATGTAAGTGCAGAGATGTATTTTTTACCCCTGCCCCTGTTTCGAAACAGGTGCATGATAATGGTCCACTCTAAATCAAAATTGAATTTCACACATTATTTAGGATATGGAAAGACAAGATTAAATCAAGAATAGTCTGATGGGTGACAAAATTAGCCTATCAACTTGTGAATGATATATTATCACTTGTGAATGATGCCCAGGATAAGGCAAGAAACAATGCCTTTTTTTGTGATTTTTTTCGAATCAAACACCTCATGTTTTGATAAGGTTTGTATCACAACTAAATTGGCCAAATACCTTCTTAGAATTAAGCACATTAATCTGCTTTACAAGGGGTGTAGAGCCTAACTGGCATCCATAAGCAGCGCGTGAGTTTCACGTTTGGGGAAGAAAATTTTCACCATAAAAATGCACCTTTATAATAAAAGCATTACATGCATAATTGCATTTGCAGTCACTTTTGATAATGGTGCTTTCTGCTAATGGCAGATTTGCGCTTGTATACCACTGCCATGTGCGCATTGCTGCGCTTATAATGTGAAGAAATAGCCTGATAGTTTATCAACATTTTAAGCTAAACTTTCTGATCTGTTGCGTCAGCCTCAGTGCGTAAAAAACGTTTTTTGATGCTAGTGGTTGTATTAATTTGTGATCTATCGCATTCCACAACTATCCCAGACTGTGTTTGGAATATTTATTTCTTGCACAGAATAGAATAGGTCAACTGTTTATGGGGGATAGTAGATTGACGTAGGCTAATGCTTTTGCTGTTCGTTAGGCCTACTAATCTTGTTGGCTGACGAAAAGTAAATGTGGACAGTTCTTCCAATACCTTAAATATGCACCTCGGAATTGGATAAGGACGCGCGCAGTTGCGTCCCGGATGTGTCTGTCTTCATTGTAGCCTGTGAGAAAGACCCGATCATGTGAGATGGAAAGCGGTGTGAGTGAGAGGCGCTTCGGAGCAGGCAGCACACAGGGAGAAGGGCTGCAAAAGGCATGGACTTTTTAAGGGTGCATTATGGCCACACAAAAGGGATGCCGCTGGCAAAATCGAGGCATTATCAAGTGTGTACAGCGTGTACAAGTGTGTACTGACGAAGTGTGTACAGCCTGCGGAAAAAAACAAACCATAGCTCATGGACTTTTTTCAAATCATCATTAGAGTAGCATCCTGCAGTCTTAAAATGTATCAAAAATCAAAACATATAGCCCAACGTTTGTAGAACAACTAAAGTTACATTAATAACTCTAAATTAAGCATATAAACTCAGCAAAAAAAGAAATGTCCTCTCACTGTCAACTGCGTTTATTTTCAGCAAACTTAACATGTGTAAATATTTGTAGGAACATAACAAGATTCAACAACTGAGACATAAACTGAACATGTTCCACAGACATGTGACTAATAGAAATGGAATAATGTGTCCCTGAACAAAGGGGGGGGTCAAAATCAAAAGTAACAGTCAGTATCTGGTGTGGCCACCAGCTGCATTAAGTACTGCAGTGCATCTCCTCCTCATGGACTGCACCAGATGTGCCAGTTCTTGCTGTGAGATGTTACCCCACTCTTCCGCCAAGGCACCTGCAAGTTCCCGGACATTTCTGGGGGGAATGGCCCTAGCCCTCACCCTCCGACCCAACAGGTCCCAGACGTGCTCAATGGGATTGAGATCCTCTTTGCTGGCCATGGCAGAACACTGACATTCCTGTCTTGCAGGAAATCATACACAGAACGAGCAGTATGGCTGGTAGCATTGTCATCCTGGAGGGTCATGTCAGGATGAGCCTGCAGGAAGGGTACCACATGAGGGAGGAGGATATCTTCCTGTAACGCACAGTGTTGAGATTGCCTGCAATGACAACAAGCTCAGTCCGATGATGCTGTGACACACCGCCCCAGACCATGACGGACCCTCCACCTCCAAATCGATCCCGCTCCAGAGTACAGGCCTCGGTGTAACGCTCATTCCTTCGACGATAAATGCGAATCCGACCATCATCCCTGGTGAGACAAAACCGCGACTCGTCAGTGAAGAGCACTTTTTGCCAGTCCTGTCTGGTCCAGTGACGGTGGGTTTGTGCCCATAGGCAACATTGTTGCCGGTGATGTCTGTTGAGGACCTGCCTTACAACAGGCCCACAAGCCCTCAGTCCAGCCTCTCTCAGTCTGCTGGACAGTCTGAGCACTGATGGAGGGATTGTGCGTTCCTGGTGTAACTCGGGCAGTTGTTGTTGCCATCCTGTACCTGTCCCGCAGGTGTGATTTTCGGATGTACCGATCCTGTGCAGGTGTTGTTACACGTGGTCTGCAACTGCGAGGACGATCAGCTGTCCGTCCTGTCTCCCTGTAGCGCTGTCTTAGGCGTCTCACAGTACGGACATTGCAATATATTGCCCTGGCCACATCTGCAGTCCTCATGCCTCCTTGCAGCATGACTAAGGCACGATCACGCAGATGAGCAGGGACCCTGGGCATCTTTCTTTTGGTGTTTTTCAGAGTCAGTAGAAAGGCCTCTTTAGTGTCCTAAGTTTTCATAACTGTGACCTTAATTGCCTACCGTCTGTAAGCTGTTAGTGTCTTCACGACCGTTCCACAGGTGCATGTTCATTAATTGTTCATGGTTCATTGAACAAGCATGAAGATCTGTGAAGTTATTTGGATTTTTACGAATTATCTTTGAAAGACAGGGTTCTGAAAAAGGGACATTTCTTTTTTTGCTGAGTTTAGTACCTATTTCTTTGTTAACCGCTCAATACAGAATAGCTACATGTGCGCACTCCCTCAAATCATTTGGAGAAAATATCCTTTCTATTTTATTCAGCTTTGTTCAATTGTATTCTTCATACTATAATAAAAAATAATGCCACGGAATTCTAAGCAAATCTTGACAGCTAATGTAGCCAACAGCCATATGGCATAGCCAGATCAGGACTTAACATAAGGACAACTCAGAGTATGCTGTTCTGTTCATCTGAAATAGACTACATTTTCTTCATATCATGTTTCTTTAGCCATGTCTAAAATAAATAATGGATTTATTATGAAGGTGTAGGCTATATTACATGGAGTTATTCGACTTTTAAAAATGTAGATGTTCCAAAGGTCTGCATCAGTGGCTTGTAGGAAGCCAGGAGATGCTAAATGTATTTATATTAATTAACGGTCAATTACCGTGAGACCAACAGTTATTTGCTTGACAATCACCAGCTGACGAAATTTCGTGACCGCCACAGCCCTAGTTGTGTGACCCCTGTGGGAATTGGATCCACGACCTTGGCATTGCCAGAGCCACGCTTTTACCAACTGCGCCACACATAGATCGATGATGCATTTGATACGTCTTAAGCAAAAGGGTTGGGGTCAATTCAGGTCAAGATAACTAGAACCCAGAGTTTTTCCAGATCAAGTCACATGGTCAGGACAGGGAAAACTCTTGGCCCTCATAGTGCCCTAACATACCCTGTCTGGCTCTGAAGGCAGTTTGCAGAGGCGTGCGGCCAGGCGCTGGATGTCAACGAGCGGCTGATCAAGGAGGACCAGCTGGAGTACCAGGAGGAGATGAGAGCCCACTACAGGGACATGCTCACGGAGCTCTCCACCGTCATGAATGAGCAGGTCTGTGGAACTGCCCCGAAACATTGAAACTGCTGTTTCTTTAGACAACTGAGGCTGTCTGCATCAAATGTCTCAGAATAGGAGTACTGATCTAGGATCAGCTCCCCTCCCCCCCCCGTCCATGTTATCTTATTCATTGTGATGTTAAAGGAAAACGGACCCTAAGTCAGCACTCCTATTGTGAGAAGCTTGATACATTCAGCCAATGGGCTGTTCAATCATTAGCCTAGCTACTTACAGTGCTAACCTTCACGCTCTTCATATCAAATGTGTTTGTTTACTTTCGTGTGGTACAGTTTTGTTCTCACGTCATCACTCTTTTTAATCCGTCACTACTTTCTCTGATATCATTGTTTCATCATTTATTTTTACGCATGAGCTGTTGCTGGATTAGCCAGAGTTTTGTCTCTTTGTCTCATCTCTTTGTGTTGTTCCCTTTGTTCATTTGTTCTCTTTCATTGGATCTCAGCTGCATAGACAACTCCTCTCATTCAGTTTCTGCTCCTCTCTTTCTAATATCTCCCTCACTATCGTTTCTAAGGCTGGCACGTCACACAATCCCCCCCCCCCTCACTTTACCATGCTTTCGGCTCTGTCATTATGGAACAAGTGGCACTGAGCTGTGCATTATACTAACCTACCAGCAGATATGTGTGTGCGTGCGTGCTTGGTCGCATCATACATTCATCAGATGTCTGTTTGTGATTTGAAACATGAATTGACTATCTATGTCTCTCCTCCATGCCAAGATCCCTCACACAAGACCACCAGGAACAGAACGACACAGCGCCTTCTGAGCAGCCAATAGGCATGCTGCAATCTGACAGTGCCTAGGAGGACATGTTTACCCAAAATGGCTCCTGGTGACAGACGTCGTTTTTCCTCCTGCCAGGAATTATACAGAAAGGAGCAGGGGACTGGAACTGTGACTTTATGGGAGCTGGGGAAAAAAGGGAAGTGGATGGGGAAGTCCAGAAGTCTGTAGACTTTGGTCGTGGTAGTCTGGCGTCCCGGTAGTCTGCAGTCCTGGTGATGATGACGATGATGTCCAGTAGAACAGGCTGCTGTACCGTTACTTTGTTTTGTTTTTAAGGCTCAATCCATGTTTGCACTCCCCTGCCGACCGCCTCATCTCCTTACTCTGTACACACACACACCCAGACAACACACGCCTTCTCTACCCAACCCCATCCCTTTAGAAAATTGTGACCTTAATGAGCTTGAGGTGCGTTCAACAGAGCAAAAGTTTGGTTGTAATTCTGGTCACAACAATTTGTCCATATTCTGTTGGTTATATTTATGCTGCAAATGTTTGCCACCTGGGGTAAGCAATTCCAAAAGGTACTGTAAAATGACAGTTCAAGGAGTTCTATAAAGGAAATTAGGGTCAGTAGCCAAACATTGTTGAAGGATGCAGATAGAAATTGGATGGATTCAGCCGGCATGATTTCTTCTTCTATAAGGCAGAGAGACATGTTTCATTCCACATCATTTATTTCTATCGGAATGTTCCACAACGTTGTGTCCTGCTGAACAAATTGACATGTAGCCTACTTCTTGTTTGATTGAACACACCTCTAGTTCCTGTTTGAATGTAGGACAACTCCGCATAGCTACTTTGTATCCTAACATTCTGGAATTCCCAGCTCACAGATTTTCGAATTGAAAGTTTATGTTTTATAACATTTTTATGATTGATAATGTTGTTATTATTATTTACTGTACTGTTTTAAATTGTAAATAAGAATTATTAATATTTAAAAAATATATGATTTTTTGTTTGGCTAAATAAAAAAAAGAATGAACAAACTAATGTTTTATGTATAACATTTAAATAAAATTTGTTAACGTCCATAAACCCCACAGGGTAAGTGAAAATTAATCTCTAGTAGTATTTTTCTTCACTTACATACATACATACATACATACATACATACATACATACATGTATACATAGGGATTACGTACATACTGTACATACAGTTGAAGTCGGAAGTTTACATACACTTAGGTTGGAGTCATTAAAACTCGTTTTTCAACCGCTCCACAAATTTCTTGTTAACAAACTATCTCAATTCCAGTGGGTCAGAAGTTCACATACACTAAGTTGACTGTGCCTTTAAACAGCTTGGAAAATTCCAGAAAATTATGTCATGGCTTTAGAAGCGTCTGATAGGCTAGTTGACATAATCTGTCAATTGGAGGTGTACCTGTGGATGTATTTCAAGGCCTACCTTCAAACTCCGTGCCTCTTTGCTTGACATCATGGGAAAATTAAAAGAAATCAGCCAAGATCTCAGAAAAGGCCTACCTTCAAGGCCTATCTTCAAACTTTGCTTGACAAAGTTAAATCATCCAAGACCTTAGAAAATAAATTGTAGGCCTCCACAAGTCTGGTTCATCCTTGGTACCAATTTCCAAATGCCTGAAGGAACCACGTTCATCTGTATAAACAATAGCACGCAAGTATAAACACCATGGGACCACGCAGCCGTCATACCGCTCAGGAAGGAGACGCGTTCTGTCTCCTAGAGATGAACGTACTTTGGTGGAAAAGTGCAAATCAATCCCAGAACAACAGCAAAGGACCGCCATAAAAAAGGCAGACTACGGTTTGCAACTGTACATGGGGACAAAGATCGTACTTTTTGGAGAAATGGCCTCTGGTCTGATGAAACAAAAATAGAACTGTTTGGCCATAATGACCATCGTTATGTTTGGAGGAAAAAGGGGGAGGCTTACAAGCCGAAGAACACCATCCCAACCGTGAAGCACGGGGGTGGCAGCATCATATTGTGGGGGTGCTTTGCTGCAGGAGGGACTGGTGCACTTCACAAAATAGATGGCATCATGATGAAGGAACATTATTGGATATATTGAAGCAACATCTCAAGACATCAGTCAGGAAGTTAAAGTTTGGTCGCAAATGGGTCTTCCAAATGGACAATGACCCCAAGCATACTTCCAAGGTTGTGTCAAAATGGCTTAAGGACAACAAAGTCAAGGTATTGGAGTGGCCATCACAAAGCCCTGACCTCAATCCTGGTGAAATGGCTGGTGGTGAAATGGCTTAAGGACAACAAAGTCAAGGTATTGGAGTGGCCGTCACAAAGCCCTGACCTCAATCCCATAGAAAATATGTGGGCAAAACTGAAAAAGTGTATGGGCCAAAATTCACCCAACTTATTGTGGGAAGCATGTGGAAGGCTACCTGAAACGTTTGACCCAAGTTAAACAATTGAAAGGCAATGCTACCAAATACTAATTGAGTGTATGTAAACTTCTGTCCCACTGGGAATGTGATGAAAGAAATAAAAGCTGAAATAAATCATTCTCTCTACTATTATTCTAACATTTCACATTATTCAAATAAAGTGGTGATCCTAACTGATCTAAAACGAAATTGTTACTAGGATTAAATGTCAGGAATTGTGAAAAACTGAGTTTAAATGTATTTGGCTAAGGTGTATGTAAACTTCCGACTTCAATTGTATATGAAATACAAATGGTATAGAGAGAAATAGTCGACGCGTCATAATTCCTATAATATCTACAACTTAAGAAGTTTTAACTGGGAATATTGAACCACCAGCTTTCATATGTTCTGAGCAAGGAATTCAAACGTTAGCTTTTTTACATGGCACATATTGCACTTTTACTTTCTTCTCCAACACTGTTTTTGCATTATTTAAACCAAATTGAGCATGTTTCATTATTTATTTGAGACTAAATAGATTTGATTCATGTATTATATTAGGTTAAAATAAAAGTGTTCATTGTTCAGTCAGTATTGTTGTAATTGTCATTATTACAATATATATTTTAAAAATCGGCCGATTTAATCGGTATCGGCTTTTTTTGGTCCTCCAATAGTCGGTATTGGTATCGGCTTTGAAAAATCATATTTGGTCGACCTCTAATAGGGACTGTTCCTTATTCCCCTAGTGTAATAACAGTTGAACTCCAATACTATGTAATTGCTGAAGGTACTATGTAACAATGTGTCAATACAATGTTACTAGAGTAATTAGTGTTAATGCACAGGTATAAGACCAACTTAATGTAATATATCTGGCTGCACAGCTGATTGGCAAACGTACTGTCAATTGATAATTCATGTGACTAAACTGAACAAAAGAACAATAAACTACTATGAAAAAAAGATAAATGATATAAAGAATTATTGTAAAAAGCTTTGGAGCACCTTAAATGTCATTTTGGGCAAAAAAGGCAAACTTGGCTCTGTCATTCATTGAAACAGATGGCTCATTCATCACAAAACCATACTGATATTGCCGACTACTTTAATGATCTTTTCATTGGCAAGATTAGCAAATTTAGGCATGACATACAAACAAAAAAAATTCTGAACCTACACATCCATGCACAACTGACCAAATTATGAAAGACACATTGTTGTTTTGAATTTCGTAAAGTGAGTGTGGAAGAGGTGAAAAAATGATTGTTGTCTATCAACAATGACAAGCCACCGGGGTCTGACAACTTGGATGGAAAATTACTGAGGATGATAGCGGAAGATATTGCCACTCCTATCTGCCATCTCAACAATCTAAACCTACGGGAAAGTGTGTGACCTCAGACCTGGAGGGAAGCAAAAGTAATTCCGCTACCCAAGAATAGCAAAGCATCTTTACTGGCTCAAACAGTCAACCAATCATCTTTTTACCAACCTTTTAGTAAACTTTTGGGGAAAAAATGTTTTAACAGCTACATTAAAGAAATTAACAGATTTTCAGCATGCTTATTTATTTTATTTATTTTTATTTCACCTTTATTTAACCAGGTAGGCTAGTTGAGAACAAGTTCTCATTTGCAGCTGCGACCTGGCCAAGATAAAGCATAGCAGTGTGAACAGACAACAACACAGAGTTACACATGGAGTAAACAATAGACAAGTCAATAACATGGTAGAAAAAAAGAGAATCTATATACAATGTGTGCAAAAGGCATGAGGAGGTAGACAATAAATCGAATAATTACAATTTAGCAGATTAACACTGGAGTGATAAATCATCAGATGATTATAAGGAAGGTCATTCAACATGTATGGCACTTACACAAATTACTGATGATTGGCTGAGAGTAATTGATAATAAAAAGCTTGTGGGAGCCGTTCTGTTAGACTTGAGTGCGGCTTTTGACATTATCGATCATAATCTGCTACTGAAAAAACGTATGTGTTATGGCTTTACACCCCCTGCTATATTGTGGATAAAGAATTACCTGTCTAACAGAACACAGAGGTTGTTCTTTAATGGAAGCATATCCAACATATTCCAGGTAGAATCAGGCATTCCCCAGGGAAGATGTCTAGGCCCCTTACTTTTTCAAATCTTTACTATGACCTGCCACTGTCTCAGAGTAAAGCCTGCGTGTCTATGTATGCTGATGACACAACATTGTACAAGTAAGCTACCACAGCACGTGAAATCACTGCAACGCTTAACAAAAAGCTGCAGTCAGTTTCAGAATGGGTGGCAAGAAATAATTTAGTCCGGAAATATTTCAAAAACTAAAAGCATTTTATTTGGGACAAATTTGTCACTAAACTCTAAACCTCAATTAAATCCTCTAATGAATAATGTGTAAATTTAGCAAGTTGAGGACACTAAACTACTTGGAGAAACCCTGGATTGTAAACTGTCATGGTCAAAACATTTTGATGTAGCTAAGGTGGGGAGAGGTCTGTCCATAATAAAGTGTTGCTCTGACTTCTTAACAACACTCGTGCATACCCAACAGGATATGCCACCAGAGGTCTGTTCATAGTCCCCAAGTCCATAACAGACTATGGGAGGTGCACAGTACTACATAGAGCCATGACTACATGGAACTCTATTCCACATCAAACATCTCAAGCAAGCAGTAAAATCACACACAGGCACATACACATGCATACACGCACACATGATAACATATACGCACATGGATATTGTGTTGTAGATATGTGGTAGTGGCCTGAGGGCACACACTTAGTATAGTGTGAAATCTGTTGTGAAATGTATTGTAATGTTTTTAAAAAATTAGATAACTCCCTAGATAGAGTGGCTGCTGCCTTAGCAACTGACTTCTATTTTAAACCCTGACTACACCGCTCGCGTTGCAAAATAATTTTAGAAATCTATATTATTCAATTATTGCACCCACACTGCTCGCACGCGCCAACGAGCGTCTGTGTTGCCAAGGGCTAAAATAGAAGTCAGTTCTATTTGTGACGCAGATAGCGCTGCAAATCCTGCCTCTCCCATCTCCTCATTGGTTTATAGAAGCAGGTACCCACGTGCCATCTCCTCATTGGTTATACCCATGTGGGTGACTGAAAGACAAACAAGGTCGGTGGCGGTAATGCACCTAATTTATGAAAGTTACCAATCACAATATTAAGTCCAGAGAAGAAAAAACCTGGAAGGAGGAGAGATGACTAGAAATGATTCGGTTGACCGTTTTATGTGTGGATTAATTGTCGGAGTAGAGGACCTTGTGCATTTCAGGTAAAATAACAACTCAATGTTTATATCCCAGGACAAATTATCTAGCAACAGCAAGCTAGCTAAATAGGACAAATTAGCTAGCAAGTGCAAGCTAGCTAGCTAAATTGCAATAAATGTTTAATGCTTTTCGACCTGTCCCCAAATGAATGTAATTGGTTCAGAGTTTGTTTTGATATTTTAACCTGCGTGTTGTGATCGTGTTTGGTGTGTGGGAACAAAATACATTTATGCACGATGGCGCACATGCGCAGCCGGTTTGGGTTCCGTGTTAGCCCTTAGCAACACAGACGCTCGTTGGCACGCGCGTGCAATAATTTAATAATATAGATTTCTACATTTATTTTGCAACACTCGCGCACCCGACGCAAGCTGTGTAGTCAGGGTATTAGCAGCAGCTAGTGGAGATCCTTAATAAATATAAATACAAAAGTATTTAATAAGTACCACAATTACAGTAAAGCTAAACCTAAGCAAGAAGTTACAGAGTCATGATGTACCCAATGCATTTTATAACCCAGCTCCGCTCCCACCCTCCCTTCTCTCATTTATTCTCTCCTTCACCACCTTCTTTTTGACGTCTCCTCAGAATGGGGTTCTTCAGTCGTCCAACGGTCATTTGCATTCACGTCATCGGAGGCAACACAGAGGCAATCCTGTTGTTCTGTGAGAATGAGAGGAGGACTCCCAGCTGTGCCGCTGCCTGCTCCGCTCCTCGGCTGCATCCCAAATGGCAGCCTATTCCATATAAAGTGCACTCATTTTGTGTGTGTGTGCATGTGCGTGCGCCGTGTGTATGCGCGTGTGTGCACTCTCATTCTGGTCTAAGCAGTACCAAATCACCCTGACAAACTCATACAGAAACAAAATAATAGCTTTCTTTATAGTTTGTTCTCTGAAAGGAAACACATTGAGCTTACTTACCATGTACCACTCACTTCCAGTGGTTCTGGTCTGCATGTGGTGTAACTGAATCCATGTCTGACTGTCTCTCTGGATGTGTCCAAAATGGCACCCTATTCCCACCGTATGGGCGCTGGTCAATTAAATATTGTTATGCTGAAAGATGCCAGCAAGTTTTTTAAAAATTGATTGCTCCTTTACTGCACTATCCTACTGTTTTACTCCGGATTGCACAATAATTGCTTTGGAGCGTTTGTGTGTCATCATCCCACTGGGTTTCGGTTTGATTATTTGATTTGTTATCAACAAAATTAATTCAATATAAATTTTGGGTTGCAAATCCAATAGCCTAAGTTAAAATAACATGGAAACAGCTTCAACCAATTTTGTTGCCAAAATTCTAGAGTCTTTGATACCATAGTGATAGTAAGATTAGAAACCCCCAATATTGACCTGTTGGTCTGTTTCAATGAAAAATGTAGCCTACATTAAAAAAAACTGTGCTCTCACCTGTTAATGGCTGGGACCATGCAATTAAAGATCTGTGCACTTTACTCGCATTGTAAAACGAAACTGGATGAGAAAATAACAATTCTTTCACCTTTTCAAAGTTAAAGCTGCTGAGCTATTCAAGCGCTTGATCTGCCACAAACTCTTTAGGGTACCAGCCAAATAGAAGGCCGTTTGACAATTGTGATATCATGAATGATGGGCATTTCTTATTGTGACGTTTGTTGGCTGTCAGTCCTGAGGTAACTTTCACTTTTTAGACAATGAATGTGAGTGATAACCATGTATTTTTGTTTCATGTTTATTATCGCAATGGGACGCAACATCACAGAGACAACCAATCTGACTTGTTGTGAGCCATATCACATGAGCATGTGTCTACTTTTCTGTGCACATGCTGCAGTGTGTAAACGTGTAATGTTTCATTTGGTCCCGATGGCTGCAGTCTCTCTGGTAACAGATAACTAAAACCTGATGTCATCCGACCTAAGCCAATCAAAACCTATAGTAGCCTAATAGAACCTTCTTGTCCATTTATGACACATTTTTATTGATGCGTTTTATACAATAAAAGAGAGCAACAATAATGTGTCTGCCGGTTGTTTTGCCACCCTAGATTCATCTTTGCTAGATCTAATTAATATTTTAGATGTCGTGGGTGGTGGGGAGGAGATACACATCATTTGCCCCGGAGGACAATTGTAATCTGCCTCATTATCAGATTCACACAATGGCCTAGCCTACGGTTTGATTCAAGACAACTTTATTAGATGTTATTATATAGCTTACCTCCTTTGCTGAAATGTTCAGAGCAAGGATTTCATCTCCTTGTCCATTCCGCAGCATGCTTTTCCTGAAATACGACACTGCGCGCCACTTAATAAAAACAATGCTTGTGTCCCATTGGCTGATCACCCGAGCCCTTTTAGCTGTATAAGTGATGAAAGGCGACATAATCTTCTTTGAACATGATCTAGACGGAGATTGAGAGACGCAGACAGAGACTGGCAGAGAGCTAGAACAGGCAGCATGTTAAAACCGCAACAAAACGAGCTCCTCTTGCTCGAGTCGTGGTTGTATGGGAAGCCGTGGTTCTGGCAGCAGAAATCCAGCACCATGGAAGCAGCTGGAGCCTCGCTGAGGTGGTCATGGAGATAGCAATGAAATCAAGAAGCTTGATATGGAGAACAGTGTGCTACAGGGGGAAATCAGTCAGCCGGTGATTGGGACTGAGCCTGGTGAACCTAATCCATATTCACCAGCAGGACAGCCCAGGACCGGGGCTGACTACAATCCATCCCACATAAACCTGAGACGGAATGCGTCCGCACTCGAGCGGCAGTATGGGTAAAGTCGCACTATCAACTGCAGTTGTCGTTTTAAATGGAAAGATAAAGCACAATGTTTTATGTATAAACATTGTTTAAAGCTAGGCCTGGTTTGAACAAAATAATCTGATCAATTTGTTTTATTGATCTCACAGAGAACATTGTAATGACCAGCCGGAGGTACTCAATCGCCTCCAACAAGCCACGTGTGATCAGGAAGAGCGAGACCGAAGAGAGTGTGTCGAAAGATGAAGCGGTTGCGAAGGGAAGCAACTCAAGTTGGGGTCGAGTTCACGAGGAAGTTCGACAGAAGGGCCACATCCATCTTCGGGAATTCCACACAAGACGAAACGAGATCAGCACCACTGCAAAGAAGTTAACCAACAGGTTCTTTCTCCAAGAATACGTACACAAAAACAGGTGAGTGTCCCAGTGGGCCTTCTCATCCAACCTCACCAGAATTTTTAGATCACCTAATTTAAAGCAACATGTAGCATTTTGCTTATGGTTTCTATTAATTCCCCTTGTTTTGCAGGGCCAAAGTAAAGACGGTAACATTTCTTCTGCCTGTGGATAACATCTACACCAACCGACCAGTTCTGGCCAACCATCTGACAGATCTGGATGCGATTGCGGAGACGGATTCGTGAGGTGAAGATAGATGGCGAGAGATGGACCCTTTGGCGGAACAATATCTATTCTATAGCCCATAAATATGTGAAGAGCAGGGAGTTAGGCCTACGGAAATAGGCCTATCCCACAAGCAGTATCTAGGGCAGAGTGTCAGCTACAGTTTTGTAGGTCAGCCAGATCTGATGTTCCTGACCACCTCCAGAGGTAGTCAGGGATGCATTGTGTCTGGATGTCTTACCAGTGGAGAAGGAGTTGGACAGTAAAACATATTAAATCATCGTTATACCTCCCTCTAAAATCATTGACAGGTGGCACCATTGACTTATCAATATGTGTCTTTAAGAAATATTATTTTGAAATAATATCTGTTAAATAATTTGCATACCGGGAAGGACCAGGAAATCTGGTCACAAGGCGGACACAGTAGACGGATAAGAGACACATTCTAATATGTGTATTTTATCATGTGTAGATGCAACGGGTAAAATGTGGGCACAATCAGAATGAGGACAAGCTCAGGATAAAGGACGTATGTGTTAGCACCAGGTGTCACGGTCGTCTTGAGGTGAATGAATGGACCAAGGCGCAGCGTGTGCAAAATACATCTTCTTTTATTAGAAGAGAGAAAAGAAACACGAAACGAACAACTATACACAAACTAACAAAATAACAAACTGACGACCGTGAAGCTATATAAACAAAATGGTGCTGACACTGACCATTACACACTGACATAGACAATCTCCCACAATCACCTAAAGCCTATGGCTCCCAATCAGAGACAATTAATGACATCTGTCTCTGATTGAGAACCAAACCAGGCAACCATAGACTTTCCTAGAACTCTCTCCTGAACACAACCCCATACACTATACAACACCCCCTAAACAATACACACACCCTAAACTAGAGAAAACACACAAACTTCCCATGTCACACCCTGACCTAACTAAAATAATAAAGAAAACAAAGAATACTAAGGCCAGGGCGTGACATAACCCCCCCCTCAAGGTGCGAACTCCGGACGCACCAGCATAAAGTCTAGGGGAGGGTCTGGGTGGGCGTCTGTCCACGGTGGCGGCTCTGGCGCTGGTCGTGGTCCCCACCCCACCATAGTCACTACCCGCTTTTGTATCCTCCTCCAAATGACCATCCTCCAAATTAACCCCACTGGATTAAGGGGCAGCACCGGACTAAGTGGCAACACCGGACTAAGGGGCAGCACCGGACTAAGGGGCAGCACCAGGATAAGGGGCAGCACCAGGATAAGGGGCAGCACCAGGATAAGGGGCAGCTCCGGACTGAGGGACGGCAGCTCCGGACTGAGGGACAACACCGGACTGGCTGGCTGACCCTGGCTGGCTGGCGGATCCTGGCTGGCTGGCTCTGGCGGATCCTGGCTGGCTGGCTCTGGCGGATCCTGGCTGGCTGGCTCTGGTGGATCCTGGCTGGCTGGCTCTGGCGGATCCTGGCTGGATGACGGCTCTGGCTGGTCATGGCTGGATGACGGCTCTGGCTGGTCATGGCTGGATGACGGCTCTGGCTGGTCATGGCTGGATGACGGCTCTGGCTGGTCATGGCTGGATGACGGCTCTGGCTGGTCATGGCTGGATGACGGCTCTGGCTGGTCATGGCTGGATGACGGCTCTGGCTGGTCATGGCTGGATGACGGCTCTGGCTGGTCATGGCTCGCTGACGGCTCTGGCTGGTCATGGCTCGCTGACGGCTCTGGCTGGTCATGGCTCGCTGACGGCTCTGGCTGGTCATGGCTCGCTGACGGCTCTGGCTGGTCATGGCTCGCTGACGGCTCTGGCTGGTCATGGCTCGCTGACGGCTCTGGCTGGTCATGGCTCGCTGACGGCTCTGGCTGGTCATGGCTCGCTGACGGCTCTGGCTGGTCATGGCTCGCTGACGGCTCTGGCTGGTCATGGCTCGCTGACGGCTCTGGCTGGTCATGGCTCGCGGAAGGCTCTGGCTGATCCGGTCTGGCGGAAGGCTCTGGCTGATCCGGTCTGGCGGAAGGCTCTGGCTGATCCGGTCTGGCGGAAGGCTCTGGCTGATCCGGTCTGGCGGAAGGCTCTGGCTGATCCGGTCTGGCGGAAGGCTCTGGCTGATCCGGTCTGGCGGAAGGCTCTGGCTGATCCGGTCTGGCGGAAGGCTCTAGCGGCTCCTGTCTGGCGGACGGCTCTAGCGGCTCCTGTCTGGCGGACGGCTCTGTAGGCTCATGGCAGACGGGCGGCTTTGCAGGCTCATGGCAGACGGGCGGCTTTGAAGGCTCAATACAGACGGGCAGCTCATGCGGCACTTGGCAGACGGACAGTTCAGACGGCGTAGGGCAGACGGGCAGTTCAGGCGCCGTTGGGCAGACGGGCAGTTCAGGCGCCGTTGGGCAGACGGGCAGTTCAGGCCGGCTGAGACGCACTGTAGGCCTGGTGCGTGGTGCCGGAACTGGAGGTACCGGGCTAAGGACATGCACCTTCAGGCTAGTGCGGGGAACAACAACAGGGCACACTGGACTCTCAAGGCGTACTATAGGCCTGGTGCGTGGTACCGGCACTGGTGGTACCGGGCTGAGGGCACGCACATCAGGGCGAGTACGGGGAGAAGGAACAGTGCGTACAGGGCTCTGGAGACGCACAGGAGGCTTAGTGCGTGGTGCCGGAACTGGTGGTACTGGACTGGAGACACGCACCATAGGGAGAGTGCGTGGAGGAGGAACAGGGCTCTGGAGACGCACTGGAAGCCTGGTGCGTGGTGTAGGCACTGGTGGTACTGGCCTGGAGGGGGGAGGTGGCGCCAGAAATACCGGACCGTGCAGGCGTACTGGCTCCCTTGAGCATTGAGCCTGCCCAACCTTACCTGGTTGAATGCTCCCCGTCGCCCGACCAGTGCGGGGAGGTGGAATAACCCGCACCGGGCTATGTAGGCGAACCGGGGACACCATGCGTAAGGCTGGTGCCATGTAAACCGGCCCGAGGAGACGCACTGGTGGCCAGATATGTAGGGCCGGCTTCATGACATCCGGCTCAATACTCAATCTAGCCCTGCCAGTGCGGGGAGGTGGAATAACCCGCACCGGGCTATGCACACGTACAGGAGACACCGTGCGCTCTACTGCGTAACACGGTGTCTGCCCATACTCCCGCTCTCCACGGTTAGCCTGGGAAGTGGGCGCAGGTCTCCTACCTGCCCTCGGCCCACTACCTCTTAGCCCCCCCCCAAGACATTTTTGGGGTTTACTCACAGGCTTCCTTGCTAGTCGCGTACCCTCATAACTTCGGTTCCTCTCTCCGGTTGCCTCTGCTCTCCTAATCGCCTCCAGCTGTTCCCATGGAAGGCGATCTCTTCCAGCTCGGATCTCCTCCCATGTGTAGCAACCCTTGCCGTCCAATACATCCTCCCATGTCCACGAGTCCTGGTTACTTTGCCGCTGTTGTTGGTTCCGCTCACGCTGCTTGATCCATGTGTGGTGGGAGATTCTGTCACGGTCGTCTTGAGGTGAATGAATGGACCAAGGCGCAGCGTGTGCAAAATACATCTTCTTTTATTAGAAGAGAGAAAAGAAACACGAAACGAACAACTATACACAAACTAACAAAATAACAAACTGACGACCGTGAAGCTATATAAACAAAATGGTGCTGACACTGACCATTACACACTGACATAGACAATCTCCCACAATCACCTAAAGCCTATGGCTGCCTTAAATATGGCTCCCAATCAGAGACAATTAATGACATCTGTCTCTGATTGAGAACCAAACCAGGCAACCATAGACTTTCCTAGAACTCTCTCCTGAACACAACCCCATACACTATACAACACCCCCTAAACAATACACACACCCTAAACTAGAGGAAACACACAAACTTCCCATGTCACACCCTGACCTAACTAAAATAATAAAGAAAACAAAGAATACTAAGGCCAGGGCGTGACACCAGGTATAAACTGGGCTACAGTGACTGGTCTGGGTAGTATTTCAACAGTTCAGAGGACCACACAGAAACTGGCCTGGATGTGTTTGTTCCTCTGAATGGAAGGAGGAGCCTCAGCCTCTATGGGAGTGGGACTCTGGTACAAGGTTTCTCTGGTCAGTTGGTGGTCTGGGTTGAGGAGACCTCCCTCCTCTGACTTGTTGTCACTGTGGAGACCGCCGTAGCTCTCTGAGTCCTGAGGTTTCCTATGAAACACACGAACCTCCCAAGAGTCACCACTGCAGGCTGAGTGGGAGGCAATGGAGGTAACGAATAGGAGAAATGTAAAAGAAATGGAGGAGCGGTCTTTTACCTATGACTTAAAGATCATCTTAGAACAATATGAAGAATATAAGAGATTAAGAATATACGATTTAATTCAAATGTAAATATTCAAGAATGTCATGAAATAAAATGAAAGAAAGATATAAGAAAAGAAAGAAGAAGAAGAAGAGGAGGAGGAGGAGGAGGAGGAGGAGGAGGAGGCACCTGTGAGGCTCGGCTCTGAGTTGTGGCTGGGGGTCAGTGAGCTGGACTGAGGGCAGCGGGTAGTTCAGGCCGTCTCTATACTCCATGGACACTGTGGGGTTCCTGTCTTCACTTTGCACCCTCTGGATGGCTGTGGGATTAGGTTACAACAAAGAGGTCTAGCATTAGAGTGAGGCATTAGGAATCTACCACAGTGGTGATTGTGGCTAAATGCGCCGTAAATATCAGGGAACAGAAAACCTGTTGAGATAATGCATTTGAGGCTGAGCTACCCAAAGAATTAGACAAATAAGGTGCAACAAGGTGAGACGCACATCTAAGACATTTCCTCAGCTGTACTGTATATTTATAAAGGTGTGTATTTTCAAAGAGAGTAGTTGAGAGGTAGACAGACAGACAGACAGCATGAAGCCCTTGTCTTTCAGAACCCTGGAGGGAGAAGACATATGAACACAAAGCCTTATACATATGAACACCCTTTTCCTTCTATTGTGCACTATGTTTGACCAGAGTCCTATGGGCTCAACCAACAAAGCACTCAATTAATAAATCAATCCATCAACCAACCAAGCAACTAACATACCAACCAACCAACCATCAATTTACTGTAAAGCACTTTGTGACAACAGTTGATGTAAAAATGGCTTTATAAATACAATTGCTTGCTTGCTTTCTTGATTGATTTCATTTCCTGCAGTTCAGTGACATGAGCTGAGGTCTTACAGGTAAACACTAGGGCTGAGGTGGATCTTGTTGGGGAGGCCGTGGCTCTCCATGCGAGACGCTGTGCTTACTGTCTCCGAAAACAGGCAGTACCGAGGCATCTTCTCCTCCACCACACCATCTAGAACCGGCCCGTTGTGTACACCCATCCGGATCTACAGCAGAAAGGTATTGGTTGTTTCTTAAATATATTTTGTGGGATATTTTTACTTTATCGAGATAGAAATAGGTGTAAATGATCACTGAGTAGTGGAAAGGTTCGTATCAACGCTAGGGGGTGACATTTATGTGCTGCTGGCAGCTTCGTTACCCACTAGACCAGCCTCTGACACAGAGAGAGGTATTGTATTGTGATGAACTAGCAGGAGAACTGAGAAAGATCATCTCAAAAAGAAAGACAAGGGCAGGGAAACAGAACCCTTTGGATTTGGATCAATGGAACAATGCTGTTACAAAAATATAGGGAAGAATCAATCCAGCATTCAAAAACACACCAGCCATCTGTGGGTCTCACCTGGATAAGCCCCCCTGTGATGGGGTTGATGACCTCCCTAGCTGCTATGATCATGCCCAGGGCGAAGTTGGCCACCCTTTCAGAATGGCCGGACAATGGGATAGGCACACCACCAACCACCATGTAGGCCTATGGTCTCCACCTGATGCACACACAACCACAGGCAGATTGATATTGGTCAGATAAGTACTGGAATGGCTATTCCAGGCTGCCTGGTCAAGATGAATAGATGGATATGTAGAATAATTCACAAGATTCAATTATGAATGATAAATAATGATGTTTAGCCTATCTAACAAATGTAATATTTTGTTACCTTGTAAACTGTGTGTACTGTGGTGTACTGTGGTGAGCCGGTCGAACTTGAGGTACATGGAGTTGAGCATGTTGACGATCTGGATGGGCTCACACTCTGAGCAGATGTTGGTGAAGGTGACCACATCACTGAAGAGGATGGTGTACTCCTTTAGAGCAAACATAACCACAACCACCACAGACCACATGGGCATTTCCATAAATATAGCACTGTCTGAGTACTTATCCAATGACGAGAACAATAGTGAAAACAAGTTATTCTGCTTAATCCTTTTCCACATCAAGTTGGCCTGTTGATTCATATCAATTCATTTTGAGTGTGTGCGCGCATATGCATGTATGTGTGCTGTTTATGCACAAGAGTTGTGTGTGTGCGTTGTGCATGCGTGTTCTGTCTGTCTGTGTCTATCTGTGTATGTCTCTCTGTCTGTTTCAGTGATGCAGCTGTAGAACTTTTTGAGCATCTGGTGACCCATGCCAAATATTTTCAGTCTCCTGAGGGGGAATAGGCGTCTTGGTGTGGTGTGTTTGGACCATGATAGTATCATGTTTCAGGAGAAGACCCAGATGCAGACAGTGGTGAAGTAACAAAAGTTTATTACTAGAAGGCAAAACGACAGGTCAAGGGCAGGCAGAGATCAGTGATCCAGATCAGAGTCCATAAGGTACAGAACAGCAGGCAGTCTCGGGGTCAGGGCAGGCAGAGGTCAATAATCCAGGGTGATGTGACAAGGTACGAAACGGCAGGCAGGGTCAGAGCAGGCAGAATGGTCAAAACCGGGAAAACTAGAAAACAGGAACTAGAAAAAGACAGAAGCAAGGGGAAAAACGCTGATAGACTTGCCGAACAAAACGAACTGGCAACAGACAAACAGAGAACACATGTCACGTTCCTGACCTGTTTTTCCTTTCTCTTGTATTATTTTAGTTGGTCAGGGCGTGAGTTGGGGTGGGTTGTCGATGTGTTTGTTCTATGTTGGGATTTTTGTGTTCGGCCGGGTATGATTCTCAATCAGAGACAGCTGTCAATCGTTGTCCCTGATTGAGAATCATACTTAGGCAGCCGGTGATTCACGTGGGTTTTGTGGGTGGTTGTATTCCGTGTCAGTGTTCGTGCCACACGGGACTGTTTGCGGTTTTGTCACGTTTGTTGTTTTGTATTTTGAAGTGTTCAGTCTATTTTCATTAAATAATGAACACTAACCACTCTGCGTTTTGGTCCTCTTCTTCTGTCAGCGAGGACAGCCGTTACAGAACCACCCACCAATCTAGGACCAAGCGGAGTGTAAACGGGCAGCGACAGCAGCAGAGACAGACACAGGAATGGACATGGGAAGACGTCTTGGACGGCAAGGGTTGTTACACATGGGAGGAGATCCTGGCTGGAAAGGATCGCCTCCCATGGGAACAGCTGGAGGAAGCGAGGAGAGCGGAGGCAACCGGAGAGAGGAACCGGGGGTATGAAGGTACGCGGCTAGCACGGAAGCCCGGGAGTCAGACCCAAAAATTTCTTGGGGGGGGGCACACGCGGAGTGTGGCAAAGCCGGGTAGGATACCTGAGCCAACTCCCCGTGCTTACCGTGGAGTGAGAGGGCGTCGTACTGGTCAGACACCGTGTTATGCGGTAAAGCGCACGGTGTCCCCAGTACGCGTGCTTAGCCCAGTGCGGGCTATTCCACCTCGCCGCACTGGTAGGGCTAGGTTGGGCATCGAGCCGGATGTCATGAAGCCGGCCCAACGCATCTGGCCTCCAGTGCGTCTCCTCGGGCCGGCATACATGGCAACAGCCTTACGAATGGTGTCCCCGGTTTGCCAGCATAGCCCAGTGCGGGCTATTCCACCTCGCCGCACTGGCAGGGCTACGGGGACCATTCAACCTGGTAGGGTTGGGGAGGCTCGGTGCTCAAGAGCGCGTGTCCTCCTTCACGGTCCGGTATACCCGGTGCCACCTCCACGTACCAGTCCACCGGTGGCAGCCCCCCGCACCAGGCTGTCTCTCCGGGTTCTCTCTCCGGCTGCTCCCACCTTCCCAGCGCTGTCTGAACTGCCTGCCTTCCCAGCGCTGTCTGAACTGCCTGCCTTCCCAGCGCTGTCTGAACTGCCTGCCTTCCCAGCGCTGTCTGAACTGCCTGCCTTCCCAGCGCTGTCTGAACTGCCTGCCTTCCCAGCGCTGTCTGAACTGTCTGCCTGCCCAGCGCTGTCCGTCTGTACTGAGCCTTCAGAGCCGTCCAGCCAGGATCAGCCAGAGCCGTCCAGCCAGGATCCGCCAGAGCCGTCCAGCCAGGATCCGCCAGAGCCAGCCGTCCAGCCAGGATCCGCCAGAGCCAGCCGTCCAGCCAGGATCCGCCAGAGCCAGCCAGCCAGCCAGGATCCGCCAGAGCCAGCCAGCCAGCCAGGATCCGCCAGAGCCAGCCAGCCAGCCAGGATCCGCCAGAGCCAGCCAGCCAGCCAGGATCCGCCAGAGCCAGCCAGCCAGGATCCGCCCCTCATTCCGGTGTTGCCCCTCAGTCCGGTGTTGCCCCTCAGTCCGGTGTTGCCCCTCATTCCGGTGCTGCCCCTTAATCTAATGGGGGTTATATGGAGGGTGGCCATTGGGAGGAGGCCAAGGAAGCGGGGTTTGACTATGGTGGGGTGGGGACCACGACCAGCGCCAGAGCCGCCACCGTGGACAGACGCCCACCCAGACCCTCCCCTAGACTTTATGCTGGTGCGCCCGGAGTTCGCACCTTAAGGGGGGGGGTTATGTCACGTTCCTGACCTGTTTTTCCTTTCTCTTGTATTATTTTAGTTGGTCAGGGCGTGAGTTGGGGTGGGTTGTCGATGTGTTTGTTCTATGTTGGGATATTTGTGTTCGGCCGGGTATGATTCTCAATCAGAGACAGCTGTCAATCGTTGTCCCTGATTGAGAATCATACTTAGGCAGCCGGTGATTCACGTGGGTTTTGTGGGTGGTTGTATCCCGTGTCAGTGTTCGTGCCACACGGGACTGTTTGCGGTTTTGTCACGTTTGTTGTTTTGTATTTTGAAGTGTTCAGTCTATTTTCATTAAATAATGAACACTAACCACTCTGCGTTTTGGTCCTCTTCTTCTGTCAGCGAGGACAGCCGTTACAACACAAGTATAAATATAATGGGGAAGATGTGTGACACCTGGAGGGGGGTGGAGACAAGCACAAAGACAGGTGAAACAGATCAGGGTGTGACAGATAGTTTGTTGGTGATGTGGACACCAAGGAACTTGAAGCTCTCGACCCACTCCACTACAGCCCTAATCGATGTGAATGGGGGCATGTTCATCCCTCGTTTTCATGTAGTCCACGATCAGCTCCTTTGTCTTGCTCACGTTGAGGGAGATGTTGTAGGCCTGGCACCACACTGACAGGTCTCTGACCTCGTTCCTATAGGCAGTCTCATCGTTGTCGGTGATCAGGCTTACCACTGTTGTGTCATCAGCAAACTTAATGATGGTGTTGGAGTCATGCTTGGCCAGGTAGTTGTGGGTGAACAGGGAGTACAGGAGGGGACTAAGCACGCAGCATGGCAGATGTGTTGTTGCCTACCCTTACCACCTGGGGGTCGGCCTGTCAGTAAGTCCAGGATCCAGTTGCAGAGGGAGGTGTTTAGTCCCAGGGTCCTTAGCTTAGTGATGAGCTTTGTGGGCACTCCTTAAGTCCAGGTGGGAAAGGGCGGTCTGTTGGGGGTGGTATACAAATTGGAGTGGGTCTAATGTTTCCGGGATGATGGTGGTGATTTGAGCCATGACAAGCCTTTCAAAGCACTTCATGGCTACAGACGTGAGTGCCACGGGACAGTAGTATTTTATTTATTTATTTACATTTATTTAACTAGGCAAGTCAGTTAAGAACAAATTCTTATTTTCAATGACGGCCTAGGAACAGTGGGTTGACTGCCTTGTTCAGGGGCAGAACAGACAGATTTCTACCTTGTCAGCTCGGGGATTCGATTTTGCAACCTTTCGGTTACTAGTCCAACGCTCTAACAACTAGGCTACCTGCCGCCCCATAATGATGATGATGATAATGAACTCATTTCAGCAGATTACACATCCCTTTGATGACCATTAAACAGCGAGCAGTGAATGAATCCATCAATTAGCTAGCCTGTAGTTCCACGCTGAGAGAACTCAACGCTAGCCATTAACGCCACCTTCTGGAATTACACAACATATTATTGCAATTATTCAATTATCAAGAGACTTCCATATAGTCTAATATGATGTTAATGAGTCCACTGTTAATTAATGACATTGTTACCTGAGCTTCACCATGTCTCTTCGCCAAACTTGTCAACAACCAGCGACTTCAGCCTATTGAATCATCATTGTAGCCTAATGAGTAAGCCTACTACTGGAAACACATTGAATTATTATTGTCGATCAGTTCAGTCCAGTAGCCTATATAACCCTCAAACTCAATTCTGGACCTCGAAGCCAGTTCACCTGCATTTTTTTTATTGTTCCCCTCTAATCAGGAACTGATTTAGACCTGGGACACCAGGTGTGTGCAATTAATTGTCAGGTATAACAGAAAACCAGCAGGCTCCGGACCACGTAGGGTAAGATTTGAGTACCCATGCTATAAACATATGCCTGCCTATACTGTAACATAACAATTTAGACTATCTATCACTATGAATTCATTTATGGGTCGACACGCACAACTTACCATCTCTTTTGGTTTGGATTCCCAATTTATCCTTGCACGAACACGACCCCAGGTAGAAACACATCTCTGGAGAGCTCGGGACCACATACTCTAACGCACAACATTATCTCTGTCGACAGCCTGCATGAATACATTTCATTCAAGTGATATGCCTAGGTCTATATCCTGTATATCCACAAAAGCTTCAGCTCCTTATTCCATCACTTCTGCCTTTGTGCATTTTAATAGTGACTGAAGAAAGCCGTTCACCCAGCTCCAGCTGTCGGCGAGGGCGTTGGTGCGCCGTGCGGTCGAGAGGAGTGTCAAAGGCCCTGTTCAGGCGATAGAGGCGCTGAAATGATCTCAACTCCGTACAAACAGGGGCATCTAGGTGCAGAAGGTCCCATTCACATTAGGCTATCAATGTGACGTTCAACAAATGGCTTAGATTAAATATTTGAAATAAAACGACTCATTTTTTATTTTTTTTGACGGACAATGTAGGCCTACATTATTAATTCACATTTCTGTAAATGTGCTGGATTTAGCCAGTTGGCTAGATTTAATGTATAGTCCCTAGGCTGATAGATAAAAACATTTCGCATCACAAACTTCACACCCACACAAAAAAGCAAGAATAATTATAAATAAGAAAATACAATAAACACAAACAATCAAACCTTTCCATGGAGATGATCAGGCTGTTGATTGTGGTCTGTAGAATGTTGTCCCACTCCTCTTCAATTTGGGCTGTGCAAAGTTGCTGGATATTGGAGGGAACTGGAACACGCTGTCGTACTCATCAATCCAGAGCATCCCAAACATGCTTAATGGGTGACATGTCTGGTGAGTATGCAGGCCATGGAATTTCAGTTACCAGGAATTGTGTACAGATCCTTGCGACATGGGGCCGTGCATTATCAGGCTGAAACATGAGGTGATGGCAGCGGATGAATGGCACAACAATGGGCCTCAAGATCTCTGTATATTCAAATTGCCATCGATAAAATGCAGTTGTGTTTGTTGTCTGCAGCTTATACCTGCACTTACCATAACTCCACCGCCACCATGGAGCACTCTGTTCACAACGTTGACATCAGCAAACCGCTCGCCCACATGACGCTGTCTGCCATCTACAATTGAAACCGGGATGAATCTGTGAAGAGCACACTTCTCCAGCGTGCCAGTGACCATCGAAGGTAAGCATTTTCCCAATGAATTTGGTTACAACACTGAACTGCAGATGAGCTTCCCTGAGACGGTTTCTGACAGTTTGTGCAGAAATTCTTTGGTTGTGTAAATCCAGTTTCATCAGCTGTCAGGGTAGCTGGTCTCAGACGAACCCGCAGGTGTAGAAGCCGGATTTGGAGGTCCTGGGCTGGCTTGGTTACACGTGTTTAGATGTACTGCCAAATTCTCTAAAATGACATTGGAGGCAGCATATGGAAGAGAAATTAATATTCAATTATCTGGCAACAGCTCTGGTTAACATTCCTGCAGTCAGCATGCCAATTGTACACTCCCTCAAAACTTGAAACATCTGTGGCATTGTGTTGTGTGACAAAACTGCACATTTTAGAGTGTCCGTTTATTGTCCCCAGCCCAAGGTGCACCTGTGTAATGATCATGCTGTTTAATCAGCTTCTTGATATGCCACACACACGTCGATGTCTGGTTCACTTAAGTTGTGGTCATAAAATCATGTTGGTGGACAGAGGTTCCCGGTATCGTGGTTGATTGAGATTTCAATATCATGCTCAATATCAATTGGCTATTATTAGATTAATCTACCTGAAACCACCTCATTACCCCCCTTCCCACCACCGCCACCACACACACAGAACAACAATATAATAATATTCTTAAAAGCCCAGTGCAGTCAAAATGTGATTTCCGGTGTTTTATACTGTATATATTTCCACACTATGAGGTTGTAATAAATCTGTGAAATAGTGAAATTATGATAATGCCCTTTTAGTGTAAGAGCTGTTTGAAAAGACCACCTGAAATTTCAACCTGTCTGGTGACATCACCAGGTGGTAAATTCGTTAATAGACCAATAAGAAAGAGATTTCCAAACCTCTCTGCCAGTAACAGCTAGTTTTCAGTTTTTCCCTCCCCACTCAGACCACTCCCAGAGAGTCATAGCTTGCAAAATTCTTGCTTGAGAATTTGCTCTTTTCTAAGAAGCTATTTTTGTTTCTTTTTGACCATTTTAAATGAAAACAAATCATAGTAAGGTACTCAATTGGTTAGCAATTTTTAAATAACTCCACATAATAAAGAATTTATAATGGATTAGTAAATAGTTTATTCATCATTACTAATCATTACTCCATTCATAAGATGTTTAATATAGGTCCTTATAAACCATTTACTAATCATTAGTTAAGTATTTTTGTGTGGTCTGATCTAAAGTGTGGGCTATTTATGCATTATAAATACTTTAAAAATGTTTTGAGTGACCAGTGAATTTGTTTACAAAAAGATGGGCATGCCATTGGTATACATTCCAGCATTAGGCCTACCTGATGCAGTGGAGGCTGCTGAGGGGAGGACGGCTCATAATAACGTCTGGAATGGCGCTAATGGAATGGCATCAAACACATGGAAACCATGTCTTTCATGTAATTGATACCATTCCACTGATACCGGTCCAGACATTACCACGAGCCCGTTCTCCCCATTTAAGGTACCACCAACCAACCTGATGGTCCTTTTGCAGCACGTTGTCCTGAATGTTTACGTTTACTAGGGTGGAGATTTCGCAAACAGTACTCCCAATTTCTAACATGGCCTATAAAGAATGATAGAGGCCTCTTGTGGCCAAAAGACCGTTTTGGCATGGGCAGCGCCATTGAGGTCTTTCAGCATTTTAATGCAGTCAACTGGTTGGGACTTCCAATTTCATTGGCTGATCACTCCTGGTGACCCTGTTGGAGTCCTGTTGGATGTCCAACCAATCGTGAAGAAGCAAATTAACTACTGCTTCAATGGCGCTGCCCATGCTGTCACAGACGCTATAATGGAAAAGATACAAAGATGAGCCCTCTATCTATCTCTATGGTATGGATCCATCATTTAATCATACAGCTGACCAAATTAGGAGAGATTGTAGTTCTGAGTTAACCGTGATTAGATTGCTCTAAAAGAGTGACTGCAATCCAGACTTTTGGTAGAAAAGCCATTGACAAGAAACGCTTATGTTTGCATTTTCAGACTAAAACCGTTATTTTACTCAGCACGGAGTATCTAAAGTTACACATTACACTATTACAAAGGTGTGACTGTTTTGGAATAAAATGTTCAATATATTGTCTTAAACATCGTTTGTATTGTGTGCTTATTGTTTAACCATTGATAATGTTCTAAGGGCCATTTTAAACCTTAAGGAGCATCAGGCACTGCTGGAATGTCTACCAATGGCATGTCCATCTTTTTGTGAGAAATTACACTGGTCACTCAAAACATTTCTAAAGTACTTCTAAAGGGGGCCTCCCGAGTGGCACAAGTGGTCTAAGGCACTGCATCGCAGTGCTAGCTGTGCCACTAGAGATTCTGAGTTCGAGTTAGGGGAGGGTTTGGCTGGCAGGGATGTCCTTGTCCCATCGCGCACTAGTGACTCTTGTGTCGGGCCGGGCGCAGAGCACGCTGACACGGTCGCAAGGTGCGCACAGTGTTTCCTCCGAAACATTGGTGCGGCTGGCTTCCGGGTTAAGTGGGCATTGTGTCAAGAAGCAGTGCGGCTTGGTTGGGTTGTGTTTTGGAGGATGCACGGCTCTCGACCTTCGCCTTTCCCAAGTCTGTACGGGCGTTGCAGCGATGAGACAAGACTGTCACTACCACGAAATTGGCTGAGAAAAAAGGGGTAAAAGTAATAAAATAAAAAATGTAAGTAAAGTATAAATAGCCCACACTTCAGATGAGACCACGCAAAAAGACTTAACTAATGATTAGTAAATGGTTTATAAGGATCTATATTAGACATCGTATGAATGATCTTATGAAGCATTATTAAATACTTTAAAAGTTGTTTATAAATGTGTGAATAACTATGTAACTAACATTTACAAAATGTGGGAGTAATGATTAATAAATGATGAAGAAACTATTTACTAATCCATTATAAATGCTTTATTACGTGGAATTATTATAAAGTGCTACCCTTAATTGTTACCCTTAATTGTTACCCTGAAATGAATGAACAAGACATGCCACACGAGGTCTCTTCACAGTCCCAAGTCCAGAACAGACTATGGGAGGCACACAGTACTACATAGAGCCATGACTACATGGAACTCTATTCCACATCAAGTAACTGACGCAAGCAGTAAAATTAGATTTAAAAAACAGATTAAAAAAACACCTTATGGAACAGCGGTGACTGTAAAGCAACACACACATTGGCAGACACGTGCACACACACACACACACAAGCACACGATAACATACGCACTATACATACACATGGATTTAGTACTGTAGATATGTGGTAGTGGTGGAGTAGTGGCCTGAGGGCACACAGTGTGTTGTGAAATCTGTGAATGTATTGTAATGTTTTTAAAATTGTATAAACTGCCTTAATTTTGCTGGACCCCAGGAAGAGTAGCTGCTGCTAATGGGGATCCATAATCAATACAAATACAAAAAATACAAATTGACATTTAGTTAAAATGGCTGCATAGGACCTTTAAATCTCTTAAAACCATGCAGTATGATGGCCATGTTAAATTATAGAAGGGGAATTACTTCACAAATCATTTGTTAAAGTTGTTTCACTTGTCAGTGTGCATTACATTTGTATTGAATGCGGGTCAAACAAAGTATATATTGTTTTCTAGAGCACACAAAAATAATTCTAATGATTTAAGCATAAGTACCTTGGATGGTGCTTACAAATATCTGGGCATTTAAAAAGCATATTTATGAGTTAACTAAGAAGTTGAGAATAAAAATGGTCTTCTTCTATAGAAACCCAGTGCTTTCAGAAACTATTCACACCCTCTGACTTTTTCCACAATTTGTTGGGTTACAAAGGGATTCAAATTGATTGTATTGTCATTTCTGGTCAACGATCTACACAAAATACTTTGTAATGTCAAAGTGGAAGAAAAAAATCTAACATTTATACAAATAGACTGGACGCTCTGGCCGAGGAGTAGGGTTGTTCCGAGCATTCTGACCACACAATGGCAGTCAAGCACCCAAGCTAACTGACTAACGTTGACTAGCTTGCTAACTACTTCCAGACACAAATGAGAGAACACCTCACTCTGACCATTTCACTCGCCCTAGCAGAGCTGGTTAGGCTGTTTTCATGTTATCCAGAGCGTTGGTGACTAACTGTGCTGCTGGCAACAATTTAAATACGCCTTTTTGCAGACGTTTACCGACACCGGCCATATTCAACAGGTGTTGAGCGTTCGTGAATGTATCAGTTATTCTGCGTACTGGCACACTCAGACGAGAGTGCTCTGAAATCGGAGTAGATAGCCAGAGCGAATTTACGAACGCGCCCATATATTTACCTCATAATAATGGCTGACTGTAGTTAAAATCTCATGTAAGGTGATCAACAGTTTTAGAACTAAGCTTGCCATCTTTATATCTGTATAGAACTCTGGTGTGGTATAGTCTGCATTTGACTAATGATATATATTGAGAGGGTGGTGGTACATGGCTGCTCCATGAAGGCCAAGTAATGTCCAATGCAGACATCCAAGGGCAGAGCCCAAATCATTTCTAGTAAGCCGGGATGGAGTGGTTGGTACGCCATAAAAACAATTAAGCATTTGTATTTGTGAAATATGAATATATGAATATGAAATAGCCTACCTAATAATTTTACCTATTTGATAAGCCTATCATATAAATCCATTCTGTAGCTCAGCATTTTAGAAATGGACGAAGGGCAATCCCAATTTGAGATATAAAACTAGCTTAATACGAAGGGGGAAAAGTAGGTACTAAGTCGGTTTGGATGAAAGCGTCTGCTAAATGGCATAGCTATAGTATAGTATAATTAAGTGTTTGGCAAAGCCCTATGGAATTGATTGACCAAAACATTTAATTCATCAGAAAAGTACAACCTCCAGCCCAATAACCTTAGTCTCGCGTGAGTTGCAGCGTGTGAGCTCTGCGCAGTGAGAACTGTAGCTAGGTAGTCCGCCATTGCTGTGTGGGGAGATCTACGTTAGAGCAACATTGACATTTGGTTGTCAACAACCAATTACGGACCAGCGAGGAAGGTCTAGTGGAAGCTGTTCCACAAGTATACATCCCTGTACCTAACCAGATAACATTTTCATGTAAATACAGAACACACAGACGAAGTAACCATGTCCAATCTGAGCAAAGGCGGCACCAAAAAGGACACCAAGATGAGAATACGAGCCTTTCCTGTAAGTACACACCGCTGATAGGACCTGTCCCGGCCAGCAGGCGGTGACTGGACCGCCGAGGTTCGAGTAACTAGCTAGCTTGGGAGTGCAGTTTGCAAGGCCAGGCTTTCAGTAAACAAAGTAACGTTAGCTAGCTGCCCCGTACTAGAGCTTATGGATAGCTGCTTGCTAGCTCATATACTGTTAGCTACCTACCAACTCTTAGCTAGCTAGTAACGTTACTGTTGAATTATTAATTAACATTAGCTAGCTAACGTTACTGTACACACTTCACCCGGGGGGAAAAATTATTGATGGCTACCTAACTTTAGCTAGTTAACATTAAGTAAATATTTGGCGTCGTAGCTTTGTTTGTGGCCTCATGACTTGTTGTATTTAGTCAATTCAGAAACTGGTGGGTTGGAGAGTGTTGTTGTGTAACGTTATTTTGCATGACATGGTTTGCCGAATCACGTGTTTTGTTACATGCCAATTAAACATTGATACCCCAACTGCTAGATAACTTTAGCTAACATTTTGCATCGACTGGAATAGCCAGTTAGTTACTTTGTCAAGTAGCTAGTCTAAGTTTCATTGGGAAACCGTTTGCTGATAGCTAGATCTAAGTTAATGGACGAAAGCTATTGGATGAAATCAGTATTCAGAAGATCAGTATTCATGTCTTTAATTTTTATTTTTTTTAATCCCAATTTTGTGATTATAATCATGTCTCATAGTCAGCCTGCAGGCGCCTGGCCTGCCACAAGGAGTCGCTAGAGCGCGGTGAGCCAAGTAAAGTCCCGCCCGACCTAACCCGGACGACGCTGGGCCAATTGTGCGCCGCCCTATGGGACTCCTGGTCACGGTCGGTAATGACATAGCCTGGGATCGAACCCCAGGCCTGTAGTAACGCCACAACACTGTGAAGCAGTGCCTTAGACAGCTGCGCCACTCGGGAGGCCTAGTATTCAGTTCTGATGGATGTGCGTCCACTGAATCCTCAATGATCCCCTAGCTCTCAAACGCTTCTCTCCATATGGTTTTCAGCAGTTGCCGTCGCCCATGGTTGGCTCTGTGAACTACAATTCTGACGCTGTGTTTTAAAGTTTAGAAACGTAAATAATCATCGCTTGCGAAAAGGTTTTCGAAACATATGCCCCTTATTATTTCTCGCTGATATGGAATATCTTTAAAAAAATAAATAAAAAAAAGATTTACACAGATCCATACGTTGTGTGTGCCTCCAGTTGATGGACTACACTTCATCCCCATTGTGTCGGGATGTGGATGGTGCCATATCCAAACACCTTGTATGCAGCTTTCGGCCAGCCTCACTTTGGAGAGCCTCCAGGTTTAACAGTCCATGGTTGAGCGTGACAGCCAAAGGGGACAAGGGATTTATATCAAGCTGTGAATATGGCATGTTTAGCTGAGTGTGATGGTTGGCTGCTGTGCCATTTACTTTCTGTCCAGTTAAAAGGAGAATTTAGGGGAATGGGAAATGTTACGAGACACAGTTGGAGGTGGTCGTGAGCAATATTATATGGAAAATATAAAACGCTTTCATTCATGTTATGGTCTGTATGAAACCTTATTGGGAATATAATCATGATATTGCAGTATTGCAGTCTTAGTTCATCACAAGGAAAACAAATAGGGACACACCTACTCGGTTTCCCTTACAGTGATTTGTTTTATATACTTTTACATAGGGTCAAAAGTAGGAATATAAATCATGTTTTTTCTGGAGTAGTGATTCTTTTCTCAATGTTACACTAAAACTGTTAGATATTGCATCATAGAACAGGCTACTCTTTAAATCAGTAGGGATTTTTGGGTTGCGGAAGTGCAGCAAGTGTAGACTTGTTTCTCTCACCTAAAGAAGTAAGCTAGCCTAGCAGGAGACTGATAGACATTGTGTGCATAGCCACAATTTTTATCAGGCTGCTTTGTTCCAGTTCTCCCTCAGACGAGGTATTGTGCTGGAGCCAACGATCCCCGAAACTTTGACCTGTCGGTCCGTTTCTCTGCTCTCCTCTCACTCTTACTTCCTTTGGTCGCTGCAGATGACGATGGACGAGAAGTATGTCAACAACATCTGGGACCTTCTGAAGAATGCCATCCAGGAGATCCAGAGGAAGAACAACAGCGGGCTGAGCTTCGAGGAGCTCTACAGGAACGCCTACACCATGGTGCTGCACAAACACGGCGAGAAGCTTTACACAGGCCTCCGGGAGGTGGTCACCGAGCACCTCATCAACAAAGTAAGGCCAATGAACGCATGGTGGTAGATTAATGTGTTCATCCCAGCGCAGGTCAGGATGTTGATTCAGTACTGGGTGCTGTTTATTAGGGCATGCGATGGGAAAACGTTTAAAAACATTTTGCAACAGACAATGAAAAAAAGTGTTTCTTATTGGACGAGTCCAGGTAGTCCCTCTCCGTTTTCAACCAGTTTTCTTTTGTTTGGTGCCTCATGAACACGACCTGGGTCTGGATTAACGTCCCCTTTGCTGGATTTGTGCGGGTATGTGGTAATAATCACCCTTATAAAATCACTGGCCGGTCTTTAGCGTATTTTCCGTCAGTACATTTGCAGGATCTCTGGAGTCTGAAAATAGTCACTGAGCTTAACCACAGAATGTTACTCAGCTTGACCACAAAATCCTTTTAATTGTTGAAAAGCAAGGAAACAAATCTTGTGAAAGCCTGTCGCATGAATCCAGGTCATATTAAATTACAGGCTGATTTGTCCTGTTCAGTGTTGGGCCTGTTTGGTATGCTGACAGCATGATGAAGTGGAGCGCTCATTAAACCTTTTACTGTGGAAAAGCTCCAGGGATCTGTTTGACGATGGCTGGATGCTGCGGACTTGCAAAACATGAGTTGCTCCCATTCATTCATCAGCCTTGTATTTAGTAGTTGGAAATGAGAAAAGTTAGCCCAATTCCTCTATCAGAAGGCCCAGCTCCACTAGGTCCCATAGGCATCTGACTGGAGATTTGAAGGCCCTCTTTCAGTAATAGCACACACACAGTCCTGATCTTTGACAAGCTCGGCTGATTGAAAAAGCCTCCTGTTTCGGTGAGGATTTGTATGTTTGGTTTTGTTCTGTCCAATCGTGTAGGTACTAGAAAGCAGATCAATCTGCCTTTTGGTACTTTCATCAGTGATTGTGATAGCCTTTATTTTATTTTTGTGTACTTTTTACCCCTTTTTCGTGATATCCAATTGGCAGTTACTGTCTTGTCCCATCGCTGCAACTCCTGTACGGAATCGGGAGAGGCGAAGGTCGAGAGCCATGCATCCTCCGAAACACGACCCTGCCAAGCCACACTGCTTCTTGACACACTGCTCGCTTAACCCGGAAGCCAGCTGCACCAATGTGTACGTACAACTTGCGACCGACGTCAGCGTGCATGCGCCCAGCCCGCCACAAGGAGTTGCTAGAGTGCGATGGGACAAGGACATCCCGGCCGGCCAAACCCTCCCCTAACCCGGACGACGCTGGGACAATTGTGCGCCGTCTCTTGGTTGCGACACATCCTGGGATCGAACCCGGGTCTGTAGTGATGCCTCAAACACTGCGATGCAGTGCCTCAGACCGCTGCGTCACTCGGGAGGCCCGCGATTGCAATAGCCTTTGAGGATAGTTTGTGTATCACATGATCCCTATAACATTCCTGTTTAAACCACACGCCATGTAGGCCAACATATTCCACTGAATGAGAAGCAGCAGGAAGCAGCATCAGATTATCTCGAAGCCGTGAAGCTATAGCGTCTGCAAACTATTTTGGAAACAATGACATTACCGGGCCAATGAAATATCTATGCAGGGCTAGGGCTGTGACGGTCATGAAATTTTGTCATCCGGGTGATTGTCATTCAAGTAACTGCCAGTCTCACTGTAATTGATGCAAAAAGTAAATCCACTGATGTGGACCTTTTGGAACATCACAATAAATCCATTATTTTAGGCATGTCTAAAGAAACATTATGATATGAAGAAGATGTAGCCTATTTCAGAAGAACGAATAGCATATTCTGAGTCGTCCTAATGTTAGGGCCTGTTCTGGCTATGGCTGTGGGCTACACTAGTTCATTTAGCGGGCAGGATTTGCTTATAATTCCTGAGGAATTATTTTATTGTAAGAACAATACAATTGAAAATAGCTGAATAAAATGTAAAGGTTATTTTTCATCAAACGATTTGAGGGAGTGAGCAGATGCGTCCATCCTGTGTTGAGCAGTAAACAAAGAAACGGGTTCTCCTAAATGCTTAATTTATAGATTTTTATGCAGCTTTAGTTGTGATGCAAACGTTAGGCTATATGTTTTGATTTCTAATACATTCTAAGGCTTCATGGTGCGACAAAGGATGAGTTGAAAAAAGTTGCATGAAAGGGAAGCTCTCTTTTTTCTTGTGCAGGCTGCAAACACTTCATCAGTCTCTCGTTCACAATTTGACAAGCACTTGATGATATACTCATGCATTATTCTAAATTTAGTCTGGTCTTTACATATAGCCTACTAATATACAGTACCAGTCAAAGGTTTGGACACCTCATTCAAGGGTTTTTCTTTATTTTTACTATTTTCTTCATTGTAGAATAATAGTGAACACATCAAAACTATAAAATAACACATATGGAATCATGTAGTAACCAAAACTGTGTTAAACAAATCTAAATATTTGTTATTTGAGATTCTTCAAAGTTGCCACCCTTTGCCTTGATGACAGCCTTGTACACTCTTGGCATTCTCTCAACCAGCTTCATGAGGTAGTCGCCAGTGTGGAATTATACAAAAAAGAATAGACATCATCCATAGCCTGCATTCGAATAGTGAATGGAGGTTATGTGCAGTTACTTTTTTAATATGCCAGGTAGGCTACACTGTTTGTAAAGCGGATTAATGTGCTTAATTTTTAAGAATTTTGCAATAAATATAGCAGCACAAGAAAGCTAGGATCCACTTGTATTAAATAGTGGCAAGTTAACTCTGTTTTCATGTGCGATTGCGCAATGACTGGGCTTATAAGAACACTTTTCACTAAGCTCTGTAGGCTATGGGCTCTCCAACCATGTTTCAGGGGTCTTGGGCCTATAGGCTATGTTTGGAGTTATTTGTCCACTTCAGTTGTGATACTAACCTTAGCAAAACATATAGGCCAATTGGCTCTGTTCTCACGCAATTGCATAGCCTATAGAAATGTTGCGCAACAGCAACACTTTCATTCCATGCATCAACCACCTATGAGGAGCTGTCTCTCCCTGTGCAACAGGTGATCCTATTCTGCTCAAACTGAATGCCAGGGCTCTCGTGAAGTGTTTAATGTGATTTTTCGATTGCATTTGCATTGATATCAGAGTGATTAGAGGGACAATAGTGTGCTGAGTTAGAATGTTTGGTAGGCTACTAATGACATTCATAGGCATCAGATGACTGCTATCATGACTGCCAGTGTGGCTGTAATACGGTCACCATAACAGCCCTATATGTAGTGCGGCATGCCTACCTTTTGAGATGACCAATTATCGCTGTGGATGTCAATATTTCAGCATTGGCCTTTATAAAACACCACCCAATTGGCATCTCAGAATTGAAACAAATTATCTCCCATTGACATTCTGTTCCTGTCCCCCACATTTGCAATCAGAGAAATATGGGACATTCAATTGAATTCAATCACTTTTTGACAGCATTTCTTTTGATTTAAACAAAACCTTTTCATACATGTTTGCCCATGAAAGAAGGGGTCATAAAGTGACTTTTTGGACCTAAATGTCAAAACATTCAGGAGATAAAGGTGCTCAAAGTTGACCCTTTTTGCATACCCCACCATACTATGAGACGTCCATGTCTATCACTGGAAAAGAGAAACAGTTGAGTTTCATATCATTTAAAGTAAGCTTTTGTGATTATATTATTGTGTTGTGCCCGCCGTTGGTTGAGACACAACATGCTCTTAAATACAGGGTGGGTGTCATTCCATTCTATGAAATATATTTCTATCCCTTCAGACCACTGCAATTTAGCTGGTACACCATTAGGCTTGAGCGATATACCATTTACCAGGGCTTTTTAAATGCAGACCCCCACCTTGCAGGGGTGCATGTTATGCCACTGGTAATAACTACAAGTTGACTATCTAAGATGTGCCAAATAAATAATATCCAGCTCAGGGCTTCAGCTATGCATTTGGTTTGCTAATTTGCTAGCTAAGTGGCAAGATGGCAAGATCAAGCTTCTTGGTTACAGCAGAGACAATCAATCCCCTCCTGGATCAAGAGCCGAGCTGTCTAATATTTATTTTGTGAGTGCAGAAAACAGTGAGTAGCCTTTTGAGATAGTTGTATATCTTTATGAGCTGGGTTGTCTGTCCTGCAAATAGTTTGTTCGCTTGGGCTTGTTAGCATTTAGCTAGCTATGGGAATTCGCTACTAATTTATTGGCAAAATGTTGTTATTGACACAGCCTTACTCTTTATTCTAAATACACAATACATTTCTGACACCATTCAAACCAATGAGTGTTTTGGAACTTTAAAGGCAATTATCTCATAATCATATTTTTTCAGATAGAACCTTATAGTCCCAAGCTCTCGATTTGTAAAATTTAATACAAATAATAATTACCTTTGTTTGTTTTGAACATGTTTTCGAAAGTCTTTGGATGATCATCATATTTGGATGATGGTGTTTTAGGCTACTAGACATAAGTACAACAGATTCATCAGTGGGTGATTTTATAGTGAGCTGAGAGGAGTTCACTTTCCATTGAGATAGTGTGTGTGTGTGAGTCAGTGTGCTGTACACTGTTTCACTAAATGGACGATGATGGCGTCTCTGCCTGGAGTTGAGGAGCACAGTGCCCTTTGGAGTCCCATACGGAGAGTGAAGGAAACACTCCGAGAGAGGAGCTTGTGGAGGGAGAGGCTCACAGACAGAGCTTGTGTCATGCAGAGAAAGCGAGATGGGTTCGGTATGCTGAGTCATCAGTGTGGTGTGCGTGTAGTATCAAACGAATGCCTCTCTGCCTGACTGTGCCGCTGCTTCCCCACAGGTACGGGAAGATGTCCTCAACTCACTAAACAACAACTTCCTCCAAACACTGAACCAGGCCTGGAACGACCACCAGACGGCAATGGTCATGATCAGAGACATCCTCATGTACATGGTGAGTGTCACCACCAGCTACCAGAGCCATGTATTTAGAGAGTTGGGCCAACTTTTAGAATGTCATTTTCATTCTAGACATAGTTGCATAGAGTTATTTTAATCCAGTCAGCCGATTGGCTGTAGTGATGCTACGTTTTGCATCATATGTGTTCTGCATCATCACACTTTTAGAAAACATAACTGCTGACATGCATAATTTGTGCTAATCAGACGTGCACACTTCTTAGTTATTAGGATTTGACTGTATTTCTCAATGCAGTGTCGTCTCGTAACCATCCCTTGGACTGGCAATGCATTGCTGCCTGGCTGCAGGTCTCAAACGCGCTCCGGGGTGAAGTTTCCCTTAAGTACAGATCAGCTTCCCAATCCTAACCATACCCGTTAGTGGGGTAAATGCAAAACTTATTTAAGATCCACCTTGACTGACAAAGTCTCCCCCTCTCTTCCTCTTGTTTCCCAGGACCGGGTGTACGTGCAGCAGAACAACGTGGAGAATGTCTACAACCTGGGCCTGATCATCTTCAGAGACCAGGTGGTGCGCTACGGCTGCATCCGAGACCACCTCCGACAGACCCTCCTGGACATGATCGCACGAGAGAGGAAGGGCGAGGTGGTGGACAGGTATAATAATATGACCCCGTCTATATACACAGGCCGCGTTCGACTTCTTTAAAAATCCACAAACTCCTAGCTTCGTTGAAGGAATCACTGAAATTACTGGATAAGTGGAATCACTACAAATGCCTGGACAAGTGAAAGCCATGCGGTGGAATGCTTGTGTTCATCTGTCCAGTCATGTCTAAGCATTGACTGTTTCGAGGGTGGGAGGATGGATGCATTTTGAAGGAATTCGAACAGAGCCACAGTTTCTGAGCTGAAGGATGCAGTGTTTCTCCCGATAAAGAAAGACACAACTCTAATCCATGATTATTTCATTGTGCTCTTTGTTATATTTAAAAAGTATCTGATAGTCTTTGAGCTGACCCAGACCTAAATGGCACCCTATACACTGAGTGTACAAAACATTATGAACACCTTCCTAATATTGAGTTGCACCCCCTTCTGCCCTCAGAACAGCCTCAATTTGTCGGACCATGTACTCTACAACGCGTTGAAAGCGTTCCACAGGAATGTTGACCCCAATGCTTCCCACAGTTGTTAAGTTGGCTGGATGTCCTTTGGGTGGCCGACCATTCTTGATACACACGGGAAACTGTTGAGCGTGAAAAACCCACGAGCGTTGCAGTTCAAACTCTGAATGGCACACGAACACAAACCATTTCTCAATTCTCTCAAGGCTTAAAAATCCTTCTTTAACCTCCCCTTCATCTACACTGATAGAAGTGGATTTCACAAGTGACATACGCGATCATCGCTTTCACTCGGATTCACCTGGTCAGTCTATAACATGGTCAGAGCAGGTGTTCCTCGTGTTTTCTACATTCAGTGCACTACTTTTGACTGAGGCCCATAATAGAATGCAATTTGGGACTCCAGTGTACTTGGCACATGTACTTGACACACACTCTCTCTCTCAGGGGGGCGATCAGAAATGCCTGCCAGATGTTAATGATCTTAGGACTCGAAGGGAGGTCGGTTTACGAAGAGGACTTTGAGGCCCCGTTTTTAGAAATGTCTGCAGAGTTCTTCCAGGTTTGTAAGAATCCCTCCCCCCCACCCATCTATTCACACGCATCAATGCTATGTGTGTCATGCATGTTGACTTGCAGTGATATGTTGTTGGCCTACTATCATGTTATATACATAATGTGGATGCCTTCTCAATCTCCCAAGGTGCTCTTAACCCCGTGTTTGTTTGCCCTCCAGATGGAAAGTCAAAAGTTTTTGGCAGAGAACAGCGCGAGCGTGTACATAAAGAAAGTGGAGGCGCGGATAAACGAGGAGATCGAGCGCGTGCTGCACTGCCTGGACAAGACGACGGAAGAGCCCATCGTCAAGGTGGTGGAGAGGGAGCTCATCTCCAAGCACATGAAGACCATCGTGGAAATGGAGAACTCGGGCCTCGTCCACATGCTCAAGAACGGAAAGACAGAGGGTCAGTGTGCCACACTACTACTACTACTACTACTACTACTCCAGTCCCAGCTATGGGCTGCGTCCCAAATGGCACCTTATTCCCTATGCATTAAACTACTTTTGATGGGGACGATTAGGCTCTGGTCAAAAGTAGTGCACTATGTAGGGCATAGGGTGTTTTCTTTCTTTTTTTATGAAAGGGGTATTTCACCCCGATGTTAAAATTTGTCAGATGTTTGTTTACCTCTTGAATAGATATTTTGCAGAGCAGAATAATAGAGTAATGTACATTGTGTGAATGTGTGTTGTTATCGTGTGCATACTTGGTACCACATCAATGTCAGCAATTCAATATTTATTGTGAAATATATTCTGTGTAGTAGGTGGTCTTTGGATACTAATGTGTTTGTACTGATGGTGTGTGCGTGTGTGTGTGCGTGAACACAGACCTGGCGTGTATGTATAAGCTCTTTAGCAGAGTGCCAAACGGACTGAAGACAATGTGTGAGTGCATGAGCTCCTACCTCCGCGAGCAGGGCAAGGCGCTGGTGTCAGAGGAGGGCGAGGGCAAAAACCCTGTAGATTACATCCAGGTAACTCACACAGGAAGTGGCATCATTGACACGGGGCAGGGGGGGTCCACTAAAGATTGATCTCTGGCTACGTTCCCGTCACAGATTTAACAATAGTGAAAACTCCAGCGAATGCTTTTAAATCTACAACAGGGATGCAATTTCTGTTACTCTCCATATTGACACTAGATGGCAGCGTACACAAGAGCATGTAGTAAGTGCCACTGCTTTCCAATAATAATGTCACATTTTCTTCCTTCCTCCGTTTTGTTCTCTGCAGGGTCTGTTGGATCTGAAGTCACGTTTCGACCGCTTCCTCCAAGAGTCGTTCAACAATGACCGGCTCTTCAAGCAGACCATCGCAGGGGACTTTGAATACTTCCTCAACCTCAACTCGCGCTCCCCCGAGTACCTCTCCTTGTTCATTGACGACAAGCTGAAGAAAGGCGTAAAAGGAGTGGGTGGTTTTCTGATGTAATGGGGGAGGAACGTCCTCCCCTCAAGGCACACAGGCTGCTTCCCTAATGACACCATATTCTCTATATTGTGCACTACTTTTAACCAGAGCCCGATGGCACCATATTCACTACGTAGAGCCCTACTTTTGACCAGGGCCCAGCACCCTGTCATTGTTCCTGAACAACAGCCCGAAAGAATGAAAGCTTGACCTCATCACTCATTTGGAATTATATCAAGTTAGACACACAAATATCATACCTCCAAGACATGCTAACGGGAGGTTAGTATTTTTAGGGGGGTATGATATTAGTGTGTCTAACTTTCTCACTCATCATTGTTCACGATTCATTCAGGATTATCTGTAATCGTGGTAGCATCCAAATAATGTAGAAGTGTTTAGAAACATATTCTATGTGCTATGCTGGAGTACAGAGCCAAAACAACAAAGGCCACTGTCCCAATACTTTTGGAGCTCACTGTATAAGGAGTTCAATATTTGATTAAATTAGTGTTTTGAAATGTAATCATTTAAAGTGTGTGTGCTTGTGTAACGTTCACTTTTCTCTCGTCCTGTATGTGTAGTTGACGGAGCAAGAGGTGGAGTCGATCCTGGACAAGGCCATGGTGCTCTTCAGGTTCATGCAGGAGAAGGATGTGTTTGAGCGGTACTACAAACAGCACCTGGCCAGGAGGCTGCTCACCAACAAGAGCGTCTCGGACGACTCGGAGAAGAACATGATCTCTAAGCTCAAGGTGAATATACAGGAAGAGCAGTAGCTATATATCTTAAGATCTTCCATCCATTAATACATTCATCAACTGTTTTCTTTGTTGTTTTTTGTCAGATATATTGTAGCACCTTCGATACCTAATAAGTGTGACCTTGTGTTCAAATACTATTTCAAATCTTTCATATACTTCGAGCGTTTGCTTTAGCCTGTTTGCGGTGCCACGTAGGTGGGGTTTGCACTTTTGGTGCTTTTTGATTGGTTCAATTGCAACAGGCAACCTCAAGCTAGCAAAGCTAAAGTATTTGAAATCATTTTGAATTGTATTTTGATCCCAGGTCTGGTACAATACATTTTTAACTTGAACTGCACAGAGACTGTGTTGAACCTCAGCTCAGCTGAGTGCAGAGTCAGTGTGAAAGAAACGGATAGCGCGAGTGAAGTGTTGTTTAATAGATCTGTCTCATCCCGTATCTTTCTCACTATCTCTTTCTCTGGTTCCCCTGGCCAGACGGAGTGTGGTTGCCAGTTCACCTCTAAACTGGAAGGCATGTTCCGGGACATGAGCATCTCAAACACAACCATGGACGAGTTCCGCCAACACCTACAGTCAACGGCGGTGAGACACCCACTCCCAGAACCAGTCCAGTGTTGGTTCTGGGGAACATAGAGCTCGCCAGCTTGTAGTTCTAAAAAAACAGAAATTAGTTACTTCTGGTTCGTTCAGCCATTCCTATAGAGAAAGAAAAGGCTTAGGAGATATTATATGTTTTGTTCTATGATATAATATTGGTCCGTTAACATTACCTTTATGAATTATGAAACCTTATGTGCTTTTTTTTATTACATAAATGCTTAAACATTCATAAAAAGTGACGTTAGCTGATGATTAGCTCATAGAACAAAACGTATAAGTTCTAAGCCTGTGTTTACCACAGACCTTATTTTTGGCGTTTATCAAAAAACCCTACAAAAACTCCATTCATTTTCCCACATGCTTTGAACCATGGCGGAGTTGGTGCCTATAAAAAGACGCCATTACTATTGCTCTCTATTTAACCTAGCCATTAGCTCTCTCAAAGCGAAGAGCACATCTTGTGAAGCTTTTGATACCTCAGTGGAAGACGTAGATCTAACTTTCATCCCCAGGTGTCGTTGGGCGGAGTTGATCTCACAGTGAGGGTCTTGACGACGGGTTACTGGCCAACGCAGTCCGCCACACCCAAATGTAATATCCCCCCTTCTCCTCGACATGCATTTGAAGTCTTTAGAAGGTTTGTCTCTCATTTACTTTGCATACCAGAGGCCATATATTCTCTGCTGCAGGTTGTGGAAGCGGGGCGCTGTCCGTTGTTTGTCTGTGTTTATCTTTAACGCTGTAGTGTGTGACTGTCCCCTCTGGCTCTGCGGCCATAGGTTTTATCTGGCCAAGCACAGCGGCAGGCAGCTTACGTTGCAGCATCACATGGGCTCTGCAGACCTCAACGCCACCTTCTACGGCACAATCAAAAAGGTATGCAGGGGACAGCCTTTGCCTGGCTGACAGACGGATTGATGCATGCACACACACCAGCAATGTCAACATCAGGTCTTGATAACAGCAGGTGCATCAAGGCTGTACTTGCCTTTTTGAATATGGGATGAACAGGGATGTGTGGGGGGCGGGGCTAAACTCACATTTCACACATTTGTGTTTATATAAGCATGACATAGTCAGTGATTGAACGGAGGCTACATTGATGATTCCTCCTTTGTGACTGAGTTACCTGAAGGTGGCCGGTGGTGGTGACCTCTCATTTCCTCTCCCCCCCAGGAGGACGGCTCAGAGGTGGGGGTGGGCGGCGCCCAGGTAACAGGCTCCAACACCAGGAAGCACATACTGCAGGTGTCCACCTTCCAGATGACAATACTAATGCTCTTCAACAACCGGGAGAAGTCTTTGTTTGAGGTACAGCCGCTAATTGAATGCGTAGAACATCACTGAATAAAGTCAAGTTTGTAAGGGGGGGATGTATTTGGGCAATGTGATGTCTTTATTATATGTGCATGATGTTGATATTTGTGGTCTGGCAATGATATTGAATTGAAAAAGTTACACTTGTTTCTCTATAAACAGAATGTATTATTTGGTTTCAGTATAATGCAGTCATGGATCAAAGGATCCCTCTGCCTCATATCGTCCTCTCCTCTTTATCCCCATCTCTCGCTCACTACTGTGTAGGAGATCCAGCAGGAGACAGACATCCCGGAGAGGGAGCTGGTGCGTGCGCTGCAGTCACTGGCCTGCGGGAAGCCCACCCAACGCGTCCTCACCAAGGAGCCCAAGTCCAAGGAGATCGAGAACGGCCACGTGTTCACCGTTAATGACCAGTTCACCTCCAAGCTGCACCGCGTCAAGATCCAGACAGGTAACAACCATATAGACCATTCTTGTGGAACACAGATTCGAAGATCTAAGCCATGCATAACCGAAATGGCACAAAAACAACCAAGATTTATTTTGTTTCAACCTTGCTTTCTGAAACATTGCGTTGTGACTTTGAACTGTATGCACAGTGCATTCGGGAAGTTCAAACCCCTTGACTTTTTCCACATTTCATTCTAAAATGTATTAAATTAAGTGTCTTCCTCATCAATCTACACACAATAGCCCATAATGACAAAGCAAAAACAGTTTGGATTTTTTGCAAATGTATTTTTTAAAACTTTTAACAGATACCTTATTTACATAAGTATTCAGACCCTTTGCTATGAGACTCAAAATTCAGCTCAGGTGAATCCTGTTACCATTGATCATCCTTGAGATGTTTCTACAACTTGGAGTCTACCTGTGGTAAATTCAATTGATTTGAAATTATTTGGTAAGGCACACACCTGTCTATATAAGGTCCCACAGTTGACAGTGCATGTCAGAGTAAAAATCAAGCCATAAGGTCGAAGGAATTGTCTGTAGAGCTCCGAGACAAGATTGTGTCGAGGCACAGATCTGGGAAAGAGTACCAACATTTTTTGCTGCATTGAAGGTCTGCAAGAACACAGTGGCCTCCATCATTCTTAAATTAAAGAAGTTTAGAACCACCAAGATTCTTCCTAGAGCTGGTCAACCGGCCAAACTGAGCAATCGGGGGAGAAGGTTCTTGGTCAGGGAGGTGACCAAGAACCCGGTGACCACTCTGACAGAGACCCAGAGTTCCTCTTTGGAGATGGGAGAACCTTCCACAAGAACAACCATCTCTGCAGCACTCCACCAATCAGGCCTTTTATGGTAGAGTGGGCAGACGAAAGCCACTCCTCTGTAAAAGGCTTGGAGTTTGCCAAAAGGCACCTAAAGGACCCAGACCATGAGAAACAAGATTCTCTGGTCTGATGAAACCAAGATTGAACTGAATGCCAGGCGTCTTCCTACAGTGAAGCATGGTGGTGGCAGCATCCTGCTGTGGGGATGTTTTTCAGCGGCAGGGACTGGGAGACTAGTCAGGATTGAGGGAAAGACGAACGGAGCAAAGTACCGAGAGATCCTTGATGAAAACCTGCTCAGGATCTCAGATTGGGGCAAAAGTTCACCTTCCAACAGGACAACAACCCTAAGCACACAGCCATGACGATGCAGGAGTGGCTTTGGGACAAGTCTCTGAATGTCCTTGAGTGGGCCAGCCAGAGCCCGGAATTGAACCAGATCGAACATCTCTGGAGAGACCTGAAAATAGCTGTGCAGCGATGCTCACCATCCAACCTGACAGAGCTTGAGATCAGCAGAGAAGAATGGGAGAAACTCGCCAAATACAGGTGTGCCAAGCTTGTAGCATCATACCCAAGAAGACGCAAGGCTGTAATCACTGCCAAAGGTGCTTCAACAAAGTATGTAAATTTGATATTGTTTTTTTATTTTGATGTTTTCAAAAATGTATTAAAAAAAATAATTGTTTTGTCATTATGGGGTATTGTGTGTAGCTTGAGTGGACACAATTTAAAAAAATCTAATTTAGAAAAAGGCTGTAACGTAACAAAATGTGGGAAAAAGGGTCTGAATACTTTCCCGAATGCATTGTATACCAACCTTCTAAGGGTCATTCTACCCACAGAACTATATTGAGTTTATGGTTATGATTCTACCTCTGATACACTACATGACTAAAAGTATGTGGACACCTGCTCGTCGAACATCTCATTCCAAAATCATGGGCATTAATATGGAGTTGGTCCCCCTTTTGCTGCTATAACAGGCCTTCCACTAGATATTGGAACATTGCTTTGGAGACATGCTTGCATTGAGCCACGAGCATTAGTGAGGTCAGGCACTGATGTTGGGCGATTAGGCCTGGCTCGCAGTTGGCGTTCCAATTCATCCCAAAAGTGTTCGATGGGGTTGAGGTCCGAGCTCTGTGCAGGCCAGTCAAGTTCTTCCACAATGATCTTGACAAACCATTTATGTATGGACCTCTCTTTGTGTGTGGTGGCATTGTCATGCTGAATCAGGAAAGGGCCTTCCCCAAACTGTTGCCACAATGTTGGAAGCACAGAATCGTCTAGAATGGCATTGTATGCTGTAGCGTTAAGATGTCCCTTTACTGGAACGAATGGGACTAGCCCGAACCATGAACAACAGCCACAGACCATTATTCCTCCTCCACCAAACTTTACAGTTTGCATTATGCATTCCTCGAGGTAGCGTTCTCCTGGCGAACGTCGGACTGCCAGATGGTGAAGCGTGATTCATTACTCTAGAGAACGAGTTTCCACTGCTCCAGAGTCCCAATAGCGGTGAGCATTACACCACTCCAGCTGACGCTTGGTATTGCGCATGGTAATTTTAGGATTGTGTGCGGCTGCTTGGCCATGGAAACCCATTTCATGAAGCTCCCGACGAAGTTATTGTGCTAACGTTGCTTCCAGAGGCAGTTTGGAACTCAGTGAGTGTTGCATCCGAGGACAGACTACTTTTACACGCTTCAGCACTCGGCGGTTCCGTTCTGTGAGCTTGTGTGGTCTACCACTTCGCGTCTGAGTTGTTGTTGCTCCTAGATGTTTCCAATTTACAATAAGAGCACTTACAGTTGACCGGGGTAGTTCTAGCAGGGCAGACATTTGACTACGCTGGCATCCTATGACGGTGGCACGTTGAAAGTCACTAAGCTCTTCAGTAAGGTCATTCTACTGCGAATGTTTGTCTATGAAGATTGCATGGCTCTGTGCTCCATTTTATACACCTGTCAGCAACAGGTATGGCTGAAATAGCTGAATCCACTAATTTGAAGGGGAGTCCACATACTTTTGTATAGTGTAGTTGTAGTGGAAAACCCCCACTGACCTCCACTCATCTGCCACAGCCACAGATTCACCTGTGTAGCGTGTATTATATAATCTTGTGCATGTAGCTGTCATGTGGTTCCCGACTGAAACTGGTTTTCCTTGTGTTGGCTACTAGTCGCTGCTAAGCAAGGAGAGTCGGACCCGGAGAGGAAGGAGACGCGGCAGAAAGTGGACGACGACAGGAAGCACGAGATTGAGGCGGCCATCGTCCGCATCATGAAGTCTAGAAAGAAGATGCAGCATAACGTACTAGTAGCAGAGGTCAGTGGAATACAGTGTATGAAGATTGAGGTGTTTCGGGTACACCTGGTTGTATTTAATTAACGTCGGTAATTAGATGTGAGGTTCGGTTCTGATTTGTGTCTCTGTGTTTGTACCGTCTCTCTAGGTCACCCAGCAGCTGCGATCGCGATTCCTCCCCAGTCCTGTAGTCATCAAGAAGCGCATTGAAGGACTCATTGAGCGGGAATATTTGGCGCGGACACCAGAGGATCGCAAAGTGTACACTTATGTAGCATAAAGGCGTGAATTCCATGAAACCTGACACAAAAAGAAACGATACCTTTTTTTCTGGGACGGGTTATGCGTATGAATTTGAAAGTTTGTCTCATACTGGGAAACACTGGGAAGCTTACTTTTCTTCCATTGAAAAAAAAAATGCATTTAAAGACTTTTTTTTCTCATATCTTTTAGATTTCTTCTGCAGAGAAGAGCTAAATGGAGGGATTGGATCTCGCTTTGTTACAGTTTCATGTTCCTAATGTGGCCTTGGGAAGAATTGGGGGGAGAGTGTGAATGCATCGAGTGTACTGCATTCAAACCCAATATAACAAAAGGAAAAGAAAACGAGCATACAAAAAATAATACAAAACATATACCAAGCAAATGTGGGTTGGCTACACGAAGACCAAGAAAATATTTGACATTTCTCACGTTTTTTAAATGTTGATGTAAATGTATTATGTTTGTTTTTTCGTGGCATCATGCTGGTTGTACACTATTAGACACTATTGGCCTTTTTTCCTTCTAAGGTTTTAATCAGAGAAGAGGAAGACATGGATGTAGTGGCTGGTTTGCAGAAAACAGGAGCAGTTGCTTTGATAGCATGTTTTGTTTTATGGAGTGGTGGGAGAAGTCACATGCTCTATTCAAGTTTTTTTTAAAGTTTTTTTCAATGGGGCCTATTGTAAAATTGGATCATCAGCCCAGAAAATATTTATCCTTGGAATTGTAGGTTCCTCCCTATGCAGATCACAAAGGGGAAGTACATTTTTTTTCTTTACTGCATTTCAATTGGAACCAATTTAGCACCATGTTTTAATGTGTATAAATTGTAAAATAATTATTGTACTCACTAAAGTGGACTGTACAGGGCCTAGTTTTCATCATATTAAATGTAGAAAAAGAAAATGTACATCGAAGGGAATTTTGCCTCCCTGTTTTACGACTCTGTGCCTTGTGTATTCCTCTCTGAGAGCAGAGAGAAAGCCACAGTAAATTGTACAGTGAAATACAGTATCTGCGCCTCTGACCATAATTAAAGCGTAATGCATAGAGGGAACCATAGTCAAACTGTTAAGCATCTTAGAAGAGGAACTCAATAACTATTTGTATTGCTTTCAAACAGTGGTAGCCAACTTTGAGTCACTGCATTTGCTTTAGAACAATGTTTCTTGCTGAATCACCTTCAAGTGTATTTTATTTCTCAGTGTTCAATGAAATTGTTTAAGGCCACTTTACATGGGTTCAATGGATGAATATGCATCTCACTAATACAGCTGCTATGACAATTTAATGTCGATTATTAGAAAATAACATGTTAACGGTGATTATAGTCTCCAATGTTCCACCACAGAGAATGTGACAAGGACTTGTATGTAAAAACAAGTGAAGAGGAACAAGGTTGTTATGCTCTTTAACAGAAATGTGATTCAGGTTCCATTACAGAAGTGGTATTCCATCCTTTGCCCCTCAGTGTAGTTACCCTGTCTGGACTCATACATATTTTTTTTTTTAAACTAGAACAAATTCTTATTTTCAATGACGGCCTAGGAACAGTGTCAGCTCGGGGATTCAGTTATTAGTCCAACACTCTAACCACTAGGCTACCTGCCGCCCCATACATCATGACAGGGAGACGACTGCCATTTCCTCATTTAGTTTGAGTAGACAACCCTTTCTCCCATTTTTCATGTCTCTTGGTCAACTCTGCACGTCTTTATTCATGTGTTTGAGTAGACACGACTCTTTTCTACTTATCCTTTACATTTTTTTTATAGCCTCCCTAAATCTGACATTCTACTCCCTCATATAAAATATGTCTTAACGGTACCAGTGCAGCTGATGACGGCAGTGTCCCAACTAGAAGGATGCTCTTGAAAAAACAGACTTCGTTAACGGACTGACTGAACAGTGCCAATTCTTGGTTCCGGTCCAAACACTTTAAAGACACACCCTCGGCCTTATGCCTTTGGGGGATTCCCCGTTGCCATATTAGCGGGTGGTCCAAATGATTAGCCAAGCAAGGGAAGTTTGCAACTTCAGGCCCTCAGCCCTCGTTTTTAGTCGGCTTTGTGTAATTACTGTAATGAAACCGCAGGGAGCAGGTCTCAAACCCTCGATCTTCTAGCCCGAAGTCCGGCGCGCCATCGACTGTGCCGCAAAAGCATACTCATAAAGGCAGAGTCGATATCCACGCTTATAAACCCAGGGTCGTTACACTATGTTCACTCCGGGGCCTGAAAAACAACATAAATGGAGAAGTCAACATACAAGTGTAAGTAACAGTTTAACTTTTACGTCCGTCCCCTCGCCGCGAACCAGGGACCCTCTGCACACATGAACAACAGTCACCCACGAAGCATCGTTACCCATCGCTCCACAAAAGCCGCGGCCCTTACAGCAAGGCGTAGACATGCAATCATAATTGACTGTTGGGCATATACAGCACCCACAAGCTCCTCTTTTCAGTTCGCTGCAGCTAGCGACTGGAACGAGCTGCAACAAACACTCAAACTGGACAGTATTATCTCATTCTCTTCATTCAAAGACTCTTACTTTTACTGACAGTTGTGGCTGCTTTGTATGATGTATTGTTGTCTCTACCTTCTTCACATTTGTGCTGTTGACTTTGGCCAATACTGTTTGTACCATGTGTTGCTACCACGTTGTTGTCATGCTGTGTTATGTTGTCTTAGCGCTCTCTTTATGAAGTGTTGTCTCTCTTGTTGTGATGTGTGTTTTGTCCTATATTTATATATATTTTTTAATCCCAGCCCCCGTAGGAGGCCTTTTGGTAGGCCGTCATTGAGTCCTAAATAAGAATTTGTTTAATTTAAGAACTGACTTGCCTAGTTAAATAAATAAAAAATGAGTGACAAATTTCCAGCTAAAGGTGGTCGATTTAAAAATAATTCCTGGCTCCCTCGTCCTGCAAGTGCATACTCGTCATGAAACGTCATCAGAAGTGTTCACTTAATTTGAGGGCTGAAGGGAAAGGGTGTGTCTTTTAAGTGTCTGGACCGCCTTGTCATCATCTGCCTAAGCCATCAGAAGTGTCCACTTAATTTGAGGGCTGAGGGGATAGGGTGTGTCTTTTAAGTGTCTGGACCGCCTTGTCATCATCTGCCTAAGCCATCAGAAGTGTCCACTTAATTTGAGGGCTGAGGGGATAGGGTGTCTTTTAAGTGTCTGGACCGCCTTGTCATCATCTGCCTAAGCCAGGGCCACTACAAAAATGTGCTTTTCTCCATAGGACTCGATTTAAGTCCGGTGGCATTCTCGAACAGTTGATAACGTGGATTCAGGAGCTGAGACTGCCGGGTAAGTTTCTTATAAGCTAACGAATTTACTACAGTCGCTAGCTAGTATCTTGTATCCAAGTGGTAACGTTACTGGCAATATGTGAATCATGACTATTTTCGCTGTGTGCAGTATAAATTCCCCGGCTAAATCTACTTCAGTGTTTTCTATCAATGTTGCCGAAATTGTGACTAGCTAACGTTAATTTAAAACGAGTCTCAAAAAAATGTAAGTGGGTGGGACTCGCTAGCTAACTAGTGCTTGCCGAATTTTTTTTTCATGCAACAGCCCACAGGCAATGGGAATGGAATGGTCCCATTTCTGGTCTAAATTAGTTAGGTAGCTACATTTACACGTATGAGTAATCTTATTAGGTCAGTTTACAAGTAAGATGGCACGCTAGCATAATTGAATGTGGTTTACTAACCTTAGCTAGCTAACGTTAGCAAAAAAAACTGTTGGCTTGATTGTTGCTGGTTAACTAATTAGCTAGCTACCAGCTAGGCGTTTTCCAACCCGCCACAGCCGTTGTCATAGTAACTAAAATGCACGTTTCCACTACTAGATGGCACTGCTAGCCTAGGAATATACAGAGAAGGAATGGCCAGATACGTCGTCTTAGCCCGGAAGTAAAGCTACACTGAGAGCCAAATTTGAAATGGAATACATTGAATATATGGAGTAGGGTGGGAAAAATCGCATTAAAACACGATTTAAATGTACTTTCGGGAATAGTTGTGATGACCATTCATGTAATACATTAATTATATACATCAGACGGTATTGGGGAGCTAGTTCATAGTTTTTTCACAGGTATATTATTTTCCCATTTCAATCTTATAGCAAGCCAATCCTTGGCATGACTGTTATAGGAAGAGCAGGCCATCCGATATGCCCTTAAATATTTTGGTATGAAACCTGGAATTAAAGTGGAATAGGACCAGAGCTTCTATGTTGAAAGAAGTCTGCAGTTTTGAGAACGACGTCAGGTTAGCATTGTATTGTTTCTTCAGAGGGCACTGGTGAGCAACAACATCACTTCACCGAGACATCCACGAGTTCTTCAAGTCGATGATCTGTGACGTGGGTTGGCAACTAGGCTTGGCCTTCAAACAATTTGTTCCTGAGCTTGTAGCTAGTTGGCTGGCCAGATCATAATTAGCCTATAAATAGTAGCTAGCTGCCCAATTCATAGCCCTACACATTTAACACGTACTTTTTTTAACGAGGCAAGTGGGCTAATCAGTTAAATGACAATATCTGTTAATAATCACCAATATCTGTTAATAATAGGTCTACCTATTCTATTGGAATATATTAATCTCGCTGTATTTCTCCAATGCCAATCCAGTGTCTTTTTTTGCAACAAAACATTCACTTTTGGCAAAGTATTCATTCTGAGAATCTATGCATGCTACTTATAGAAGTGGAATTTTCACCCCAGACATGAGGCCTGAGTCCAACCCAGAACGGAGGTAGGCCTATTTTAGGAAGTGCATGGTGACAGTGTTTTAGGAAATAGCTGTACCGACAAGTATATGGATAACATAATTACGTCTGTCAAACAGGTAAGCCTATCTCTAATTACTTAATGCTCCAACAAAGCCCTCTTAGTGAATTTGCTGACTAAACTTTCAGCACCGGGCGCTGTCCTTACTGATTTTAGAAATGTCGATCCACCCGTGTGTGATGGCTGCATCTCAACTCATCTTTTTTCCAATTTATCCAATTATATTTCCTTTTATTTTTGGCATGGACATATTCCCACCAATATTGTATTTAAGCTTTCATATGTGTGTTTTTCCATTTTTATCAAGCTGTTGGTGTTTGCTTTTATTTATGACAAATAAATTGACTGCTGTAGGTTGAGGTTCTAGTTTCATAATGTTATTCCTTCACATAGAATAGAGAAGATCATATACCCATCACATTATGTTAATGTAGTCCCCATGTGTGTTTAACTTAAATGTGTTTGGTTCTGGATTGGAAGGTGAGAAAGAAGCCAATCAATCTTATTGTGTATGTTCTCTTCAGTTTATGAGCTGTCACTCCTCATGCCATGAAGGAGAAAATAATAGCAGTATTAAACTTTGATTCACTGATTGAATTAAACTATATCAATGCTTTTGAATCATGACGGTCGTATGACGGAAAACTGAAAACGATTTCGATTCACGTTTTTCCTACAAGAGGAAATCCTAGCAATTCTCACATCACATAGGCCTGAACAAAACATGTATAAGGCGCAGCAAACAAACCATAGGAACAGTCGGACAGATACCTTTCCCACCCTGCCATCAAACCCCACACCTGCCCATATGGGGAGTTGTTCATAATGGTAAGAGCCCCCGGGATGAAACTCCTCCCAAAGCGTGGAGTGCACGCCATTTAATTGTCTGATTTCTCTGACCTGATGGGAGATCAAAGCAGTGGTGGGCTGGAGCGCATGGGGTGAGCTTTGCACGGTATAGTGCGTTCGTTCAGTAGGTGAGGGGGATCCAAACAGTTTAGATGCCGCGGGGAAAAAAATTGCAAGCAAGATTGCAAGCTTTCTGAATATACACTAGTAAACTTGAAAGAACTTGTGGTTCTCACGGTCAAGCGAAATTATACATTGTATCACTTGTGCGCTTTGAAGAGGAATCAACAATATGTACAACATTGCTCCCAAACGGAACAGATGTGAGATATTCTCTCGCTATATTAAATTGTAATTCCAAGTTGCACATCAAAATATTTAGGGTCATATGCTCTGCCATTTCTCTCCTTCACACCAGGGCTGCCAATAATATAGGGTTGCTATAAGACATACATGGGAAATTAATAAACCCCTAAACTATGAAATAGCTCCCAAACTACCATCAGATGTGTGTGTGTATATATATATATATATATATTGAATGGTGACCACAGCTCTTCCAAAAATACATTTAAATCATGTTTGTTTATTTTTTCAACCCTCCATGTATTCGATTTATTCAATTTCAAATTTGCCTCCCAGTGCGGCTTTACTTTTGGGCTATTATGACACATCTGGCAATTTCTTCTCTGTATGTTCCTAGCTGCGATGGTGCCAAAATGTAATTACAAGCATGAGGGGTAGCTGGCTGCTAGATGCTTTACTACTGAACAGATTATGGTACAGAGGTATTGTTTTAGTGTGTGCTAAAACAATAATGGCTTATTGACTTGTTTTTCCATGTGTTTTTGGAATTCCCTTATTATAATTGTCTACCACTCACTACTTTTCCACATCTGATTGCAGTAAGATGTCATCATCAAGCAGTAAGTAAGTACTATACCATGTATGTCACTGAGGATGGCTTATTTTACACACGTTGTTGGTGTCTCTTCTGATATGGAAAATATTCAAACTACCTGTCTTACTCTGTAATGTCAGTGAAGGGTTTTTCTTCAGTTTCATTGTGATCCTCCCTAACCCTGTTGCTCTGTGGCGGTGTTGTCAGGTAAACTACTGGCCAGTCGGGTCCAGGAGCCCCTGATGAACATGCACCTGCTGGCCAACCCTGGGGACTCGCTCCTGCTGCAGCCACCCTGGACCGCCTCCTCCGTTGAGTGTGCCCCAGCCTGTGCCTCTTCCACGTCTGAACGGGCCTGCTCCCTCCGCGACTACGCCCGTTCCCGCCTGTGCCCGGAGGCCGGGTACCCCTCTCTGGCTGTGATGGACAGGAGCGCATCCTCCGGGTGCCTGACTTCCTGCAGTGCACCCCCCCCCCCCCCCCCCCCCTGGCAGTACCACCACACAGAGAGCTGCGGCGGGAGGACCGGGGGCGTCCACATCACCACCTCCACCTCCCCGGCCAACGCCCTGCTCCGGCCCTACCTCCTGCCCAACCGAGACTTCTACAGCCTGGGCACGGGGATGCCTGTGTGGGGGGTGCGCCCGGTGCACTGTGGTGGGGAAATGCTGCAGGTGACGCTCTACAGCGGCTACGATAATTGACGACGCGGTGCGGCTATACAAGGCGGTGCTGCAGAGGAGCAGAAGCCGGGGTTCTGTTGGTTCACACTCTACATGGAGGCGGGGCGGTGTCTGCAGCTGGCTCTCAAACAGCTCTCCCCATGGGTCAAGGTGGAGGCCTGCAACTCAGCAGTGCTGCATTTCAGGGTGGAGGAGATGGGTCAGCTCGTGCTCCTGCTGCCCAATCCGTGCACGCACATCAGAGGCACGCACTGGCAGACAGAAGACCTGGACGGCAACAAGATACTCGTCCAGGTATTTTAATTTACATGACACTATTTGCTATATTTCACTACTGTACTTTTATTCAGACTCCTATGTGGCTCTGTGGTCAGAGATGGTAATGTATAGATGAAATAAGCTACTGTGTATTTTATAATTTGCCTTTTGTCTTACCTTCCATTTCTGTCCCTACATTTAAATGATGCTTCTCGATATTGAAACATGTTTTGGTTTTAGATTTGTGGTAAATGTTTAGCTGCTATGTGAAAACAGGTTTCTGCCCCCTGAGGAGCTATTGGAAGCAATCCTCAATTGCTGTGAAAACACCAGAGGCAGCTGGTGGAAGGAGCCATTTTATTTAACCAGGTAGGCCAGTTGAGATCAAGTTCTCATTCACAACTGCGACCTGTGAGGACGGGCTCATTGTAATGGCTGGAATGGAATCAATGGAATGTACCAAACGCAATGTGTTTGACTCTGTTCCATTTATTCCGTTCCAGCCATTACAATAAGCCTGTCCACCTATAGCTCCTCCCACCAGCCTCCTCTGGAAAACACATAGAGCTGGATGAAGTTACTCTATGATGATCTTTTAGCTATAGTGAGACTACTGTTCTGCATTCAGGCTAATTGTCTTGTAAAACCATCAGGATCAAGAGTAGTAGCAGGAAAATGTAAATGCAGTTTGCGTCTGCAGCACAGAGATGCAGTGAGCTCAAAGTATCGGGACAGTGACACCTTTTTTGTTTTGCTTTGTACTCCAGCACTTTGGATTTGAAATGATGATACAATGACCACGGGGTTGAAGTGCAAACTGTCAGCTATAGTTTGAGAATATTTTCATCCATATCACGTGAACCGTTTAGAAATTACAGCACTTTCTGTACATAGCCCCCCATTTTAGGAGACCAAAAGTATTGGGACAAATTCACTTACAGTACCAGTCATAAGTTTGGTCACACCTATTCATTCAATGGTTTTTCTTTCTTTTTTACTCTTTTCTACATTGTAGAATAATAGTGAAGACATCCAAACTATGAAATAACACATGGAATCATGTAGTAACCAAAAGAGTGTTAAACAAATCAAAATATATTTTATATTTGAGATTCTTCAAAGTAGCCACCCTTTGCCTTGATGACAGCTTTGCACACTCTTGGCATTCTCTCAACCAGCTTCATGAGGTAGTCACCTGGAATGCATTTCTATTAACAGGTGTGGAATTTCTTTCCTTAATGCGTTTGAGCCAATCAGTTGTGTTGTAACAAGGTAGGGGTGGTATACAAAAGATGGCCCTTTTTGGTAAAATACCAAGTCCATATTATGGCAAGAACAGCTCAAATAAGCAAAGAGAAATGACAGTCCATCATTACTTTAAGACATGAAGGTCAGATAATCTGGAAAATTTCAAGAACTTTGAACGTTTCTTCCAGTGCAGTCGCAAAAACCATCAAGCGCTACGATAAAACTGGCTCTCATGAGGGCCGCCACAGGAAAGGAAGACCCAGAGTTACCTCTGCTGCAGAGGATAGGTTAATTACAGTTACCTGCCGTAGAAATTGCAGCCCAAACAAATGCTTTACAGAGTTCAAGTAACGGACACATCTCAACGTCAACTGTTCAGAGGAGACTGCGTGAATCAGTCCTTCATGGTTGAATTGCTGCAAAGAAACCACGACTAAAGGACTCCAATAAGAAGAGACTTGCTTGGGCCAAGAAACAATGGAAATCAGACCAGTGGAAATCTGTCAATTTGAGATTTTTGTTTCCAACCGCTGTGTCTTTGTGAGACGCAGAGTAGGTGAACGGATAATCGCTGCATGTGTGGTTCCCACCGTTAATCATGGAGGAGGAGGTGTGGTGATGTGTGGGTGCTTTGCTGGTGACACTGTCAGTGACTTCTTCAGAATTCAAGGCACACTTAACCAGCATGGCTACCACAGCATTCTGCCGCGATATGCCATCTCATCTGGTTTGCGCTTATCATTTGTTTTTCAACATGTGTAAGGGCAGTTTGACCAAGAAGGAGAGTGATGGAGTGCTGCATCAGATGACTTGGCCTCCACAAGTGAGAAAGTTAGACTGAGGTTGACCATGCGGTAGGATTTTAAGTGAGGAGTCAACACAGCAGTTCTTTACTTGTGTTGCCCGTAGTGATGTTTTTTATTAGCAAACGTGAAGATAATAAGCATGGTGAAAAACGTTACAATTATTTACAAAAGGAAGTAACAAACAGGAACATAAACCTGACGATAAACCAAATTGAAAAAGTTGCGATCAAACAACCCAACACCTGTCCCTTCCCTGACCTAGACATAAATGACAAGTCTTAAATACCCTACCTGGGAACCCTCAATAAGGACCATACTATGTATTAACCAATCATCAATTAGCAGATTCAAATACAGGCATGCATCACAAACTGATTTGGGCAATAATCAATATTAACAAGCAAAACAAACAGCAAATGCATCCAACAGGTTTGTAGAGTCACAAGCTTGATGTAGTAATTGCATGCTAGGAATATGGGACCAAATACAAAAACATTTAACTCCATTTTAATACACGTAAGTGAATTTGTCCCAATACTTTTGGTTCCCTAAAATGTGGGGACGATGTACAAAAAGTGCTGTCATTTCTAAACGGTTCACCCGATAAGGATGAAATTACCTAAAATTAAAGCTGACAGTGTGCACTTTAACATTGTTATTTTATCATTTCAAAACAACCCAAAATGTGTCACTGTCCCAATACTTTTGTAGCTCACTGTATATCACTGCATTGGTTTCTCCTACTCGGCTATAAATGCACACATTCCCAGACAGAACGATGGCATCCAGGCATCCACAGGTTTTATACAGTATCAAACACTCTCATTTACCTTTCCTTCACGACATGTTGGCCAATAAAAGGAAAACACTCCAAGCCAAGGCTGTGTTCAGGAAGGCCAAGGAAAAAATGGTTTACATTGAAACATACTTTCCCCATTGCACCACTGTATAAATGCATAGTAACTTTGAGAGGCATGAATCGTCCCGACGGGCTGGATATAAGCTAATATTTTGGTCGTCAATCTTAAAGCTGCAATATGTAACTTTTTGGGCGACCTGACTAAATTCACATAGAAATGTGAGTTATAGATATTTCATTCACATTGAAAACAAGTCTAAGAAGCGGTCGGTCTGTTCTATGTGCGCTATTTCTATGCTTCCCGTGCTTAAGTTGAATTTTTGCCTCTTTCGGTTTTGTACACCAGCTGAAAATACAATATTTTTCGTTATGGAAAATATATTTCACAGCGGTATAGATGGTACAATGACTCTCTACACTATACTGTTGTTTTGTCACAGAAATGGAAATTAGGGGAACTATTAGAATTTTAGCACCCAGTCCACCATTTCCGCATAATGCATCTTTATTTGGAACTTAGGTTTGTTGTTTTTCCTGTCTCTGTAGGCTCCCTCCATGATTGTTGAACCGTCCATTATTTTCACCTCAAGTCTCCCACAGAAAGTTAAGACTGTTAGTCTCTGTCCCCCAGGTGAAAGCCCCAGAGCAGCCTCAGCGACCCCTGCCCCAGCGTCTCGCCCAGAGGGCCCTCTGAGGAGCGTTGTGTCTGCACTGCCCCCAGCAGTCCACGCCCTGTAGTCCTGCAACCAGATGACCCCAGTGACCCAGCCGGGGAACTGGCTGCGCACCGACCCAGGCCTTGAAATGCCTGCCTTACCTGGGGGTCTGCGGTGTCTGACTCCTGGGTCAGAAGTTAGTATTGTACAGTCATTAGCCTATTTTTCTAGGATGAACACATTTTATTTCAACAGCATCTTCTAATACTATACGAAACCATAGGTTGTGTTGAGTAGACCTTGCCAAACCACTGTGGTGAAAGGACACATTTTGATAAGACAAATACATACTATGGCTGATAATTCATTTATATTCTGGGAACTTTTTCGTAAAGCCTTTAGTTTCAGGGACTGTGGTTAGGCTACATATTTGGTAATCGGTGTGTTCGAAGATGGCTTGAAGACGAGAGTACAACAAAGGACTAGAGGGCTAAGAGACTCCTTGTCTGAGATGATACTCGGTTAATAATGTATAAAGTGTGTGCTGACATTACCATGGAAGGCTGTTACATTTCTTTACAAGGCTGTCTATAACCTAGGACAAGACAATGTTTACCAAACTGATCGTCTAGAGGCTGGTTTCTTAAATTAGCCTAAACCTGGACTAAAAAGCGCGTTCAGTGGAGAATCTCCATTGAGAGTGCCATTTAATCCAGGACTAAGTGTAATCTGTGTCAGGGAAACTGTCCCTTAACGTAATGAATTTAAACAGGCGAGTTGTGAAATAGGACTAATCATTTTTCTAAAGTTTTATGAACCAGAAATATGCATCACTAAAGTAATTCACTGTGTTTTGTAAATTACATTATTTTTGACTTCTGACTAATTTGGGAATAATACTAGTCATTTGTTTTCAAATTGTTCTTAAGACATTATGATGATATGTTAGTGATTTATAAACTGGGTGGTTCATGCCCTGAATGCTGATTGGCTGAAAGCCGTGGTATATCAGATCGTATACCATGGGTATGACAAAACATTCAATTTTTTCTGCTCTAATTGTTGGTAATCAGTTTATAATAGCAATAAGGCACCTCGGGGGTTTGTGATATATAGCCAATATACCACGGCTACGGGCTGTGTCCTAGCACGTCGTGTTGCGTCGTGCATAAGAACAGCCCTTAGCCGTGGTATATTGGCCATATACCACACCCCCTTGGGTCTTATTGCTTAAATATAACTCCAATAACTTTGTACTGCTGCATTGGGTACCATCTATTGAGCCCTGTTTATACCTGGTGCTAACATCTGTACGGATCTTGTCCACATTCTCATTGTGCCCACATATTTTTAGACAGGTGTAGACTATTAAAAGAACTGATCCTGATGAATTGATTGGATGAAAGGTCAGTAATGAGAATATTAATGCTGTTCCAGGTGGGTGGAGTTTGCACTGGGTGAAAAGTGATGGCATTTGTTTTGAAACTGGACTAGATGGTTCAAAGCCTATGGTGAAGTTGGCTCAAAAACAAGTGATGCAGGTCTATCAAGCACGTGGAGTAGTGATTTAGGGCTGGATTCAATCTGCATTGCAGAAGTATCGCAGAATTTCCATCTTATAGCTCAATTGAAATTTTAAAGGGGATATTCCTGCGTTTGCGGAGACGGCAGATTCGGCTCAATCGGAAATGACCTTTTACATTATAACGCGGATCTTCCGCGATACGGATTTAATCCACCCCGTAGGAGTTTTTACATGCAAAAGTGTTGTTCGCTCTTGCTAAATCCCAATTCAACTTTTATAATCTACTGATATAAAGAAATGACTAATTCACTGAACACTTTATTTGGCACAGAAGGTCACAGGTTCTAATCTTGCTGATGTATATTTATTGGAGAACTAAACTAGGGGTATTCTTGGTTTAGGATCAGCAACACTGATGGCTAACAATACATTTGGGTTATGTCCGTTTCAGTAGACAAAGTGTCTTGTAAAATGTAGAGTAATGTATAAGTCTGCAAATAAATAATTTTACCACTGGAAGGCAGCATTGTTCCAGAGAAGTTATCTGTATCTCACACAAATGAATCATTCAGAAGTGAATTACACATTGTTGGTCTTGTTGAGTATCTGAAATGTACAAGTGTAATACCAAAGCATAAAAACATTTAAGAAATCTTTAAGGCTTAAGTGTATCATACAAAAGCATTTTCTATGGAGTTGATTTACCACTGCGTACAGTGCATTCGGTATTCAGACTCCTTGACTTTACCCAAATTTTGTTACGTTCCAGCCTTATTCTAAAATGGATTAAATAAAAATCCTCAATTTCACACAATGACAAAGCGAAAACAGGGTTTTTAGAAATGTTTGCACAGGACCCCCTAAATATTCAGACCTTTTTGCTATAATACTCAATTGAGCTAAGGTGCATTCTGTTTCCATTGATCATCCTTGAGATGTTTCTAGAATGTGATAAATTCAATTGATTGGACATGATTTAGAAAGGCACACACCTGTCTATATAAGGTCCCACAGTTGACAGTGCATGTCAAAGCAAAAACTAAGCCATGAGGTCGACGGAATTGTCTGGTAGAGCTCTGAGACAGGATTGTGTCGAGGCACAGATCCGAGGAAGGGTGCCAAAACATTTCTGCAGCCATGAAGGTGCCCAAGAACACAGTGGCCTCCGTTCTTAAATGGAAGAAGTTTGGAACCACCAAGACTCTAGGAAGAGCTGGCCCCCCGACCAAACTGTGCAATCGGGGGAGAAGGGCCTTGGTCAGGGAGGTGACCAAGAACCCGATGGTCACTCTGAAAAAGCTCCAGAATTTCTCTGGAGATGGCAGAACCTTCCAGAAGGACCGCCATCTCTGCAGGACTCCACTAAATCAGGCCTTTATGGTAGTGGCCAGAAGGAAGACACTCAGTAAAAGGCACATGAGTTTGCCAAAAGGCACCTAACAGGACTCTGAGACAATGAGAAACAAGATTCTCTGGTCTGGTGAAACCTTTTGCCTGAATGTCAAGTGTCACGTCTGGGGGAAACCTGGTGCTATCCCTACTGTGAAGCATGGTGGTGGTAGCATCATGCTGTGGGGATGTTTTTCAGCGGCAGGGACTGGGAGACAGGGAAAGATGAACGGAGGGAGCAAAGTACAGAGATCCTTGATTAAAACCTGCTCCAGTGCGCTCAGGACCTTAGACTAGGCCGACGGTTCTTCCAACAGGACAATGACCCTAAGTACACAGCCAAGACAACACAGGAGTGGCTTCTGGACAAGTCTCAATGTCCTTGAGTAGCACAGCCAGAGCCCAGACTTGAACCGGATCGAACATCTCTGGAGACCTGAAAATAGCTTTGCAGCACCTCCCCATCCAACCTGACTGAGCTTGTGAGGATCTGCAGAGAAGAATGGAGGAAACTCCCCAAATACAGGTGTGCCAAGCTTGTAGCGTCATACCCAAGAAGACTCGAGGCTGTAATCGCTGCTAAATGTGCTTCGACAAAGTACTGAGTAAAGGGTCTGAATACTTAAGTAAATGTTCAGTTTTTTTTGTTTTTAATACATTTTGCTGAATTTTCTAAAAACCTGTTTTTGCTTTGTCATTGTGGAGTTTTGTTTTTAGATTGATCAGGGTGGAAAAACACATTTGAATCAATTTTTAAATAAGGCTGTAATGTAACAATTCAAGGTGTAGGAATACTCTCCGAATGCACTGTATTTGTCACCAGGGCTGGGATTCAATCCGAGGCAGGTTGTAGAGTGCTTGACTTTAGAGATAATTTCCTAATGAGATGATATCTGCAGTGTTTACTGTGAATGCGATCTTCACGAATGTCGGGAACATTGCCTTTTAAAAAGTGAATGGTCAGCAGTGCTCTACAGCGTGACTGGCCGGGCCCAGGTTTAATATGCTCAACAATGTTCATTACTAATGTCAATTTTATTGTGTCATGAATCTTACCAAAAAGTCCAGTTCGATGGCACTGATGACAGTTTAAGGCCAACGACCCCGGCCGGCTCTAACCAAGTCTTCCATATTTAGATTGCACAGACATAATGGCCTTTTATATGTTTGGGTACTAGTCTGTTTCCACTCCTTATTATGCTAAACTGTTTGGCATATGATAGAGTATAAGGACTGGAATATTATCGGAAACAAACTTGTACCCAGGCTATCGTTTCAGGCTTTTGGCCTCATATCAACTTTGATATGAGCGCTGTAGCGCCCCCTGTTTGTCACAGGATGCCATTGCCCCGGTGAGTCCTGCTCCTGCAGCCTATCCATTCCAGGTCCTGAGCCCACTGGCCTTCTCTGGTCATGCGCACCTTCACCGGGTCAAACCTCCAGTACTGCTGCTCCCGAAAGAAATAGAGGCGCCCGTCGGGACGGGTCAGCGCACCGTTGGTTCCCTGGGGCACCCCGGTCCAGTCGGCCAGCCGGCGCGGGTAGTAGGGCTCGGACCTCAGTGTGTGCAGGTTGAGCACGGAGTAGCGGGAGCCCTTAAAGAGGACCATGTGTCCCAGGGGGGCGTAGTAGAAGGCACAGTCTGGGTGGCAGGGGAGGCCGGCCTGGCTGCTCCTCCTGGGGAAGCCAGGGTCCAGGGCACTGCCCGAGTAACGCCATATACGCTTACCTGCAGAGGGAGGGTAGGGAGAGACAATTCAGCGCAATCAACACTACTTCCTCACTGAGGTACTTTATCCTGTTTGTGCTTTAGCCAGGCCCTCTGCTGTGTTATTTCATTGTCATCCAACCATAGTCAGGGGAGTTGGCTAAAGCACAATTATCTGGGACCAGGTCACTTCACACGATCATCCACTGACTAAAGTGAATTGAAGGAGATTGCTTTACCTTTGAAGAAGTACCACTTGCTGTCCAGTGGGGAGAAGGCCGCGGCCTCGATGGCCAGCGGGAGGTGGCGCCAGCGCTGCTGGAGAGGGAGAGGTGCGCTCACGTTCCCCTGAGCCGACACCATCCAGTACACACTGCCCCGGAACACCAGCACTGTGTGGTTCTGGTCTGAGCACACAAAGACAGACAAGTATACATGAAATTATTATATTTAAGCAATAAGGCCGGAGGGGGTGTGGTATATGGCCAATATACCACGGCTAAGGGCTGTTCTTCTGCACAATGCAACACGGAGTGCCTGCATACAGCCCTTAAGCCATGGTATATTGGCCATATACCACAAACCCCCGAGATGCCTTATTGCTATTATAAACTGGTTACCAATGTAATTAGAGCAGTAAAAAAAATAATTGTCAGCCAATCAGCATTCAGGGCTCAAACCACCCAGTTTATAATATCCCAATGAATAACTTATATGTTTGGGGGGGGGGGGTTCAAATGATTGTGAGCACAGTCGTGCCCTACCCATAGTGATGGCATCAAAGACCCCCTGGCAGTAGAGGGGCTGGGTAATTTCAGGATGTTCCTCGGGCTCCTCAGCCATCTCCCACTCCTGCAGGGCTGAGCTGAATGCCTGGCCTGTTAACCTCATGGGCCGACCCCCCAGAGGCTTTCCTGGGGAGGACAGAGAGAGGGAGACCATCAGTAGCCAACTCATCTGACCAACGGCGGGGTTGGAATGACAACTGTAGTCAGAAGGGGGGCTGGGTGGGGATATGTTGGCTGGGTGGGGGGGTTGGGGGTGGAGGCCCACTTTGTTTTTCTTTTCCTGTACATACTGAATTTATTATTACTTAAAAACTCTGTAATATGATCAATACTTTGTAGTTATGTACCTTTTAAAAAAAAAAAAAAAATCCTCTGAGTGGCAGCCCACAGGTACAAAACTAGTATGTGTGACATGATGAATGGAAAATGTGATATGAACAAACTAAAAAAAGTATAGGAATTTAAATATTGTAACCGTTATCTCCCAACAAAAAAATACTGTTTGCTGAAGCACATACAAATCCAGGATCAGGCCAGATAAGAGAATGAGACCATATGGAATGGGAGAGTAGATTGTATACAGACAAGTTCCAGTAGTTTAAGTGATGGGGTGATAAGCGATGGGCACTATGATGATGTATGAGCGTTCCATTGCGTCCGAGAGAATGTTGAGTCAGCCATCTAAACTAAACTCGTACAAGTGTTACTTCCACAATCTATCAGGTACATGGCCACTGATTATGAACTACCATGTGAATAAAAATGAATGTTAAGACAAATATTGGCTCACAGATTATTTTACTGCTCCAATGGGACAAATGTTGGTTGATACTTGATAAAGGAAGTCTGCATGCCAATGTATTTTTTTCCCTTAAAAAAATATGAGAAATACAAACCAAAAACAATGACAGTATTTTCTCTAAAACGGACATCATGGGAACAAACAACCCTCCCAAGTGGAAACAAACAGAACAATATTCTCAAATAGTCAATTATATAAACAGTAAAGCTGGCCTTCCCAGGAAACTTGAGTTGCTGTGTACTGGACAAAGGGTTGCAAAGTTACTGGAATCTTCAGTAGTTAAAATCATGACTTTAGTAATGTTTACTTGAATAACAAAATGTATATAGTATTCATTTGTTATATCTGTGTCCATATTGTCCATGAGTTTCTAGTAGATAGATCATATGGTTCAAGAGAAAATAGCCTCATTAATGAAAAAATCATCTAATCAACAATGGTGCAACTCATCCAATATTGACTTATTCACAACTGCCACCAGTTTGACACCAAAACATTGACACCAAATACATATTAACATAGTAAAATAAATAAAAATGTAAAACATTTTACAAAGGATATTTCATGCTGAAACCCTCATATAAAACACCAATGGTATTCACTAAGTTGATGGTTTATATTTAGGATAATGTTTTGCATTCTATTTTTTTATTTTAAAATCTTAATTATTTTATATATTTTACATGTGGTAAGACCAGAGAGGGCCAGAGATGACTACAGACACCTGTAGGCTGAAGTATCCAAAAGGGCCACTAGATGTCTTTACATAAATTACATAAAATCTTTGAAAGATACGAACATTCTGGTCATTTACTGGTATAAGTCAAGAATGTCATTCTCGTTGAAACGAATGAAGAAAGACACATGTGGCTACTGCAAACGGATGTCAAAAGAAACACAAAGCAGCATCCTATGATAAGGCTCTGAACATCACACACCCATTTTGTTTGCAACAGGCTGAGCAAACATTTGTCTTCGCAGTGATGATATCAGCATCCCTAAGGAGAGGAGGAAAATCTGAAAAGAATGCAACCTGGCAGGAAGAATAAAACAGAGATTCTTTGCTGACCGCAGTGCTACTGTGTGTAATCTAAACATACTGTGTACTTGGGTCAGTCTCTATACAGACAATTGAAAATATATAACAATTACTAGATTACAGACTTGTGTGGCCAAGTCTACTGCAAAATCTCATACACTGTGACGTGACATTATCACTAAGACAAAGGTTCCGTCCCAAATGGCACCCTATTCCCTATATAGTGCACTACTTTTGACCAGAAGCCCTATGCGAGTCCCTATGGGCCCTGGTCAAAAGTAATGCACTAAGAAAAAATAAGGTTTCTGAAGCAGATGCCGCGGCCGTACACCCCGACCAGAATGGTTAGAAATATGTAGGAAGGTTCTTGGTCAGATTCAGTACAGTGAAGTTATTCAGGTCAGACAGACATCTGGTTCCCATCATCACATGGTGTTAACACACACGTATTCTGCCCGCAGGGCACTGCATACCTTAATATCTCAGAAGATACACTGTTTGTTTTCATCCCATTGTTCTGTATGAGGAACCCAATACCACAATCAGCAGTGATAATGCTTAGAGACTTGATATAAAGGGGAGCAGATCTGTATCAATATATGAAATATGCCAAATGTTTTGAACTAAAAAGTAGTAGAATGTACTCAACTGTATGTCTTTTCATTTCAATGAAAAAACTATTGTTTACAAAGGGGTGGAGTTGATTCTCCTCCACAAATCAAACAGAGAAAGGCATCTAGAATTGGCATGTATACAAGACTACATTTTGTTGGATCCAGGTAGGACCGCTCAATAGCCACGGAGACATTCCTGGATAAATGCCTGCAGGTGGATGGATGGGACTCATCATATAACAGCAGCATCAACCTGTGGAAACCTGTCTTACACATGCCAGGAGGGAGCGAAAACCTCCACGGCAAATTGCTACTCCATTTGTTCTACATAAAAACATGTAGGCTATGCATGCAGACTAGGGCTGAATATTTCCCCGGTATTTTACAAATGTTCCATCCCGAGAATAAATTGTTTTTCTACTTGGTAACCCCAGTATTTCCCAGCTAAAACCGGAAGTGTCATTCAAAAGCATTATAAAGCACAAGTAGGCCTATGTCTGGATTTGATTAGATCTTTGATCAAATATTCAAGCCTGAGGCTACCTGAGCCTGAACCATACATTAAATACATTTTATGAGTCCTACATTGAAGACATTCATCGAGCCCAAGCCCAAAAAAGCCCAAATGATTGTTATCCAATATATATGATAGAGGCTACTGCACATTATGCACAACAAAAGCCCATAAATGTAGCTAGTTATATGCACTCTTGGGTAAATAAATGAAACAAGCTCCAGACAGCTAATCTTCTTGAGTGTGAACTGTATTACTACTGTACTGCATTGTCTTACACTGTATTATCTGGACTGGAATTACGCACATCGTTCAAACCATGATAAAGCAGGGAGAGAACATGTGATTCTGGTGCAGCACATACAACTAGCGAATTAGATATTCATTTTGAAATTGAATAGAGCCTATTTGTATAATTACTAAGCTGATGCATATATAAGCATACCTTTCAGAATATTTCACATAAGTATTAAGACCCTTTGCTATGAGACTCGAAATTGAGCTCAGGTGCCTCCTGTTTCCATTGATCATCCTTCAGATGTTTCTACAACTTGATTGGAGTCCACCTGTGGTAAATTTAATTGATTGGCCATGATTTGGAAATGCACACACCTGTCTATATAAGGTCCCACAGTTGACATTGCATGTCAGAGCAAAAATCCAAGTCATGAGGTCGAAGAAATTGTCAGTAGAGCTCAGAGACAGGATTGTGTTGAGGAACAGATCTGGGGAAGGGTACCAAAACATTTCTGCAGCATTACAGGTCCCCTAGAACACAGTGGCCTCCATCATTCTTAAATGGAAGAAGATTGGAACTACCAAGACTCTTCCTAGAGCTGGCCGCCTGGTCAAACTGAGCAATTGGGGGAGAAGGGCCTTGGTCAGGGAGGTGACCAAGTACCCAATAGTCACTCTGACAGAGCTCCAGAGTTCCTCTGTGGAGATGGGCGAACCTTCCAGAAGGACAACCATCTCTGCAGCACCACCAAATCAGGCCTTTATGGTAGAGTGGCCAGACGGAAGACACTCCTCAGGAAAAGGCATCTAAAGGACTCAGACCATAAGAAACAAGATTTTCTGATCTGATGAAACCAAGATTGAACTCTTTGGCCTGAATGTCAAGTGTCACGTCTGGAGGAAACTTTGCACCATCCCTACGGTGAAGCATGGTGGTGGCAGCATCATGCTGTGGGGATGTTTTTCAGCGGCAGTGACTGGGAGACTTGTCAGGATCGAGGGAAAGATGAACGGAGCAAAGAACAGAGAGATCCTTGATGAAAACCTGCTCCAGAGCACTCAGGACCTCAGACTGGGGTGAAGGTTCACCTTCCAACAGGACAATGACCCTAAGCACACAGCCAAGACAACGCAGGAGTGGCTTCGGGACAAGTCTCTGAATGTCCTTGAGTGGCCCAGCCAGAGCCCGGACTTGAACCCGATCAAACATCTCTGGAGAGATCTGAAAATAGCTGTGCACCAACACTCCCCATCCAACCTGATAGAGCTTGAGAGGATCTGCAGAAAATAATGGGGGGAAACTCCCCAAATACAGGTGTGCCAAGCTTGTAGCGTCATACCCAAGAGACTCGAGGCTGTAATCGCTGGCAAAGGTGCTGACAGTGAGGAAAGGATGAAGCAACAATAGAGAGAGAAAGATGAGGTAGGCTAATAACATTAGGGGAATAAGGTATTTCTGTTTTTTTTTTTTAATACATTTGCTAACATTTCTAAAAACCTGTTTTTGCTTTGCCATTATGGGGTATTGTGTGTAGATCGATGAGGACAGTTTTTAAATGTAATCCATTTTAGAATATGCCTGTAAAAAAGTCAAGGGGTCTGAATACTTTCCGAATGCACTGTATATATAGGGCTATATATATATATATATATATATATATATATCAATCTAGAACAGGTTTATCTACAGTATTTTGGATGCAATTTGAATGGAGTTGGAGGAGAGAAAAGACAGGGTGCTTGCATGTGCACTGACTTAAAGCAGCGATATTTGAGTAATAGGCTGTTTTAAAACTCTGCAGCTGCATAAAAAAAAAATACATCTTTACAATTAAAAAAATAAGATGACCTCCGAAAGCCAGATGGAGATGGGTAAATTAGACCATACGGAGGTGTGTAAATTAGACCAGACGGAGATGGGTATATTAGACCAGACGGAGATGGGTATATTAGACCAGACGGAGATGGGTAAATTAGACCAGACGGAGAAGGGTAAATTAGACCAGACGGAGAAGGGTAAATTAGACCAGACGGAGATGGGTAAATTAGACCAGACGGAGATGGGTAAATTAGACCAGACGGAGATGGGTAAATTAGACCAGACGGAGATGGGTAAATTAGACCAGACGGAGATGGGTATATTAGACCAGACGGAGCTGGGTAAATTAGACCAGACGGAGCTGGGTAAATTAGACCAGACGGAGCTGGGTAAATTAGACCAGACGGAGCTGGGTAAATTAGACCAGACGGAGATGGGTAAATTAGACCAGACGGAGATGGGTAAATTAGACCAGACGGAGATGGGTAAATTAGACCAGACGGAGATGGGTATATTAGACCAGACGGAGATGGGTATATTAGACCAGACGGAGATGGGTATATTAGACCAGACGGAGATGGGTAAATTAGACCAGACGGAGATGGGTAAATTAGACCAGACGGAGATGGGTAAATTAGACCAGACGGAGATGGGTAAATTAGACCAGACGGAGATGGGTAAATTAGACCAGACGGAGATGGGTAAATTAGACCAGACGGAGATGGGTAAATTAGACCAGACGGAGATGGGTAAATTAGACCAGACGGAGATGGGTAAATTAGACCAGACGGAGATGGGTAAATTAGACCAGACGGAGATGGGTATATTAGACCAGACGGAGATGGGTATATTAGACCAGACGGAGATGGGTAAATTAGACCAGACGGAGATGGGTAAATTAGACCAGACGGAGATGGGTAAATTAGACCAGACGGAGATGGGTAAATTAGACCAGACGGAGATGGGTAAATTAGACCAGACGGAGATGGGTAAATTAGACCAGACGGAGATGGGTAAATTAGACCAGACGGAGATGGGTAAATTAGACCAGACGGAGATGGGTAAATTAGACCAGACGGAGATGGGTAAATTAGACCAGACGGAGATGGGTAAATTAGACCAGACGGAGATGGGTATATTAGACCAGACGGAGATGGGTATATTAGACCAGACGGAGCTGGGTAAATTAGACCAGACGGAGCTGGGTAAATTAGACCAGACGGAGCTGGGTAAATTAGACCAGACGGAAGGGGGTAAATTAGACCAGACGGAAATGGGTAAATTAGACCAGACGGAGATGGGTAAATTAGACCAGACGGAGATGGGTAAATTAGACCAGACGGAGATGGGTAAATTAGACCAGACGGAGATGGGTAAATTAGACCAGACGGAGATGGGTAAATTAGACCAGACGTACGTGGGTAAATTAGACCAGACGTACGTGGGTAAATTAGACCAGACGTACGTGGGTAAATTAGACCAGACGTACGTGGGTAAATTAGACCAGACGGAGGTGGGTAAATTAGACCAGACGGAGATGGGTAAATTAGACCAGACGGAGGTGGGTAAATTAGACCAGACGGAGATGGGTAAATTAGACCAGACGGAGATGGGTAAATTAGACCAGACGGAGGTGGGTAAATTAGACCAGACGGAGATGGGTAAATTAGACCAGACGGAGATGGGTAAATTAGACCAGACGGAGATGGGTAAATTAGACCAGACGGAGATGGGTAAATTAGACCAGACGGAGATGGGTAAATTAGACCAGACGGAGATGGGTAAATTAGACCAGACGGAGATGGGTAAATTAGACCAGACGGAGATGGGTATATTAGACCAGACGGAGATGGGTATATTAGACCAGACGGAGCTGGGTAAATTAGACCAGACGGAGCTGGGTAAATTAGACCAGACGGAGCTGGGTAAATTAGACCAGACGGAAGGGGGTAAATTAGACCAGACGGAAATGGGTAAATTAGACCAGACGGAGATGGGTAAATTAGACCAGACGGAGATGGGTAAATTAGACCAGACGGAGATGGGTAAATTAGACCAGACGGAGATGGGTAAATTAGACCAGACGGAGATGGGTAAATTAGACCAGACGGAGATGGGTAAATTAGACCAGACGTACATGGGTAAATTAGACCAGACGTACATGGGTAAATTAGACCAGACGTACATGGGTAAATTAGACCAGACGGAGATGGGTAAATTAGACCAGACGGAGGTGGGTAAATTAGACCAGACGGAGATGGGTAAATTAGACCAGACGGAGGTGGGTAAATTAGACCAGACGGAGATGGGTAAATTAGACTAGACGGAGATGGGTAAATTAGACGCGCATTCGGTCTTTATATTACTGTAGCATAGACTATTCTGCAGCAAATGTAGGCCTGTCTGTCACAAGAAATAAAAGTTACCATGATGAGATGATAGGTCTGCAGGCGTTGTGAACTGCGCTCCATGCTGAGATGGGCCCACCCTGAGCGTTGACGATTCAACATGCAGAGGCCATATAGAAGCCAGATTTAGACAAAGCATATCATTTAACCATTCAACCCTAATGCAGAGCCCAGTCCGCCATAACAGGAGCTCTGTTCTCCAGTAACACTAACACTGGGACAACCAATCTACCCTCGTGACAGCACTGTCAGGTAAACAGTGTGTGTGGAGGTATAATAAGGTCTTAAGTGCAGTTGAGAGAGAAGATATACTGTATACTGAACAAAAATATAGACGCAACAATTTCAATTTCAGTTAATGTGAGGAAATCAGTCAGTTGAAATAAATTCATTAGGCCCTAATCTATGGATTTGACATGACTGGGAATACAGATATGCATCTGTTGGTCACAGATACCTTTAAAAAAAAAATGGGCCTCACAATAGACCTCAGGATCTCGTCACTGTATTTTTGTGCAATCAAATTTCCATCGTTAAAATGCAATTGTGTTCGTTGTCTGTAGCTTATGCCTGCCCATACCATAACCCCACGGCCACCATGGGGCACTCTGTTCACAATGTTGACATTAGAAGACCGCTTGCCCACACGACACCATACACGTGGTCTGCAGGTGTGAGGCCGGGTTGGATGTACTGACAAATTCTCTAAACGATGTTGGAGGCGGCTTATGGTAGATGAACATGAACATTCAATTCTCTGGCAAAAGCTCTGGTGGACATTCCTTCAGTCAGCATGCCAACTGCACGCTCCCTCAAAACTTGAGACATCTGTGGCATTGTGTTACTGTATTTGACAAAACTGCACATTTTCGAGTGGCATTTTAGTGTTCCCAGCACAAGGTGCACCTGTGTAATGATCATGCTGTTTAATCAGCTTCTTGATATGCCAGACCTGTCAGGTGGATGGATTATCTTGGCAAAGGAGAAATGCTCACTAACAGGAATGTAAAAAAATGTGTGCAAAAAAATTGAGAAATACGCTTTTTGTGCGTATGAAAAAATTCTGTAATCTTTTATTTCTGCTAATGAAACATGGGACCAACACTTTACATGTTGCGTTTATATTTTTGTTCAGTATAGTATACAATGAGGTAATTGAGTGATGTCAGTCTGTCTCCCTCTCTTTCTAGGGAGCATTTGGACAGTTCCGCTTGTTTAATGATGCAATTCCTTTCAACACGTTTTGCTGATAAATCTGACTGAGATGGCTGTCGACACCCCATTTAACCTTACATACAGACAGATGGTTTAATTCACAGACATGCCTTGTAGTGTATACAGTATATGACATCATTGGTTTTAACCTGAATGGAGGACATTGTATATCATTTACCATAGAGCTGCTGCACTGCAGCGATGTCATCCCAGCTGAGGACCAGGGCGCGGCCTAGCTTCCTGTAGTAGGGGGACATGAGGGAGTGGCGCACCGGTGAGTGCTCCAGCCCCAGTGTGTGGCCTATCTCGTGGGCTGTCACCATGAACAGGTTGTGGCCTTTGTGTCCGTACAGCGTCCACCTCTCTGCCATGTCGAAGTGGGCCTCCCCCCGGCAAGGGAAGAAGGCATGTGCTAGAGCTCCCCCTATAGGACAGGAGAGGAGAGGCCGTGTGAGAGGTTTGGACAGGACAGGAACTCCATTGGCCCCTCTCTGGTGCCCAGATTTGGGTGATTAAGCTCTTTCTTTACTTTAAAAGAATAGTAGGGCAAGTTTTTACGGACCATGTGACCTGAAAACTAGCTATGAATTACAGCCCAGGGTCAGGTTACATGGTCAGGAAAAAAGCTCCAGGCCCCATGGTAATATCCAGTAGGGTGAAGATGATGTGGGGCCTGACCTGGGCCATCAAAGGCGTTGCTGGCCCCGTCATTGTGCTCGCCCTCGTAGAACGCCAGGCGGATGTCCGTGGGGCCCTCTGGGACCTCCTGGAAGGCCAGGCCTGACACGTTGCTCCACAGCTGAAAGGCGGCGTGCACCGCAAGCCGCACGGGGCCCGGCGCAAGGTGACGTGGCCAGTTCACGATCCTGTAGGTCAGGTGACGCTTGTACCATTTCTCACCTGCAGGGGCAGAGATGACACAGAGAACCATGGGTACATGCCAATGACAAAGAAACAAAAAAAGGACTGCACGGGACACCACCACATTGCTCATTATAATAAAATAAAATACTTTCCCCACCAAGTAATTTTAATGTGATATGACGGTGTTGGTATTTCAACATTTGCAATAAAATCACATACATTGCAACGTCCTTAAGAGTCTATTGACGCACATGTCATCTAAGTTAAATAATAAAAAAATCCCCATCAACATACGTCAGTTTAAGCCAGTTGAAGCATTTTGCATGGGCTGCGTCTCAATCCGCCGCATGTCGCCTATGTCGCCTTTCCGCATCTGCGTGGAAGGTGGCCGAGCTACAGTGGTGTTCGTCAGACCATGAGACATGCGGAAAAATCGGTCTTCTCAGCGTCAAAACGGCCTACAAACTCGTATGACCACTCGATGGAAAGGGGAGACTCTCATGAACATGATGGTGTTTCCCATTTTGCTCTACGACCCCCACAAGTGTCATGGGTCTCATCTGAAGGTAACCCATACAATGGAAGTATGGAGGTGGTTTTGTGCCAATACAAATAGGGGGTTCAATGTCCAAAAAAACTAAAATATTTCCTGAGATTTCTTATCAAAACCTTATTCGTTATGATACATTTATGTATTTTTTTGCCATCTATAAATGTGTTATTCAATGTATTTCTATGGGCAATAGTAGTAAAATTCCAAACTGCCTCTGGAAGCAATGTCAGCACAAGAACTGTTCGTCGGTAGCTTCATGAAATGGGTTTCCAAGGCCAAGCAGTCGCACACAAGCCTAAGATAACCATGTGCAATGCTAAGCGTCGGCTAGAGTGGTGTAAAGCTCACCCGCCATTGGACTCTAGAGCAGTGGAAACGCATTCTCTGGAGTGATGAATCACGCTGGCATTCTGACGGACGAATCAGGGTTTGGCGAAAGACCAGGAGAATACTACCAGCCCGAATGAAAAGTGCCAACTGTAAAGTTTGGTGGAGGAGGAATAATGGTCTGGGGCTGTTTTTCATGGTTCGGACTAGGCCCCTTCATTCCAGTGAAGGGACATCTTAACGCTACAGCATGCTAGACAATTCTGTGCTTCCAACTTTGTGGCAACAGTTTGGGGAAGGCCCTTTCCTGTTTCAGCATGACAATGCCCCTGTGCACAAAGCAAGGTCCATACAGAAATAATTTGTCGAGATAGGTGTGGAAGAACTTGACTGGTCTGCACAAATCCCTGACCTCAACCCCATCGGGATGAATTAGAACGCCGATTTTTTACTTTTAAAAATTTAACCTTTATTTAACTACGCAAGTCAGTTAAGAACAATTTCTTATTTACAATGACAGCCTACCCCGGCCAATCCCTAACCCAGACGACGCTGGGCCAATTGTGCGCCGCCCTATGGGACTCCAAATCACGGCCGGTTGTAATACAGCCTGGAATCGAACCAGGGTCTGTAATGAAGACTCTAGCACTGGGATGCAGTGCCTTAGACCACTGCGCCACTCGGGTGTCTAAATTCACTAATGCTTGTGGCTGAATGGAATTAGAGCATCCAAAACATGCTCAATGGGTGACATGTCTGGTGAGTATGTTTACAGATCCTTGCAGCATGGGGCCGTGGATTATCGTGCTGAAACATGAGGTGATGGCGGAGGATGAATGGCACGACAATGGGCCTCAGGATCTCGTCACGGTATCTCTGTGCATTCAAATTGCCGTCGATAAAATACAATTATGTTCGGAGTCCATAGCTTATGACTGCCCTTACCATAACCCCACCGCCACCACGGAGCACAAACCGCTCGCCCACACAACGCCATCTGCCCGATACAGTTGAAACCGGGATTCATAAGTGAAGAGCACACTTCTCCAACGTGCCAGTGGCCATCGAAGGTGAGCATTAGCCCACTGAAGTCAGTTACAACGCCGTAGTGCAGTCAGGTCAAGACCCTGGTGAGGATGAAGTTGTGCAAAGAATGAGAGAAATAAGCTTTTTGTGCGTATGGAAGATTTCTGGGATCTTTAATTTCAGCTCACGGAACATGGGACCAAAACTTCACGTGTTGAGTTCATATTTTTGTTTAGTATGGTTGAAAAGTTGCTAATTAACACAATGCTAAAGTTGTCTGTGATGAGATTCAAACACGCAACCTTTGAGTTGCTAGACCTTGGTTAGCTAAAAGTGTTAAGGTTAGGGGAAGGGTTAGCTAACATGCTAAGTAGCAAATAGTTGAAAAGTTGCTAATTAGCTAAAATGCTAAAGTTGTCCGTGATGAGATTCGAACACACAACCTTCGGGTTGCTACACCTTGGTTTTTACCTTAGGTAACCTTCTGTAATGTACCCATACCAAACGTAATATATAACAATTTGAGTGTCTCGGATTTATGTTTACTATGTTACGTCTAGTCTATGAGACCAGGCTGGTGATTTAGGCATAATTACAGTGCATCCGGAAAATATTCCGACCCTTTGACTTTTTCCACATTATGTTACAGCTGTATTCTAAAATGGATTAAATTGTTCCCGCCCCTCATCTATCTACACACAATACCTCAGGATGACAAAGCAAAATCTGTTTTTTAGATATTATAGCAAACTTATAAAATAAAATAAATATCACATTTACATAAAGTATTCAGACCCTTTACTCAGTACTTTGTTGAAGCACCTTTGGCAGCATTTACAGCCTAGAGTCTTCTTGGGTATGACGCTACAAGATTGGCACACCTGTATTTGGGGAGTTTCTCCCTGTCTTCTCTGCAGATCCTCTCAAGCTCTGTCAGGTTGGATGTGGAGCAACGCTGCACAGCTATTTTCAGGTCTCTCCAGAGATGTTCGATCAGGTTCAAGTCTGGGCTCTGGCTGGGCCACTCAAGGACATTCAGAGACTTTTCCCGAAGCCACTCCTGCTCTGTCTTGCCTGTGTACTTAGGGTCGTTGTCCTGTTGGAAGGTGAACCTTCACCCAAGTCGGAGGTCCTGAGGCTCTGGAGCAGGTTTTCATCAAGGATCTCTGTACTTTTCTCCGTTCATCTTTCCCTCGATCCTGACTAGTCTCCCTGTCCCTAGCGCTGAAAATAAATCCCCACAGCATGATTCTGCCACCACCATGCTTCACCGTAGGGACGGTGTCAGGTTTCCTCCAGACGTGACGCTTGACATTCAGGCCAGTGTTTTCAATCTTGATTTCATCAGATCAGAGAATCTTGTTTCTCATGGTCAGTCTTTAGGTACCTTTTGGCAAACTCCAAGCGGACTGTCATGTGCCTTTTACTGAGGAGTGGCTTCCGTCTGGCCACTCTATCATAAAGGCCTGATTGGTGGAGTGCTGCTGAGATGGGAGAACCTTCCAGAAGGACAACCATCTCCACAGAGGAACTCTGGAGCTCTGTCAGAGTGACCATCGGGAGTGACCATCGACCACCTCCCCCGATTTCTCAGTTTGGCTGGGCAGACAGCTCCAGGAAGAGTCTTGGTGGTTCCAAACTTCTTCCATTGAAGACTGATGGAGGCCCTTGTGTTTTAGGGGACCTTCAATGCTGCAGACATTTTTTGGTACCCTTCCCCAGATCTGTGCCTCGACACAATCCTGTGTCAGAGCTCTACAGACAATTCCTTCGACTTCATGGCTTGGTTTTTGCTCTGACATGCATTGTCAACTGTGGGACCTCATATAGACATTTATATGCCTTTCCAAATCATGTCCAATCAACTGAATTTACCAAAGGTAGACTCCAATCAAGTTGTAGAAACATGTTAAGGATGATCAATGGAAACAGGATGCACCGGAGCTCAATTTCACATCTCACAGCAAAGGGTCTGAATACTTATGTAAATAAAATATTTTTTTTATACATTTGCAAAAAGAAAATTAAAAAATAGTTTTCGCTTCGTCATTATGGGGGTATTGTGTGTAGATTGATGAGGGGAAAAATGTATTGAATAGATTTTAGAATAAGAGGGCTCCCGAGTGGCGCAGTGGTCTAAGACGCTGCATCTCAATGCAAGAGGCATCATTGCTGTATGCTTGACTGTATGTCCCAGTCAAGGGTTTTTTGTTGCAACCATTTGTTGGGGGGTAAAGCTCAATGTTTTTTTTCTTTACAAGACTGTAATCGCCTCGTGTATACACGAGATTACACAATCTAGAAATCACTAAAGCAAACAACCACACACAGCATGCAAAGCATACAACAACGAGAGGAAAACTTCTTAGCAGGAAACAACCATTACCCAGAGATTAGTGGAACCGGCTGGAGCCTGGACCGTAACCGCCTGGCTGTATCAGCCAGAGATTTTTTTATTTTTTTTATTTCACCTTTATTTAACCAGGTAGGCTAGTTGAGAACAAGTTCTAATTTGCTTGCAACTGCGACCTGGCCAAGATAAAGCAAAGCAGTTCGACACATACAACAACACAGAGTTACACATGGAATAAACAAACATAGAATCAATAATACAGCAGAAAAATCTATATACAGCATGTACAAATGAGGTAGGATAAGGGAGGTAAGGCAATAAATAGGCCATGGTGGCGAAGTAATTACAATATAGCAATTAAACACTGGAATGGTAGAATGTGCAGAAGATGAATGTGCAAGTAGAGATACTGGGGTGCAAAGAAGCAAGATAAATAAATAAATACAGTATGGGGATGAGGTAGATTGGATGGGCTATTTACAGATGAGCTATGTACAGGTGCAGTGATTTGTGAGCTGCTCTGACAGCTGGTGCTTAAAGCTAGTGAGGGAGGTAAGAGTCTCCAGCTTTGGTGATTTTTGCAGTTCGTTCCAGTCATTGGCAGCAGAGAACTGGAAGGCGAGGCGGCCAAAGGAAGGATTCTAGGATTACTTCTGTCATATGATATGACATGACACCACATTGCCCATATAGTGCACTGCTATCAACCAGAGCCACCTTAATCCATAATGCACTACTTTTGAACAAAGCCACCCTATTCTCCATAAAGTGCACTACCTCTGCCGCCTCGCAAGCCAACTGATCTCATGAGCTTGCATGAATGTTCAGTGTTTCCCCTATATGCACTTTCCTCTATAGCACACCGCCGTTTAAGTGTAGCCACCACATTTTTTATCAAATTGGGATGGTAAACTTAAACGTCTAAAACTCGTTTGAAGAAATCCCAATGGAGCAATATATTTTTTAAGTAAGATCATCTTTGAGAACTAACAATCACCCCCCTAAAAAAATCTAGCCAGTCAGGGAGAATCCAAAATTCCAAAAATGTCATGGCATGGGGCCCCAATTGATTTTGTTATAATGTTTGAGTCACTCAGATAGCATAAAACAAGGTATAAGTCATGGCAAAATGTGTATAATTAATTCGCTTAGAAACAGGCATTTTTCTTTTAGCCTCATGACAAAATGTGTAGAATTGCAGGGAACTAGATCTAAAATGTTCTCTCTGCCCCATGGCAAAATGTGTAGAATGTCAGGAAATTAGCTCTAAAACAGCAATTGTCTTTGCGGCCAAGAGGGCCTCTAAAACTACCATGTAATGTCATGGGGCGTCCATTGATTTTGTTATGTTTGGGTCACTCAGATGGCTTATGCCTTGCTCTTATGCTATGGAAAAATGTATATAATTGAAGGACATTAACTTTTTAAACTGAAAATGTTCTCTCAGCCACATGGCAAAATGTGTAGAATTGTAGAAAATTTGCTTTGAAACTGCTACATTTTGTTTCTGCTGCCAAGAGGACCTCTAAAACCGCACCATTGGCAACGCCCACTACCATGCTGCCCCCCCTCATTTCTCTGCCTAGGGGAAACACTGCAGATATCTGCGTAGCGAACATTCATGTAAACTCAAGAGATTAGGTGTCTTGCAAGGCTACTACTTTTGACCGGAGCCACCACATTCCCCATATAGTGCTGTGGCCAGAGCCGAAATGCGTGTCAATTGGGATTAGGCCTGTCAAAGATCAGCCACAGAGGAGAGATGTAACTGGGAGGTCTCGCCAGACACCAGAGTTGTAGTGAGTGCAGTGCACACTTGAGCCATCTCGATCCTGGACACAGAGATAGAGACGAGGTTTAGATTTTAAAAAAAATATCTACCCTTTGACTAGATAACCAGCCTCTCACCCACTCCTCCCCATTAGGCTCATATGGCAAAAAATGCAATAGCCAGCCTACACAGCGAGAGAGAAACATATTGCGAAGGCAGGTCTTTTCTTGGTAATCTGGACATTTCGACATTTCGATTAAAAACGACCTAAGACTTTGGTGAATTTGTTGAATCTGCATTCTTGAAATACGCGTGCGTGGTTTTACGCGCTATTACACACTGAGTCGAGCTAAATTACATAAGGATGGACAACATTCGTGGCAGCCATAATATAATGAGAGAAAATACATGTCAGTGGAGGCTGGTGGGAGGAGCTATAGGATAATGGACTCATAATGGCTGGAGTCAAAAGTGGTTTCCATATGTTTGATACCATTCCATTTATTCCTTTCCAGCCATTACAGTGAGCCTGTCCTCCTATAGCTCCCCCCACCAGACTCCACTGAAGTGTGTGGTTTTGTTCCTTGGGCTATTACAAATCTGAATATTACGCACCATATTCTAGAACTATTGTGCATTACGAGTCATTATGACGCAGCTGTCACAAATCGTCAAAGAGTCATGCATTGATTTCGTCAGTTGCGTTCAACTTTGAGCATTACTTGCGTCTTACCAGTGTGTTTTGCGTCATCGTTTCCTTATCCGTGTCTTCTCGTGATATTGAAAAGTAATTAGCTAGTCTACTTGTTTCTTTTAAAGTGATTATTATTGAACAATTGTCTTTTTTTTCTTTGGTAATCAAAAGGGATCTGCATCCATACATTCAGCCTGTCATAGATAGAAGTCATAGATAGAAGCTTAAGTTGTGGATACCCATGTGCAGACGATAGTGGGCCTGTGGCGAACTCTCCTGAGGCCTTCCTGGTGAAGAGGCAAAAGCTCCGCTGAGAGCTTGGTGAGTTGATTGCATTACTGCAGCCTGTCCTGGACTAAAGTAGCGATGCTATGGACGTTTCACCACAGCGCCCCCCCCCACACCTGGAACTCTCCTGTTAGGAACTTTCCTGCTCCAACAAGAGGTAGCCAACTTGATTGCATTACTTGAACCTGTCCTGCTGTATCATTTTACATTTGAGTCATTTAGCAGACACTCTTATCCAGAGCAACTTACAGTTGATCAACTTTCTCGTTATCTATCTCAGAATGGTCTCAGAATGGTCACTCAACTGAATGGTCACTCAATTGCTCTTCTGTGTCAGAGGCTCTCTGCCTTCATCTTAAGATAGCTAGGTGGGACAACCACATACATAGAAAGTGCATTCTTCCTCAACGTAGCTATCAGTAGCGTCAGAGCTAAAACGGGGGGTCAAGTGCAAGTGTTACGTGCTCTTATTTTATTTTATTATTATTTATTTATATACATTTTTTGGAAGGGGTTTGTCCTAGCTTCAGGACAGAGAAGAGCTTGGACTGGGCTGAGCGGGAGCTGCCATCCCGTAGGGGTGGGAGGGCCAAGAGACCGGAGGTAGCAGAACAGAGTGCTCATGTTGGAGTGTAGGGTTTGAGCATAGCCTGAAGGTTGGGTCGGGCAGTTCCTCTTGCTGTCCCGTAGGTAAACATCATTGTCTTGTAGTGGATGCGATTTTCGACTGGAAGCCAGTGGAGTGTGCGGAGGAGTGGAGTGGCATATGAGAACTTGGGAAGGTTGAAAACCAGACGGGCTGCTGCATTCTGGATAAGTTCCAGGGGTTTGATGGCACAAGCAGGGAACCCAGCCAATAGCGAGTTGCAGTAGTCCAAACGGGATAGGACAAGTGCCTAGATTAGGACCGCCGCTGCTTCCTGTGTAAGGTAGGGTCGTGCTCTACTGATGTTGTAGAGTATAAACCTCCAGGAGTGGGTCACAGCTTTGATGTTTGCAGAGAACGACAGGGTGTTGTCCAGGGTCACGCCAATGTTCTTTACACTCTGGGAGGGTGACACTGTGGAGTTGTCAACCGTGATGGAGAGGTCTTTAAGTGGGCAGGCCTTTCCATCTTGTCGATGTTGAGCTTGAGGTGGTGGGTCGACATCCAAGTTGAGATATCTGCCGGGCACGTAGAAATGTGTGTCAGCACTGGGTGTCAGAAGGGGGGGAAGGAGAAAAATAGTTGAGTGTCATCCGCATAGCAATAATAGGAGAGACCATGTGACGGAGTCGAGTGACTTGAGAGAAAAGGGCCTAGAACCGAGCCCTGGGGGACACCAGTAGTAAGAGTACATGGTGCGGACACAGATCCTGCCAGGTAGGATGCAATCCAAGAGTTTGCATAGCCTGAAACGCCCAGCCCTGAGAGGGTGAAGAGGACATGATGGTTCATGGTGTCGAAAGCAGTGGATAGATCTAGGAATATGAGAACAGAGTCAGCTTTGGCCGTGAAGAGAGCCTCTGACACAGAAGCGCAGTCTCAGTTGAGTGACCCGTCTTGAACACTGACTGGTGACCGTTCTGAGACCATTCTGAGATAGATAACGAGAAAGTTGATCAGAGACAGCATGCTCAAGTGTTTTAGAAAGAAAAGAAGAAAGGGATACAGGCCTATAGTTTGACATCAGATGAGTCGAGTGTTTGTTTCTTGAGGAGGGGAGCAACTCGGGACATTTTGAAGCCAGTGGCCAGAGATGAGTTGATGAGGGAAGTGAGAAGGTCTCCAGAGATGGTCTGGAGAAGGGAGGGGGTCGAGCGGGCAGGTTGTCAGGCGGCTAGACCTCACTAGTTGCAGGATATCATATGGAGAGAGAGAGGGGAGAAAGTGGTCAAGTCGTAGTGAGTGAGACCAGTGGACTAAATAGGCTGAGTGAATGAGTAATGGATGTCGTCAACCTTTTTTTCAAAGTGGTTGACAAAGTTGTCCGCAGAGAGGGAGGAGGGCGGCGGTGGAGGATTAAGGAGGCGGGAGAAGGTGGAAAAGAGTTTCCTCGAGTTAGAGGCAAAAGCTTGACATTTTGAGTGGTATAAAGTGGCTTTAGCAGTGGATACAGAGGAAGAGAAGATAGAGAGGAGGGAGTGAAAGGATTATAGGTCCTCCGGAAGTTTAGTTTGCCTTCATTTTCGCTCAGCTGCCCACAGCCCTGTTTTGTAAGCTCGCAATGAGTCACTCCGCCACGGAGCAGGAGGGGAGGGCCAAGCCGGCTGGGAGGAAAGGGGACAGTGCGAGTCATAGGATGGGGAAAGGAAGGAGAGTATGGTTGAAAGGAAGCAGAATAAGGAGACAGGAGGGAGAAGGATTTAGCAGAAGGGAGAGATATGATAGAAGAGGAGAGAGTAGTGGGAGAGAGAAAGCGAAGATTGCGACGGCGCATGACCATCTTTGTAGGGGCTGAGTGGTTAGGGTTGGAGGAAAGGGAGCCAGAAAAGGAAACAAAGTAGTGATCAGAGACCTGGAGGAGGGTTGCAGTGACATTAGTAGGTGAGCAGCCTCTAGTAAAGATGAGGTCAAGCGTATTGCCTGCCTTGTGAGTTGGAGGGGATTGGGAAAGTGTTGAGGTCAAAAGAGGTAAGAAGACATCCCTAGTGGTGCAGTGGGTCTAAGGCACTGCATCTCCGGCTTCGATCCCAGGCTGTGTCACAGCCGGCTGTGATCGGGAGACCCACGAGGCAGCGCACAATTGGCCCACCGTCGTCCAGGTTAGGGAAGGGTTTGGCTGGCCGGGATTTCCTTGTCCCATCGTGCTCTAGCGACTCCATGTGGCGGGGCGGGCGCCTGCAAGCTGACTTCGGTCACCAGTTGTACAGTGTTTTCTCCGACACATTGGTGCGGCTGAATTCCGAGTTAAGCGAGCAGTGTGTCAAGAAGCAGTGCGGCTTGGCAGGGTCGTGTTTCGGAGGACGCATGGTTCTCGACCGTCACCTCTTACAAGCGCGTTCAAGAGTTGCAACGATGGGACAAGACTGTATCTACCAATTAGATATCAGGAAATTGGGAAGAAAAAGGGGTAAAACATTGTTTTTATAAAGAGGCAAGGAGGGGAAAGAGAGAGTTGGAAAGAAATGAATCGAATGCAGACGTCGAGAGGTTGAAGTAGCCAAGTACAAAGAACGGCGAGCCAGGAGTCAGGAAATTCACTTATCAAGTTGTCAAGCTCATTGAGGAACTCTCCAAGGGCACGTGATAGGTGATAGATGACAATAATGTTAAGCTTGAGTGGAAATTAGCAGACCTGTGCCATCACTGCAACGACCAGATGCTCTCGGACTATGAGAGAAAACAGTCAGGTGAAGAAAGAGAAGCTGGAGTAGCAGTGTTCTCTGGGGTGATCCATGTCTCCGGCAGGGCCAACAAGTCAAGGGACTGAAGGGCAGCATAGGCTGAGATGAACTTTGCGTTCTTGACCACAGATCGGTAGTTCCAAACCCTTCCAGAGACCCGGAATTCCACATGGGATGTGCGGGCAGGGTACACTAAATTAGAAGGGTTGCAGCCAATCGGTGGGGAGTGTCTGTAAAGCCTACAGGGAGAGGTGCAAACAGGTATAGAAAAGACACACATAGTTGACAAAGCTACAAAAGGGCAACATGAGATAATCTGTAAATAACTAGGTAAGATACTCAAGTGAGATAATGGTGTGGAGCCTTCCTCTCTTTCCTTCCTTGAACAACTCGGGAGAACTGTCTTACAGCTGCCGTTGAGGAACCAGGGGAGACTGAAGAACTAACACTAATTGCTTAGCAGAGGTGGAGAGCACGCATCCCTGTACTAATTGCTGATTGCCAAGAGAGGTGAAACCACTCCCCCTCCAATACAGCCACTGATTATCAAAACAAGTCAATTGCCCTGCCCCTTATCCTGGTTGATGCAAATTATGAGCAGTCAGCAGTTCACACACCAAGTAAGCCACTGGGAAGACAGGTAGCACTTAAAGTAGATGGCCCTAGCTATAAAAAAAGACAGTACTAGACCACAACAGATAAAGACAAAAAATATATACTTATCACTCCTAGAGATATCAGGAGTCCTCTAGCTATAGATTGAAGCCAAATGGACACTTCACCACAGATATGGACATGGCCCCTCTCCCCTGAAGCCATCCGAACACAGATGCAGCTGCTCCGCCAAGAGGTTGTGGAGCTTAGTGCTTCTATCAGCCAAGTTCTGGATGAACCCGAGACAACCTCCTTGGACACACCGACACCACATCTTCCTAAAGCCGCCTGGGCCTCCAAGGGTGAGCCTCGGAGGGCCCTGAGCCGGTCCTCCATCTCCAATATTATGGGCAAGTCATGGCTGTTCTCCTTCTACCCTCACGGTGACCTCATTGGCCAACCAGTTCCTGAGGAGAAGCCTGTGGTTATGGCTGACAAGGCTTACTCAACGCCCAAGGATGTGTCTTTCTGGAGGACGATGACATGTTGTTTTGGGAAGAAGGAGAAGACTGGATCCACTAAGAACATCAAGGTCAAGAAGAAGACCAAGATGGAAAAGGTAAGATGATGAGAGAAAAGTGTCATCAGTCATAAATAAATATAGCCATATGTCATTATCTGCCAGTGTACCATGACCTCTCCTCTAAAGTCTTATCTCTGTTTTCTGCTTACAGGACACTGCCATGACCAGGGGATATTGCTCCACGTATTTCAACCTCTTAAAAAACTGCTCACAAAGTAATATGACGAACGGGTGAAGAAGTGAACTAGGATTTTTATCGAATCGTTTTTTCATATAGCCTTCATTTAACCAGGATAAACCTCTGTCAAGGGAGATCTGACAAGATTCAGCAGGAAAAAAAGCTGGTTGCCTGATCCAAAGACAAACATCCCCTATCCATAAGGATATCCAGAATGGGAGCGATCATAACATGTTTATCAAGGCTAGGGTGGTTAATGTTGTTAATTAGGTTTTCAATCAACTTTTCTAAATGAGCCTCTGCGTGTCTTTCATATTATGATAACTTTGGGGTTCTGCCATTAGAAAAAAAGTCTGAACATCATTCCCATTGTGGTGATCTGCAAAATGTAAAGCTCCTTTTAAACACTATCAATCAGTTCCCTTATGTTGGTATGGGTTGTGAAGTCTTGTCAATCAAAGAGAAGATGGTCGATAAAATATTAGACTGCCCACCACCACACTATCGCAAAAGCAGTAGAACTAAAACAGTACAAATGTAGGGTCAAGTGAAGTGTATTCAGGCAAATGGTCTCGGTGGACTCATCCAGAGGAGATCAAAGACCATTTTACATGCAGTTACGTCCACGCTGACATTTGCACAGTGGGCAGTGGCCTTGAGTCATTGCCTTGATTCTAGCACTCATAGACCTCCGCTGAGTAAGACGGTCCCACCGGAGACCAACAACGACAGGAAGTTATACTGAAGACATTCCTTGACTTCCCTTATGGAAGTAATTAGAATTATGGCCTGTAAAGTAGTGTTGGTGGTGGTGGGGGGGGGGAGAAATCCCCATCTCTCTAGGAAGTGACCAAGATCATCTGATAGCGATGGTTGTTAGTAGAAGAGAACAGTGGTGGTGGGAGTTGGGTCTTTCTTGTACAAGAGAGCATGTTTGAGGCAAACACAGACTTGGCTCTATCCTATCACTGGTCTGTCTGAGAGATGTGAGGGGCCAGTATCCTCAGAGGGAGACTTCCTAGAGAGCCACAGCACTGAGCCAGTGCAGCATCTATTGTACGTTATCATCATAACGTACAGTCATATCAAATAATCACAGTAATATATGGCTTCAAAGATTTGATACCCATTCACACCTCGAACCAGCGAGAAAGCATGTGGTCAGTCAGGGCTGTGGTTCCAAACGGCACACACCTCTCACAAACACGGAGCCTTCACAACCTGCACTGCTTATCTTGAACAAGGGTGATGGAATGTAGCCTCTGTAAATATCAGTGGGAACCTGCGTCAGATTCCCACAGCTAGTCTTCCAGGATAAGAGCTACAGTACGTCTGCTTGTTATTCCCGGGAGGCACGGTAGTAGCACCTCCTTTCCTCTGCGAAAAAAACAGTGGCAAATGAAAACAATCTGATCCCAGTCATTTATCGGTTTTATGTCATCAAAACCACATAAAGTGAGCTCCAAATGTGACACTTCTAGCACCTTAAACCGCTGCGCCACTCAGGAGCCCAAATTCACTTATGTGTATTAAAGTAGTAAAAAGTATTTGGTCCCATATTCATTGCATGCAATGACTACATCAAGCTTGTGACTACAAATTTGTTTGATGCATTTGCTGTTTGTTTTGGTTGTGTTTCAGATTATTTTGTGCCCAACAGAAATAATTGGTAAATATTGTATTGTCATTTTGGAGTCACTTTTATTGTAAATAAGAATATAATATGTTTCTAAACACTTCTACATTAATGTGGATGCTGCCATGATCACAGATAATCCTGAATGAACCGTGAACAATGAATGAGAAAGTTAGGCGCCAAATATCATACCACCCAAAAATTGCAAACCTCCCCTGTTATTGTAATGATTCGAGTTCAGCATGTCTTGGGGGTATGATATTTGTGCGTCTGTAACTTTCTCACTCATCATTATTCACGATTCATACACGATTATCCGTAATCATGGTATCATCCACATTCATTTAGAAGTGCTCATTATTTTATATGAAAAGGGAAAAGTCTGGTTGAAACATCAGGGATGTGTTCGTGTTCAAAAATGTGTGTTTATTTCCCTCTCCTTATCAGTTTTTTTTTCTTCTGTTTGGTGCCCAATGAACACGACCCTGGTCTTTCCTGAGGTACACCCGACACCTGTTGTAGTCGTAGCCATTCGTCATTACCATTCTTGTTTCGCTTAATAACACTCCTGCTCGTCGTATGAGTCATTTCTCTGAGACGGCGATGACAAAGACAGCGGCTCGTCTCAGGTCTCAAAACAACAGAGATGTGTTATTTACCCAGCTAGCGAACTGAGGACAGGCCTCATCAGGTACTGACTTGGAAGTGAGAGAGACCGTCCGACGCCACTACATTCCCAGAGTATTAGCCAATCCCCTGCGAAACAGAGAGGAATGCCGAGTGTTCACAGTTCAGGCTACGAGCAGGAACAACGGGAGGGATGGCTGCCTCCTCCTCATGGTCACTGACACGGCTGTTAAAGTGACTGTTTTTCCTCTCATGTAGTGAGAGACCAGATATTCGTCTAACATAAACAGTAGACACAAGCAGAGGATCTGTGCAGGGTCAAAACATCTTAAGAGACCCAAGTATAACAGTCAACCACCACATGCATTGGGAGTCACACTGGTGTTGGTGTCAAACTGTGGCATTGTTTCAACTGTCAATCATACTTCCTCGGAGGAAAAAGAGGTAACCTTACTGCTTTGACTGAAACGGTATGCTTATGTATAACCAAAATCCAGAATATATGTTCTGATCCAGTGGGGTATGTATGGTTCAATTCATCTGCAGTGAATATGCTAATGAGACTCCATAGAATGCAGTGTAATTCGCTAGGTACAGGTAGAGTTGAGTAGATAACCACTAGTACCCCTGCAGCAGAGGGGTCGTTCGGGCCAAAGAGTGGGACATCAGACGCTCTTCTAAGCCTTAACTACAGGCCCTCAGTGCTATTAGTCATGGGCTTCACGACAGGAGACCCACCCAGACCACGGTGTGCACGCTTTCTGAGCTCTGGAGCTACCACAGCCACAGACTCCACAAGCATATCAAAACAAAATCAAATTTTATTTGTCACATACGCCGAATACAACAGGTGTAGACTTTACCGTGAAATGCTTACGTACGAGCCCTTTCCCAACAATGCAGAGTAAGAAAATTTGCCAATAAAAATAGAAAACAGTAACACAATAAATAACAATAACGAGGCTATACATAAAGAGTGCCGGTACCAAGTCAATGTGCAGGGGTACGAGGTACTGTAGTTGAGGTAATATGTACATGTAGGTAGGGGTAAAAGTGGCTAGGCAATCAGGATAGATAATAAAATGAGTAGCAGCGCAGCGTATGTGAAGCGTGTGAAAGTGTGTGTGTGGCATCAATATGTGTGTGTGTGTGTGTGTGTGTGTGTGTTGGGGTGTCCAGTGTGCATTGAGTTAGTGCAAGATTCAGTGCAAAAAAAGGGTCAATGCAAATATTCAGGTTAGCCATTTGATTAACTGTTCAGCAGTCTTATGGCTTGGGGGTAGAAGATGTTCAGGAGTATTTTGGTCCCCAGACTTGGCGCTCCGGTACCGCTTGACCTGCTGTAGCAGAGTGAACAGTAAATGGCTTTGATGGCTGGGGTCTTTGACAATTTTCCGGGTCTTCCTCTGACACTGCCTGGTATAGTGGTCCTGGATGGCAGGGAGCTCTGCCCCAGTGATGTACTGGGCTGTCCACAACACCCTCTGTAGCGCCTTGCGATCGAGAGCGGTGGGGTTGCCATACCAAGCGGTGACGCAGCCAGTCAATATGCTCTCAATGGTGCAGCTGTAGAACTTTTTGAGGATCTGAGGAACCATGTCAAATCTTTTCAACCTCCTGAGGGGGAAGAGGCTTTGTCGTGCCTTCTTCACAACTGTGCTGGTTTGAGAGGACCTTGTTAAGTGCTTAGTAATGTGGACACCGAGTAAGTTGAAGCTTTCGACCTGCTCCACTACAGCCTCGTCAATGTGGATGGGGGCAGGCTCGCCCCTCCATTTCCTGTAGTCCCCGATCAGTTCCTTTGTCTTGCGGATGTTGAAAGAGAGGTTGTTATCCTGGATTCAGACTGCCACTGTCTCATTGTCATCTGCAATCAGTCCTGCCACAGTCATGTCGTCAGCAAACTTGATGATGGTGTTAGAGTTGTGCATGGCCACACAGTCATGGGTGAACAGGGAGTACAGAAGGGGACTAAGCACACAACCCTGAGGGGCATGTTGAGTGTCAGTGTGGCAGATGTTGTTACCTACCCTCACCACCTGGGGGCGGCCCATCAGAAAGTTTAGGATCCAGTTGCAGAGGAAGGTGTTCAGTCCAAGGATACCGAGATTGGTGATGAGCTTGGAAGGAACTATGGTGGTGAACGCTGACCTGTTGTCAATGAACAGCATTCTCACATATGTATTCCTCTTGTCCAGTTGGGAGAGAGCAGTGTGTAGTGCAATAGAGATTGTGTCATCTGTGGATCTGTTGGGGAGGTTTGCGATTGTTGATGCGTGCCATGACCAGCCTTTCAATGCATTTCATGGTTACAGATGTAAATGCTATGGCACGATAGTCATTTAAGCAGATTACCTTTGAGATTACCTTTGGGATTACAGACCGAGATGTTGAAAATGTAAAGACAGTTTCCAGCTGGTCTGTGCATGCTCTGAGAACACGGCCTGGTATTCCATCTGACCCAACGGCCTTGTGAGTGTTTACCTGTTTAAAATTCTTACTCACATCGGCCACGGAGAGCGAGAACACACAATTGTCCTGGACAGCAGGGGCTCTCATGCCTGGCTCAGTGTTGTTTGCCTCGAAGCGAGCATAGAAGGCATTCAGCTCGTCTGGGAGGTTTGTGCTGGGGAGGTTTGTGTCACTGGAAAACTCACGGTTGTGCAAATATACAGAGCTCAACAACAGGAAACAAAAGCCATTGTTACCTTGGCGCGCCACTGACTACCTGCTTAGGGCATGCACGCACGCACACAAAACTTTGAGTGTATTCCCTCACCTGGTTGAGCATAGCGTTTCCCGCGGGTTTGTGACCCATTGGACGCCATCTTGCCTGTGAAGACTGCATAGACTCTCTGGGCCCAGACCTGATGGCTGCCCTCATCCTTTACCCCACAGCGCGGTGTGCCCATCTGCTTCAGGGTGGCACCATCCAGCTGTCCTGTGACGGGCAGGTGGGACAGCCACTGAAACTCCCTGTGAGAGAGGAGGTGGCAAAAAAATGAATACAGATTAGCATACCAATAAACAATACATGAAACAAACTCTGTCTTGGTCACAATGAGGAATACATTATGATGTCATAATTTCAGTGTCATTGTCCCTGCTGTATTTAACTCACGCAAAGAGACAATCATGTTCTCAAACCTCATTACTCAAAGAGTATATCTAATGATTATATTATACACTCATTGCTGGGACAGACCAGATACAACTTCAATAAGCACTGAGGTGTGAAGTGAAAGGTGTCGAGCCCTTTGGACACAACAATTGGCAGGAGAAATAAAAGCTTTTCCCAAGTGGGTGTGACACCTACTCCCATTGCCTGTGGCACTGCTGCTTGGATTCCACCTGGCAATCTGTTCACCGTCTTCCCTGGCCTGTCTCCCCCTGTCTGGTACAATTACCCCCACCACACTCCCCCCTCTCTCCCGAGCTTTCGCACGCGTCCTGCACACACGCACTGTTGGGGCGAGTGACTCTAAACTTACAATGGCTAGCCCTAAGTCGTTATATATTTGATTTTTTTCTTGTGTATTTTGCTATTTGCCTCATGACTCCTGCATGCTTTGTTGACTACGAACTTTCTTTACCCAACCGTGGGACAGACTATGTTTGTTCCCACACTCGGGGCTGACTCTCTATGGGTTACACAGACTTTTGGCCTCCCATCCTATTCTAACCACCTCTCACCGGCTTTGTATTCATGTTACCTGATGAAATTGCTGTACAATATGATCTTGTTGCCATCTGATGCACATTCAGATGTTATAAATCAGCACTGCAGAGCTCTCCCTGTCCTGTGCCGTGCATAGATTGTATTGCTGTTGATGATATCTGGAAATGTGCATGTACACCCTGGCCCATCTACTGTTGCTAGCCCCAATTCTGACTTGTGCTCTGATATCTGCTTCACTAATTTCTGCTTTCGTAAAATCCTGGGTTTTCTGCACGTTAACACTAGAAGCTCATTACCTAAAATGGATCAATTGAAAGTGTGGGTTCACAGCTCCAATCCAGATGTGTTGGTCATTACTGAGACGTGGTTAAGGAAGAGTGTTTTGAATACTGATGTTAACCTTTCTGGTTATAACCTTTTTCGGCAAGACAGATCTTCCAAAGGTGGGGGAGTGGCAATCTTTACCATGGATCACCTTCAGTGCTCGGTTGTCTCCACCAAGTCTGTCCCCAAACAATTTGATTTGCTGGTTTTAAGCATTAAACTTTCAAATAGCTCTTTGCTGACTGTTGCTGGGTGCTATCGTCCTCCATCAGCACCGGCCTGTACCCTACCTGCCCTAAGCTCTCTCCGGCCCCTTACACCAAGTCTGAATTTGTCCTGCTCGGTGACCTAAACTGGGATATGCTTAAACCGCCTTACCTCACAAATAATCCTGATAGGTATCAGTCTGGTGTTTTCTGTAATGACCTTAGTGATCACTGTTTTACAGCCTGTGTTCGTAATGGCTGCTCAGTGAAACGACCTGCCCTGATTTATTATAGACGCCTTTTAAAAACTTTAATGAGCAAGCCTTCCTTCATGAACTGGCTTCTGTAAAATGGTATAGAATCAGTTTGATCCCCTCTGTCGAAGACGCTTGGACCTTCTTTTTTTATATTTTCAGTGATATTGTTAACAAACACGCCCCCATAAAGAAAATGAGAATTAAAAACGGGCTCAGCCCCTGGTTCGACCGTGATCTTGCAGAGTTACTCCACCTCAAGAATTGCATTTGTGAAAGGCTCGGGCACACGCATACTCAGGCAAATTAGAAATAAGTGCACTCAGGCTATCCGGAAGGCCAAAGTTAGTTACTTTAAGCAGCAGTTCTCTCTCTGTGGGTCTAATCCTAAGAAGTTCTGGAAAACTGTTAAAGACCTGGAGAATAACCCTCCTCCTCACAGCTGCCCATATCCCTTAATGTTGATGATGTGGTTGTTACTAACAAGAGGCACATGGCTGAGCTCTTTAATCACCACTTCATTAAGTCAGGATTCCTATTTGACTCAGCCATGCCTCCTTGCCCGTCCAACATTTCCTAATCTCCCACCCATTCTAATGTGACAATCCCCAATCCTTTTCCCTCTTTTCCCCCTGCCCCGCTACAAAGTTTCTCCCTGCAGGCAGTCACTGAGTCCGAGGTGCTAAATGAGCTCCTGAAACTTGACCCCAACAAAAACATCTGGGTCAGATGGTTTAGACCCTTTCTTCTTCAAGGTTGCTGCCCCTATCATCGCCAATCCTGTCTCTCCTTTCTGGGGAGGTTCCCATTGCTTGGAAGGCATCCACGGTTCGTCCTTCAGTGGCACCCCAAGCTCTTCTCAATATATCAACAACTTAGCTCAGGCAGTAGGAAGCTCTCTCATCCATTTATATGCAGATGATATGGTCTTATACTCAGCTGGCCCCTCTGGATTTTGTGTGAAATGCTCTACAACAAAGCTTTCTTAGTGTCCAACAAGCTTTCTCTACCGTTAACCTTGTTCTGAACAGCTCCAAAACAAAGGTCATGTGGTTTGGTAAGAAGAATGCCCCCCTCCCCACAGGTGTGATTACTACCTCTGAGGGTTTAGAGCTTGAGGTAGTCACCTCATACAAGTACTTGGGAGTATGGCTAGACGGTACACTGTCCTTCTCTCAGCACATATCAAAGCTGCAGGCTAAAGTTAAATCTAGACTTGGTTTCCTCTATCGTAATGGCTCCTCTTTCACCCCAGCTGCCAAACTAACCCTGATTCAGATGACCATCCTACCCATGCTAGATTACGGAGACGTAATTTATAGATCGTCAGGTACAGTAAGGGTGCTCTTGAGCGGCTAGATGTTCTTTACCATTCGGCCATCAGATTTGCCACCAATGCTCCTTATAGGACACATCACTGCACTCTATACTCCTCTGTAAACTGGTCATCTCTGTATATCTGTCACAAGACACACTGGTTGATGCTAATTTATAAAACCCTCCTAGGCCTCACTCCCTCCTTATCTGAGATATCTACTGCAGCCCTCATCCTCCACAGACAACACTCCTTCTGCCAGTCACATTCTGTTAAAGGTCCCCAAAGCACACACATCCCTGGGTCACTCCTCTTTTCAGTTCGCTGCAGCTAGCGACTGTAACGACCTGGAACAAACACTCAAACCAGACAGTTTTATCTCAATCTCTTCATTCAAAGACTCAATCATGGACACTCTTACTGACAGTTGTGGCTGCTTTGCGTGATGTATTGTTGTCTCTACCTTCTTGCCCTTTGTGCTGTTGTCTGTGCCCAATAATGTTTGTACCCCGTTTTGTTCTGTTACCATGTTGTTGTCATGTTGTGTAGCTACCATGCTGTGTTGTCATGTGTTGCTGCCTTGCTATGTTGTTGTCTTAGGTCTCTCTTTATGTAGTGTTGTCTCTCTTGTCGTGATGAGTATTTTGTTCTATTTTTTTTTTATGTGGTAGGCCATCATTGTAAATAAGAATTTGTTCTTAACTGACTTGCCTTGTTAAATAAAAATAAAATAAAAACAATACCCCATAATGACAAAGGGAATACCCAATGAGTCAATACATTGTAGAAGCACCTTTGGCGGTCGATTACAGCTTTGAGTCGTTGGGATCAATGTCCTGTTGGAACGTAAATCTTTCCCCCATTCTAAGGTTGTTTGCACTCTGAAGCAGGTTCTCGTCAAAGATTTGCCTGTATTTGGCTGGCTTCATTGTTACCTCTATCCTTACTACATGGGGGAAAGGCGCTGTGCCGTGAGGTGTTGCTTTATTTGTTTACTGTTCACTTGCAGTATATAAGATGGAAAGGAGTTCCAAACTCATGGCTCTGTACAATACTGTACGTTTCCTTGAATTTGTTCTTGACCTGGGGCCTGTGAAAAGACCACTGGTTGCATGTCTGGTGGGGTAAGTGTGTTTAAAAAAAATAATTCACCTGTTTTTAACCAGGTAGGCCAGTTGAGAACAAGTTCTCATTTACAACTGCGACCTGGCCAAGATAAAGCAAAGCAGTGCGACACAAACAACACAGAGTTACACATGGGATAAACAATAACACAATAGAAAAGTCTATATACAGTGTGTGCAAATGAGGTAAGATTAGGGAGGTAAGGCAATAAATAGGCCATAGTGGCAAAATAATTACAATTTAGCATTAACACTGGAGTGATAGACGTGCAGAAGATGAATGTGCAAGTTGAGATACTGGGGTGCAAAGGAGCAAAAAAAAAATAACAATATGGGGATGAGGTAGTTGGGTGGGCTATTTACAGACGGGCTGTTTACAGGTGCAATGATCGGTATGCAGCTCTGACAGCTGATGCTTAAAGTTAGTGAGGGAGATATGTCTCCAGCTTCAGTGGTTTTAGCAATTCATTCCAACCATTGGCAGCAGAGAACTGGAAGGAAAGACGGCCAAAGGAGGAGTTGGCTTTGGGGATGACCAGTGAAATATACCTGCTGGAGCGCGTGCTATTTATGACATCGCTGAAGTCAAGGATCAGTAGGATAGTCAGTTTTACGAGGGTATGTTTGGCAGCATGAGTGAAGGATGCTTTGTTGCGAAATAGGAAGCTGATTCTAGACTTAATTTTGGATTGGAGAGTTTACAGTCTAACCAGACACCTAGGTATTTGTAGTTGTCCACATATTCTAAGTCAGAACCGTCCAGAGTAGTGACGCTAGACTGGCGGGCGGGTGCGGGCAGCGATCGGTTGAAGAGCATGCATTTAGTTTTACTTGTATTTAAGAGCAGTTGGAGGCCACGGAAGGAGTGTTGTATGGCATTGAAGCTCGTCTGGAGGTTTGTTAACACAGTGTCCAACGAAGGGCCAGTATACAGAATGGTGTCGTCTGCGTAGAGGTGGATCAGAGAATCACGAGCAGCAAGAGCGACATCATTGATGTATACTGAGAAAAGAGTCGGCCCGAGGTCCGGACAACAGGCCCTCCGATTTGACACACTGAACTCTATCTGAGAAGTAGTTGGTGAACCAGGAGATGCAGTCATTTGAGAAACCAAGGCTGTTGAGTCTGCCGATAAGAATGCGGTGATTGATAGAGTCGAAAGCCTTGGCCAGGTCAATGACTGCACAGTATTGTCTTTTATCGATGGCGGTTATGATATCGTTTAGGACCTTGAGCGTGGCTGAGGTGCACCCATGACCAGCTCGGAAAAACAGATTGCATAGCGGAGAAGGTACAGTGGGATTTGAAATGGTCGGTAATCTGTTTGTTAACTTGTATTTCGAAGACTTTAGAAAGGCAGAGTAGGATAGATATAGGTCTGTAACAGTTTGGGTCTAGAGTGGCTCGCACATTGAAGAGGGGGATGACCGCGGCAGCTTTCCAGTCTTTAGGGAATGAGGTCAATATCCTTCCAGGATACCCGGGCCAGGTCGATTAGAAAGGCCTGCTTGCTGAAGTGTTTTAGGGAGCGTTTGACAGTGATGAGGGGTGGCTGTTTGACCGCGGACCCATTACAGACGCAGGCAATGAGTCAGTGATCGCTGAGATCCTGGTTGAAGACAGCAGGGGTGTATTTAGAGGGCAGGTTGGTCAGGATGATATCTATGAGGGTGCCCGTGTTTACTGATTTAGGGTTGTACCTGGTAGGTTCCTTGATAATTAGTGTGAGATTGAGGGCATCTATCTTAGATTGTAGGACGGCCGGGGTGTTAAGCATATCCCAGTTTAGGTCACCTAACAGTACAAACTCTGAAGATAAATGGGAGAAGAGAGCTATCTAAGGCCTGTTGAGCGGGACTGAGGGCTCTACAGTGAAATAAAACAATAAGAACTAGCCAAGACAGCAGGAGACAAGGCATATTGACATTAGAGAGAGGCATAAAGCAATCACAGGTGTTGATCAGGAGAGCTAAGACAACAACGGGTAAATGGCGATGAATGGGCAGAGCGGGTCAGTTAGGTACATACAGGAACTGAGTTCGAGGCTGGGGCCGACAGGTAAACAAAATTAGGTACCGTGTTATTAAAACAGTCCAGGGGGCATCAGCTGTGTATGTGTCAGTGCTCTTTTTAAGAAGACTATGCAAACAATTTGGAATTTCCAACACATTCATGTTTCTTAAAAAAAACAAGAAGTGACGCAGTCTGTCTTTCCTCAAATCTTAGCCAAGAGAGACTGGCATGCATAGTATTAATATTAGCCCTCTGATTACAATGAAGAGCAAGACGTGCCTCTGTTCTTGACCAGCTGCAGCTTAACTAGGTCTTTCTTTGCAGCACTTGACCATATGACTGGACATTAACCAAGATAAGATAAAACTAGAGCCTGCCGGACTTGCTTTGTGGACAGACCTCTCCCCATCTTTACAACCATTGAATCTATAGGTTTTGACCTTGACAGTTTACAATCTAAGGTAACACCAAGTAATTTAGTCTCCTCAACTTGTTCAACAGCCACACCATTCATTACCAGATTCAGCTGAGGTCTGATGCGTATGGTTGAATCATCAGCATACATGGACACACATGCTTTGTTTAATGCGAGTGGCAGGTCATTGATAAAAAGAGTAGAGGGGCTAGAGAGCTGTCCTGTGGTACACCACACTTCACATGTTTGACATTAGAGAAGCTTCCATTAAAGAAAATCCTCTGAGTTCTGTTAGATAGATAGCTCTGAATCTACGATATGGCAGAGGTTGAAAAGCAATAACAAATAAGTTTTCTAATAAGAGGTTATGGTCAATAATATCAAAGGCTTCACTGAAATCTAACAGTACAGCTCCCACAATCTTCTTATTATCAATTTCTTTCAACCAATCATCGGCCATTTATGTCAGTGAAGTACATGTTGAGTGCCCTTCTCTATAAGCATGCTGAAAGTCTGTTGTTAATTTGTTTACAGAGAAATAGCATTGTATTTGGCCAAACACAATGTTTTCCAACAGTTTGCTAAGAGCTGGCAGCAAGTTTATAGCTTTGCTGTTAGAACCAGTAAAGGCCGCTTTACAACTCTTGGGTAGCGGAATGATTATGGCTTCCCTCTAGGCCTGAGGACAAAGACTTTAGGCTCAGATTAAAGATATGACAGATGGGAGTGGCTATAGAGTCAGCTACCATCCTCAGTAGCTTTCCATCTAAGTTGTCAATGCCAGGAGGTTTGTCATTATTGATCGATAACAATCATTTTTCCACCTCTCCCACACTAACTCAACAAATTCAAACTTACAATGCTTTTCTTTCCTTAATTAGTTTTTGTTATGCATGAGTACGATGGCTCACTGTTCGTTGTTCCTGGCTAAGTTTGGCTAAGTTTTCCCACTTTGCAAATGAAGTAATCATTAAAATAATTGGCAACATCAAATGGTTTTGTGATGAATAAGCCATCTGATTCAATGAAAGATGGAGTTGAATTTGTCTTTCTGCCCATAATTTAATTTAAAGTTCTCCAAAGTTTTTTTTCCCATCATTCTTTATATCATTGGTCTTGGCTTCATAATACAGTTTATTATGTTTGTTGAGTTTGGACATCATTTCTCAATTTGTAGTAAGTCAGCCAGTCAGATGAGCAGCCAGACTTATTAGCCACTCCTTTTGTCCCATCTCTTTCAACCATACAGTTTTTCAATTCCTGATCAATCCATGGAGCCTTAACAGTTCTAACAGTCAGTTTCTTAACAGTCAGTTTCTTAATTAATCAAGTGCACCATCTGGATGCTCCTTATTAATCAGACCAACAAATATTTTTAACATCATCCACATAAGAGCCACAGCAAAATCGTTTGTATGATCTCTTATACAGCCACTATATTGTGATCACTGCATCCAATGGGTATGGGGTATTGTGTGTACAGTCATGGCCAAAAGTTTTGAGAATGACACAAATATTAATTTTTACAAAGTCTGCTGCCTCAGTTTGTATGATGGCAATTTGCATATACTCCAGAATGTTATGAAGAGTGATCAGATGAATTGCAATTAATTGCAAAGTTCCTCTTTGCCAACTGAATCCCCAAAAAACATTTCCACTACATTTCAGCCCTGCCACAAAAGGACCAGCTGACATCATGTCAGTAATTCTCTCGTTAACACAGGTGTGAGTGTTGACGAGGACAAGGCTGCAGATCACTCTGTCATGCTGATTGAGTTCGAATAACAGACTGGAAGCTTCAAAATGAGGGTGGTGCTTGGAATCATTGTTCTTCCTCTGTCAACCGTGGTTAGCTGCAAGGAAACACGTGCCGTCATCATTGCTTTGCACAAAAAGGGCTTCACAGGCAAGGATATTGCTGCCAGTAAGATTGCACCTAAATCAACCATTTATCGGATTATCAAGAACTTCAACAAGAGCGGTTCAATTGTTGTGAAGAAGGCTTCAGGGCGCACAAGAAAGTCCAGCAAGCGCCAGGACTGTCTCCTAAAGTTGATTCAGCTGCGGGATCGGGGCACCACCAGTACAGAGCTTGCTCAGGAACGGCAGCAGGCAGGTGTGAGTGCATTTGCACGCACAGTGAGGCGAAGACTTTTGGAGGATGGCCCGGTGTCAAGAAGGGCAGCAAAGAAGCCACTTCTCTCCAGGAAAAACATCAGGGACAGACTGATATTCTGAAAAAGGTACAGGGATTGGACTGCTGAGGACTGTGGTAAAGTCATTTTCTCTGATGAATCCCCTTTCTGATTGTTTGGGGCATCCGGAAAAAAGCTTGTCCGGAGAAGACAAGGTGAGCGCTACCAGTCCTGTGTCATGCCAACAGTAAAGCATCCTGAGACCATTCATGTGTGGGGTTGCTTCTCAGCCAAGGGACTGGGCTCACTCACAATTTTACCTAAGAACACAGAAATTAATAAAGAATGGTACCAACACATCCTCCGAGAGCAACTTCTCCCAACCATCCAGGAACAGTTTGGTTGCGAACAATGCCTTTTCCAGCATGATGGAGCACCTTGCCATAAGGCAAAAGTGATAACTAAGTGGCTCGGGGAACAAAACATCAATATTTTGGGTCCATGGCCAGGAAACTCCCCAGACCTTAATCCCATTTAGAACTTGTGGTCAATCCTCAAGAGGCGGGTGGACAAACAAAAACCCACAAATTCTGACAAACTACTAGCATTGATTATGCAAGAATGGGCTGCCATCAGTCAGGATGTGGCCCAGAGGTTAATTGACAGCATGCCAGGGCGGATTGCAGAGGTCTTGAAAAAGAAGGGTCAACACTGCAAATATTGACTCTTTGCATCAACTTCATATAATTGTCAATAAAAGCCTTTGGCACTTATGAAATACTTGTAATTATACTTCAGTATTCCATAGTAACATCTGACAAAAATATCTGTGGAAATTAATATTTGTGTCATTCTCAAAACTTTTGGCCACGACTGTAGATGGCTGAGGAAAAAATCTATTTAATCCATTTTGAATTCAGGATGTAACACAACAAAATGTGGAATAAGTCGAGGGGTATGAATACTTTCCGAAAGCACTGTATATCAACAGTATAGCATTCTTAGTGAGATTTGAACTCTACATTCCAGAGTGGTTAGGAGAGGGTTCAACAGAGGAGGTTTCCCAGTTCGGTGGTAGTGAGGGAATATTTTACTGCCTGCCTTTTTACATTACCTCTCCATGGGTTGGCCCACAGACCTACACCCTCCCCTAACACCATACAACCTGACTCAGCTACCAGGTTAATAGCCTTGTACTGACTCTAATCAGCCAACAGAGATGTTGATAAGTGCATTTTTCAATGTAGGACGTTGAGTGCATAATCCAATGTAAGTAATTCGATTATTATGAGTCTTCGGGCCAACATAAATATTCTGCTCCACTGTGCAAAAGGCTCTCTGATTAGGAAGACTACTCTATGCCCCACTGGTTGAATTGAGAAGAGAGGGTGAGGCTGTGAAATACAGTGTGAGAGAGACAGAATGGCAAAGTCTTAGCCAGTGGAGAATGTAAGGGGACAAAGAGAGAGAAACCGACACAGAACAGAATTGCATGAAGGGGATGGAGACAATTCAAAAGTGATAAGAGTTATTTGAGAGAGAGTAGTACCGTACCGGACTGCTGTTTTGACCTCTGCGGCATTGTGTATGTGATTGTCCTGGTGCAGGTAGCCATATTTCTCCAGGAAGCCCTGCAATAAACGTTACATCATTCTTTTTCATGAGACTCCCACACTTACTTGGCATTTAAACATGATTAAATCAGACATTCATTTGCCTCAGCCTTGTAAACTTCAACTATTTCCTTAGGGCCTCTACATGTCTTTAAAAAGACATGTTCTAGTCACTGTCAGGTGGTAGCATGCTAACTTTCCCCCTCATCCCTCTGGGTGACTGAGGAGAGGAGTGATGGACTCCGGACCACCCATCTTACAGAAAGAGAGTAGGGAGACCATCAGTTATCAGGTTCTAACCACTGGGCTTGATGTTAACAACAGGCACCGACAGGAAGAGGTATGATTAGAGATGTTATGGGGGGGGGGGGGAATAAAAAAAATCAAAAGATGACAACTCAGTTCAGAGGTGCTAAATACTCTCGGTTGGCGAACGGCAGACAATCCTGTGTGTGTCCGACCCCTTACACACAGGGAATGTGGAGAGAGAAGTTACATTGTCAAACCACTCTAAAATGTCACAGATGTCTCAAGTTTTGAGGGAGCATGCAATTTGCATGCTGACTGCATGAATATCCACCAGAGCTGTCGCCAGAGAATTTAATGTTAATTTCTCTTCCAACATCGTTTTAGAGAATTTGGTAGTACGTCCAAACCGCCTTCACAACCGCAGACCACGTGTAACCCAGGACCTCCACATCTGGTTTCTTCACCTGCGGAAATGCTCTGAGACAGTCTCAGGGAAGCTCATCTGCGTGCTCGTTGTCCTCAACAACAGGGTCTTGACCTGACTGCAGTTCGGTGTCGTAAACAACTTCAGTGGGCAAACGGTCACATTTAATGCCACTGGCACGCTGGAGAAGTGTGCTCGTCACGGATGAATCCCGGTTTGGCAGAACGTTCAACCGACATCACAACCCCAGACCACGTGTATGGCGTTGTGTTGCCAAGTGGTTTGCTGATGTCAACCTTTTGAACCGTGCCCCATGGTAGTGGTGGGGTTATGGTATGGGCAGACATAAACTAAGGACAACAATGGCCTTTTCTCAATGGCAATTTGAATGCACAGAGGTACTGTGACGAGATCCTGAAGCCCATTGTCGTGCCATTCATCCACCTCATGTTTCAGCATGATAATGCATTTCCCCATGTCGCAAGTATCTGTACACAATTCTTGGAAGTTGAAAATGTCTCAGTTCTTCCATGGCCTGCATACTCACCAGACATCACCCATTGAGCCTGTTTGGGATGCTCTGGATCGACTTGTACGACAGCGTGTTCCAGTTCCCACCAATATTCAGCAACTTCACACAGCCATTGAAGAGTGGGACAACATTCCACAGGCCACAATCAACATCTGTGACCAACAGATGCATATCTGTATTCCCAGTCATGTGAAATCCATAGATTAGGGCCTAATGAATTTATTTCAATTGACTGATTTCCTTTAAGATCTTTGAAATAGTTGCATTTTCATTCAGTGTATATTGAAATACTGAAACAGCATAACAAATTGAGTTAAACATTTGTCAGACTATAATTTAGGTTTGAAAACTGAAACTGTAATGAAGGTGTTGTGTATAACCAAAGTGGTATAGGATTACTCATTTTCATTTGAGTATTTATACCTGCCAGAATGTAGCTGTGGAATCTTGCTGGAAGGTAAAATGCCTGCTAGAGCTAGATGGAAGAGACTCATCAGGTCATATAGGGAAATTAATAAATCGACAAAACCCATCCATCCCCGAGCACAAGATTTTGAAAAGACGTACGAACGTCTTGCGCTCATGCATTAAATTCTAATGGATTTTACACCGACAGCCATTTTCTCTTTGGTTTCTCATTATCATAGCTCAATCGGGGGTAGCCTGCCTACCCCTCTAAAAACAACCACTATAAACTGACAGTTGCTGTGGGCGTATGCTACCTGGCTCAATTTAGATGAGTCAAATTATTATTTTCATTCAACTCTACACTTTATATACTAAACGCAGCCATTCTGTAATTCTTTTTCACTAATAGGTATTTTGACCAATCAGACTAGCTTTGAAAAATATCTGATTGTGAACAAATATCAGATTTGGCTACCTGTGTAAACGCAGTCTTAGTGTTTTAGAATATCTCGTCAAAAATAGTCTAGTTCTAAAAAGTTTCAAGCAGTAAACATTTTAGAAAACTTCTAATAAGCTACAGATAACACACGTACCTCAGCCTCAGGGGTCCCGGCCCGCCAGTCCGTTAACACCGGCGTGCAAACAGTTGACTTTATGAGTATTAGCGCAGTTATAATACATGGACCGATATGCCACAATTTATTCTGGTCCGGAGAGTCTCGTAAACTCATTGTATAACACTTGCAATACCATTAGATTAACGCAGACAAACATACATTTAAATCCAATTCAGATATTTCCAAGTACTGCTTGTCTAATGTGCAACAACCAAGGATATATCAATGTGTGTGATCCCTGTGCTGTGTCATTTCCTCACATAGGGGAGGGACAGTACCGCCCACAGCTCATGGGATGGATGAGAACTGAAATAAAAATACTGTACATTGAGAGCATGTCAAAACATCCCTTCTCTTGGCACGTTGTATCGACCACATAAATATTGTTCAAATAAATTTATATATTTTATTTAACGAGGCAAGTCAGTTAAGAACAAATTCTTATTTTTCAATGACGGCCTACCCCGCCAAACCCTCCCCTAACACAGACAAAGCTGGGCCAATTGTGCGCAGCCCTATGGGAATCCCGATCACTGCCGGTTGTGATACAGCCCAGGATCGAACCAGGGTCGGTAGTGACACCTCTAGCACAGTGCCTTACACCGCTGCACCACTCAGTAGACCCAAAATTTACCTGCAGACATTGAGAAAAAGCTGACATGCTTAATTCAATTGCTAGTATTTGACAATTTAGCAATTAATACCCACACATTCAATATGTATGTAGATTCCCACTAGAACTTTGAAGCAAAACACACAGGAAGACACTAAGATTGGAACAGTTTAATATCATTTGGAAAAAAGAGAAACCCACGTAAAACAGTTCATTTCAATTTTACAAAACAATGATACGAAGTCTTAGAAGTCTACCTCACAATGCCTGGACTTAGAATCGGAGAAATGAAAATAAACAATAAACACGACATTTGACCCTGCCCACTTCAACAACCCTGCTTATCAGCCCAAAAGTCCTTTCACAGTAGTTGCACATCTTTACCCTGACCTCCCGACAAGACAGATCAGAAGCAATACATGTGATGCATTGGTAATGAAAGGAATGCAAATCAAAGTGTATATCAATCCCCCCTCCCTTCCCCTAACCCCTGGGCTGGAATGGTGTCCATGTGAATCCTTAGTATGGCCGGTCTCTTCTGTCTTCTCTATGGTCACCTCTGAGGGAAGAAAACAATAGACCCATAGTCAATTATACCATACCATGAAGGCATTGGCATTCAGTCAGATAATGCTGACTGGTGTTCAGCTAGCTTAATATAAAAAATTAAATAAAAAGCACTCATTACTATTAGAGAAACAAAAAGGACAAAAAAAGTTAACCTAATTCAATATTCTACAGTTCACTATCACATGTCAGGTATACCCTCTTCTGGTCAAATATTGAACTGCATGGGAGGGAAATGACACAGTAATCGATTTACCTTCCTCCCATCTTGTAGCCCCTGTCACCACCATATCCACCTCCGCCATAACCACCACGGTCACCTCCACGGTCACCACCGCGGTCACCTCCACGGAACCCCCCACGGCCTCTGTAGCCGCCGCCCCTGTCACCACCATACCCTCCTCTGCCGCCGCCGCCACCACCACGATCTACGAACATAAGCCAGCTGTTAGAGCAAGTTCTCCAACAGAGAAGTAGTAGTTTATAGTATTAGTGGTTAAATGACTCAACTTCCCCCTATAGTCTACTTGAAACCCAGGTCTCTCTACCGCAGGCTCATAGCAATATCCATCATTACATACCTCCTCCGCTGTCCCCTGGTTTCGGTGTGCCACACTTGTTGCATTCGTATCGTCGCGCAAAGTTCATGTTGCCACAAGAACTGAAAAGGAGAGGGGAACAATTGTCAACCATCACATTCAAACATCATTTAGTGGCACATACAATGGATGACTCATGAAAATTGTTTTAATTGCACCTGTCCCTCTTCAAACAAAATATTGCAATAAATACCTGTTAGGACATGGCCAGTCCCCTCCCTTAATGTCAAAGTTGGGTCCACCACCACCACCACCACCACCTCCTCCTCCTCCACCTCCACCTCCAAACCCACGTCCACGGCCACGGCCTCCGAAACCTAAATAGCGACATCAAATACCACTTGCTTCAACAATGGGGTTCAAAGAAAGCTCAGTTCATTCTTCAGGAGTAATTTCCCAGAAACAAAATAATTAGTCTGGCTTGCAAAAGCAGAAACACTTTAAATATTGTACCACTTATTTCTGACTTCTATTTATTAGTTGGGCTTGCAAAGCAGGAGTACTCACTTTTAAATATAAAAAAATGTCTTATTATAGTTATTCTTTAGCACTCCTCTTACACCATTTAAGCTAGAAATGCCGTTAACTGTAAAATGTGTAGACCGGTCTGGATTGACTTGCTTGTATATAACTGATATCTTCTATACTTTTTAAACTATTTGTCTATCTTAATTCACTTTTTAAAGCATTCTAAAAGGTCCCATTGTGACAGGATATCCAACATTCCATTCACTGTAAATGCAATAACGCAACTTGACACAAATCAGCTAGTTTGACACTTTGCCAACTTAGATAAATGAGTATAAAATCTTCTTCTGCTCTGCTATTAAAATCTGAACAAAAATAATCTACCGATCAAACATTTTTTTTTTTTTAATCAGCATCAATAACATTTCCTCAAACTTTTAAAAATAAACAAACAAAATTGAACACTTTCACACGTTAGAATAAGACTTAATAGGCTCCACTTCTCCGCTATTCAAATCTGATATCAGAACAAAATATATGCTACCAATCTAAAAAAAAACTAAAAAAAACAGCGGATTTAGGAAACTCGTTACATTTTTGCCAAGCAAGTGTAATCGAAAAGTGTTGCAGGACTTTCGACTTAAACTTAGAAGGTATGACATCTTGGTCTACTTCTCTGCTATACAAAACAAAAATCTGAACAGAATTATTTACTACCAATCAAAAGTTATAGCTGTTTGTCGGTGTTGAGTGACAAAGTAGCTAGCTAACGTCAGCTTAAAACTATGGATAGTCGCAGATGAGCCCATGGGGTAGCACAGGCAAATGAGGGTGAATAGGGTAATTGAATTTTGAACAATAGTGTAATGAAGGGGTTGGAACCCTATTATAATTGTTAGCAGTATTATCATTTTTTTTTACGTTTGGAGCGCTATAGCTCTGAAGTGGTAAGGCATACAAATATCAAACTTTGTGGGATGGTGTAAAATTATGCACAACTACATCTGGTTACACGTGGTGCAACTGCCAAATAGTGGTGCTATAAACCACCTTCGACCTCAGAGGTTAGCCCCGCCTCCTCATTCAAACTACAGTCTTGGAATTTGGTACAAAGGTTACTCTACCCAAGGAACAAACTTGCCTCTTGGACCAATGATGTCACCGTGATGATCAGTCGCCATTTTGAAAATGGTGTACGTGGCATCTTTTGACACCGCTAAACAGATTTCTCCAAAACGTTGTGTACAGCACCTATAAACCAATATCTTCATATGTATAATAAAACAGGGCCTGGAACTGGTTCAGGGAACAGCCCCGAAAAATAAAATGTGAAGGATCAAACAGAACCTGGAACGAAAGTGATCCATACTGTTCCGGGAACAGAACCGTTATTTTACGCTCCAGGCATTGTTTTCCTATTCCCACAACAAAACGCCTATGGAAAGCCCTCTGTCACTCACAATTCACGTTGCATTTATTAATTGACAAAATACACAAGCTGGTTAGCTAGCTAATTTAAGATTATTAGTTACCTAGCTAGCTCAAAGAACATTCAAAAGTTCCTACATGGAAGCCACTATTGATCAGTATAATTCCATGTGGACCAAATTCAGAGAATGCATGACATACTGTAACAAGATGCCCAGCGAGTCAAGCCTCCTCAACCCTCTTGCACTCCAATCCCCCCCCATTTCTCCTTTGCCAAGATAATCCATCCACCTGACAGGTGTGGGATATCAAGAAGCTGATTACACAGATGCACCTTGTGCTGGGGCCAACAAAATACCACTAAAATGGGCAGTTTTGACACAAAACTCCACATTGAGGGGGAGTGCAATTGGTATGCTGACTGCAGGAATATCCGCCAGAGCTACCAAATAATTAAAGGTTAATTTCTCTACCATAAGAGAATTTGGCAGTACGTCCAACCGGCCTCACAACCACATGTAACCATGCCAGCCCAAGAACTCCACATCCAGCTTCTTCACCTGTGGTATCATCTGAGAGCAGCCACCTGCAGGACAGCTGATGAACTGAGGAGTATTTCTGTCTGTAATAAAGCCTTCTTTGTGGGGAAAAACTCATTCTGATTGGCTTGGCTATGCCCTCCCATGGCTGCACCCCTGCCCAGTCATGTGAAATCCATAAATTGGGGCTTAATATATTTAAAATTGACTGAACTCAGTAAAATCGTTGAAATGGCTGCGTTTTTGTTCAATATACTTCCATGTGTGTCTTTAGAAAGTATTCATGCTCCTTGATTTATTCATACATTTTGTTGTGAACCTGCCTGAATTCAAAATGGATTAAAACATTTTTTTTTTGACGAATCTTACCCATCTACACACAGGACCCCATAATGTCCAACAGATCCACTGATATCGCAATCTCACACAACACTGCCCTTTCCGACCTGGACAAAGAGAACACCTATGTGAGAATGCTGTTCATTGACTACCGCTCAGCATTCAACACCATAGTGCCCATGAAGCTCATCACTAAGCTAAGGGGACTCTGGGACTAAACACCTCCCTCTTACACATTTTTTCAAAATATACTGATCTCATTTATGTAAGTATTCCCAACCCTGTGTCAATATTTTGTAGAAGCACCTCTGGCAGTGATTACAGCTTTGAGTTTTTCTGGTTAAGTCTTCAAGAGCGTGCCACACTTGGACTGTGCAACATTTTCCACTATTCTTTCCCCATAACTCATCAAGATCTGTCAAATTGTTTTTTGATCAACGGTAGACAACTATTTTCAGGTCTTGCCATAGAATTTCCACGTAGATTTAAGTAAAAACGGTAACTCAGCCACATTCACCATCTTCTTGGTAAGTAACAAGATGTGGCCTTGTGTTTTAGGTTATTGTCCTGCTGAAAGGTGAATTCATCTCCCAGTGTCTGGTGGAAGTCATACAACCAGGCTTTGCTGGATTTTCCCAGTGCTTAGCTCCAATCCATTCCTAAAAAAAACTCCAGTCCTTCCTGATTACAAGCATACCCATAACATGATGCAGCCACCACCACTATGCTTAAAAATATGGACAGCGGTACTCCGTAATGTGATGCATTCACAACAAACCGAGTTTGTATTCAGGACAAAATGTTAATTGCTTTGTCACAATTTTTGCAGTATTACTTTCAGTGCCTTGTTGCGAACAGGATGTATGTTTTGGAATATTTTGTATTATGTACAGGCTTCCTTCTTTTCCCTTTGTAATTTATGTTAGTATTGTCTAGTAACTACAAAGTTGTAGATCTAACCTCAGTTTTCTCCAAACACAGCCATTAAACTCATTAACTGTTTTAAAGTCACCACTGGCCTCCCTGAGCGGTTTCCTTCCTTTCCGGCAACGGAGTTAGGAACGACGCCTGTATCTTTGTATTGACTGGGTGTACTGATGCCATCCAAAGTGTAATTAATAACTTAACCATGCTCAAAAGGGACATTCAATGGCTGCTTCTTTTTTTTACCCATCTACCAATAGGTGCCCTTCTTTGCGAGGCATTAGAAAACCTCCCTGGTCTTTCTGGTTGAATCTGTGTTTGAAATTCACTGCTCGACTGAGGGACCTTACAGGTTCTTGTATGTGTGTGGTACAGAGATGAGGTAGTCATTCAAAAATCATGTTAAACACTATTATTGCACACAGAGCAAGTCCATGCAAGTTATGACTTGTTAAACACATTTGGACTCCTGAATTTATTTAGGGTTTCCATAAGAAAGGGGTTGAATACTTAACGCAAGACATTTCAGCTCTTCATTTTTAAATTAATAAAAATAACGAAAAACAAATCCACTGACATTATGGGGTATTGTGTGTAGGCCAGTGACAAAGAACATCTCAATTTAATCCATTTCAAATTCAGGCTGTAACAACAAAATGTGGGAAAAGTCAAGGGAAGTGAATACTTTAAGGCACTGTACTTCCATAATGTTTTTCACTGGTACCGGGCTACCTTCAAAGTCTTGTGGTCATCCTAGAGAAAAACGGACATATGCGGGTTCTTGAGACGCTATAGACGTTTTGGTAAGAAGACTGATTTTCGGATTGTCTCAAGGTCTGACAAACACCCCTGTAGCGCGGCCACCTTCCACCGCAGATGCAAAGGCTACCATTGGCTTACATGCTGACCACACCGCCCGGCATCGCGTGCGTTGCAAAATAAACGCACACATACCTGTTAGTCAATAATTTCATCCAAACTGCTCGCACGAGTCAACGAGCGTCTGCGTAGCCAGGTGCTAAAAATACAACTTTGTACTATTTTAGATGCTTGACGCATTGCAAGTCATTGGTTTTTAGGAGCATACACCCACATGGGTGATTGAGAGATGGAGTGGTGTGTGACCCTGATTCATTTGGTGGTGGTAATTGCACATCAAAGTCGGTTGCCAACTGCCATATAAAATCCACATTAGAAGAATGAACAAGGAGAAAAACTAACCTAGTTTCCCCTTTTTATTAATGGTTACAGTAGAGAACACACAATTCTGTATGACTCAACATGGGTCAAAATTCTACAAAGCGCCAGTCTCCCAAAAAATACAAATTAGCTATCAATAGCAAGCTACCTAAATATCCATGAATGTTTCGACCCGTCCTCAAATTAATATCGTTGGTTCACAGGTTTGGCATTTTAATGGCATGAACATGTCTGGTGGGGACAGACAAAAATATACATGGCACACGCCAATTAGATTTCTGCGAGGGCACAGACATCAACACTATGGGGTTATTAATACACAAGCGAATTTGTCCCAATACTTTTGGTCCCCATAATATTAAGTTGCACGCACGCCCCTCACCCCCCAATACTTTTGGAGCTCACTGTATATATTGACTCCAATGCTTTCCACAGTTGGGTCAAGTTCGCAGCATGTCCTTTGGGTGGTGGACCATTCTTGATACACATGGGAAACTGTTGAGCACAAACCAGTGCGCCTGGCACCGACTACCATACCCTGTTCAAAAGCACTTCAATATTTTGTCTTGCCCATTCACATTCTGAATGGCACACATACATAGTTCATGTTCCAAGGCTTAAAAACCATTCGTTAACCAGTCTCCTCCCCTTCGTCTACATTGACTGAAGTGGATTTAACAAGTGACATCAATAAGGGATCAAAGCTTTCACCTGGTCAGTCAGTCATGGAAATACCAGGTGTTCTTAATGTCCTGTATACTTAGTGTATATAGATATTTTAAAACGATTGAAACTCATACAGTCAGCATTTCGAAGTATATCACCCAAACCTGGTTCACGCCAGAGACACCAAATCATCGTTGACATGATCAGGCAATCATATCCACAAACATACTTTAGAAGAAAATCTATTTTTCATCAAAGAAAATGTTCATCTAGTATTTAGCATCAAGATCATTTATTCCATTACCCATTAGGGGCATGCATCTTTCCCTTTCAAGACAATTCGATCTAGATACATGGGCCAAGGTAGGTCTTAATTTGAAACGACGAGGTGCGATTCTGTTTGACTAGAGGAACGAACCCATGAGATTTCGTTCGATGCGAATAAATGCGCTAACATTTGTCGCGAAAAAATATAAATCTTCTAAAGAAAAGAAAAAGAAAAACTTTCAGAGTGAAGTTCTCTTCTCCTCCCGGGACGCGTTGACCATGTAGCGCAGCTCTCAAAAGTGAATGATGTCGTTGTTATGAAACCATCAACTTTAACCTGAATCTCAAAAAAAGGGGACTAAATACACAGTGTTTAAAGCAAAACTACTAAAACTATTGCTGATTGTGAACCTGAAGAATCAAAACAAAATTTAAAATGATGTAAGCCCAGATCAGCAGGTTGCCAAATTAGTTGTCTCCGGTAGCATACTTTCATTCCGGTAAAACAGCATTTTCAACAGCGCATGATGACAATTACATTGGTTCACACCAAGCATCTGCACAGACGGGGCTCTCTACCTGTGCAGAGCACATGCCACTTCGCCTTTCCATTCTTCAAAATGCCTTATTCGGTGGTAGTTAAAAACCAGGAATAGTCCTACCGCCAGTTGGTCAGCACGCTGTGTGCAGAGTTGTACTGCCCGACGCATGCTACATTTGGGTTCTCAGACTGATGCACTCATATCTTAAATAATTTTACCAGATTCCAATTCGTATCTGAATTGTTATACCCTTATTGCCAACCAATGGATTTAAAGCTTATCTTTAGCACAAAGATAATCTTGTGTTTTTGGGAAACTCACCCGCGGGTAGTTACAGCAACATTTGAATGGTTTGTCACCAAAATGTGAATGAAACGTACCTCCTCCTCCGCCACCTCTTCCTCCTCCTGCACCGCCACCCCTCTGCGTGAACTCAGCTCTTCGGGTGGCAAAAGACACTTTGAGGGGTTTCCCTTGGAATTCTTTGCCTAGAAGAAAATTAGACATGGATGAGAATGTAACAGAAGAACTGAACACAGCATAAGAGCATGGGAATAAAGAGTACACCCTTACCGTCAAACCACTCAATGGCAGCTTTGGCGGAAGGTGGATCATCAAATGAGACCGTGGCCTCTCCTTTCAGTCTTCCCGTAGCCTTGTCAGAGTACAGGTTGATCATGGGCAGGCCAGTCTTCTTGTTCAACTATCAAGACAGGACACAAAGATTAAACACTAGGACACATACATCTGGGTTGCCATTAAGACTGGGAATTGCCAGGGAACTCACGATAAGTTATCACGACACTTAGGTGCCAACACATTATGTATCGCAATTATCACGATTCTATATGTATTGCGATTCGATACTGCGATTTTATTGCGATTTCATGTCCCAAACATGTTGCTCACTATAGGTTTGCTGGAGAGAACATTTATTTTGTTAAGACATGGAAATAAAAGCGCTGAAAACATGTTTGCTCACTAATAAGATGGATTTCTTTTGGCCGCAGGTACAGCAGACTAGCGCTAGCTAATGCTACCTAGCAACAGACCAAAAGTTGAGTCAAAGTATCGATATAAGATTGCAGACCTGCCAACATTTTTGTGTGCTTAATAAAGATGTTGGCTTTAGACTGCCTCAGTAGGAGTGGTAAGTTAGACTAATGGGTACTTGGTAATTGGCTGCTATTCAGTAGGTCACTAGAAATACGTTCAAATGTTTTTGGGGAGAGGTGGTAAGTCAACTTCCCCCTCAGGAAGTTGGTTTTTCAAAAATGCTAAATGCACCAACTGCCATTTCCTGAAATCTAGTTTTAAATTATATCACACAATGTAGTAATTAAATAGGTGTCTTTATGTGGCTAGTCTAGTAAAAATGGACGTTGGCCTCTTAATTTTGGATGTTGGCCTACTGTTGACAGAGCTATATCAAGAGGACAAATTAATAACTGATTAATTAACATAGGCCTACTAATCTACAGTCTAACAACTTTCTGTGAAGAATGGTATTAGCGGAACAGCTCTCTGCCATGTCTGTTTCCATCCACGCAGCAACGCACACTGAAGTACTGCATGCCTCCCTGCTCGTCAATGCGCTCGCGCCTACTACCTTTGCGGAGATCAAAACATGTGCGGGCAAGAATGCGTTCTCGCTCAGTTGACTAAACGCTGTAGCTAACTACCCCCGTCGTAATGACACCTTAATTAATGAGCCGACTACAAAAGTTATTGTGCTTGACTCAATTTTGGAAAATGCATTTGTAAACCTTTCTCCCCTTCAGTGTTATCAACAGACAAAGTGGAGAGCTGCAAGCCAGCTGGTGGGAGGAAAAATTGTACGCTAGTACGACGAGCCGGAGCGGAGAGTTAGCCATTTCTCCTCGACCAAGTCTTCCGATTGGCTCAGCGCCAACTTCAGACGGCGAGTCAAAAAACACAATGCACCAATGGAAGCCTATTTTAGGGTCGTTTTTTTGTACCAGCGTACTTTGACCTCAAATTGCGTGCGCGGTATGCAAAACGTGTGCAGGTTGGCAGGTCTGATATGCTGCTCCCCGTCACTAGTAGCCACGCAAGTGGACAGGGAGACGCATTCCCCGTCCAGAAACAATCCCTACATCCTAGCCACTTAGAAGAAATATCTAGGCCCTATGGGGAAGGGGCTGCCAATCCTTACCTTAATAATCCCAATCTGTTTGAAGTAGTTGCCCACTTCATCACTTGTGACATCTTCTCCCAGTCCCTGGACGAAGATGGTGTTGTTGTCAGAGTTGTCCTGCTCCCCACCGCTGCCGCTACCTTGGCTACCGCCGCTACCTCCAGCTGGGGACAAACACCGAGGTACTACTCAGCAGATGCATCACTTGAACCAGCCTGTTGTTCTGTGGCATTTGCTTGCGAGAGACTAGAGGTCAGCGTTAGGCTGGCATGACGGCAGGGATAGTCAAACCCTAGATTGCTTCTTGTTACCCTGAACTTCAAACGAGCATGTGCAACTCACTTGGTTCATCCCTTGAGCCGTAGTCTCGAGGACCTGAAATACAACAAAGAGGAAAGGTGGGGAAAGCCATGAGAACCTGCACTTTGTACACTACACAACTTTATTCAACATCCATACAAGAAATCATCAACTCTACCAATAGTGTATGCACGAGGCTACGTTAACATTTAGAATAAGGCAGTTTTTACAGCTTTCTGCTGCAGTGTTGCGACATTCATATAAAATCGCTCAACACCTTGCAACATGGGCAGAAATGATTGAGTTTAGAAGATAAATAAAAAATTAGAAAGAACTCTCCAGTTTCTAGCCAGTTTCATTCTTCGCCACAGCACACTTCTCATCCTTTGTCATTTACATTCAGCCTTGTCCTCATGCAACAATACCATTATGTATAAACTTCAGGCTTCTTGTGCTAAAATATCTAAGAGCAATTATGAGAAATCCCCCTCCCTAAGAACAATAGGCGGAGGTCTGAGGTTCTGACAAGAAAAAGGTGGCATTCAGTTTGTTCTGCTTTCTTTCCTACTCCCTATTCCTAAATCAACCTTTTTCCTCCCCAACCGAGACAGTTCTGATGCTCGTCACTTACCACCGAAATTTTTGTAGCCACCACGGTCACCACCTCTGCAGAGGAAAAATTGTAGATATGATGGGTTTCCTTTGTCCCAACAGAGCTCAAAGCTCCCCTACATCCCCATCAGTATGCACTCCTGCCATGGTGTGCGACTATCGTGGAACTGCTCTTCCCACTCACATGGGAAAGTGTTAGGTCTGGGATGTTTTAAGATCAAAATGGACAAAACTGGGCAGAATGCCCACTATATACACAGGTAGGTTCTGATGAGTGAAGAGGCACTGATGGCTAATGTGTAAATTTAGATTGCTACAAGACCAGATTAGCTTAGAGTATTCAGTTGGATAAAGTTTTTGGATAAAAAAAAATGTCAATTTAAAAAGTACTGATAGCTCGAAATGGTTTGAATAGCTGCGGCACTCGACAAGTCGAGTATTCTTCCATTGAGTGCTTATATATGAGCTCCATTAGCTGAGGTCCAAGTTTAATTTCATTCACTGAAACCTGTAGTATAAAATGTAGATCCAAAGTTAACACAATACAAATGTCTCCATGTCAAATATACAACACTTGAATGAAACCTGTTGATGTACAGCAGCTTACAATGTTCCTTGGGTCTAACTTGTGAAAATCAGGTCACTTCAAGAACAGATCATTCTGGGGGCATTGTTTAAGGCGCTCATGTGGTGGTTCTCAAAGCAACGGGGGGGCAAAATAATCCTCATTCCAGCTAGAATAGTCTTAACTTTGCACAGAGAGTTTAATAGCGGAAAGCATCCATAATAACAGCCAGCAGGATTCGTAGCACGTTTTATATACATGTGCAGAAGCATTACAACTCTCCTCTGATGTCTATTACTTGTCAGGAACCATGTAAAATGAAATCTCGATGGTCAGAAATGTTGAGAATGTGACAGCACTGCGGCAGAACTACTGTACTCGTTATTCAATGCCATTACCAAAGTGGTTGTTAAAAGCTTCCAATTACAAACGTCTCAATTTCAAATGATAGCCAAGGATAAGAAAAGTAATCTGGATAAAATAATGGTTTAGGCTACAAGTCTTCTACACTGAAAGCTACTTGGCCAAGATCTATAATTGCTTGTCAAATACAAAAAGTTTCCAGAACTGCCATTGTAGATAGATTGCAATATGAACTGATGACTGGCAAGCGACAAAGTCCTGACTAGTATATTCAACAGCCTTGTTAATGAAGATGTACAAAAGCTGGGGTCTACAGGATCCTTGGCTGGTGAAGTGACTCAATCCTCAACACCCTATCTAGTTCATAAAGGGGGTCAGGTGAACAGTGTCACCTTAACTCCTTGCACCACAGGAGTCAGTAGCAGACACCCCACCATGTCATCTGTCCCACAAGCCATTTGAGCTTCACATTCATTGAAATTTGCTAACAAGGCCATAAATCAGCCAGAATGTTGCATGCATATTTATGATTGAGATGGAACACAGGTTATATCCTCACAAGTCACTTAAACCACATAAATACAATTCTAATTCTATGAGTGAAGCCTCAAGGTGAAACATATAGCACATCTAGGGCTGGGCGATATCGAATTAATGTTTAAGCGCGATGTTCCAAATTCTGTATCGCAAGATAAGGTTTGTATTTTTGGTTAGTTTTTATGAGCGTTGTCTTCTGGTCTCGTCTCCTTCACTCCTTCCCACACAGAAACCAAGCCCCTCAACCTGCCACTCACAACAAGACGAGATATAATATTCAGTGAATTAGGAAAGTATTCAGACTCCTTCCCATTTCGTTACAGCCCTTTTCTAAAAATGATTACGGTAAATTATTTTCCCATCAATCTACACACAATACCCCATAATGACAAAGCGAAAACAGGTTTTTAGAAATGAATTAAAAATAAACAGAAATACCTTAACATAAGTAATTCAGAACCTTTGCTATGAGGCTCGAAATTGAGCTCAGGTGTATCCTGTTTCCATAGATCATCCTTGAGATGTTTCTACAACTTCATAGGAGTCCACCTGTGGTAAATTCAATTGATTGGACATGATTTGGAAAGGCACACACACACACGTCTATATACGTTCCCGGAGTGGACATTGCATGTCAGAGCAAAAACCAAGCCACGAGGTCGAAGGAATTGTCCGTAGAGCCCCGAGACAGGATTGTGTTGAGGCGCAGATCTTGGGAAGTGTACCAAAAAAAAAAGTCTGCTGCATTGAAGGTCCCCAAGAACACAGCGGCCTCCATCAGTCTTAAATTTAAGAAGTTTGGAACCACCAACACTCTTCCTAGAGCTGGACGCCCAGCCAAACTGAGCAATCAGGGGAGAAGGGCCTTGGTCACGGAGGTGACCAAGAACCTAAGTCACTCTGACAGCGCTCCAGAGTTCCTCAGTGGCGATGGGAGAACATTCCACAAGAACAACCATCTCTGCAGCACTCCACCAATCAGGGCTTTATGGTAGAGTGGCCAGACAGAAGTCACATGATATCCCAACTTGGAGTTAGCCAAAAGGCACCTAAAGGACTCTCGAACCATGAGAAACTCTTTGGCCTGAATGCCAAGAATCACACCTGGAAGAAACCTGGCACCATCCCTAAGGTGAAGCATGGTGGTGGCCGCATCCTGCTGTGGGGATATTTTTCAGCAGCAGGGACTGGGAGACTAGTCTGGATCGAGCGAAATATGAACGGAGCAAAGTACAAAGAGATCCTTGATGAAAAACTGCTCTAGAGCACTCAGGACCTCAGACTGGGACGAAGGTTCACCTTCCAACAGGACAACGACCCTAATCACACAGTCAAGACAATGCAGGAGTGGCTTCGGGACAAGTCTCTGAATGTCCTTGAGTGGCCCAGCCAGATCACGGACTTGAACCTGATCGAACATCTCTGGAGAGACCTGAAAATAGTTGTGCAGCGAAGCTCCCCATCCAACCTGACAGAGATTGAGAGGATCTGCAGAGAAGAATGGGAGAAAGTCCCCAAATAGAGGTGTGACAATCTTATAGCGCCATACCCATGAAGACTCGAGGCTGTAAATCGCTGCGAAACGTGCTTCAATAAAGTACTGAGTAAAAGGTCTGAATAAGTCTTCTTACACACACACACACAAACATTTCTAAACACCTGTTTCTGCTTTGTCATTATGGGTTAGTGTGTGTAGGTAAAACAATTTAAAATCAGTTTTAGAATAAGGCTGTATCGTAACAAAATGTGGGAAAATTTAAGGGGTCTGAAAATTTTGTATATGCAATGCATTTGGAAAGTTGTGGACACGCGCTCAAATTAGTGGCTTTGGCTATAAAAAAATTGCTGCTGAGCCCCCTGAGCTCATAGACGACCATCGGCAGAAGAACGGCCTTACTGAAGAGCTGTGACTTTCAACGTGGCACTGTCATAGGATGCCACCTTTCCAACAAGTTAGTTCTTAAGATTTCTGCCCCGCTTGAGCTGCCAAGGTCAACTGTAAGTGTTGTTACTGTGAAGTGGAAGCGTCAAAGAGCAACAAAGGCTCAGCAGCAAAGTGGTAGACCACACAAGCTCACAGAACGGGACCACCGAGTGCTTTAGCGCCTAAAATAGTTTGTACTCGGTTGCAACACTCACTTCGGAGTTCCAAACTGCCTCTGGAAGCAACATCAGCACAAAAACTGTTTGTCGGGAGCTTCATGAAATGGGTTCCCATGGCCCCCCAAAAAAACGCACACAAACCTAAGATCACCATGAGCAATTCCAAGCAAGCTAATCAAGTTGTGTAAAGCGCCCCGCCATTGGACTCCGGAGCAGTGGAAACGCGTTCTCTAGAGTGAGTCCCTCTATTCCCTGTCTTGGGTCAGATAGGATCACCACATTACTTTAAGAATGTGAAATGTCAGAATAATAGTGGAATGATTTATTTCATCTTTTATTTCTTTCATCACATTCCCAGTGGGTCAGAAGTTTACATACACTGAATTAGTATTTGGTAGCATTGCCTTTAAATTGTTTAAATTGGTCAAACGTTTCAGGTAGTCTTCCACAAGATTCCCACAATAAGTTGGGTGAATTTTGGCCCATTCCTCCTGACAGAGCTGGTGTAACTGAGTCAGGTTTGTATGCCTTCCTGCTCTCTCACACACACTTACTCAGTTCTGCCCACTAATTTTCTTTAGTATTGAGGTCAGGGCAACTTTGGAAGTATGCTTGGGGTCATTGTCCATTTGGAAGACCCATTTGCAAACAAGCTTTAACTTCCTGACTGATGTCTTGAGATGTTGCTTCAATATATCCACATAATTTTCCTACCTCATGATGCCATCTATTTTGTGAAGTGCACCAGTCCCCCCTGCAGCAAAGCACCCCCACAACATGATGCTGACATCCCCGTGCTTCACGGATGGGATGGTGTTCTTCGGCTTGCAAAACTCCCCCCCTTTTCCTCCAAACATAACATTGGTCATTATAGCTAAACAGTTCTATTTTTTTTGTGTGCTTAAAAAAAAAAAGTGGTTTTGGAGCAGTGGCTTCTTCCTTGCTGAGCAGCCTTTCAGGTTATGTCGATATAGGACTCGTTTTACTGTGGATATAGATACTTTTTTCCTACAGCATCTTCACAAGGTCCTTTGCTGTTGTTCTGGGATTGATTTGGACTTGTCGCACCAAAGTACATTCATCTCTAGGAGACAGAATGCGTCTCCTTCCTGAGAGGTATGACGGCTGCGTGGTTCCATGGTGTTTATACTTGTGTGCTATTGTTTGTACAGATGAAAGTGGTACCTTCAGGCATTTGGAAATTTATCCCAAGGATGAACCAGACTTCTGGAGGTCTACAATTTTTTCTGAGGTCTTGGCTGATTTCTTTTGATTTCCCCATGATGTCAAACAAAGAGGCACTAAGTTTGAAGGTAGGACTTGAAATACATCCACAGGTACACCTCCAATTGACTCAAATGATTTCAATTAGCCTGTCAGAAGCTTCTAAAGCCATGACATAATTTTCTGGAATTTTCCAAGCTGTTTAAAGGCACAGCCAATTTAGTGTATGTAAACTTCTGACCCACTGGAATTGTGATACAGTGAATTATAAGTGAAATAATCTGCCTGGAAACAATTGTTGGAAAAATTACTTGTGCCATGCACAAAGTAGCTATTCTAGCCGACTTGCCAACTATAGTTTGTTAACTTCTTATGGCTGCAGGGGCAGTATTGAGTAGCTTGGATGAAAGGTGCACAGAGGTGCCCAGAGTAAACGGCCTGCTCCTCAGTCATAGTTGCTAATATATGCATATTATTATTAGTATTGGATAGAAAACACTCTGAAGTTTCTAAAACTGTTTGAATTATGTCTGTGAGTATAACAGAACTCATGGCAGGCAAAAACCTGAGAAGTTCCACTTCCTGTTTGTATTTTTTCCTGAGGTGGCAGATTTTCAACCAAGCTCTCATTGAAATTACAGCGAGATATTGATGAGTTTTCACTTCCTACGGCTTCAACTAGATGTCAACAGTCAATAGAACTTTGTCTGATGACTAATGTGAAGGGGGGCCGAAGGAGACAGGAATTCACCACTGCCACGAGCTGACCATGCTTTGACCACGCGCGTTCACGTGATAGGCAGCTCCGTTCCATCGCTCAACTGAAGTCAATCTAATTCTCCGGTTGGAACGTTATTCAAGATGTTAACAACATTCTAAAGATTGATTCAATACATCGTTTGACATGTTTCTACTGACTGTTATGGAACTTTTGGACATTGTCACGTTATAGTGGACGCGCTTTGTGACTTTGGAATTGTTTACCAAACGCGCTAACCAAAGTAGCTAATTGGACATAAATAACGGACATTATCGAACAAATCAAGCATTTATTGTGGACCTGGGATTCCTAGGACTGCATTCTGATGAGGTTCAACGGTAAGGAAACATTTATCATGTATTTTCTGGTTTCTGTTGACTCCAACATGGCGGCTAATTTGGCTATTGTTCTGAGCGACGTCTCAGATTATTGCATGATTTGCTTTTTCCGTAAAGTTTTTCTGAAATCTGACACAGCGGTTGCATTAAGGAGAGGTATATCTATATTTCCATGTGTATAACTTGTATTATCATCTACATTTATGATGAGCATTTCTGTTGAAACGATGTGGCTATGCAAAATCACTTGATGTTTTTGGAACTAGTGAATGTAACGCGCCAATGTAAACTCAGATTTTTTGATATGAATATGAACTTAATCAAACAAAACATGCATGTATTGTGTAACATGAAGTCCTATGAGTGTCATCTGATGAAGATCATCAAAGGTTAGTGATTAATTTTATCTCTATTTCTGCTTTTTGTGACTGCTATCTTTCGCTGGAAAAATGGCTGTGCTTATTGTGGTTTGGTGGTGACCTAACATAATTGTTTGTAGTGCTTTCGCTGAAAAGCATATTTGAAATCGGACACTTGTGGGATTAACAACAAGATTACCTTTAAAATGATATAAGACACATGTATGTTTGAGGAATTTTAATTATGAGACTTGTTTGAATTTGGCGCCCTGCACTTTATCTGGCTCCTGTCATATCGATCCCGTTAGCATGATTGCAGCCATAAGAAGTTAACAAGAAATATGTGGAGTGATTGAAAAATGAGTTTTAATGATTCGAACCTAAGTGTATGTAAACTTCCGACTTCAACTGTATATAAAAGGAATTGTCAACTCGTTCTCATTCTGAGAAATAAGCATCTTATCCAGGTAGGCCACTTGATTTCAATATTTAAACTAAGTGAACTGGCAAGCTGTTCCAAGAGTTGGAGATGGACAAGCGGGTCTATTAATAACAGTTCTACCTTGTTAGCAAGCAAATAGATCTTGAAATAAAAAAGATCCCCTGGCTACTCACTAGCACATGGGCTTGTGCTTGAGAAATTGAGCCCTGTGTTCATTTTCTATGCCTGCTTCAAGACGTTGGTCATTATTAGTGGATGTTCATGGTTATTTTATTTTTTATTTTTTTTATAAATCATTTTTCCATACAAACGTGAAAGCCAGAAATCTGTGTTTATTGCAAAAAAGCAGGTGAAACTATTTTGATAAAATAATGGTTCTTATGGTTGTGGAAGGCTTATATTTAGCCTAGGTATAATTTTACAAGCCCTGAATTCATTATATTGTTCCTGACCATTTGAAATGCAGTGTGTTGACCTTTAACTGTGCAACAAAGCGTAGAGAACTTTTCAAAAATCGAGATATCGTTAATCGTCCATGAGTGAAAAAAATAATAATCGAAATATGACTTTAGGCCATATCGCTCAGCCCTAAGCACATCCCAGGTGGAAATTGGTGGTGGTGGGGGGGCTATAGCAGGATGGGGTAGGGGGTGACGAGGTATTAGTCCATGTGGATGAGGAGTGGTGTGATGGATCAGAATGGGTTATAATCATGCATTGCGTTGGAAGGAACATCTACCTGGCATGGGTGTTGCAGAAGTACCTTGCGGGTGGTCACGCTCTGGAACTTACCCAATACCGGATGGAGGGCCGTCTCTTCCACCCCTGTCGTATCCCCCGCGCTCGTACCCACCACGCCCTCGGCCTCTATACCCGTCAGAAGAGCCCCTGTCTGAGCCCCCATCATCTCCACCATACCTCCTGCCCTGACCGCCTTCACCTGGGGCAAAACACAGGCACACAAGCCCTTTGAGTTATGTGGTGTTGTCTTTCTTTGCACACGTTTGTATTTCCGGTTATATATGAATGGCACTTTGTTTTATATGTATGAGACTTTTCTGCAATAAAAGGTTTTTTATTTTTATTTTAATGGGTGGCATTCAGACATCTTAAACAGTCCAGTCTGGCCGATCAACCTTGGTCAAACGTGGCTATAAATTGCTGATCCTCCAAATCATAATAAACAGATTTTTTTCAAGGTATGCAGACCTTTGCAGACCAGTTGATCAAGAAAAATCATTGCCATGTAATATATACAGTGCATACGTTATATATTCAGATCCCTCGACTTTCCACATTGTCACGTTACAGCCGTATTCTAAAATGTATTACATTTGTCCCGCCCCTCAAATCGACACACAAAACCCCATAATGACGAAGCAAAAAAAAACAGGTTAGGACATTTTTGCAAATTATTTGAAAATAAAAAACTAAAATATAACATTTACTTAAGTATTCAGACACTTTACTCAGTACTTTGTTGAAGCACCTTTGGCAGCGATTACAGCCTCGAGTCTTCTTGGGTATGACGCAACAAGCTTAGCACACTTGTATTTGGGGACTTTCTCCCATTCTTCTCTGCAGATCCTCTCAAGCTCTCAGGTTGGATGGGGAGTGTTGCTGCACAGCTATTTTCAGGTCTCTCCAGAGATGTTCGATCAGGTTCAAGTCCGGGCACTGGCTGGGCCACTCAAAGACATTCAGAGACTTGTCCCGAAGCCACTCCTGCGTTGTCTTGGCTGTGTGATTAGGGTCGTTGTCCTGTTGGAAGGGGAACCGTCGCCCAGTCTTGATGTCATGAGCAGGTTTTCATCAAGGATCTCTCTGTACTTTGCGCCATTCATCTTTCCCTCAATCCAGACTAGTCTCCCAGTCACTGCTGCTGAAAAACATCCCCCACAGCATGATGCTGCCACCACCATGCTGCACCGTAGGGATGGTGCCAGGATTCCTCCAGATGTGATTCTTGGCATTCAGGCCAAATAGTTTTGTTTCATCAGACCAAAGAATCTTGTTTATATGGTTTGAGAGTCCTTTAGGTGCCTTTTGACAAACTCCAAGTGGGCTGTCATGTGCCTTTTACTGAGTGGTGGCTTCTGTCTGGCCACTCTACCACAAAGGCCTGATTGGTAGAGTGCTGCAGAGATGGTTGTCCTTCTGGAAGGTTTTCCCATCGCCACCCTGGAGCTCTGTCAGAGTGACTTGGATTCTTGGTCACCTCCCTGACCAACGCCCTTCTCCCCCGATTGCTCAGTTTGGCCGGGCGTCCAGCTCTAGGAAGAGTCTTGGTGGTTCCAAACTTACTGTGTTCTCAGGGACCTTCAATGCAGCAGACATTTATTGGTACCTTTCCCCAGATCTGTGCCTCGACACAATCCTGTCTCAGAGCTATACGGACAATTCCTTTGACCTCATGGCTTGGTTTCTGCTCTGACATGCCCTGTCAACTGCGGCACCTTACATAGACATGTGTGTGCCTTCCCAAATCATGTCCAATCAATTGAATTTACCACAGGTGGACTCCAGTCAAGTTGTAGAAACATCAAGGATGATCAATGGAAACAGGATGCACCCGAGCTCAATTTCAAGTCTCATCATAAAGGGTCTGAATACTTTTGTAAATAAGGTATTTTATTTTTTGCAAAAATGTGATATGGGGTATTGTGTGTAGACAGAGGAGATTTTTTTTTATTTGATCAATTTTAGAATAAGGTGTAACATAACAAAATGGGAAGGGGTCTAAATACCTTCCGAATGCACTGTAAATTGATAGAATAACTAACCTTCACTTCGACCTTTGTAGCCTCCTTGAGATTGTTCATAAGAGCCGCCACCGGCGGTGCCACCATACGAACTTGGCTGACTGTATGACGATTTGTCAGCACCACTATATCGTGAGAAGTTTTCACAACAATTATTCCCGAGACACCAACAAAGACTTTGATAATGAACAAAACAGATTACTGAAAGGTAACATTTGCAATGAGATTAGTCCAGTAGAAAGGCAAAGTACATACGGCAAGGAATACTGTGTTTATGTAGTGCCAGTGGCCTTACCCAGCAGCGGAATCCGAACCTTGTTGCCCATAGACATCATAGGGCGGCTGGCCATAGCTTGCCGCCTGTGTTTGGCCATAACCCTCTGCTGGAGAAACAAAAATGGAAATGTTATGTATTAAAAACAGCAACTTCTAGACCTCAAATAATTTCCCAAGACTCCAAAAATGTAACATACCAGACTGTCCATAGCCAGCATAACTCTGTCCACCAAATGAGCCACTTCCATTTCCTTGACCGTAGCCCTGCAATATGCATTTAATTGTCATTATCTGAACAAAAGTGGGATGAAATTAACATAGAAAATAGTTTCATACAACATTCAGTGAGAAATTGAGGGGCCACACATACCGGCCCACTCTGCTGAGCTGGAGGATAAGCTCCATAGCTGTGGGAGGGAGAGCTAAAGTTAGATATCCTAGAGATTCTCCTGAACTTCCGTATACTTCTTAGCCTGTAGTTCTGAAAGTAGCACTCACAAGCCAAAATTGGTGCCCGAAAATTGCATACTGTCTCACATGTGCGCACCACGTCATTGTCCCACCCCCCCCTTACGCTGTGTCCACTGCGCCGTTGGGCCCGCCCAGCAACCTCATTGGATAACACTGGGCAGGCCTCAAATGAGAGGGGGAGAAGCTCATTGGCTAGATCTAGAATTGCTTGGGGGCTCGCCCACTTTGGGGAAAATGGCATGGCACAGCTTCAAGAAAACAGTTGCTTTCAACCTTGGGATTTCATGGCTAGTTGAGGTAAGAAAGTTATTCGGCTCATAGATCATGCATGTATGAACTACACATTGACATATTCAGCCCAAAGCGGGAGCAACAAAAAAAAAACGTTTAGCCACCAAAGTACTGGAACATGTCTTTAATGCAACATGTACACCCCCCAAACAACTGATTTGGAAATGCATTTCTGATGAGCAACATCAGATGTCCACTTATGGATGAGTATGTTGCTAGAGCATTTAACATAACTTAGACTCCCGATGTCTCAAAGCTATTGGTTGGACTCAGTTGTGCATTGTTCTGGTTGCGGAAAACAACCCCGCCACAATATAGCTGGTTTCACCCAAAAAAACGTTTCCTGTCAAAGGCATATGTATAAATCTTTAGGAACTCTATTTACCAGATGTAAAGTGAAATGTCCCTTGCTATCAAATAAACATCTGAATCCAACTTTTGTCTGAACAGCACCATATTCCTGTAGATTTAGACAGCAGGCTGCCATAAGACAACACACTTCATGCTAGACATTCTACCACAAAATATACCACTGTATACACAGCAGGAATATAGTGTGGTTGGGACAAATTGTATTCAGACTTATATTTGATAGCGGGTCACATTTCACATCTGGTAAGTAGAGTTCCTTGAGATTTTATATATGCCTCTGGCAGGAAACGTTTTTGAATGTTGCCAGCTATATTTTGGTAGGGTTATTTTCCGTCGCCACCCACCAATACAATTCAGGGAGTTCAACCAATACAGACTCCCTATGTTGAGCCCCAAAGCTACCACAACTGGGGATGTACTATAAATTAGTTTACCCGTCAAAAACATATCCGATTAAATATTTAAAGTGATCAAGCATTGTGTGGCTAATTGGATAGTTTACACAAACTATTATGCAATTGCTTAAGTGGTAACTAAATATAAGTTTCATGGCAACTTGAAAGCGCCGAGTGGCTAATGTATTCATTGTGATTTCACGTTACCTTTGAGCGCCAGGCTGACCGTAGCCCGAATCTGTGAACGAGAAGGATATGGGTGATTGGGTGGCACAATTGCTACAATGTTCGTTAGCTGGTTAGCCAATGAGCCATCTAACTGTTAGCTAGGCATTGAACATGTCTCCTAATATGAATAGCAAAGATCGTACCAATAGGACGTAAACCTGTTACGTTAGCTAACTTATCTCGCTATATTACTTTAACTTATTTCGATATCAAGTAAACTTAGTTTGATAAGCTGTGACTTATCTTAAATGTTGTTCCCATCTAATGTTATCATAAAGATAATACATGCAAGTCAATACGAAATGCATATAAATACCCGGTGTAAATAGCAGGCCTTGGATAGCTGGCGTTAGCTAGCTAACTATCGTTGCTAATAATATGCGTGATACTCGTAGACTAGCTAGCTAACGTTAGCGTGCTAGTTAGCGCAGTGCTAACAGGACCACGCTGCGCGACAAAAATGGCGGTCAATTCTCATCTTAAAAAGGGAAACTAAACAAGAAAGATGGTTGAGCGAATCAAAATAACTAAGTGTGATTTTACACAAAGCGGCAGACGTTATTTTCGAAAGGGTAATAAATTCGCCAACAAACTATGGCTGGTGTTCATTCTCTAATGGTCGCGCTTGAAAGCTTGTTAAACTAACGCTACTTTAACTAGCTAGCGTGCTAACTGAGCCAGCAGTCTCATTAAATGTTTTTTTTATTTTTAAATGTGACACATAAAATTCATATTGAACACATCGCATACACTTAGTTCATAATAAACTTACCAGAGGCCATTCTCCTCCGTTCTTAATTTTTTTTTCTCGATGAATCACTTTTCAACAAATTAAAAACCCGGTAACAGCAGCGCACAGTCGCACATACACTGCGGCAATTGTGAACTCTAACCTACTGCTGGGATGAACCAACTTTTGAGTACATTTACATCTTTTCTTACGCATAATAATTTGAAACCAAGTAACCTTCAAAACATGTGTGTTGAACATTGTTAAGTTCGTATTGAATAAATGTGTCATAACTAGTGACACGGCACATGTTATACAGTAGTTTGCTAAAAATGAATACCCCTATTGTTAAATAATTGTGTGTTCCATGTAGAGCCGTTCTCTTCTTTCCCTTTGATTTCATCTTCAACAGCCCATTGCGTGGGAACGATCTATTCTAGCCCAAAGGTTTATACTATAACGCAGAATTCAAGGACTTAGCTAACTTGCCAAAATAGTCTGAAATAATTTAGTATTTTTCAGAAAGATGAAATTCAAATGGCCATTGTATCTTTGACTCAGCCCAAAATAAATGAGTTTAGCTTTCTTTAATAAAGGGAAGTTCACTCATTTTTCATGTGGCCTTATATTCACCCTTTCTGTGCTTGTAGTTTATACCCAAACAGCTTTTTAAAAATATTTTGTTTTGAGGTATGATTGATCCTGCTTTGTAGTATACCCCCTTGGTGGCCTTTTGTGGCTGTGATATATTTAAATTGAGACTAGTTGTGACCAGTTATTATGCCTGTTCATCTCTGGTAAAGGGTAGACAGCAGTCACGTAGGGCCTCCATCCATCAAACATACTTTAATCCATCTGGTCTTCTTGCATCCATCCATCCTTCCATTTAATAATTGAAAATAACAATACCATTTCATTTTCTAAAATTTGATCAGATTAACAGGACATGAATAAACTTGACTATTTAATATGTTTTATTCATTTTAAAAAGACATGCCAAGTTACATTCATTCAGTTGAGACACGTATTACTTTATAAAATGGAATGTGGACAAAAAAGTAACAGGAATGGAATCTATGTCTTCACAGAACATGGTTTCTCTCCAATATAAGTGAACAAAGGGATGCCAAATTTAAATGGGAGACAGTTGAAAAGAGGTGGTAGAAAGTAAATCTCGACAAGTTTGAGCAGCATCCGTCACATAAGTGTGATTTTACCTAAGTCAGTTAAGAACAAATTCTTATTTTCAATGACGGCCTAGGAACAGTGGGTTAACTGCCTGTTCAGGGGCAGAACGACAGATTTGTACCTTGTCAGCTCGGGGATTTGAACTTGCAACCTTTCGGTTACTAGTCCAACGCTATAACCACTAGGCTACCCTGCCGAGTATTTAAGTAGAGATATGCATATTATTTACTCATCCCCCCCTTCCAGGCTTACTTGTTTTTTCTATGTCAACCATTTGCATTGCCATCCGTTTTGTCACCAAAGCCCCATATACTACCCACCACTGCGACCGGTATGCTCTCGTTGGCTGGCCACTACATATTCGTCGCCAAACCCACTGGCTCAGTGTACTGGTCATCATAGCAGCACCAACCCCTAGCACGCGCTCCAGCAGGTATATTTCACTGGTCATCCCCAAAGCCAACACTTCCTTTGGCCGCCTTTCCTTCCAGTTCTCTAATGCCAATGACTGGAACGAATTGCAAAAATCACTGAAGCTGATCTCCCTCTCTAACTTTAAACATCTGCTGTCAGAGCAGCTTACCGATCACTGTACACAGCCAACCTGTAAATCGCACACCCAACTACCTCATCCCCATATTATTACTTGCACATCTATCACTCCAGTGTTAGTGATAAATTGTACTTGTAATTATTTCACCTCTATGGCCTATTTATTGCCTTACCCCCTTACTCTTCTACATTTGCACACACTGTACATAGATTTTTCTATTGTGTTATTGACTGTACGTTTGTGTGTAACTGTGTTGTTTTTGTCGCACTGCTTTGCTTTATCTTGGCCAGGTGGCAGTTGTAAATAAGAACTTGTTCTCAACCTGGCCTACCTGGTTAAATAAAGGTAAAATTAAAAAAATATATATGTTTTTACATTTGCATCAGGTATACAAATTCTACAGGGAACCTAAAAATCATTTTCATTGATATTTATATTTAGAAAGGCAGTCTCGTGGAAAATAAAAGCTAAGAATTTCTCCTCAATAGAGGGATTGACTACTTAATTACACCATGATACTTTTTTCATGCCTTGCTAAAGGTTACTGTGATTTATTAGAAATGTACAGTAACATCCTCATTGCATAAAAGGCTAAATATCCCTTATCCAAATAAGATCTCACTTTTTATTTCACAAATCAAAATATTTATAATGTATTCTGAATACCCAGATTAGGTCAACTTCCTAAAGAAAAGACTTGCACCGTATGAGTTTCGTATTTAAGCCCCCCCCCCCCCACTTTGCACCGTACAATTATGTACAGCTACAATATATCATCTCACGATGTCGACAAATGTGATGCTACATTTGACACTGCCAAACTGATGGCCGACTGACATGAAATATCAAATCAGAATGGAGGATAACCAACCATTATTGTGGTGCATGAAGGCTTGTGTTGCTCCATGGAAATAAAACAACCAGAGATGACGGCAGCGATATCCTTCCCCGGTGGTCACAAATCTTGGTCCCGGAGAGCTACAGGGTGTGTAGGCTTTTATTCCAACACGGCACAAACACACCCATCTGAACTAATCAAGGTCATGATGATAAGCCAATCAATAGAATCAGACGTTTTTGTGCTTGGCGGAAACAAAAGCCGGCACACCCGGTAGCTCTCCAGTACCAGGGTTGGTGACCCATTATAACCATTACTGACACAAACTGGCACAAATAACAATGCAAACAAATATAGGATGTGGTTGGATCCTAGGGGTTTTAGCTCCAGACGTCCTGCGAGTACCGTCCCTTGGTCATCAGTTTCTTGATGTAGTCGGTGGCCTGAGTGCGTGTCATGCCGCCCAGCTCCTCTGCTATCTCATAGAAAGCTGTCTGCACATCCCTGGCCATGTTCCGCGCATCCCTAAAAAACAGGAGCATTTCTCTATAAGACATGTCTTTTTTTTCTTTAAAAAAAAATAAATTTTACCCCCTTTTCTCCCCAATTTTCGTGGTATCCAATCGCTAGTAATTACTATCTTGTCTCATCGCTACAACTCCCGTACGGGCTCGGGAGAGACGAAGGTCGAAAGCCATGCGTCCTCCGAAGCACAACCCAACCAAGCCGCACTGCTTCTTAACACAGTGCGCCTCCAACCCGGAAGCCAGCCGCACCAATGTGTCAGAGGAAACACCGTGTACCTGGCCCCCTTGGTTAGCGCGCACTGCGCCCGGCCCGCCACAGGAGTCGCTGGAGCGCGATGAGACAAGGATATCCCTACCGGCCAAACCCTCCCTAACCCGGACGACGCTAGGCCAATTGTGCGTCGCCCCACGGACCCCCCGGTCGCGGCCAGCTGCGACAGAGCCTGGGCGCGAACCCAGAGACTCTGGTGGCGCAGCTAGCACTGCGATGCAGTGCCCTAGACCACTGCGCCACCCGGGAGGCTAGACATTTGTCTTTTAACCCTTGTTTGAGGATTTTGTGAATTCAGGAGTGCTTTCAAGAAATATGTCAATTCAATTTCAATCAACTTTATTGCCAAGGGGCAAATGTTACTGGAGAGGATCCTTCCTTACCCGCAGATGTATATGTGTGCGTTGTCTGTGTGGATCTGCCTCCACAGGTCCTCCTTGTTGGTCCTCAGGAGATGCTGCACGTATACCTGGAGAGACAGTGAGAGGAAAGAGAGATCTATCATCCTCTTGAGCTTCCAGTCTCCTTCAAACAAAAAACTGATCTTGCAAAGAAACGCGTTCCTCTTTCCTTATGAGATGAGGCAGCACAAACTCAATCCCTCAGGTATCCTCTGAGGGCTAGCCTAGGACTGTATGGAGTATGTGTTGACCGTCACCACTAATAGTACACCTAATGGTACAGAATCAGACAGGTATAGATAAAAGGTCTATACTACCAACAACCATGATCGGCAACACTCAAGAACGCTATGGAAATATGAGTACAATTTTGTCTTGGTGTCCCAACTGCAGGGTGTGTAGGCTCAGATAACAATATGGCTGTATGGTGGCCTACGACTATCTAGTCAAATTCTAGCTACCAGAAAAGTACTGTTCACCATTTTAAGGTCCTAGTGCTGAATAACTAATAAAACAAGTATACCTTTTGCTCCTGGTCCCGAGAGAAAGCGACGTTGAGCTTCGTGATGACACCCGTTTTCTCAGCGTCCTCCAACTCCTCCTGGTACAGATAGTCCTCGTTCTTGTGCCTGCAGCCAAAGTACAAGACCGTCTCCCCCACCTCCTTGCCTACAGGAAAAAGCAGACCAATTGTCTTACTTGTATCCATACAAGACCGTTAAGGTGCTTTATTTTAGTCAATGTCACACAGAACATGACAACTCATAAAGAAAGACTATGCAGCATAACAAAACAATCAGGAAATCGACACATACACAAAACATTTCCATGCATCTATGCCTAGCTTCTATTACGATGTCTACCATGTACCTTGCTGTTTCAGCCACCCTCGCTCCTGGATGAAGCCCATGAAGGGAGCGATGCCGGTCCCAGGACCGACCATGATGACTGGGTTGCTGGCCTTGAAGGGCAGGCGGAACTGGGACTTGCGGATGTACATGGGGACCGTGGACTTGTGGCCGTTGTCCGCAACCAGTTTGTTCTTCAGCCAAGTGGTGGCCACTCCCTTGGTGAGGCGCCCCGTTTTAGTCGTGTACTCCACTAGCACAGCACAGATGTGGATGCTATTGGGGTGGACCTACAAAGAGAAGGCATCATTAACCACTCTTTTTAGAACACACTATTGACCTAAAATGGACGCTTAAAGGTCCAATGCAGCTGTTCTCAACTAAAATAAAACAAAATTAGCTTCTTAGCAAAGACCAATATGTCAAACAAGAATTTTGCTAGGACTGTCTGGAAGTGGTTTGAGTGGGGAGGGGAAAACTGAAAATGTGCTGTTATTGGCAGAGAGGTTTGGAATGTATTGGGCTATTAAAGAACGTACCAGATGGTGATGTCACCATGGAAGGCCAAAACTCCCTCCCACAAAACAGGCCGAAATTTCAGGCTCTTTTAAAACAGCTCTTACACTAAAAGGGAATTATCATAATTTTCCCACTTTCAAAGTATTATTCCAACCTCAGTGTGGAAATATATATAAAACACAGGATGCTACATTTTTTGACTGCAGTGGGCCTTTAAAAAAACTTGGTCGTTTGACATCTGAATGTACTTCCTAGTGTAAGACAGCATCCGCTAAATAACTATTGTAAATGTAACATGAAAAATAACTGTATTGCCATAGGAGCTAGGGTGTGGGGTCATTAGGGGTGATGTACTGGCGTATATTCACTAGAAATCATACGAAATAAATGCCTGTTTTAGTTTTTTCTGTTGCATGGATACACCCCTGTATATAGGCTCACTTTGGAGGAGGAGGCAATGGAGTAGTAGCGGGCCTGCAGGCGGGGCATGAGCTCACACAAGTGGTCGATGGGAGGCCTCCAGGATGGCAGATCCTCCAGGATGGCCAGGATGTTCCTGTTGTCTTCCAGCACAAATCTCTGGTACAGAGCCTAGTGGAGACCACAACAACAACACTCAGCTGGGATAACATGGAGTAGGTAGAAGTTGCCCTTAACCACTGATCTGTAGTCAGGAATCTGAGATACATGAGGGTCAGATCTATTTACCATCCTCCTAAATTGGTTAAGGTTGGCATTAAAATGATCCTAGATCTATGTTTAGCGGAAACCTTTCACATGGTGTTATAGGCTTATCAAGGTTGAGCTCAATTTAATTTAAATTCAGTCAGGAAGTACATTTAAATTCTTATTCAAAATTTTCTCACTGCTTTCTCAAGTTTGCTTCCTGAATTGACATTGAATTGACCCCAAGTCTAGTACTTTCCCACTACCAATTACCCATCTTCGGTATGTGGAGGTAATCTTGACTACTTTGATTCAAATAGGAGTAGAGTTAACACGGTGTCAGAGCCACACACCTTGCCCTCGGGAGCAGACGAGGCCATCTTGTGCATGTTCTCCTGGTCCTTGGGGTCGGTGGCGTACTGGGCCAGCTCGTACAGGACGTTGGTGCGAGGCGGATGGATGATGTCCAGGTAGTGGGTCAGAGCCGTACGGTAGGTGGTGGGGCAAGGGAATGGGTGCTTCTTATTGGACTCCTCTGATAAACGGCATCAAATAACATCACATTAACATTGGTTATACATTGAGGGACAGTTTCCCAGACACAGATTAAGCCTAATCTTGAACTAAAAAGTAAATCTCAATTACGCTTTTTATTTTTAGTCCAGGACTAGGCTTAATCTGGGTAAGGCAAACCAAACCTAAGACTTAGAGTAATAAGACAGTTGGTGAATACACAAAACCTTCTTCTGCTTCAAAAAAAGTAAATACAGTGAGAGTAACATTTCAAGAGATGTCCAAACAGAATGTGTGTGTTTAAGGATCTTCAAAAGACATTGAGAGATATTCGGAGGACTGAGTCAAGGTGTTGCGTCAGGTCAGTGCCATACCATCAAGGTTATTGAGAGAAATAACCGTATCAAGGTCCACGCCAAGGATCTGTCCAAGCTTGTTCACGATTGCTGTGTCATTGGTGGGATATACGGCAACGTGGTCTCCCGACTCATATCTACAAAGACAGCATGACAAAGGTTTTTTTCTAGTCATCTTTCCACTATGTGAAAAGGCATAATTACATCCAAGAAGTGTAGCCTATTCCTTTTAAGGAAATACTGTCTGGGAGGTAGAGATAGATTGGTAACTATACAGAGACAAAGTTACGTCTCTCTTGGCTCTCTCTCTTACCTAATCTTGGAGCCTGTAATGTCGACTTCAAGGTGCATGAGATGCCTGTTGCCTGCTTTGTTGAGCTTGCGGTTAACAATGACTGGAGCCAGGAAGGGGTTTTTTGCATCAAAAGGCCTGGGGGAAAAGGATAAATAGAATTTCAAACCAGTGAACTGTGCACAACAGCATGCAGAGACAACATAAGGTGAATCATAGAGGTGAACATAGATGGATGAAGCAGTGTTGCACTTTAGCATTCCAACAATGAAATCCCCTTTAGCTCCACTAGGGGGCAGTAATACTCGTTTTGAGTGAAATCTATAAAACATGATTTAAACTCTGTAGCAGATAATGATTGTAATGATAAGTGAAGAGGATGGGGTAAAATAACTCACGGTTTCTGGGTCTCAAAGCTCTTCAGACACCCCAACTCTCCTGTGTACACCTTGTTCATGTTGATGTCATTGTGCTCCTTGAGCTCGTACTGACGAATGCTAATGTAGAGCGAGAGGGCCTACAGTTAATCTGCAAATCGCTCCTTCCATACTCTTTGTGTGTGTGAATTGTGGAGGGACATTTTTCATGTGAAAAATACAATAAATTGGGCTAAGTACCTGGAGTCCTCTCCTGAAGCCTCCACTCCAAAGTGCTCGCACATGGCTGGCCAGAACTGCTCCCTCCATGTCACAAAGTCCTCCTCCAGGCTGAACAATGAAAAGAAGCAGAAAACACTCGACATCAGGGGTCTGAAAACATCGGTCACACTTTGATTCGGGAGTGATCCAAGGTTATGTACCAATTATTTCTCCTTCCTCACAAAGTGTGCACTCGTTCACTTCCCTCCACTGATTTGAAAGGAAATTGCTGGTATAAGAAATATGGTGGAAACTTCCATTAGCCCATGCCTCCACTAATTCAACGCCTTTAGATTTGTGGGAAGTAGTAAACAAGTACACTCTTCAGGAGAAAGGAGATATTGGGACGCACCCCTCCAACGCAGCCTCACTCACTTGCCGTCGTCGTCTCCCATGCCCAGGTCGAAGACCCTCTTGGCTCCCAGCTCCTCCAGCCTCTTGTCCACATACGCTCCCATGGCATTGTAGTGTTCATATGTCTTGTTACCCAACGCAAACACCTGCAGGGAGAGATGTCAACATCAGTTCAACATATTCAATATAAGATAGTATCCTATATACACAATATTTAAACACGCACACAAAGACATGCACACACACTGAATGCAAGCTCCTGCTGCTAGTACATTGTGAAAGTTTATCATCTTTCACTCAGTGTAATTAATGCTGTTTTTTTGGTCTAGGACAGAAAGACAATGGCAGGGAGTGAAAGGTGCCCAAGTGACCATTCAGAGTGCCCGGCCAGATTCACTTAAGTCAGAAGTTAAATTCTTCACCCCATTGAGGGCAGGACCGTTGGATCGACCCCGACAACGCCCAACCAGCCAGGATGGCACGGATGTCAGCTATGGCTGAAGCCAGAATTCAACCATACACATAAAGCCTATTTCTTGCATGTTGTCATTACTCATCTCGGTCTCGCACTAAAGTTGATCGATGTGAAATACACATTTGAAAGTGAACGCTTGGCAAATGTATGTGAATGGAGCCAATATACGTGTTTCTCGGGCAAACTCTGTCCCTGATTATGAATGACGGGGAGGAGAAAGAGAGCGAGAGAGACAAAGAGATACTCACTGTGTAGTTGACTCCATTCAGTTCCCCATCACTCTCCTGCAGCCAGTCATAGAAGTCCTGGGCATTGTCCGTGGGGTCTCCCTCTCCGTACGTGGCCATGCAGAAGATGGCCAGGGAGTTGTCAATCTCAGCCAGACGGGACAGCTCACACTGTGAATTAAAAGATGCCAGGACATTATAGAGATTTGCTATTAAACATGCTGTACGCCATTCAGGGTACTAGTAGCTTTTCAATTGTACAGAACAGGTCCTTGGCTCAAGAGACTAATACTGATCTGTGCTATAAAGCCTGTGTGAAAAGCAAACAAACCATGACTGAAGCGAATCCTGGACCAGTGTGAGTTGCGGGTCCAAGACCCAGGACCAGAGTACCAGGTATTGTGACGCGGTAACACGAGTCGCATGGTACTTTTTGCCCGTTGTAAACAAGCTAGCTTGCTAACGTCAGGTAGAATGCAAAAATCACACCCTGAAGCAGTTATCAGGTCTTGTGAAAACACAATTTTTGTAAAATTCTAAAACGATCCAGGAAACTGGAACCAGGGTACTGAATTTCAACGCCCTAAGATAGTTCCTTTGAACCATATAAACCCTGATATAGAAATGTTGTTAGTTACCATGTCGTATTCTTCGGGGTCGGCAGCCATACCCTTCATACCGTAGCGCTGGGCGTCTTTGGACAGCCGGTTGGCAAACTCCTCGCCCGTGCCTGTCTGAGAGCCGTAGAATACCACAATGTTCCTACCCTGGAGAGGGAAACAGCAGCAACAGTTGGAATTAGGGCCAGGAGTTTTTTTACTGACCACATGACCTGGAGCCAGGAAAAAAAACTCCAGGCCATAGTTATAACCAAATCCCAACCCACCCTGCTGCCATTCAACTTTTTGCTGTCCAATAACGAGGTAAAATACTACATTATACAAGTTAGAGTATTATGTTCTGTGATAGAATAAATACACTAGGAATAGCTTCCTAATATTTAGTTTTACCCCCCTTTTGCCCTCAGAACAGACTCAATTCGTCGTAGCATGGACTCTACAAGGTGTCGAAAGCTTTCCACAGGGATTCTGGCCCATGTTGACTTTAATGCTTCCCACAGTTGTGTCAAGTTGGATGGTGGTCCTTTGGGTGGTGGACCATTCTTGATACATACAGGAAACTGTTGAGCGTGAAAAACCCAGCAGCGTTGCAGTTCTTGACAAACCGGTGCGCCTGGCACCTACTACAATACCCCGTTCAAAGGCACCAAAATCTTTTGTCTTGCCCATTCACCCTGTGAATGGTACACATACATCATCCATGTATCAATAGAGTACCACAGTATGAGTCATAATACCCATAAAAACAGAGGTCAAACAGGGAAATAGTTATTCCAATAGTTATTCCACCATTCATTTTTCTCACTGGAGATATTAGAAACACATAAAATAAGGGTTTAGTGAAGGCTTACTCTGGCTTGACGTTTTGATAACCATGTAAATCTCTCTAGAACAAGCTGACTTATCAATATATTCACCTGTATTTACCACCCCAAAATGCAACGCTAATTAGCTGCTAATGTGGCTATCATAAAGAACTACAAATGCCACGATCTGGACGAGACTGCCAAATCGATTCAAAGGTAAGAATCTCCGGGTTAACTATGTTAGCTAAATGTACTATTGGTATTTATTAAGGATCCCCATTAGCTGCAAAATAAGGCAGTTTATACAATTTCAAAAACATTACAATACATTCACAGATTTCACAACACTGTCTGCCCTCAGGCCACTACTCCACCACATTCAGTTGAAGTCGGGAGTTTACATACACTTAGGTTGGAGTCATTAAAACTCGTTTTTTAACCACTCCAAAAATGTCTTGTTAACAAACTATTGTTTTGGCAAGTCGGTTAGGACATCTACTTTGTGCATGACAAGTAATTTTTCCAACAATTGTTTATAGACAGATTATTTCACTGTATCACAATTCCAGTGGGTCAGAAGTTTACATACACTAAGTTGACGGTGCCGTTAAACAGCTTGGAAAATTCCAGAAAATGATGTCCTGGCTTTAGAAGCTTCTGATAGGCTAATTGACATCATTTGAGTCAATTTGAGGTTTACCTGTGGATGTATTTCAAGGCCTACCTTCAAACTCAGTGCCTCTGATTGACATCATGGGAAAATCAAAATAAATCAGCCAAGACCTCAGAAAAAAATTGTAGACCTCCACAAGTCTGGTTCATCCTTGGGAGCAATTTCCAAACGCCTGAAGGTACCACGTTCATCTGTACAAACAATAGTAAGCAAGTATAAACACCATGGGACCACGCAGCCGTCATACCGCTCAGGAAGGAGATGCGTTCTGTCTCCTAGAGATGAACGTACTTTGGTGCGAAAAGTGCAAATCAATCCCAGAACAACAGCAAAGGACCCTGTGAAGAAGCTGGAGTTAACAGGTACAAAAGTATCTATATCCACAGTAAAACGAGTCCTATATCGACATAACCTGAAAGGCCGCTCAGCAAGGAATGAGCCACGCTCCAAAACCTCCATAAAAAAGCCAGACTACGGTTTGCAACTGCACATGGGGACAAATATCATACTTTTTGGAGAAATGTCCTCTGGTCTGATGAAACAAAAATAGAACTGTTTGGCCATAACGACCATTGTTATGTTTGGAGGAAAAAGGGGGAGGCTTGCGAGCCGAAGAACACCATCTCAACCGTGACGCACGGCGGTGGCAGCATGTTGTGAGGGTGCTTTGCTGCAGGAGGGACTGGTGCAAATAGATGGCATCATGAGGCAGGAAAATTATGTGGATATATTGAAGCAACATCTCAAGACATCAGTCAGGAAGTTAAAGCTTGGTTGCAAATGGGTCTTCCAAATGGACAATGACCCCAACCATACTTCCAAAGTAGTGGCAAAATGGCTTAAGGACAACAAAGTCAAGGTATTGGAGTGGCCATCACAAAGCCCTGACCTCAATCCTATAGAAAATGTGTGGGCAAAACTGAAAAAGCGTGTGCGAGCAAAGAGGCATACACACCTGACTCAGTTACACCAGCCCTGTCAGGAGGAATGGGCCAAAATTCACCCAATTTATTGTGGGAAGCTTGTGGAAGGCTACCCAAAACGTTTTAACCAAGTTAAACAATTTAAAGGAAACGCTACCAAATACTAATTCAGTGTATGTAAACTTCTGACCCACTGGGAATGTGATGAAAGAAATAAAAGCTGAAATAAATAATTCTCTACTATTATTCTGACATTTCACATTCTTAAAATAAAGTGGTGATCCTAACTGACCCAAGACAGGGATTTTTACTAGGATTAAATGTCAGGAATTATGAAACTGAGTTTAAATGTATTTGGCTAAGGTGTATGTAAACTCCCAACTTCAACTGTATCTACAGTACAAAACCCATGTGTACGTGTGTGTATAATGCATATGTTATCGTGTGTGTGTGTGTGTGTGTGTGTGTGTGTGTGTGTGTGTGTGTGTGTATGCATGTGTCTGTGCCTATGTTTGTGTTGCTTCATAGTCCCCGCTCTTCCATAAGGTGTATTTTTATCGTTTTTTTTGTTTACTGCTTGCGTCTGTTACTTGATGTGGAATAGAGTTCCATGTAGTCATGGCTCTATGTAGTACTGTGAACCTCCCATAGTCTGTTCTGGACTTGGGGACTGTGAAGAGACCTCTGGTGGCATGTCTTATGGGGTATGCATGGGTATCTGAGCTGTGTGCCAGTAGTTCAAAATAGGTTTGCAATTTGGGCAATATTCAGAGGTGGAAACTTTCTGTGGAAATTAACACAAATATATGCAAATTATTATTAATACCATTTAAATGTAGATGTTTTTTGCATTGGATATATTTACCATATAATTGAGACAGAAACATAAACCTTTTACCTAATCATAAGTAGACATAATTGCAAATGATTAAATCCTTCCAATAGAAATAAAAAAAACGATTTAGTTACGAATTGAACTTTAATTAAATTAGTTGACTCTTCACATGGGCTGATTTCACTGAACGACAAAAGGGAATATTGAATGATCCCCAATGATCCATCGCATCTCCCAAAAACGTTTTCAACATACATCTGTAAAATGGTAGTTTAGAAACTAAAGCTTGGTTGTCTTCCTCTCAGGCTTCTATGTCTTCTCCCTGGACCTCCTCAATGTCCACCTCTTGAACATCAGACTCAGAGGCCACATCTTCACTGTCACTTTCCAACCTTGTTGAGGATGGCTCATTGTCAGGTTCAAAAAGCCAGAAATTTGCATGGATGGCCACCAATTTTTCAACCCTTGTATTAGTCAGCCTGTTGCGTGCTTTGGTGTGTGTGTTCCCAAACAGTGACCAGTTGCGCTCTGAGGCGGCTGATGTTGGGATTTAGAGGATGATGGAGGCAACAGTGGAAAGAGCCTCAGATCCACAAAGTCCCTTCCACCAGGTGGCTGATATGTTGCCACGACTGCCATATTGCATCTCCATCACAAAGCCATTGCTTGGAAGTGTGCTTCGCCAGACTGCCAAGAACCATGCCCTCATCCAAGCCAAGGTGGCGAGACACGGTAGTGATGACACCATCGGCCTTGTTGATCTCTGCACCAGACAGTAAGTATGCTGCGTACACGCTGCGACGTGTATGGGCTTCAGGCAGAAGTCTTCGTGCTTTTTGATGTATTTCAGAACCACGGTTTCCTCTGCTTGGAGCAACAGTGGGCAGGGCATTACGGATTTCTTCTCTTACATCTGCAAGCAGTCTGAACATCAGACAGGATGGCATTGTCTCCCTCAATCAAAGCAATGGCTACTGCTATAGGTTTCAGTAGTTTCAGGCCGCTTGCCACTCTCCCCCAAAATACATCATCCAGAAGGATCCTCTTGATGGGGATGTCCGTATCGGCAGATTGTGATATGGCCATTTCTTGGAAAGACTCCTTCCCCTCCAGGAGACTGTCAAACATGATGACAACACCACCACAATGGGTGTTGCTGGGCAGCTTCAATGTGGTGCTCTTATTCTTCTCACTTTGCTTGGTGAGGTAGATCGCTGCAAAACTTGATGACCCTTCACATACCTAACCATTTCCATGGCTCTCTTGTAGAGTGTATCCATTATTTTCAGTGCCATGATGTCCTTGATGAGCAGATTCAATGCATGAGCAGCACTGCCAATGGGTGTGATATGAGGGTAGTAACTCCTCTACTTTAGGCCAAGCAGCCTTCATGTTCCCAGAATTGTCTGTCACCAGTGCAAATACCTTCTGTGGTCCAAGGTCATTGATGACTGCCTTCAGCTCATCTGCAATGTAGAGACCAGTGTCCCTTGTGTCTGTGCTCTTGTAGAATACTGGTTGAGTGGTGGAGATGATGTAGTTAATTATTCCTTGCCCACCTACATTCGACCACCAATCAGAGATGATTGTAATACAGTCTGTTTTCTCTATGATTTGCTTGACCTTCACTTGAACTCTGTTGAACTCTGCATCCAGTGAATGAGTAGCTAAAGCATGTCTGGTTGGAGGGGTGTATTCTGGGGGAAGAACATTCAGAAATCTCTTCCAATACACATTGCCTGTGAGCATCAGAGGTGAACAAGTTGCATACACAGCTCGAGCAAGACATTCATCAGCATTTCTCTGACTACGTTCCTCCATTGAGTCAAAAAAACTTCTGATTCCAGGAGGACCATGAGCTGTTGCTATTGATAAGGTGTCTGATTCATCATTTTCACCTTGAATAGAAGTAGAGGGAATTTTGTCAGAGGTTGCTTGTTGTGAGCGCTGTGGGAACTTTATGCACTTGGCCAGATGATCCTGCATCTTTGTTGCATTCTTCACATATGATTTGGCACAGTATTTGCAAATGTACACAGCTTTTCCTTCTACATTAGCTGCAGTGAAATGTCTCCACACATCAGATAGTGCCCGTGGCATTTTCCTGTAAATATTAGAAAATAATGAGTAAAAAAAAAATATATATACAATTCCATGTACAGATAAATAGTTAAGCAGTTAGATTAAACAACTCCTTTGTAAGATAAATGTTTTAAAATGAAACATATGGAAACAAGTGAATTAACACTCTTCAGTTAGCAGGCTCAAGCAAGCTTAAACCCACATGGTAGCAAAAACTAACTAGCAGAAATTGTTAACAAGTTAGAAATGATTTAAAACACACTTTGCGGTAGGCTACTATTTACTAGTCAACAAAAAATAATGTATGTCAAAGAAAATATATTCACCCCACCCAGTATTGTAATGAAAACTCACCAGTAAACATGTAGTCCTTGGCTCAGACAGTGTAGTAGTGTGGGCTCAACAGCATCTCATTAGTGTGCAAGACCTTGAGAATCAGCTGTACATGTGATGGAAGAATGCACTGTGCATGGCGAGGGTTGCAATTCCATTGAATTGGGGATAGTTTAACCAAAATATGCCACAAGACCTAGAATTGCCTTGTGTGTATCCCACAAAAAAGGTTCACTGTTATAAGCTAACTTTTTTGATGAATTTAAGCAAAATTCCCCAAATTCCAGGTCTTAATGTCCCATGGAAAATTTTCGGGAAAGTTTCCGACCCTTTGCAACCCTAGTTCAAACAGACAGTTCTGTGCATTGAATATGTCAATACCTCTCATAAATACATGTAGTGATGAAGTCAATCTCTCCTCCACTTTGAACCAGGAGAGATTGACATGCATATGATTAATGTTAGCTCTCTGTGTAAATCCAAGGGCCAGCTGTGCTGCCCTGTTCTGAGCCAATTGCAATTTTCCTAAGTCCCTTTTTGTGGCACCTGACCACATGACAGAACAGTAGTCCAGGTGTGACCAAACTTGGGCCTGTAGGACCTGCCTTGTTGATAGTGCTGTTAAGAAGGTAGAGCAGCGCTTTATTATGGACATACTTCTCCCCATCTTAGTTGTATCAATATGTTTTGACCATGACAGTTTACAATCCAGGGTTACTTCAAGCAGTTTAGTCACCTCAACTTGCTCAATTTCCACATTTTTTATTACAAGATTTAGTTGAGGTTTAGGGTTTAGTGAATGATTAGTCCCAAATACAATGCGTTTAGTTTTAGAAATATGTAGGGCTAACTTATTCCTTGCCACCCACTCTGAAACTAACTGCAGCTCTTTGTTGAGTGTTGCAGTCATTTCAGTCGTTGTAGTAGCTGACGAATAGTGTTGAGTCATTCGTATATATAGACACACACTTTACTCAAAGCCAGTGACATGTCATTAGTAAAGATTGAAAAAAGTAATGGGCCTAGACAGCTGCCTTGGGGAATTCCTGATTCTACCTGAATTAGGCTGGATAGGCTTCCATTAAAGAACACGCTCTGTGTTCTGTTAGACAGGTAACTCTTTATCCACAATATATCAGGGGGTGTAAAGCCATAACACCTACGTTTTTTCCAGCAGCAGACTATGATCGATAATGTCAAAAGCTACACTGAAGTCTAACAAAACAGCCCCCCCAAACGTTTTATTATCAATTTCTCTCAACCAATCAGTCATTTGTGTAAGTGTTGTGCTTGTTGAATGTCCTTCCCTATAAGCATACTGAAAGTTTGTCAATTTATTTACTGTAAAATAGCATTGTATCTGGTCAAACACAATTTTCCCCCAAAAGTTTACTAAGGGTTGGTAACAGGCTGATTGGTTGGCTATTTGAGCCAGTAAAGGGGGCTTTACTATTCTTAGGTAGCGGGAAAGAATTTTGCTTCCCTCCAAGCCTGGGGGCACACACTTTCTAGTAAGCTTAGATTGAAGTAATGGCAGATAGGAGTGGCAATATCGTCCGCTATTATCCCCAGTAATTTTCCATCCAAGTTGTCAGACCCCGGTGGCTTGTCATTGTTGATAGACAACAATCATTTGTTCACCTCTTCCACACTCACTTTACGGAATTCAAAATTACAATGCTTGTCTTTCATAATTTGGTCAGATATACTTGGATGTGTCATGTCAGCGTTTGTTGCTGGTATGTCATGCCTAAGTTTGCTAATCTTGCCAATGAAAAAATAATTTAAGTAGTTATCAGTTGGTTTTGTGATGAATTATCCATCTGATTTAATGAATGATTGAGCTGAGTTTGCCTTTTCCCCCCAAAATGTCATTTAAGGTGCACCAAAGTTTACTATCATTCTTTATGTAATTTCTTAGTTTCATAGTGTAGTTTCTTCTTTTTATTCAGTTTAGTCACAGGATTTCTCAATTTGCAATACGTTTGCCAATCGGTTGTGCAGCCATACTTCATTTGCCATTCCTTTTGCCTCATCTCTCTCAACCATACAATTTTTCAATTCCTCATCAATCCACAGGGATTTAACAGTTTTTACAGTCATTTTCTTAAATGGGTGCATGCTTATTAGTGACTGGAATAAGCAATTGTGTCACGTGCAGTGTCTGTTTGCGCCTCATTACACACCACAGACCAACAAACATTCTTTACATCAACAGCATAAGAATCACTACAAAACTTATTGTATGCCCTCATACACTATATTAAGCCCAGCCTTTAGAACTTTGGTGTTCCTAGATATGGCTACTATATTGTGATCACTACATCCGATGGATCTGGATACTGCTTTCAAGCAAATTTCTGCAGCATTAGCAAAGATGTGATGAATACATGCTGATGATTTCATTCCTGTGCAGGAATTTGATGCTAATTAGCATTTTCGAACCTGAGAGTAAATTGAACCGAATATATTGATAAAACTCATCTTTCCCAAGAGAGATTTACATGGTTATCAAAATGCCACGCCAGGGTAAGCCTACACGAAGCACAACCCTTATTTTAAGTGTTTCTAAAATCCCCTATGGAAAAACTATTGGTTTTATGGCTATTTTCACACCTCCACTGTTGGGCTCTATGGTCTCAAGGCTTAAAAATCCTTCTTTAACCTGTCTCCTCCCCTTCCTCTACAATGATTGAAGTGGATTTAACAAGTGACATCAATAAGGGATCATAGCTTTCTATGTCATGGAAAGAGCAGGTCTTCTTTATGATTTGTATACTCAGTGTATTTCACCATTCATGGTTCCCATGATAAATCATTAGACAGTGAGCAACAGAGACAAGACTAAATGATGGCGTAAAATACCATCATTATTGTATTTATTTCATCTCCTGATATCTGGGGACTTTGCCAAATCACACTTGCTTACTCAAGCCTATATCAATTTCTCAAGATCAGCTAGTAACGTTACTGCGCAGATCTAGGTTAAATAGCAATTTGAAATCTTTCAAATACATTTAGTGTTTGCTCTTTTCTGCCTGGATTGCCAGATGGCCAGGGTTTTCACCTTTTCGAACATTCTATTGTACCAGAAACGCTCAATCCAGCCCAGAACATATTTCAAATTACATTTGAACCCAGGTCTGGACTGAGGAGTCCGGAGGATCCACTGCAATCCGTCAAGCTGTCCTCTACCTAAGAACCATTATGTAAAGCCAGTCTAGTAGCTAGACCATTGTCCTTCCCACCCACAATATACCGGAAAATAGAAAAACACTAACTGTTTTCTTCATCTTCTCAATAAAACTAGTCTCTCGAGTAGAAGGTGCTCTGAAAGAAAAAGAAGACAAATGTTATGTACTTTCAAAGTCTATTGAGAAAATCACACACTGAAAAATCATTCTTTCACCACTATATGCTGGGACATAAAACACTGCAAATCAATTATGCTTTTCACAAACAAGAAAAGCACATGCCTGGTACAGGGACGATCACTTTTCACACTAATAGTTTCACACTATGCACATTAATAGGAATGTTACAAGCATGTCAATGGAGGACCTTCACACTTTCCTATAGCCTGGTTGCCAGATCGGTTTGTGTTTCAGCCAACATTGCTTGGCATGACAGTGAACAACACATGACAGTGAACAGAGGAGTTGGCTAAAAGAATGCCAGGCTATCTTGTTTAAGAACCTATTCTCACTACGAGAGACTGCCAAGAGAGTGAGAAAATACCCTCGGCTAGACCTTTTACTGCAATGTAAACTTGTTAACTTGTCACATCTTCGACCGCTGCTTCCGGAGGTAGCGCATGTCACTGGCCCGATTGTCTGATCTTCATGTCTTAACGTAATGATGGACTGTTTCAGCTTTTCTTGCCATAATATGGATGGTCCACAAATTAACAAGGCACACCTGTTAATTGAAATGCATTCCAGGTGACTACCTCATGAAGCTGGTTGAGAGAATGCCAAGAGTGTGCAAAGCTGTCAAGGCAAAGGGTGGCTACTTTGAAGAATCTCAAATATATTTTGATTTAACACTTTCGTTTACAACATGATTCCATGTGTTATTTCATAGTTTATGTCATCACTATTATTATACAATGTAGAAAATAGTAAAAATATAGAAAAACCCTGGAATGAGTAGGTGTGTCCAAGTTTTTGACTGGTACTGTATATAAAAAAAAATGGAGACTATCACATTTTGTACCATATGCCACAGTCTAAAGGGAGACTGTACTTCCTGATTTGGCCTTGTTTAAGATTTGGTTCATTAAGAAATGCAAGCGGCCATGACTGAATTAAAACCTGAGTTGGTCGTGTGTGTGTGTGTGTGTGTGTGTGTGTGTGTGTTCGCAGGTGGGACGCTTCAGCTGGTGTGTGACTGACAAAATTGGTTCGACTGTGGATAGCCTAGCCGTGGCTAGTTAGGAACCATCAAATTACACAATGTAAATGAGACAATATGTTCATGTTGCACACCATTTAGTTGTCATTAAACACTTTCAATATTTGTATATACATGTCTACTATATTAGTTACGATGTTGTAAAGTCATTGAAATTTGGAGCCATTGGAATTTTAACATTGTCCCATAGGGATATCCAAAGTCAACCCACATTTACCACAGGTATTCTGATCAGGGTGTGCAGCTGCACTCTAAATGATTACTTCTGTGCTGCCAAATGTGGGCAGGATGGAAACAAACCCAACCGTCATTTGTTGTGATGCAGTCACGACCATAAATCTCACAAAACTCAGTTTTGGACGAGACCGATTTTATGACCAAAATTATCCTATTTACACTTTGTAGTCAAATTTGACAGTAGAATAAATGCTTGACTCCTATCAAATCATAAATGTTATTGGTTACATACACGTACTTAGCAGATATTATTGCGGGTGTAGCGAAATGCTGGGTGCTCCTAGCTCCAACAGTGCAGTAGTATCTAACAATTCACAACAATAGACACAAATCTAAAAGTAAAAGAATGGAATTAATATATAAATATTAGATTGAGCAATGTCGGAGTGGCATTTACTAAATTACAGTAGATTAGAATACAGTATATACATATGAGATGAGTAAAGCAGTATTTAAACATTATTAAAGTGACTAGTGTTCCATTATTAAAGCGGCCAGTGATTCCAAGTCTATGTACACTGCTCAAAAAAATAAAGGGAACACTTAAACAACACAATGTAACTCCAAGTCAATCACACTTCTGTGAAATCAAACTGTCCACTTAGGAAGCAACACTGATTGACAATAAATTTCACATGCTGTTGTGCAAATGGAATAGACAAAAGGTGGAAATTATAGGCAATTAGCAAGACACCCCCCAAAAAGGAGTGATTCTGCAGGTGGTGACCACAGACCACTTCTCAGTTCCTATGCTTCCTGGCTGATGTTTTGGTCACTTTTGAATGCTGGCGGTGCTCTCACTCTAGTGGTAGCATGAGACGGAGTCTACAACCCACACAAGTGGCTCAGGTAGTGCAGTTCATCCAGGATGGCACATCAATGCGAGCTGTGGCAAAAAGGTTTGCTGTGTCTGTCAGCGTAGTGTCCAGAGCATGGAGGCGCTACCAGGAGACAGGCCAGTACATCAGGAGACGTGGAGGAGGCCGTAGGAGGGCAACAACCCAGCAGCAGGACCGCTACCTCCGCCTTTGTGCAAGGAGGTGCACTGCCAGAGCCCTGCAAAATGACCTCCAGCAGGCCACAAATGTGCATGTGTCAGCATATGGTCTCACAAGGGGTCTGAGGATCTCATCTCGGTACCTATTGGCAGTCAGGCTACCTCTGGCGAGCACATGGAGGGCTGTGCGGCCCCACAAAGAAATGCCACCCCACACCATGACTGACCCATCGCCAAACCGGTCATGCTGGAGGATGTTGCAGGCAGCAGAACGTTCTCCACGGCGTCTCCAGACTCTGTCATGTCTGTCACATGTGCTCATGTGCTCAGTGTGAACCTGCTTTCATCTGTGAAGAGCACAGGGCGCCAGTGGCGAATTTGCCAATCTTGGTGTTCTCTGGCAAATGTCAAACGTCCTGCACGGTGTTGGGCTGTAAGCACAACCCCCACCTGTGGACGTCGGGCCCTCATGGAGTCTGTTTCTGACCGTTTGAGCAGACACATGCACATTTGTGGCCTGCTGGAGGTCATTTTGCAGGGCTCTGGCAGTGCACCTCCTTGCACAAAGGCGGAGGTAGCGGTCCTGCTGCTGGGTTGTTGCCCTCCTACGGCCTCCTCCATGTCTCCTGATGTACTGGCCTGTCTCCTGGTAGCGCCTCCATGCTCTGGACACTACGCTGACAGACACAGCAAACCTTTTTGCCACAGCTCGCATTGATGTGCCATCCTGGATGAACTGCACTACCTGAGCCACTTGTGTGGGTTGTAGACTCCGTCTCATGCTACCACTAGAGTGAGAGCACCGCCAGCATTCAAAAGTGACCAAAACATCAGCCAGGAAGCATAGGAACTGAGAAGTGGTCTGTGGTCACCACCTGCAGAATCACTCCTTATTTGGGGGTGTCTTTCTAATTGCCTATAATTTCCACCTTTTGTCTATTCCATTTGCACAACAGCATGTGAAATTTATTGTCAATCAGTGTTGCTTCCTAAGTGGACAGTTTGATTTCACAGAAGTGTGATTGACTTGGAGTTACATTGTGTTGTTTAAGTGTTCCCTTTATTTTTTTGAGCAGTGTATATAGGGCAGCAGCCTCTAAGGTGAGGATTGCGTAACGATGGAAGCCGGCGAGTGATGGCTATTTAACAGTCTGATGGCCGACCTTGAGATAGAGACTGAAAAACAGCTCAGTCCCAGCTTGGATGCACCTGTACTGACCTCGCCTTCTGGACGATAGCGGGGTGAACAGGCCGTGGCTCAGGCGATTTATGTCCTTGATCTTTTTGGCCTTCCTGAGACATCGGGTGCTGTAGGTGTACTCAATGACACAAGACGGTCATAGCAAGGTTCATTTAGCCATTTGATTTGTAGTTTTAGGCACTTAATTAAGGTATATTAAAAAAATATATTTAACAATTATTTGATGAAACATTGAATTTGGCCTTATTGCTTAGTCCATAGAAATGTATTGAACAACAGCTTTATAAATGGATAAAGACAGTCATCCCACCCCCAAAAAATGTAAAATGAAGTTTGATCTGAAGTGCCTGTCCTATATCTGAGAAAAAAATAATGCTTTGATGCATTTAACACATTATTTTAGGCACGGAACTATCTTCATATATTCACTTCCATAATTTTTCTTACTGCTTACCGGCTACCTTCAGACTAGTCTTGTGAGGCTTGTGGGCATCCTAGAGCAAACCACATGTTAGTGAGCGACGCTCCTTTCCACAGAGGGGTCATATTAGTGTGTAGCCCAAACGGTTTAGATAGACAGAAGTTGGCAGATCGGATGTATCAACTTCATACGAGCAAAACAGAAAACATCATACTTGTGAGTCTCACATCTTTCCATAGAGGGCTCAAAATATACTTACCAAAAATAAACGCAACATGCAACAACTAGCGATTTTACTGCGTTACAGTTCATATAAGGAAATCAGTCAATTCATTAGGCTAAGGATTTCACATGACTGGGCAGGGGTGCAGCCATGGGTGGGCCTGGAAACACATAAGCTCACCCATTGGGGGAGCCAGTCCCAGCCAATCAGAATTAGTTTTCCCCCACATAAAGGCTGTATTACAGTCAGTTTCATCAGCTGTCCAGGTGGCTCGTGTCAGACAATCCCGCAGGTGAAGAAGCTGGATGTGGAGGTCCTTGGTTGGCGTGGTTACACATGGTCTGCGGTTGTGAGGCCGGTTGGGCGTACTGCCAAATTCTAAAAAAAAAAAGGAGGCGGCTTATTGTAGAGAAATTAACATTAAATTATCTGGCAACAGCTCTGGTGGACATTCCTACAGTCAGCATGCCAATTGCACGCGCTCTCAAAACTTGAGACATCTGTGGCATTCTGACAAAGGATAAAATGCTCACCAACAGGGATATAAACAAATTTGTGCACAACATTTGAGAAATACGTTTTTTTCTGGGATCATTTCTTTCAGCTTATGAAACAGGCAGTTTACATGTCGTGTTTATATTTGTTTAGTATAATAAACATAAGAGACCAGCAAAATGGATGAGTGTGGCGGTATAGCAGGAACAGCGGCATCTAGTGGTCAAAACCTGGTACTTTCACACTACTTTATGGTAAATGATGCAAGCGACTTCAACTACTAATTTCTCCACAAAGGGGATGCCGCCATGAAGGCATTATCAAGTGCTTGTCAAATTGTCAATGAGACTATTGGTGTGTACAGACTGCGCAAAAAACAAAGCAGAGCTCATGCCTTTCAAGTGACTTTAAAAAAAAAAATCATTAGAGCCTCATCATGCAGCCTTACAATGCATTAAAAATCAAAACATGTAGCCCAACGTTTGCAGAACAACTAAAGTTACTAGAATTACTCTAAATTAAGCAAATAGGAGTACCTGTTTCTTTGTTAACCGCTCCACACAGAATAGCCGCATGTCCACCCTCCCTCAAATCATTGAGAAAATATTTATATTTTATTCAGCTTTGTTCAATTGTATTCTTCATACTATAAAATAATACCACGGTATTATAAGCAAATCATGTCTGCTAAATGAACTAGTGTAGCCCACAGCCATTTGGCATAGCCACATCAGGACCTAAGATAAGGACAACTTAGAGTATGCTATTCTTTTCTTCTGAAATAAACACAATTTTCTTCATATCATGCTTCTTTAGACTTCTCTAAAATAAATAATGGATTCATTGTGAAGGTGTGGGCTATATTACATGGATTTATGGAGAAGCCTCTCTCGACAGCTGCCTGCCCATGGGACAGAAGAAGCTTCTTACAGAAACCCCAAAGCTCAGGGTATGATTTTGCTGAGGAAGCCATACAGGAACACATCCAGCCTCGTCTCTGTGGGCCGGAAAGAGAGGAAGTGCTTACTTTTGGCCTCAAGGGATAGGAAGTTCCCACATTACCTGTAACAAAACAGTTGAAAATAAATAAGTGAAAACTATTATTTAGATGATGAATCATTATATTACATCAGACATAAGTTATACTTGTGTATGCATTTGGTAATAAATCCAGAACAAAACCTCTTCCAGAACTATTCTATTAAACTGTTCCTACCAGCAGAGACACCTCCTGACAACTGCTTGTCGAGCAGAAACTTATGCACAAGACTGCTCATCCTTTCCTGACACCAGTCTGGGTCGGAGTATATGACAGTGCGGTCCAAACACACCAGCCGTCTTATGGTGGGGTATTTCAGGGGGCTATTGTCCTGCACTTTCTTTTGGATGTTTGACATAGCCTTCATGCAGTCCCTCCTAAACTCTAGGACAGTGAGCTCTCCTTACACTGTTTTTTCTCAGCAGGGACAGTGGGCCGTAAATAGTGCTGAATGACTTAATACAATAGAAAACTATCCTCACCATAATTTGATAGAAAGTAATACTTTAAATTTTCACATTACCTTGAGGACTGACTCGGCACCCAAGCCTATGTCAACTTCCTTCGGGCGGGCCCAAATATTTTGGTCAGCGACATCCAGTCTGATCATCTGCAATGTCCTGGAGGAGCTCCCTCTTGACAGAACGCCTCAGCAGACTATGCCAACAGGAAAACTCAAAATGTAATGCAAATACCATTTTAACCACATTCGTCATTAAATACATGTATATTTCCAAAACTCTTATCTTTATCATCACCTCCATCATAAGCTTCATATCATCAATAGTACAATCAGTGACAAGAGATTTAATCAAAACGGCAATATCAAATTGTGCACTGCTATAATGTAAATCATTACCATTATCAACTCTTTGCAGTGGAGTGGCATCACTGGCTCGTCAATCTGGTACTTGGTCAAAAAGGGACTGAAAGTCCTGGAGATAACCATGAAGAACTGCAGTTTGACCCAAGATGAGCTGATCTTGCTGAGCTGTTTCTGTGTCAAAACGACTCTGTTCCAGGGGTTGGGAGCGATGCGAGCGGTGTAGTCAGCCTGTAACGTTAGCCGTCTACCGTAGTTTCAAGTCGACCTCCGTTACCACTTCACCACAGCCAATCTCTGCTAGCTAACAGATTAACGCACAAGCCGTGTTGAAAGAAAATATGCCAACAGTCAAGAGTGACTCACTGACCTCTGTTCGCTGTAGGAACGTTACAGGCTGACTACACCGCTCGCGTCGCCTGCGCGAAGTGTTGCAAAATAAATGTAGAAATCTATATTATTCAATTATTGTACCAATACTGCTCGCGCGCGCCAACGAGCGTCTGCGTTGCCAAGGGCTAAAATAGAAGTCAGTTCTATTTGAGACGCAGATTGCGCTGCAAATCCTGCCGCCTCTCCCATCTCCTCATTGGTTTATAGAAGTAGGTACCCACGTGCCATCTCATCATTGGTTATACCTATGTGGGAAAGACAAACGAGGTCAGTGGCGGTAATGCACCTAATTTATGAAAGTTGCCAATTGCAATATAAAGTCAGATGAAAAAGCCTGGAAGGAAGAGAAATGACTAGAAACGATTCGGTTGACCGTTTTATGTGTGGATTAATTGGCGGAGTAGAGGATCTTGTGCATTTCAGGTAAAATAACAACTCAATGTTTATATCCCAGGACAAATTAGCTAGCAACAGCAAGCTAGCTAAATAGGACAAATTAGCTAGCAAATGCAAGCCAACTAAATTGCCATAAATGTTTCATGCTTTTCGACCAGTTCCCAAATTAATATAATTGGTTCAGAGTTTGTTTTGATATTTTAATCTGCGTGTCGTGATCGCGTTTGGTGTGGGGGGACAAAATACATTTATGCACGATGGCGCACAGCTGGTTTGGGTTCCGTGTTAGTGTGGTTCCGCTCTGCACGTGACTCAAGCTAAAATGAGTTCCTTCCATTGAAGTAAATCACAATCCTATCACCCATTCTTTACATCACCTCAATGCAAACGGAACGTAATAAAAAGTAGTCAATATCCCAGTCTACTTTATTTTTAAGACCTTTTAAAAATGTATTTAAGACTTAAATTAATTTATCTAAATTAAAAGCCTTAAGACTTTAAGGACCCACGGACAACCTGGTCTGGGTAGGTGTGATGTAGTTAATGTTTGTATGATGTTGTCGTTTGTATGTGTATGTTTTGTATAGTTTATAAAATCTTCCCAAAAAATGTAAAATACTTCAGGAATGCTAACCATTCACAACTAGGAGCAGTGTGAGTCACGATAGAAATGGGAAACATGCTTTTGTCCTCAAGCCGGGTCATCCCATTCAAACTTAACCACACAGAATTAAAACAGATATCAACTGATCTAACCACTAAATCCTTGAACGGAGAAGAATCTGTTCATGTCACTTGGTGCCAGGGGGCGATCAGAGGTTCTCAGAAGACATGAAAAAACAACAATGAAAGCACAAGCAGTAGACTTGGCTCACATGCGAAGCCTGTGAGTTTCTTTGAATGAAATTCATTGAATAAGTCCAGATTTTTGGTACGAAGTTTCATATTGACCTATCTGCTGAGCTGTGAGCAAAGCTCAGGCCAAACCTCAGTCACTGATAAGATAAGTGAGAGGAAGGCAGGGCAAGCATGACAGCACAGGAGAAGCTACTCATGGAGAGGTGCCAGGAAAAGAAAACAAAGGTCGCTACATTTAGTAAATTCCCCAGGCGCGTGAGCCTGTGGGTGCACTCTGACACTCAGGCAGTTTTGGCTTACCCTTCACCTCTACTTGTAGCAATAAAATGTGATTGCACTGACTTATTACCTAATTAGAGGTAATAAGTGCACTGCCAATCACTTCCATAATTTTTTCATTCACACTATGGACTACACTCAACTTTAGACCACTGAGGTATATGAACACAGAAATGATTAATGTCCTCTTTCGTGAACAACAGTAACAATACAGTAAACAAGGCAAGGGCTTTACTTTGCCAAACAGCAGCTTAATCAATGCAAAAATAGAACTACCATTAAGGCAATGTGTATTAAGTCCACATTATGGTATGTAAGCTACATTATAGCCCCTCCCTCAGCAAATACACACCAGCACTGTAAACTGTAGGGCTTTGACGATACCAGTATTGTGATTTTTTTTTGGGGGGGGGCATGGCAAAAATGAAAATACGAAGCAGAACAAACAAGTTGGTCCTTTAAAAACCTGCCATCTAAAATAGTGTGCTATAGCTTGGAAAATAAACATGACTGGATGACAAAATAATGTTTGTTTTCAACAGAGCTATTTTCCTAAAGAAATGTAATCCGCTTCGTGATTTGTTTCCTTGCCACGATACTAACGAGGTGTGCCCTAGTAAACCGATCTCTAAACCATGATGCATTGTGTGCTACCAACCCTAAACATACAAGTATTACGTAACAAAAGGAACAACAAGCAGACAAGGATTTAGTTAAGCCCAGAGAGACAATAGTAATGTAGTAGTAGCACTGTAGCGATCCTATTAAATTACTAGAGGGGCTATGTCATAAACCCTCAAAGTTACATAATGGCAGCCATAATGGTCAGGGAGAAATCTAAAACCAGTCTAATTGAAATGAATGTCAGTAGATGTATAGGTGATGCATTTCCTGTTTTTTAATAACTCAGGAAAATAAAGGCATGCGATGACTATAATTCCATTACACAATTTGATACAACCTAACATATTGTCCTACAATTTACACAGGTTTTATACATGTTTTCTGTACAAATAGCATCTAAAACAGTGTTTCCCAAACTCGGTCCTCGGGACACCAAGGGGTAGACATTTTGGTTTTTGCCCTAGCACTACACAGCTAATTCAAATAATCAACTAACCATCAAGCTTTGATTTGAATCAGCTGTGTAGTGTTAGGGCAAAAGCCAAAACGTGCACCCCTTGGGATCCTGAGGACCGAGTTTGGGAAACGCTGCTCTAAAATATACAATATTATTCGGAAAGTATTCAGACCCCTTCTCTTTTACAAAATGTTGATCCGTTATAGCCTTATTCTAAAATGTATTAAATATATTTTCCCCCTAAATCTACACACAGTACCCCATAATAACGAAGCTAAAACAGGTTTAGAAATTTTAGCAAATTTATTCAAAATAAAACAAAAATCTTATTTACATAAGTATTCAGACACTTTGATATGAGACTTTAAATTGAGCTCAGGTGCATCCTGTTCCCATTGATCATCCTTGAGATCTTTCTACAATTTCATAGGCTGTTTGGAACCACCAAGATTCTGCCTAGAGCTGGCCGCCTTGCCAAACTGAGCAATTGGGGGAGAAGGGCCTTGGTCAGGGAAGTGACCAAGAACCCGATGGTCACTCTTCCACAGAGGAACTCTGGAGCTCTGTCAATGGGAGAACCTTCCAGAAGGACAACCATCTCTGCAGCACTCCACCAAATCAGGCTTTTATGGTAGAGTGGCCAGACGTAAGCCACTCCTCAGTAAAATACACATGAAAGCTCGCTTGGAGTGTGCAAAAGGGCACCTAAAAGACTCTCAGAAACAAGAGAAACAAGAGTCACGTCTGAAGGAAACCTGGCACCATCCCTACGGTGAAGCACGGTGGTGGCAGGGACTGGGAGACTAGTCAGGATTGAGGGAAAGATGAACGGAGCAAAATACAGCATGATCCTTGCCTGCTCCAGAGCGCTCAGAACCTCAGACTGGGGCAAAAGTTCACCTTCCAACAGGACAACGACTCTAAGTGTACAGCCAAAGCAATGCAAGAGTGGCTTCGCGACAAGTTTCTGAATGTCCTTGAATGGCCCAGCCAGAACCCAGACTTGAACCTGCTCGAACCTCTCTGGAGAGAGGTGACAATAGCCGTGCAGGGACTCCCCCGAGTAGCCCAGTGGTCTAAGGCACTGCATCGCAGTTGCTAGCTGTGCCACTAGAGATCCTGGTTCGAGTCCAGGCGGCAGCGACCGGAAGACCCATGGGGCGGCGCACAATTGGCCCAGCGACATTCGGGTTAGGGGAGGGTTTGGCCAGCAGGGATGTCCTTGTCCCATCGCGCTCTAGTGACTCCTGTGGCGGACCAGGCGCAACGCATGCTGACACGTTTGCCAGGTGCACAGTGTTTCCGACACATTGGTGTGGCTGGCTTCCGGGTTAAGCTGGCATTGTGTCAAGAAGCAGTGCGGCTTGGTTGGGTCGTGTTTTGGAGGACACATAGCTCTCAACCTTCGCCTCTCCAGAGTACGTACGGCAGTTGCAGTGATGAGACAAGACTGTACCTACCAATTGGATACAAAGAAATTGGGTAGAAAAACAGCTAAAAAATAAAAACAAAATAGCCGTGCAGCGACGCTCCCCATCCAACATGACAGAGCTTGAGAGGATCTGTAGAGACGAATGGGAGAAACTCCCCAAATACAGATGTGCCAAGTGTCATACCCAAGAAGACCTGAGACTAATTGGTGCGTCAATAAAGTACTGAGTAAAGGGTCTGAATACTAATAAAAATGTGATATCAGATTTTTATTTTTAATAAGTGTGCAAAAGTGTGTAAAAACCTGTTTTTACTTCGTCATTATGGGGTATTGTGTGTAGAGTGATGAAGGCAATTTTTTACAATCAATTTTAGAATAAGGTTGTAACGTAACAAAATGTGTAAAAAGTCAAGAGGTCTGAATAGTTTCCGATAGCACTGTAAACAGAACATAAATGTCTGATTTTGTTTTCTTGGAAAGTTGTGAATGCTACAGAATTACATGATACAATATCAGTACTTGTTACATTTACTTGTTTACAAGGTGTATAGGGGATGTTGTTCCCACTGACGATTAAAACCTACCCAAACCAAAAACTGTGGTTAGATGGCAGCATTCACGCAAAACTCAAAGCGTTAACCACCACATTTAACCACGGCAAGTTGACTGGGATGGTTGAGTTGATGGTTGAGTATAAACAGTCCAGTCATACCCTCCTGTTTGGTAAGCCACCAAACAGGCAAAACGCCAGTACCAGAGACAAAGTGGAGTCGCAAATCAACGGCTTAAACACGAGGCGTATGTGGCAGGGACTCCAGACAATCGTGGATTATAAAGCGAAAACCAGCCACGTCGCTGACACCGACGTCTTGCTCCAGGACAAGCTAAACACCTACGCCCGCTTTGAGAGAAACAGTGCAGGCCACCACAGCTCCCGTAGACTGCGAGCTCTCGTTCTCCGTGGCCGACGGGAATAAGACATTTGTGTCTTAACCCTCACAAGGCGGCTGGACCAGACAGCATCTCTAGCCGCGTCCTCAGAGCCTGCGCAAACATATTCAAATCTCTCCCTATCCCAGTCTGTCGTCCCCACTTGCATCAAGATGTACACCATTGTTCCTGTACCCAAGAAAGCTAAGGTAACTGAACTAAATGACTATCTACTATACTATTATGTAGCATTCACTTGTCATCATGAAGTGCTTTGAGAGGCTAGTGAAGGATCGTATCAGCTCCACCTTACTAGACACCCTAGACCCACTGCAATTTGCATACCGCCCCAATAGATCCACGGATGACGCAATCTCCATCGCACTGCCCTATCCCACCTGGATAAGACGAATACCGATGTAAGAATGCTGTTCATTGACTACAGGTCAGCCTTCAACTCCATAGTACCCTCCAAGATCATCATTAAGCTCAGGGCCTGGGTCTCTGAACCCCGCCCTGTGCAACTGGGTCCTGGACTTCCTGACGAGCCACCTCCAGGTTGTGAAGGTAGGCAACAACACCTACACTCTGCTGATCATTTATTTCACCTTCACAACAACATCCCCTACCTAGGAAAGGGCTGAAAATAGTAATATATGTAGCCGTAGAAATAAGGTTAATGAAATCAAACTTGCTAACAACCCGATAACATTCATAAACTCAGCAAAAAAAGAAATGTCCCTTTTTCAGGACCCTGTCTTTCAAAGAGAGTTCGTAGAAATCCAAATAACTTCACAGATCTTCATTGGAAAGGGTTTAAACACTGTTTCCCATGCTTGTTCAATGAACCATGAACAATTAATGAACATGCACCTGTGGAACGGTCGTGAAGACACTAACAGCTTACAGACGGTAGGCAATTACGGTCACAGTTATGAAAACTTAGGACACTAAAGAGGCCTTTCTACTGACTCTGAAAAACACCAAAAGAAAGATGCCCAGGGTCCCTGCTCATCTGTGTGAACGTGCCTTAGGCATGCTGCAAGGAGGCATGAGGACTGCAGATGTGGCCAGGGCAATAAACTGCAATGTCCGTACTTTGAGACGCCTAAGACAGCGCTACAGGGAGACAGGACGGACAGCTGGCAGACCAAGTGTAACAACACCTGCACAGGATCGGTACATCCGAGCATCACACCTGCGGGACAGGTACAGAATGGCAACAACAACTGCCTGAGTTACACCAGGAACGCACAATCCCTCCATCAGTGCTCAGACTGTCCGCAATAGGCTGAGAGGCTAGACTGAGGGCTTGTAGGCCTGTTGTATTGGAGTGGCCATCACAAAGCCCTGACATCAATCCCATAGAACATTTGTGGGCAAAACTGAAAAAGCGTGTGCAAGCACCGAGGCCTACAAACCTGACTCAGTTACACCAGCTCTGTCAGGAGGAATGGGCCAAAATTCACCCAACTTATTGTGGGAAGTTTGTGGAAGGCTACCCGAAACGTTTGACACAAGTAAAACATTTTAAAAGGCAATGCTACCAAATACTAATTCAGTGTATGTAAACTTCTGACCCACTGGGAATGTGATGAAAGAAATAAAAGCTGAAATAAGTCATTCTCTACTATTATTCTGACATTTAACATTCTTAAAATAAAGTGGTGATCCTAACTGACCTAAAACAGGGAATTTTTACTCGGATTAAATGTCAGGAATTGTGAAAAACTGAGTTGAAATGTATTTGGCTAAGGTGTATGTAAACTTCCGACTTCAACTGTAAATACTACACATTCACTGTTTTACACTATCTTTTCATAGCACTGGCAAACCATGATCGACCAACATGGCTGACCTTTGGACCAGCATAAGAAGGTTCATGTCCATTCTTGTATTGTAATTCAATGAGTAACACAGTAATAATACTGTAATTGTGCTCTTAACGCTATGGTTAGGCCATTGTGACTTATTTCAACACCAATACTAGGTGGATTTGGTGAGAGATGTACAGCAAGCACCTGGTGTGCATTTAGCACACAGCGAGCGGTACTCACGGTTGGTCGAGCTTCTTGAACTCGGGGATGGGCTCGGCCTTCTTGCGGGACATGAACCAGTAGATGATGAGGCCGGCGATGAGGGTGAAGAGGAAGAGGTCCAGGTTACTGAAGAGAGGCTCTTCCTCCTCCATGGCCTCCGGCTGGGTGCTGCTCTCTGATTCCACGTCCGGCATCGTCACACACAGGCCTGCCAGGACAACCAGACAGGGCAGAGGTTAGAGGCCAGAAGTAGTGCTGTCCAACTAAAAAAGATCTTTGTCGACCTAAAGTCTGTTCTTTCGACCAATCGATTGGTCAAAGTTCTAAACATGTATTTTTCCATATATAGACAGACCCTACGTGTTTTAATAAAATCAACTATATGCATTGAGCTTAACTGATGCTTTAAGCGCACTGTTTGATGAAATAAGACAAAAAAAGAGTGAGTCAGATGGCAAGAAAAGAAAAAAAGACCATACTGCTCCCACTACTGGCTTTTGCAGTCACTGACATTACTCCCCTGAAGTTGCCGGTAATAGGCTACACGAGGAGGAGTCGGCAACCTTTCTCATGTGGAATGCCAATTTATCTTACCATTTCTACTGATCTGTGTGCCAGTTACGATTAAGCCAGGGAGTGCTTGGGGATAAAAAAAAGAGGACGCAGCCTGCACAAAGGGGCAGAGAACGGAGAGGGAAGCGTGTGTTATGAAGAGTGTGAGAAGAGAGAAATATCTGTCTGATTACACCCACTGTGTACCGAACCGGTTTGGCTAAGGACCCGAGTTTTTGGATTACCCCTGGAGAACGGAACAGACAATGAGAACGGATTGTGAAATGGTTGATGATTTCCCCCAATGTGTAAAAATCCCTAATAAAACATTTGCATTCTAAACAAAGCAAAAAAAAGAAATGTCCCTTTTTCAGGACCCTGTCTTCCAAAGATAGTTCGTAAAAATTCAAATAACTTCACAGATCTTCATTGTAAAGGATTTAAACACAGTTTCCCATGCTTGTTCAATGAACCATAAACAATTAATAAACATGCACATGTGGAACGGTCGTTAAGACAAACAGTTTACAGACGGTAGGCAATTACAGTCACAGTTATGAAAACGTAGGACCTTTCTACTGACTCTGAAAAACACCAAAAGAAAGAATGTGCCTTAGGCATGCTGCAATGACGCATGAGGACTGCAGATGTGGCAATAAATTGCAATGTCCGTACTGTGAGACGCCTAAGACAGCGCTACAGGGAGACAGGACGGGCAGCTGATCATCCTCGCAGTGGCAGACCACGTGTAACACCTGCACAGGATCGGTACATCCGAACATCACACCTGAGGAACAGGTACAGGATGGCAACAGCAACTGCCCGAGTTACACCAGGAATGCACAATCCCTCCATCAGTGCTCAGACTGTCCGCAATAGGCTGAGAGAGGCTGGACTGAGGGCTTGTAGTCTTGTTGTAAGGCAGGTCCTCACCAGACATCACCGGCAACAACGTCACCTATGGGCACAAACCCACCGTCGCTGGACCAGACAGGACTGGCAAAAAGTGCTCTTCACTGACGAGTCGCGGTTTTGTCCCACCAGGGGTGATGGTCGGATTTGCGTTTATCGTCGAAGGAATGAGCGTTACACCGAGGCCTGTACTCTGGAGCGGGATCGATTTGGAGGTGGAGGGTCCGTCATGGTCTGGGGTGGTGTGTCACAGCATCATTGGACAGAGCTTGTTGTCATTGCAGGCAATCTCAACGCTGTGCGTTACAGGGAAGATATCCTCCTCCCTCATGTGGGAGGATCCAGGCTCATCCTGACATGACCCTCCAGCATGACAATGCCACCAGCCATACTGCTCTTTCTGTGCGTGAGTTCCTGCAAGACAGGAATGTCAGTGTTCTGCCATGGCCAGCGAAGAGCCCGGATCTCAATCCCATTGAGCACGTCTGGAACCTGTTGGATCGGAGGGTGAGGGCTAGGGCCATTCCCCCCAGAAATGTCCGGGAACTTGCAGGTGCCTTGGTGGAAGAGTGGGGTAACATCTCACAGCAAGAACTGGCAAATCTGGTGAAGTCCATGAGGAAGAGATGCACTGCAGTACTTAATGCAGCTGGTGGCCACACCAGATACTGACTGTTGACCACCCCCCCCCCCCCCCCCCCCTTTGTTCAGGGACACATTATTCCATTTATGTTAGTCACATGTCTGTGGAACTTGTTAAGTTTACGTCTCAGTTTTTTAATCTTATGTTCATACAAATATTTACACATGTTAAGTTTGCTGCAAATAAACACAGTTGACAGAGAGAGGACATTTCTTTTTTTCTGAGTTTAGTTTGTATAAAGTGTATAAAGTTTAAACATGGCTCTGGGCTAATGGCCTGTCGAAATTTCTAACTTTATAATGAAACATGAAGAATAAATGCTAAGTTGTAAGAGCAAGGTTATTGTTGTTGACAGCCTATGCTGATTAATGTTTAGCAATTCACATGTAATGCCCACGTCTGCCAGAGTGCAACAGGTCACAGGAGTTCATATCATGCCTCTTTCCTTATCTTGAGGTTCATGAGATACCATATCGCTCATTTATTAACTTTGGACAAAATAGACAAATTAAAACAGCCATCAAACAATATACCTAATAAAACAATGCATCAATGTATTATTACACTAATAACAAGAGACAGGAACTAAGTTCAGTTTAGCCCAGGAACTACTCTGAAGGAGCTTACCATTACTCCCTAAGGTCCAAGGACTTTATATGTTATTTTCAGAGATAGACTGGCTCTGGCAGCCAAATACTCCATCTAAGCGTGAATCGATGCTCAAATTGCGATACGGTTATAGAAACATAAAGCCCTTTACTTTCATATCACATCAAAATAATTTCGCAAATGCAAAATATACACGGTTTTAACCGGCTTTAATCACAGTTGCAGTAACAGTATTTTTCAATGACAACACGTTTCTGGCGGACTTCTTCAGTTACACACAGGTATTCAGAGCATGCTAGATAGCTAATTAGCACGGTCTTTTATCTTCCGTATACACGCGCTGTAACATGGAGATATGGCCGTGTGGGAACACTAACCCTATAAAAGGTGTATCAATTAAACCTTGTTAAAAAAAAAATTCTAGCTGGTATGAAAGTTAAGGAAAGTTCTTATGCATCCAAAACCATACGTCAAGCGATGTGTCTCAATGTTCAAACAGAGCGTCGGGGGTTCTTAACAAAACATCCCCGTTCAGAAGACGCCTTCATCTAATGACTTGTGTAATGTAATGGAACAGAATAATGATCAAGGGCTACATTCAGTCAAGCGATGCCCAGAGATCTTTTATTTATTTTTTATAATTGCTTGAAAAAATGTGTAGCATGGCTGCTGAGGCAAGGAGACCCCTAGCTCCGCTAAAACCATTTACAACTTTGTGCTGTTTTCAAGGGATTGTTAAATGTTAAATAGTTGGTTTTAATATCATGACTTCTTCAAGAGCATAGTCAGAAGTACACATTTCCGATTATTGCAAAAGTAGTTCCATCAAGGTTATACAGCCAGTACCTGCCTGATGTTCACGGTCAGTCAACATCAATTGATAAAGTCATTTCAGATACGTGAGGGTAGCCTAACCATTTGGCATGTAGCTAGCTATGCAAACAACGTGTCATTTAGCTTGCTTCATCAGAGATTAGGCTTTTATTTATTTATTTTAAAGCTTGTCATCGGCAAGTCCTCATCCTGGTAAAGTGGTCAGTCAGACTTCTGTCATCACCACTATAGATGGCAAGCAAATCAAACAATATTTGGATATAGCCATCTAACTAACCCTATTGACGTGATCTGTTATTAGCTAGCTAGCCAACTTAATGTGGTCAGTCGAATAGACGTGGTCCATCAATCAATCAATCAATCAATGTAGCCTAGCTATCATGTCTGTCAGCCGCAATCGTGATTATACACTTAAAACCCATGTTGAAAAGGGGATAATGTCAGGCAGGCCTACGTTGGCTGGATAAAAAAAAGTACATTAGGTCTACTTATCACTATGTTAAGCCAACGTTTCTACAGGTAGCTTCCAAAGTAAACATGATCAAGTATCGTTAATAGTAACGTTACATCGGCAAATGCGCCCTTCTGCTGCTTGACAGGCAGAGCGCACAAAGGGTTGGAAAGTAACCTAAACCACCTCATCAGGTATAGTTCACTTTTATAATCACTCAAATATCAAATTTATGGTGGCCAATATTGAGAGATATCGTCAGGCTACCCTCGCGTATCTGAAATTGTGATCAATTGATGTTTACTGATCATGAAAAGCATCCAGTTAACTTACTTGCTGTATAATCGGACATTTGTCGTTCTGACTATGCTCTACAAGTGATGATATAACAGAATACTGTTGTTAACATGTATTTAACAATGCCTTAAACGGCACGCAGTTTTATTGATAACGACCAATATAACTTCGAATAGAGCTTGACCACGACATTAGCAATCAAACAACTACTAGCTGACTCTCCAAAGAAAGTGACAAGTGGCAAAGCTGTTAACTAAAAACAGGGTTTGGTATATCAGTAAGTGAACTAGCTTAAACTAAATAGCAAGCTATAGAAATGAATATTTAGCCATTGGCTAATAGCTAACGTTAGCTGTACTTGCTGAAAGTTTGTTAGTTGTACTTCCTTGACAGTTGGCTAGGTTATGTAGCAAGCCTTGTCGAGCTAGCTAAGTTTGAATGAAATTAGCTTTATTACAATCCATTCTCATGACATTAATCCTCAGTGCTGCCAGAGAAACGGCACTTCAGTATATTAAACATTTCCACATCGCTAGACTTTCAGTTAGCTACTTACCTTCCAGTCTTCACTGTCAAGAAAATGCACAACACAATGCAGAAACTTCACGCAATGCCGTGACTCTAGAGGACTAAACCAAACCAGTTTTCTCAAGGGGTGTAGTACTTCCTACTCAAGAGTGGACATACACGTCACGACAGGCTATCTGTAGACAAGGTCAGATCACTTGTACAGAAAGACATCAAAGAATCACCCATTCTCTTTGTCTAACAATTCAATTAACTATGCTTAGTTACTTATTAAAAACGATTTTCTTATTATCTCACTTTGCAGAATACACATTTTAAGAAATGGACTAGTCCATAAAGAGGTTACCCAATGACTTTGTAACCGTAATAATAAATCACAGATCACAGTGCAGTGGTCCAGGGGTCAAGGTTATGTATCCACCGAATAGTACAAAGTGTCTTCACATCTCTGAAGCAAGTTACCTTCAGTCATATTGAAAGATTAGTGTGTATTTTGATTGGTGATAGTAACAAGGACAGATAGCAGTATAGCACAGACCTGAACCCACTGGTGTAAAGTACTTAAGTAAAAATACTTTAAAGTACTAATTAAGTCGTTTTTTTTAGGTATCTGTTCTTTACTGTACTATTTATATTTTTGATCCAGTTTGGCACCACATACCTATGCAAGTCAGGGTTCTCAAGTACAGAAACAGTGTCAATGCTGAGCGTGATCTCAGTGTTGCATTGTCAAAAACTGAGCCCAGAATAGACATGCTTGTTGAAAACTTCAACCAGCCACAGACCTCTCATTAGGACTGTGTGTATGTTTGTGTTTTCTGGTCTACATCTGTGTGATGTGATCAATCAGTTCATTCAAGTTCAGAATAAAACCTATGTATTTTAAGAGCAACAGTTCCAACCTAGATTTTCTATCAACAATAACTTATACAGTAAAATGTACAGTTGTTATCTGTACTGTTACTTAATGTTGCACGATCAAAAAGCCTGTGTCTGTTCTATTATACATCTGTGTGACGTGATCAATCCGTTTATTCCAGTTCAGAATGAAATTATTTATTGTATTTTAACAGCAACAGTTCCAACCTGGACAGGTATGTAAGAGTGTTTTTAATGGGGAAAAATAAACATAAATATATTTATGGGTATTTCATTGTTATTTGTTTTTGTCTATATTGATTTTTTTTTAGGCATAATGTACCGATATTTACGTATAGTTGCATATTTTCCTAAGCTTGGGTCCCAGGAAAACACAGAATTTCTCATTTGGGTCCCAGTCTGAAAAAGTTTAAGAACCCCTGCTTTACAGTCTTGGAGCCGATTCATCCTGAACAGAGAGAGTCCGTTGTAAGAGTTGCCAAAACTGCAACACAAAACATCAATTACCTACTTTACACACACATATTACATACACACAAAACAATTAAGTAATACAAAACACATGCACGCACGCACACACACACACACACACACACACACACACACAAAATCCCAAATGCCAGGTCAATCAAATGTTTAGGGCAGAACTGGGTTCAAATAATTTGAGCACTTGTTTGAGTCTGCCTGGAGTGCCAGATGGGCAGGGTTTGCAATTTTGGGACTTTTTTATTGGTTTATTAAGCCAGGCAACCTCAAACAGGCACAGATAAATGATTTGAAATGATTGTTTCAAGTTTAAAACCCAGGTCTGATTCAAGAGCCTCTAAAACATGACAAGGCATAATTCTACAATATAACTGAAGATTTACAGTGCCTTCAGAAAGTATTCACACCCCTTGACTCTTTCCACATTTTGTCTTTAGCCTGAATTTAAAATGGATAAAATTAAGATTTTGTGTCACTGGCCTACACACAATACCCCATTATGGCAAGCCTAAATAAGTTCAGGAGTAAAAATGTGCTTAATAAGTCACATAAGTTGCATGGACTTATTCTGTGTTCAATAATAGTGGTTTACATTTATTTATGACTAACCTATCTCTATACCCCACACATACAATTATCTGTAAGGTCTCTCAATCGAGCAGTGAAGGTCAAGCACATATTCAATCACAAAGACCAGGGAGGTTTTTCAATGCCTCGCAAAGAAGGGCACCAATTGGTAGATGTGTAATTTTTTTAAAATAATAACTGATGCTGAATATCCTTTTGAGCATGGTGAAGTTATTAATTACACTTTGGAAGGTTTATCAATACACCCATTCACTACAAAGATACAGGCGTGCTTCCTAACTCAGTTGCCGGACAGGATCCTTCCTGCTGCTCAATAATTTCACCATGATTTTTTTTTAAACAGTTAGAGTTTAATGGTTGGGATATGAGAAAACAGAGAATGGATCAACAACATTGTAGTTAGTACACAATACTAACCTAAATTACAGAGTAAAAAGTAGGAAGCCTGTATATAATACAAATAATCCACAATGTGTATCCTGTATGCAACAATGCACTGAAGTAATACTGCAAAAAATGTGGCAAAGAAATTAACTTTATGTCCTGAATACAAAGTGTTATGTTTGTGGCAAATCCAACAACACTTTGCTGAGTACCTACCACTCTTCATATTTTCAAGCATGGTGGTGGCTGCATCATGTTATGGGTATGCTTGTTATCGGCAAGGACTATGGAGTTTTTTTTTAGACAAATAAACAGAATACTTCTAAGCACAGGCAAAATCTTAGCGGAAAACCTGCTTCAGTCTTCTTTCTAACAAACACTGGGAGACGAATTATCACTTTTCATCAGGACAATAACCTAAAACACAAGGCCAAATCTACACTGGAGTTGCTTATCAAGACAACATTGAATGTTCTTGAGTGGCCTAGTTGGTTGTGACTTAAAATCGGCTTGCTAATCTATGGCAAGACTTGGAAATGACTTTCTAGCAATGATCAACAACCAACTTGACAGAGCGTGAAGAATTTTAAAGGAATAATGGGCAAATATTGTACAATCCATGTGTGCAAAGCTCTTAGAGACTTACCCAAAAAGAGTCACAGCTGTAATCACTGCCAAAAGTGTTTTTAACGTGTTGTCTCAGGGGGGTGAATACTTGCTGCCCTATGTACATAGTCATTGAACACTGGTCACTTTAATATTGTTTACATACTTACCCCCTTCAAATGTATATACTGTATTCTAGTCAAGGCTCATCTTATATAACTACTGCTGTAGACACCTTTCATTTTCATATACTATCCATAGTGTCTATACACCCCATCATATACATATACAGTGCCTTCGGAAACTATTCAGACGCCTTGACTTTTTAAATTTTTGGAAGGTTACAGCCTTATTCTAAAATTCATTACAATTTCTCCCCTCAATCTAAACACAATACCCCATTATGACAGAGCAAACACTGGATTTCAGACATTTTTGCTCATTTACAAAAACAAACAAAAAATATCACATTTATTCAGGTATTCAGACCCTTTACTCAGTACTTTTTTGAAGCACTTTTGGCAGCGATTACAGCCTTCAGTACTCTTGGGTATAACGCTACAAGCTTGGCACACCTGTATTTTGGGAGTTTCTCCCATTCTTCTCTGCAGATCCTCTCAAGCGCTGTCAGATTGGATGGGGAGTGTCGCTGCACAGCTATTTTCAGGTCATTCAGGCCAAAGAGTTCAATCTTGGTTTCATCAGACCAGAGAATCTTGTTTCTCATGGTCTGAGAGTCTTCAGGTGACTTTCCACAAACTCCAAGGGGGCTGTCATGTGACTTTTACTGAGAAGTTGCTTCCGTCTGGTCACTCTACCATAAAGGCCTGATTGGTGGAGTGCTGCAGAGATGGTTGTCCTTCTGGAAGGTTCTCCCATCTCCACAAAGGAACTTTAGAGCTATGTCAGAGTGACCATCGGGTTCTTGGTCACCTCCCTGACCAAGGCCCTTCTCCCCCGATTGCTCAGTTTGGCCGGGCGGCCAGCTCTAGGGAGAGTCTTGGTGGTTCTTGGGGACCTTCAATGCTGCAGACATTTTTTGGTACCCTTCCCCAGATCTATGCCACGACACAATCCTGTCTCCGAGCTCTATGGACAATTCCTTTGACCTCATGGCTTGGTTTTTGCTCTGACACGCATTGTCAACTCTGGGACCTTATATAGACAGGTGTGTGCCTTTCCAAATCATGTTCAATCAATTGAATTGACCACAGGTGGACTCCAATCAAGTTGTAGAAATATCTGAAGGATGATCAATGGAAACGGAATGCACCTGAGCTCAATTTCAAGTCTCATAGCAAAGGGTCTGAATACTATGTAAATAAGGTATCTGTTTTTTTAGATTTAATACATTTCTAAAACTTGTTTTCGCTTTGTCATTATAGGGTATTATGTGTAGAATATTTAATCCATTTTAGAATAAGGCTGTAACATAAAATGTGGAAAAAGTCAAGGGGTCTGAATACTTTCCGAAGGCACTGTATGGTGTGATTTATTATGCAATCCCTGTGCAACAAAGTAGCCTCAGTGTGACTCACTATTATATACGTGACAAAGCAAACTAACTCCAGCTCAACTAATCTCACAGCCAGAGGAATCCCACGGCCAGATCCCATACTCACATGACCAAAAAAACAGGAAGAGCAGAAGAAATGTCAGCCCTCGCCACATCCAGGACTGAAATCCATGGGCACAGAGTAGACGTAAATAAATGTATCTCAAATATATCTCTATGTAACTATGTAGCTATAACAAGGCGCGTCATTATTAGACTCTCACCCAGTCAGGTACATTTTGTGTCTTTATCCCAGGGTTCTTAGTCTGTACAGACAGCCACTCTGATAGTAGTACTGCATACAGTGAACTATGTCTGTGTTGCCAGAACATACTGATATAGAATTTTGTTATCATTGTTCAAAAATTTCAATTAACCTAATCGGTCTGCAACCCAGAGTTTGTAAAGTTCTGGTTTCAATGAAACAGACAGAATTCCCAGCTTTCAAAAGTCAAATAAATGTTTATTCACGAGAGCTCTCCAGTTCATATACATAAATATTTATTTTATACCATTCTCCTTACTTACGCACACACATGCACACGAACATTTAGGAGAGCTATCTTCTTCTCCAGAATTCTCACCACTGTTTATCACTACACAGCCGACAGTTGCATTCCCCCAAGATTAGTGAACCTGTAGGGGTACTCCCTGTCCTATCATAAATTTCTCAGAGTTCTAGCTGGGTCGGTTCAAACACAGTTTAATTGTTCTGTGTTTTCTTTAGGCACACACACACACACACACACAATCCTCTCTTCCCCAGTCCAACCTAGTTGGACTTATGTTTAATACAGTATTTTCATTATTCCTTATATATGCTACATAACCTATAATCCCTAATGGTTAAGTTTCCGGGTAGAATTATTTAATCATTATCTTTAACCTTATAAATTATTTTATCAATCCACCATTAAAATTCCTCAAACATACATGTATCTTATACCATTTTAAAGGTAATCTTGTTGTTAATCCCACCAAAGTGTCCGATTTCAAATAGGCTTTTCAGCGAAAGCACCACAAACGATGACTAAATAATACACACTGATATATCAAACACTATATGGAAACATAAATGTTATACAAGAATAACCCAAACCAATACATGTATTTACATTCGATTACTCATCAATGACTGTTCTAAGCCTATATCCAATCATATATCCAGCCTATATCCAATCCAATCACTCTTCCGGTTTAGGATTTTCATCATAATCTTCATGAAAGGAACAGCCTCCACCTAAACATTGAAAACAGTCTCATCTAACATTGGCTCCTCATAGTTAAAAGAAACAGAACCCTCTCCTAGGCCTGGAAGTCTGTATTCGTCATACCACTTGTCGGAGCTCGGAATCGGTCCGTATCTCACCATCTGTTGCGTCATTGACCTCTCCAGAGTCCTGGTGATCAAACCTCTCACACATGGGACCAAACAACATCTACACAGAACCAAAACACTCATACAGGTGAAAGTTGCCCACAACACAGTGATTGACATTTTTCCATTTCCCAAACATACTGTCAAACCAATTTGTTAGAGAATTATCCACCCCTGAGTTCTCTGCTAATTCGCGAGCTAATGTGATTAAACCAGCCAGGGCCTTGGTCACTGATCCGTCTGGAGCTGTGTTATCGGGGATGAAGGTACAACATTCCGCTCCAAATATCACACATATCCCCCCCTTCTCAGCCAGTAGCATATCCAAGGCTATTCTATTCTGCCATACCATCAAACTAGTTGCAGCTGTTTGTTCTGCTAACCCTTTTATTGCATCTGTAGTATAATTGATGAAACGCTGTTGGTTATAGTAGATATCATTTATCCAAAGTACATTTTTATTGATAGTTGACCACCAGAAAATGCTTGATTCCAATCCAGCCCATATCTGATTCCTAGCTTTGAACTCATCAGGCACCCCCCTTGGAACCCCAATGCTATCAATGTAAACTCTATTATCAAAGGACCCTGACGGAGCACTCCTTCTTACTCTTCTACCTGGCACTAGGTCTTTGTGTTGGATAAGGGTGAAGGGCATGCCCAACTGTACTAATGCACAAATACCGATCCAATTGGTAGGCAGGTTAGGCCACAGCTGCATATCTCCACACAACCACCAGACATCCGCTCTAGGCCTTTTTATCTTACTAAAGTCCTCGAAACTCAACCTCCCAGTCAGGTCCCTCATTGTCTCGTCGGTTGTAACATTCTCTGTCCTATTGCATGTCCTTACTTCCCCTACGTCCCGTTCGTGTGTGTTGTATCGAGCCATACAATAATATTTTCCTTCTGCTACTATGAAAGGGGGAAGTCTGGATGTAATAGGCACATGGGGATACAGATAATGCAGATCAGTGCAACTGTCATTGTCTGGCTTCACTGCCTTCATGAACAGCTTTACCATACAAGCCATTCCTCTGGGTGAATCAATTCCATCTAGTTGAAAGGGGATGGTTGTCAACTGAGGTTTGGCTGTGGCGCAGGCATAACATTCTTCTTTAGCTACTGATCTAGCTGTATACTGAATCCATTCCAACCATAGGTTGGAATCCCCAAACCCAGTTTCCACCTCAATCACTTCCTTAAGATCTTTCGTCTGAACTATCCGCACCGGTCCTTGGCTTTGGACGACTCCACGGGTAATATCTGTTTTGTCAGGGGTACTATTTGTATTCTGGCTGGCTGTAAAACTATCACCGGCTCTAACCTCTGCTACCCGGAATGGTACTGTAGTGTCGACCGAAACCTGGTCAAAACCAACATACCCGAGGTCCTCTTTCTTTACGTCTTTAATGGTAATTCTTACCTTGATGCAAATCTTCCCTTGCTCCGGATTACAGTCAAAAACCCTCACCTTCACTATACTCCATCTTCTTCCATACTGGGTATGTGGATTTATATAGCCCTCTGTCTCTGTGTGAGCTATGACCCGATTCCATGAACTGCACGGGGACCTGCACAGATATCTTCCAAAAAGACTCATAGTTCTAGACTGCCAAGGGGTCAGAGACCCCATTTGGTCTACATAGAACTCAACTGAGACATCCTTCCCTAGCTCTGCTCTCACTTCCTTTTTTATCCAAATTAAGTGACCTATTATACTTGGGTAATAGAAAATCCTCATCTTCTATACTTTGAGCCTTTTACCCCCTTCTGCCTTCTCGGGTGGGTTATGGTGTATTAAGAATATGGCTCCCACAATCAGACAGCTCAGACTGACCAGCACTCCTGTAAAGCCCCACCCCTTCCCAGAGAACATATCATCAGCTAGAGGCAAACCCATACTTTCACTTCTATGAACGCACACAGGGAGGACAGGGCGGGGTCAGGGAATCTTCATTAGAGAGGTGACCCCCGAACCTTATTGGTATTCGGTTCTTCTCCTAACTCTGTGATTGTTCGACAGTGTCAGTGTGTCTTACCCTCTTGCAATGTGTGATATGAACCCAGGTAGCTCTTTCAGCTATCCTCACTGCGAAGGCTGTTACCAGAAGCACTTGGTGTCGTGAAAAGCACATAGTTATAATAACCCTTTCCTACAGTCAAATTACCAAATCGTCCTCTAGTGGCCTCATGGGTGGAATGCTATTATTTTTCCTAATTTCCTAATTAATAAAAAATATTTAAATTAAATAAACTGAAAATCCGGTGTTTCTATGTCAAACTGTTGTGATTTGTCTTCTGTGATGTATATAAAGTGTAATATTGGGATGCAAACTCAAAATGGAATACATTTCAACTCTATTTCTGTCATCGTACAGGTGTCTTCTTTTTTTAAGCCCATAACCATGTGTGTGAGATGTACACATTTGTTTCAAAGTAGATTTGTTTAAGACTACCAAGAAACACTCTGTGTGACCCTGATTTAGCCCACTGCAGTAAAAGGTTAACTCAAAATAAAAGGTATTATTATTATTAATGCAATGCAACTTTCACAGAGTTGCAACAGAACTCTATGTTATGGTTTGCTAACACCATAGGGGACAATTTGATCCCTTGTAGCACAATGAAATTGACAAGGAATAGAATTAGAAAAAAAGTGCAAACTGGATTCATTTGTTTGCCATCTATCATATCCTTGCTTAAAACTAGAACTAACTATGAAAAAAACCTACAGTTTGGTTGGTGTGTGATCAACTATTGGCAAACAATCAGCATTACTCCAGACAGAAAGGCTGAGACGTAATGGTGGAAAACCCACCAGCCTTTGATCCTGAAACAACAACCAAATACAACGAGAAAATAATCTGAATAGATATGGCTGAATATGAATATGAAGAGCGACTACTTGTATAAATGCCTCATACTGTAACATACTGTAGTAGATTTTGCCAAAGTCATTTACGGTCGAGCTGTGTAAGAATGTACAGTATAGTCTGAAAGTATTCAGACCCCTTGACTTTTTCTACATTTTGTTACTTTACAGCCTTATTCTAAAATGTATTTAAAAAATAAATACATTCCTCATCAGTCTACACATAATACCCAATAATAACAAAGCAAAAACTGTTTTTTTAGAAATTCTGGGAAATGTATTAAAATTTAACAGAAATATCACATTTACATAACTATTCAGACCCTTTACTCAGTACTTTGTTGAAGTACCTTTGAGTCTTCTTGGGTGTGACGCTACAAGCTTGGCACACCTGTATTTGGGGATCCTCTCAAGCTCTGTCAGGTTGGATGGGGAGCAACGCTGCACAGCTATTTTCAGGTCTCTCCAGAGATGTTCGATCGGGTTCAAGTCCGGGCTCTGGCTGAGCCAGTCATGGACATTCAGAGACTTCTCCCGACGCCTTTCCTGCGTTGTCTTGGCTGTGTGCTTAGGGTGGTTGTTCTGTTGGAAGGTGAACTTTTGTCCCAGTCTGGGGTCCTGAGCGAATTGTCCACCGCAATTGTTGCAACCCTTATTACTAGCCTGTTCAACCTCTCTTTCTTTTTTTTGTCTGAGATCCCCAAAGATTGGAAAGCTGCCGCGGTCATCCCCCTCTTTCAAGGGGGAGACACTCGAGCCAAACTGTTACAGACCTATATCTATCCTACCCTTCCTTTCTAAGGTCTTTGAAAGCCAAGTTAACAAACAGATCACTGACATTTTCGAATCCCACCGTACCTTCTCCGCTATGCAATCTGGTTTCCGAGCTGGTCATGGGAGCACCTCAGCCATGCTCAAGGTCCTAAACGATATCATAACCGCCATCGATAAAAGACATTACTGTGCAGCCGTATTCATCGACCTGGCCAAGGCTTTCGACTCTGTCAATCACCGCATTCTTATCAGCAGACTCAACAGCCTTGGTTTCTCAAATGACTACCTTGCCTGGTTCACCAACTACTTCTCAGACAGAGTTCAGTGTGTCAAATCAGAGGGCCTGTTGTCCGGACCCCTGGCAGTCTCTATTGTGGTGGCACAGGGTTCAATTCTCGGGCCGACTTTTTTCTCTGTATACATCAATGATGTTGCTCTTGGTGATTCTCTGATCCACCTCTACGCAGACGACACCATTCTGTATACTGGCCCTTCTTTGGACACTGTGTTAACTAACCTCCAGACGAGCTTCAATGCCATACAACTCTCCTTCCGTGGCCTCCAACTGCTCTTAAATGCAACTAAAACTAAATGCATGCTCTTCAACTGATCGCTGCCAGCACCCGCCCGCCCGTCCAGAGTAGTGATGCAGCATCACTACTCTGGACGGTTCTAACTTAGAATATGTGGACAACTACAAATACCTAGGTGTCTGGTTAGACTGTAAACTCTCCTTCCAGCCTCACATTAAGCATCTCCAATCCAAAATTAAATCTAGAATCGGCTTCCTATTTCGCAAGAAAGCATCCTTCACTCATGCTGCCAAACATACCCTCGTAAAACTGACTATCCTACCGATCCTTGACTTCGGCGATGTCATTTACAAAATACTCAGACTGCATACAATTTGCTATCACAGTGCCATCCGTTTTGTCACCAAAGCTCCATATACTACCCACCACTGCGACCTGTATGATCTCGTTGGTTGGCCATCGCTTCATATTTGCCGCCAAACCCACTGGCTCCAGGTCATCTACAAGTCTTTGCTAGGTAAAGCCCCGCCTTATCTCAGCTTACTGATCACCATAGCAGCACCCACCCGTAGCACGCGTTCCAGCAGGTATATTTCACTGATCACCCCCAAAGCCAATTCCTCTTTTGGCCGCCTTTCCTTCCAGTTCTCTGCTGCCAATGACAGAAACTAATTGCAAAAATCACTGAAGCTGGAGACGCATATCTCCCTCACTAACTTTAAGCTTCAGCTGTCAGAGCAGCTTACAAATCATTGCACCTGTACATAGCCCATCTGTTAATAGCCACCTCATCCCCATAGTTTTTTTCTTTTTTTTCTCCTTTGCATCCCAGTATCTGTACTTGCACATTCTTCTTCTGCACATCTATCACTCCAGTGTTTAGCAAAATTATAATTATTTCGCCACCCTTTAACATATAACCACCCAAGACTTAGACAAAAACACAAACATTCCCCATGTTACACCCTGACCTAACTAAAATAATAAAGAAAACAAAGAATACTAAGGCCAGGGCGTGACAGAAATGGAATGTTCGTATCCTGTATATTAGACTGTTATATGTGGTTGTCTCAACTAGCTATCTTAAGATGAATGCACTAACTGTAAGTCACTCACTCTGGATAAGAGCATCTGCTACATGACTAAAATGTATCATTTGTATTTGTTCTTTATTAAAATGGTGTTCGTAACATTTGACTATGTAAAACCTAGCATCACTACTTATTTCTCAGAGTGTGAGGCAGCTATATAGCGTTTTGCAATAATACATGATAATTTCGCTCTCTGAAATTAAACCATCAATTGATAGATTTCAAACAAATACATGTTTGTCATTGAACAACCCCATGCCATGACAAGATGGTGAAAAACACACCAATCTCTTGCTAATGTTCTGTAATCAATAAAAGCTCATTTACCAACATTTCTGAAAATGGATATATAGTGTTTCGGAATAAAACTCATTAATTGTAAGTGTCCAAGAAGTCCAAGAAGCTGGACATCATTGTTTCCGCAGTCAAAATGTTTTTGGGGCTCCAAGACTTCACGGCAGACACACTGCAAGGACTACTGTCACCAGAAAATGTCCTGCCCTCACAGGATCCTTCTAAGCCCGTGTAAGGACCTGATTAGAATTTTAACAGAAAAGCAAGTTGATTTAGCTTAGTTGAACTTTCTTTTTGATAGTTAGTATGATAGTTTGTATTTTTAACCACGCTTTATTTACTTTTTGGGATCTTTATTATCCACCAGCACAATAGGGGGCGTAATGCACATCCAATTGTTGCGAAAGTCATTATACTAGAGAATAAGAATATTTCGGTGCGCCCAATTAGCGACATTGCAATAATGATAATGAGTATGTGGGCTACAAAGTATCAGCTGTGTGCAAAGGAGAACGATGGATGGAGTGGCAGTAGAGGTGGCATCCCTCAAGGCGGCAAGATTGAGATTGATGCGTAAAAGGGGAATATTTTCATAAGGAGTCATTTACTTGGATATCGGAGGAGGAATGGAGGGAAAAAGAGAGGAAGAATAGGTTGAAGAGAATGAGGGAGGCAAAGGTTGAGTCTGAATCTGTTGAAGATGACGGAATAGAGAGGAAGTGTGTCCAAGAAGTTTTGGTGTCAAGTGCAAACAGTGAGCCCTACGCCACACCGAGTTCTGGAGATGAAATGGAAGTGAATGAGGGCGAGTTAACTGAGGTGGAAGGTGTGGTGAAGAGCGCAGAGCCTGAATCTGACATCGATGGACATGATAAAGAAGAATCTGGTCCAGTGGGAGTGACATTTTTGGAGAAAGTGGATCCTTGCCTTTTGGTGGATCTATTTGTGGTTTCAGGGTGGGTGGGAAAGGAGTTGGGTGCAGTTGAATCAGTGAAGGTAACCTGTAGTGGACTTATGACATTTGTTTGTGTTTCTTCTGCCCAGAGGGAGTGGGTGCTCCGTGTCACGCAACTTGGGTCAAGATCGGTATCTTGCTTTGCGCTTAGGAATAGGGCACCATTTAATGAAGTGATTTCTGGGGTAGTGTGGAGGTGGAACAATTGAAGTTGAATATTCCTGGTGTTTGTGACGCCCGCGGTTTGGTGCAACGCAGACCAGGTGGTGAACGTGGTGAAACGGAATCACGGTCAGTCCTTTTGAGTTGAGTCTTTACCCGACAAAGTTATGTTAAAATATATCAGTTATCCTTTTAGAGCTTAGTGTGCCAAATCCACTGTGGTGTTTCAGGTGCAACGTTTATGGTCATGTCGCAGCAGCGTGTTGGAGGGAGATTCCAAGATGTGGGATGTGGGCAGAAAGACATGGGACAGAAGATTATGTAGAAGAAAGTATGATGTTGTGTGTGTCAACTGGTTGAGTGGTGGTGTCCCGTCCTCCCTGGCCGTTGGCATGGTGCAGGAGCAGATAGGGTCAAAGTAGTGGAATGGGTGTATATTTTTATACATATTTTTGGTTTATTTCTTTCCTTTTGTATCACAAAGTATAATGATTTATATTATAGTCCAGTTGGGGACGGTAATGCAACAATTGGATGTCAACCGCCATTAAATCCCAAAGAAGAAGATTTCAGATGCAGCGAGACGGTGGACCGTTGATGGTGGTTGGAAGAGCACGCTTGTTTGAAATGGAAAAGCATCGTGGTAGCTTTTTAGAAAGAAGACGTCAAGACGAAGCAGCTGCTTTATAAGTGGGATGCACTGTTGAGCGCTACATCCCGAGGGGTTCGTGCTGATTGTACGGAGATTGTGACAGTCGGTTAAATGGCGTCCCTTGAGAAGGCAAGAACAAGATGTATGTCAGGAGAAGTGCAGTATTATCATAAGTAGACGTATACTTGGAATACGGAGGAGGAATGGAGGGAAAAAGGGAGGCAGAGGAGGTCTAAGAGAAAGAGAGGGAGGAAGAGGGTGAGCTTGAATCAGTAAAGAAATGGCGGAAAAAGGGAAATCTGTTTAAAGAAGAATGGTAGAAAGTGTAAGCAGAGTGAGCTGAAGACAGGAGGAGAAATGAAAGTGAGGTGGTAGGTGTGGTGAAGTTCTCGGAGCCGGAGGCTTGCACTGAGGTTCAGGATAAAGATGAGTCTGTGACAGGAGTAAAGCTTTTGGAAAAAGTGGACCCTTGCCTTTTGGCTGATCCATTTGTGGTTTCAGTGTGGGTGAAAACAGAGTTGGGTGCTGGGGAATCGGTGAGGGTAATTAGAAGTGGTCTTGTGATAATTGTTTGTTTCTGCTGGTCAGAGGGAGAAGGCGCTCCGCGTTAAAGGAATGGGGTCAATAAATGTGAATTGTTTTGCTCTCAAGAAAAGTACGCCATTGAAAGGAGTGATTACTGGGGTAGCAGTAAAAGTTGACCAAATGAAGGGGAAGATTCCCGGTGTTTGTGATGCTTGTCATTTGGTTGCGATGCAGACAGGGTTGCGTGAGTGGTGAAACAGAAGAGTCATTGTCTGTTCTTTTGAGTTTTGATGTTGAGTCTTTGCGCGACAAAGTGATGTTAGGATATATAAGTTATCCTGTACGAGCTTTTGTGCCAAATACATTATGTTGTTACAGGGGTCAAGCTTATGGGCATGTGGCAGCAATGTGTAGGAGGGAGGTTCCTAGGTGTGAGAAGTGTACAGAAGGGCATGAGACAAAGAAATGTGTAGCATTGGGGAAAGTAGTGGTATGTGTTAATTGTAGGGGTGCCCAAGGGGCTGGGGATCAGAAATATCCCGGGCGAGAGAGGCAGGTTGAGGTTTCCAGGGTTAGAGTAGTGCAGAAGTTGTCATATGCTGAGGCAGAGGAAGACGAGTCAAGGGGTAGGGATCCTGAGAGGAGTGGTGTGAGTAGTAGTTCTGTACCACTACAGAGGGATAGGCCAACAAGTGATAAATGTTTCACTAAAATTGGATTTTTAGCATTTTATAGCAATGGTTATCAACTGTTCTGCAGGAATGGAACATAAGTCACAGAAAATTGAGGTTGTGGTGGCAGCTGCAGAGAGGTATTTGGGTGTGCGAGACCTGACATCAGAAGAGTTACAGGGTGTGTTATTAAGTGGTGGTGTCCCATCCTTTCAGGTTGTTGGACTTAGGTAGGACTAAATAGATTTAAATATGGAGTAAAGTGTTTAAGTTATAATTTTTTTTAAATGTGTGACTGTAGTGTTCGATGTAAAAAATAAAAATACATTTTTTTAAAGTATTTAACTAGCCTTATTTACAATGACGGCCTACCCCGGCCAAACCCTAACCCAATTGTGCGCCGCCCTATGGGACGCCCAATCACGGCCGGTTGTGATACAGCCTGGAATCGAACCAGGGTCTGTAGAGACGCCTGTAGCACTGAGGTGCAGTGCCCTTAGACCGCTGCGCTACTCGGGAGCTTTGTTTACTGATTTAATATTTTTTTCAAGAAAAGTATAAGGGAGTTGTACTCCAGTCTAGTAGGTGGCGGTAATGCCACATTTATTGTATGCCAACCGCCGTTAAACCTCATCAAATAAGAAGATTATGTCATCTGTCGTTGAAGCGAAGATTGTTCTGTCTGTGGTTGCAGTTTTAGCTGTAATAGCGTTCAGCAGACAGGACTTGCATAAACCTTGGCGTTCACCGGGCAGAAGTTTCCACATATCCAGAAGAAAAGTTAGTTTGCTGTCAAAGGTAAAATGCAATTTGTTGGCTCACACATTCACTAACGTTTTAGCTCATCTACACGGACGGCATCTGTCATTCAATTGCTAGCTATTTGTCATCATTATTGTATCTTCGGCATGTACTGTGCCGTAAAGCTATCTCTTGGTTATGACTCAGTTCTATTCAATGATGTATATAAATCATTGGTTACATTGCATTACACACAATAGCCATTGATTGGACAAAGGCAGCTTCTGTAGGGGGTGATTTTGTTAAGAGCCCCGACGCTCGGTCTGAACATTAACGCATCGCTTGCGGTATGGTTTTGGAAGCTTAAGGACCTTTTTCATATCGACGATAAATAATTTTTGAAAAAACAAAAGGTTAAAATGACACACCTTTTTTTTTATAGGGTCAGGGTTCCAACACCGCCATATTTCCTTGTTACAACTCTTGGTTACGGAAACAGACGGAAGACCGAGTGAACTAACGTTAACGTTACCTGTACTAATTAGTTAGCTATCTGCGTCTCAGAACACCTGTGTGTAAAACGGAAGACAGACGCCACCAACGTGTTGTCACTGAAAAAAAACTGTCGGCTGTAAATGTATTGAAACCGGTTTAAACATTCTACATTAAGTGTTTGTTTTGCATGTATTACATTATTTTGATGTGATATGAAAGGAATTTGTTTCTAGAACTGTACCGCAATTGAGATTCGATTCACGTTTAAATGGAGTATTTGGGTGCTTTGGCTTCCAAACAGAACATGTAAGGTCCTTGGACTAAGCAGTAACAGGCAACTTTAGTCCAATATTGGGCTACTGTACAGCAGTATGAACGTGTGCATTTAAAAAAATGTAATCCGACCTACTTATTAAAGCTGAATCATGGTGACTTATCAGTATTTGCTAGTATAGCTATGCTTGACCATGCATGTTACCTTTCCCAGTTGAGCTAAAGGAGAATCAGAGATGTGTGCTGCTCTCTACGTGCTGTCTACGGTGATGGGGTATGTGCTCACCTCTGCCTTGTTATTGAAATGCCCAACACTTCTGCATCGGCGGAAGAGAGAGCCATTCCTGAGCAGACACATATCCCATCGTGGAGGTGAGTATTGCTGGAATCTTGCTTCATCCATACATGACACATCCATGAAACGAACTACAAAAGGCAGTGTTGTTCCTGAAGACATCTTGCTAACTTGGCTCACACCAACTCCGTTTTAGGAACCTCTAATTTATGAATTCCTTTCTGTCATGTCTGTATTTGCAGGGGCAGGTGAAAACCTGGAGAACACCATGGCAGCTTTCAAGCAGTGAGTCAAGTCCATATCCTCCCATTGATTCGTGCTGCATCATGTCATGTTTAACATAGGCCAACACAGGAGGATTAGGCTAAATATTCAGACTAACAGCAAGCAATGCCATAAGCAGATAACACATGGAACTGAATTGATGGTAAACCTACGCTATCAATGGAGGAAGTAGGCAGATGGGACTGGATGTCCTTATGGGTAAAATATAATTCTGCTGAATGTATTATTCAGCTTGCCAAAATTACTCATATCATCAAGTTTTATTGCTAGTAGAGGATGATTGTGTGTAATAGTAGTCCAGACTCAAAAGTATGAATCATGTCACGTCGGTGTGCTGGAGTGCTTTATCATGTACTGTGTGTGGCTGTTGCAACTGACAGATCAGACCATATTTTGACACACATGACACCAACAATGTTCAAATAGGAGCAGTAGTGGTTCATGGGTAAAATCATTGTGGAAGCCAAGCCAGAAAAAAAATAGCCATATTTCAACCTATATGTTGGTAATTGCGTTGTTTGCTCTATAACCTGTTAGTTCATATGCCTTGCCACCGTGATACACTGCATTCGGAAAATATTCAGACCCCTTGACCTTTTCCACATTTTGTTACGTTACAGCCTTATTCTAAAATGGATTAAATCTGTTTTTTTACCCTCAATCTACACACAATACCCCATAATGACAAAGCAAAAACAGGTTTAGACATTTTAGCAAATGTATAAAAAAAACTGAAATCACATTTTCATAAGTATTCAGGCCCTTTACTCAGTACTTTGTTGACGCACCTTTGGCAGCGATTACAGCCTCAAGTCTTCTTGGGTATGATGCTACAAGCTTAGCACACCTGTATTTGGGTAGTTTCTCCCATTCTCTGCAGATCCTCAAGCTCTGTCAGGTTGGATGGGGAGTGTCGCTGCACAGCTATATTCAGGTCTCTCCTGAGATGTTCACGGTCGGGCTCTGGCTGGGCCACTCAAGGACATCCGGAGACTTGTCCCAAAGCCACTCCTGCATTGTCTTTGTTGTGTGTTTAGTCGTTGTCCTGTTGGAAGGTGAACCTTCGTCAAAGTCTGAGGCCCTGAGCTCTCTGGAGCTCAGCAAGGATCTCTCTGTACTTTGCACTGTTCATCTTTCCCTCGATCCTGACTAGTCTCCCAGACCCTGCCGCTGAAGAACATCCCAACAGCATGATGCTGCCACCACCATGCTTCACCGTATGGATGGTGCCAGGTTTCCTCCAGACGAGTTTCATCCGACCAGAGAATCTTGTTTCTCATGGTCTGAAAGTCCTTTAGGTGCCTTTTGGGGAACACCAAGGGGGCTGTCATGTGCCTTTTACTGAGGAGTGGCTTCTGTCTGGCCACTCTACCATAAAGGTCTGTTTGGTAGAGTGCTGCGGAGATGGTTGTTCTTCTGGAAGGTTCTCCTATCTCCACAGAGGATCTCTGGAGCTCTGTCAGACTGACCATCGGGTTCTTGGTCACCTCCCTGACCAAGGCCCTTCTCCCCCGATTGCTCAGTTTGCCTGGGCAGCCAGCTCTAGGAAGAGTCTTGTTGGTTCCAAACTTCTTACATTTTAAGAATGATGGAAGCCAGTGTTTTTGGGAACCTTCAATGCAGCAGACATTTTTTGGTACCCTTCCCCAGATCTATGCCACGACACAATCCTGTCTCGGAGCTCTACGGACAATTCCTTTGACCTCATGGCTTGGTTTTTGCTCTGACATGCACTGTCAACTGGTGTGTGCCCTTCCAATCAATTGAATTTACGACAGGTGGTCTCCAATCAAGTAGAAACATCAAGGATGATCAAAGGAAACAGAATGCACCTGAACTCAATTTCGAGTCTCATAGCAGAGGGTTTGAATACTTGTCTAAATAAGTTCAGTTTTTTATTTGTAATACATTTCCAAACGTTTCTAAAAACCTGTTTGCTTTGTCATTATTGGCTATTGATTGAAAATCAGTCAATCAGTACTCTTATTTTTGTTTTCCTAGGTTACCTGGCTAAAATGTTGCTCGCTTACCTAACTTCCTTCATGGGCAACGATGAGCAAGTTAGTTAACGTTAGCCTACTACGTCTAGCTACATATTGAACTTCCATCCTCTCAAGGGCCAGGCGCACAATGTATAAATGAATGGTTATATCAGAATCGCCATTTATAATCATTGGCCCGTATGTTGAATTAAGTAAAACCACAAGTCGAAATCCCTATCTCCATCCATGGCTAATTTGAGAAAGACACGAGTTTAGCTAGCTAGGCACCGGAGGACAAAGACACGAGGTAACAATTCAAGTTTTCTATCAATGGTGTTTTGCTTTTGGTGTGAATTAAAATCCAAACTGGCTTTCCTTGACACTTATTTTTGGTGCGTCAGGACCATTCACAATTTAGCTCAATGCTGATTTTTGTCTGTTAACTTTTTTTTTTATCAAGGGAGGCCAAATGCTCGCTGGCTTCCCTTGTATTCAATGCTACAGGCGGCAACAATGTCGTGACCAGACAGCATCAGATAGATGGGCTACACATACAGAGATAGAGGGGCGACGTTTCGCTCGCTCGGATGCTTTGTCCGGTGAGATGCAATGAAGGAAAATTATGAAACACAGAGAGACGAAATATGCATTATTACTTATTTTGGTAAATGCACACCACTTTGAAGTGTGGGTAACCGAGTTGAATTGGTTAACCTCACTCTTCGGCTTGAAATGCCAACGACTTGCTAGCGTTGCGGTGGTGTAGTTGGCTATGGCATTGTCAAGAGGGTGGTTGAGTGTTTGCAAGACAGAGGACGCACGATAAATCCCAATAAGGGAGGAAGATGTACTGTTCAGCACGCAGCGTTGATGTCCATTACGTGTGTGTACCCTGTCTATATTTGTTGACGCTATCCTCAACTTCCTGCTGGTGGGGTATATGTGTGTGATTGTCTCCTTTACATGTGTCCAGTGCAGTGGACCTTGGCACTGACATGCTGGAGCTGGACTGTCACATGACCAAGGACGAGCAGGTGGTCGTGTCACACGATGCCAACCTGGAGAGGTCGACTGGCGTCAGTGCCCACATCTCTGACGTGGCCTACGCCGTGAGTATCGCAAGGTTGGCTTCTCAACAGCCATAAAAACTTAGCCTACGTACTTTACCTAGGCCTCATTGAGGCAAGTGGTCCGTAAGGCCTCCAAGGTCCCTCCATTTCTTCCTGTCTTGGGCTATTTTAGACGCTAGTTTCCATGTCTTGAACTCCGCTTTCATATAATTCTACTCCCAAGTCTTTTGATGCATTTATCTCCCTATTAGAATAGATCCTGTCAAAAGTTTACTCAGATTTTTGACCAAAGAATACATCTCAAGGGATTAATGTTGTCACGCTACCAGTATCGCAATAATACAATACCAGATTTTCCTTGGCAAGAAAGAGTACACTTAGCAGACTAAACTCTATGGTCCTTTTTGATAACCTACTTTTGTAAAATATTGTGTGCTATAGCTTGCAAAATAAACACGTGACATAAGGCTGTTTTTTCCAACATTAGGAGTGTTTTCCTCAAATAATAAGTCTGCTTCATGTTTTGTTTCTTTTTCTTCCTTCCTGGTATTGTGACAACACAAAATGTGTGTAATATGTTTGTTCTCTACAGGATCTGCCTCCTTACCTGTGCAAGCTTGGTGTGACTTTCCAGAGAGGTGAGTATCACTGTTTGTATGTAGTACATGCTGCTTTGGCAGGTGTGGATGTGGTCTTAATTTTTCCCTGTGTGTGTCTACAGAATGCGTCTGTGAGGGAGGGGATGACAAACGCATTCCTCTCCTCAGGGATGTGTTTGAGGCCTTCCCTAAGACCCCTGTCAACATTGACATCAAGGTCAACAATGACACCCTTATCAAGAAGGTGTGGCCTGGGGTTAGACATTTCAGGAAAGAAGTGGGTGCTTTGAGTGTGTGATGGGGTAAGTGATCTCATCAAATGGTTGTTCTCATTGTGGGTTGTGAACTTGTTTGTTCTGCAGGTCTCTGAGCTGGTTGTGAAGTATGACAGAGAACACATCACTGTTTGGGGCAACTCTAGCAACCAGATTGTGCAGAAGTGTTACAAGGAGGTACCCAATGGCTAATTTCCTTGTATAATGATATAATCTGTTGTATGCTTGATAATATTTACCTTGATCAACACAAAATTGGAAATTCTATTTGCATGTTTTTATGATGGGTGTTTGGGAAGAACCTTTTTAGCACATAGGAGGACCGAGTTCTTTGTCATACTAGGAAAGCTGGATTGTGGACTTTTTTAAAATTTTTATCACCACCTTGTACTTTCCTGTCTGTGTTGTAGAACCCTCGTATCCCAGTGCTGTTCAGCATGCGCAGGGTTCTAATGCTGGTGGGTCTCTTCTACACCGGCCTTCTGCCATTTGTGCCCCTCAAAGAGCAGTTCCTGGAGATCCCCATGCCCTCCATCGTCACTAAGTATGCAACACCCAGAGAGACACACACACTTTTAACTTAGCTTAGGCCATCATTTTACATGTAACACCTATCCTCCTTGGTTCTAGTGTTTGTTTGACTCGTTTTACTTGATATTATGAGGCATGTCTTACCTTGCTTCAAAGTAGCCTAGCCAAAATTAAACTATAGAAATGTGGAGGCAATTATTTTACAAATATTTATTTTTACGAAGTAGGTTGACAGAGAACACATTCTCATTTACAGCAACAACCTGGGGTTATAGTTACAGGAGAGAGGGGGGATGAATGAGCCAATTGGATGTCTATGTTTTTAAGTGCCTTGCTAAAGATCGACGTAAAGAAATCCACAGGGGCTGGTTCACTTGACCTCTTCTTACTACAGCTCTCTGCCACACTCATTGTTGAATCTTTTAACTTGACAATTGCTCCTGGTGTTATCCCTAAGGTTTGGAAAGCGGCACATGTCCTCCCGACTTAGGTAATTACGGTCCAATCTCCAAGTTATCTTACCTAGCCAAAGTATTAGAATCTCTGACTCACTCCCAGCTAATAATAACTCTTCTAAATATGCACCAATTTTGTTTTGGATCTGGACATGACACTGTTTCAGTTACTATGGTAACTGAAGTGTGCAAAGCTGTCAAGGCAAAGGGTGGCTTTTTGAAGAATCTCAAATATAAAATATATTTTGATTTGTTTGACACTTTTGTTTTGGTTACTACATGATCCCATATGTGTTATTGCATAGTTTTGGTGTCTTCACTATTATTCTCCAATGTAGAAAATAGTAAAAATATAGAAAAACTCTTGAAGGAGTAGGTGTTCTAAAACTTTTGACCGGTAGTGTATGTTCTGTAATTCATGGACATTTTTCTCAGATGGGCTACATATTCACTCATTGGATGGTTCTCTCATCGAGCGGGTTCCTGCCTATAAATATCTGAACATTTTGATTGATAAAGATCTAATGTTTAAAAAAAAAAACTTACTGATGAGCTAGTTTAGAAGCTAAGATTTAACGTGGACTTCTTTTTTAGACAAACTCAGCAAAAAAAAAAAAAACTTTTTCAGGACCCTGTCTGTCAAAAATAATTCGTAAAAATCAACTTCACAGATTCAGGGGAAAGGGTTTAAACACTGTTTCCCATGCTTGTTCAATGAACCATAAACAATTAATGAACATGCACCTGTGGAACGGTCGTGAAGACACAAACAGCTTACAGACGGTAGGTAATTACGGTCACAGTTATGAAAACTTAGGACACTAAAGAGGCCTTTCTACTGACACTGATAAACATCAAAAGAAAGATGCACAGGGTCCCTGCTCATCTGTGTGAACGTGCCTTAGGCATGCTGCAAGGAGGCATGAGGACTGCAGATGTGGCCAGGGCAATAAATTGCAATGTCCGTACTGTGAGACGCCTAAGACAGCGCTACAGGGAAACAGGACGGACAGTTGATCGTCCTCGCAGTGGCAGACCACGTGTAACGCCTGCACAGGATCGGTACATCCGAACATCACACCTGCGGGACAGGTACAGGATGGCAACCACAACTGCCCGAGTTACACCAGGGACGCACAATTCCTCCATCAGTGCTCAGACTGTCCCACAGACTGAGAGAGGCTGGACTGAGGGCTTGTAAGGCAGGTCCTCGCCAGACCTCACCGGCAACAACGTTGCCTATGGGCACAAACCCACCGTCGCTGGACCAGACAGGACTGGCAAAAAGTGCTCTTCACTGATGAGTTGCGGTTTTGTCTAACCAGGGGTGATGGTTGGATTTGTGTTTATCGTCGAAGGAATGAGCATTACACCGAGGCCTGTACTCTGGAGCGGGATTGATTTGGAGGTGGAGGGTCCGTCAATGTCTGGGGTGGTGTGTCACAGCATCATCGGACTGATCTTGTCATTGCAGGCAGTCTCAACGCTGTGCGTTACAGGGAAGACATCCTCCTCCCTCATGTGGTACCCTTCCTGCAGGCTCATCCTGACATGACCCTCCAGCATGACAATGCCACCAGCCATACTGCTCATTCTGTGCGTTATTTCCTGCAAGACAGAAATGTCAGTGTTCTGCCATGGCCAGCAAAGAGCCTGGATCTCAGTCCAATTGATTACGTCTGGGAACTGTTGGATCGGAGGGTGAGGGCTAGAAATGTCCGGGGACTTGCACGTACCTTGGTGGAAGAGTGGGGTAACATCTCACAGCAAGAACTGGCAAATCTGGTGCAGTCCATGAGGAGGAGATGCACTGCAGTACTTAATGCAGCTGGTGGCCACACCAGATACTGACTTACTTTTGATTTTGACCCCTGCCACCTTTGTTCAGGGACACATTATTCAATTTCTGTTAGTCACATGTCTGTGGAACTTGTTCAGTTATGTCTCAGTTGTTGAATCTTATGTTCATACAAATATTTACACATGTTAAGTTTGATGAAAATAAATGTAGTTGAGAGTGAGAGGTTTCTTTTTTTGCTGAGTTTAGAGCTTGCCTTACTATGGTGACACCATTTACCAGAATGCAGCAGCCACTACTTTTAAACCTTTGGATGCCTTCTACCATATCGCCCTTTGCTTTATTACAGGTGAGTTTTAATACTCATCACTGCATCAGAAGGTCGGCTGGACCTCACTAAAGTCCTGTCAATCAGTCACTTTGTTACCCCCCTTGTTTGCAAAGCTCTGCTTCACATGCTTCCAGCATACCTCACTTCACTGTTGAAATATACTGAGCAGAAATATAAACGCAACATGCAACAATTTCAAAGATTTGACTGAGTTACAGTTCAGTTAATTTAAATGTGTCCCTAATCTATGGATTTCACATGACTGGGAAAACAGATATGCGGATCAGAAAACCAGTCATTATCTAGTGTGACCACCATTTGCCTCATGCAGCTCGACACATCTCCTTCGCATAGAGTAGATCAGGCTGATTGTAGCCTGTGGAAAGTTGTCCCTTTCCTCTTCAGTGGCTGTGCCTAGTTGCTGGATATTGGCTGGAACTGGAACATGCTGTTGAGCCAGAGCATCCCAAACATGCTCAATAGGTGACATGTCTGAGTATGCAGGCCATGGAAGAACTGGGACATTTTCAGCTTCCAGGAATTCTGTACAGATCCTTGCGACATGGGGCCGTGCATTATCGTACTGAAACATGAGGTGATGGCGGGTTTGACTGGCACAACAATGGGCCTTTGGATCTTGTTACTGTATCTCTGTGCATTCAATTTGCCAGCGATTTTAAATTGTGTTCGTTGTCCGTAGCTTTTGCCTGCCTTACTATAACCCCACGGCCGCCATGGGGCACTCTGTTCAAAACGTTGACATCGCACACACGACGCCAAACGAGGTCTGCGGTTGTGTGGCCGGTTGTACGTACTGCCAAATTCTCTAAAACAACGTTGGAGGCGAATTTAAATTCTCTGGAAACAGCTCTGGTGGGCATTCCTACAGTCAGCATGCCAATTGCACACTCCCCTTCAACTTGAGACATCTGTGGCATTGTGTTGTGACAACTGCACATTTTAGAGTGACCTTTTATTGCCCCCAGCACAAGGTGTACCTGTGTAATGACCATGCTTCTTGAAATGCCACACCTGTCCCGTGGATGGATTATCTTGGCAAAGGAGAAATGCTCACTACCAGGGAGGTAAACACATTTTTTTCACTAAATTTGAGAGAAATAAGCTTTTTGTGCATATGGAAAATATCTGGGATCTTTTGTTTTAAGCTCATAAAACATGTGACCAACGGGCCTTACTGCTTAAATATAGCCTTTTGGCTGTGAGACGATATGCTTGCTATTGTTGTATGTTTCAATTAAGCTCTTAATGAAACATTTGTTCCGCGTATGCATGCGTAGTATTTAAGGCTGTCACGTAATTTTACTGTTTGAAACTAACTTAACCAGTTAACAGGCAGTTAAAGAGGGTCGGCTAAAAATATACATTTGCATGCCTAGCATAAACCATTTTTAAAAAACACCTGTTTATAAAAATATTTATTTTCTCTTTCGAATTATAAGAACATGTAAACCTTTTTTAAAATCGGAGTTCTGCTGTGTATTTTATCTCCACATGTGCTATCACCAGCAGCAGGAGCCTCCCTCTTAGGCTTGAGTGAAGTGAGTTCGAAAAGTGTTTACAAATACCAACTTTATATGTCCGAACTCGGAATCAAATAGGCTTCCACCAAAAATGATATGGTCACTGTTTTAGAACGTTTATTTTTACTTTCTGCATTTTTCCCATCAGGCAACTTGATTATCAGATGTCTGTGTAAACAGGATTATTAGGGAAATTGTTGTTCTTGCAAGGCATGCAAATGTTTTAACCACTACTATATTAAGCTGTCATTTTACAATCATAAACGTAATCAATGATTCTAACCAGTAGATATTTAGTCGGGTATCTTATTGTAAGATAAGTGGCGCCCTACCTCCCCTCACAATACCCTCATGTTGTCAGAGACTCCATGCGGGTATTGTGAGGGGAGGTAGACTGTTTTATCTGCTACCGCACGGCAAGCGGTACCGGAGCGCTAAGTCTAGGACCAAAAAGCTCCTTAACAGCTATTACCACCAAGCCGTAAAACTGCTGAACAATTACTCAAATGGCCACCGGACTATTTACATTGACACCCCCCCTTCCATTTGTTTTGTACACTGCTGCTACTTGCTGTTTATTATCTATGCATTGTCACTTCACCCCTATCTACATGTACAAATTTACCTCGACTAACCTGCACATTGACTCGCTATCGGTATGTATGTAGCCTCGTTATTGTTATTTTTTAAACAAAATTTGTTAAAGTATTTAACTCTTTCTTGAACTGCACTGTTGGTTAGGAGCTTGTAAGTAAGCATTTCATGGTAAAGTCTACACTTGTTGTATTCAGTGCATGTGACAAAGTTTGATTTGTTCTCTCTAGCCACTGGCTCTCCTCCCTCTCAAACTCTTGTTATCTGGAACCACAGGTTGCCGTTTGAAAGTTGATCTCTGGGCACAGTTAAATGATTCAAATAACATGCCTGTTTGTTCTCTGGATTGTAAATACTTTCCAATTTGGAAGTAGGCCAAACAGCAGGGATCAATAATAAATGCCTTTCCATTTAAAGCAGCTGAATTTGGACGTAAACAGAGGTTGAGGCCACTGGTTTGTTATAAGCTAGCCATTTTTATTTTTCCTTTTTGTTCACCGGAGGGGCCTTTTCAAATGGATATTGTGAGATTCTGTACATTTTTCTTTTTACCCAGAGTCAGATGAACTCATGGATAGTGCTGGTGTACCTGTAGACTGTCATTGTGCTAACGCAAAACCTCCTCTATCCCTTTAAAAGAGGATTGATCTGTTTAAGAAGTGAGCTTTTGATTTCTTTATTTTCACTTATGTATTGCCTGTGTTGTTTGATTCCACAGACATCTTATGAGGGATCCTGATAAGATGACCAAGAGTCAGCATGTCATCACCTGGCTGGCAGATACGTAAGTGTAATAGTCTGAGATTACTGTACCCTCCACTTGGAACAACTGCTCCATTGCACCCTTCAGAAGGAGCTCACATAGCATTACGTTTAGACTTCCGATCAGTGGTTGTCTGTAGCTGTGGTCCAGAACAGGTGATATGTATCATAAATGACGAGGTTCATTAATCAGGGTCTAAACTTTCTCATGCAGCCTGCTGATGAGAAGAGCTCTGTTCAATCACCTAACAGCAAGGGGAATACAAGTAAGGCCATTCTGACAACTGCTATCGATTTTGCTTTTCATCACAGTCACGTTGTATAATATGCTCTGCTCGTGCTCTTTTTTTTATTTTTTATTCCAGGTTTATGTCTGGGTGCTGAACGACGAGAAGGACTTTAAGAGAGCCTTTGACCTGGGAGCCACAGGGGTCATGACCGACTACCCCACAAAGTTGAGGGACTTCATGGAGAAGAATGGCACTGCTAAATCACTAAATAAACTAGACTGAATGATCTGCCAAAGTTGCCACTTCCCCACCACTAAAGCCAACTGACTTGTCAAACTATCTCCAGACTCCATGTAGATACAGCACTGTTTGAACACCACCACAGGCAGCTAAGATTATTTGGCCCTTTGTCCTGCACGTCAACTGGGCAATACGCCTTGTTAGTGTATCTACTTTTACAGTAAGGTTTTGTTATGTTTGATTTAATTTAACATGGTCAGTTCAGATGTTAATCGTAGTTGAGGGATATTTGATCCAAGAAGTGGTTCAATATTCAAGTATGTCGTTGTGTTTTGCTGTTTGACAGATAATGCACACATCTGTCTTATTCAAGACTTATTTCAGTGCCAGTCTGTTTGTGCTATAATGCCATCTCCATTGCTCATAGTTGAGCCTAACAATGAGTGAAAAGGAGTTGGCATGATAGCAAAAATACTGGCATTACAATTAGTCTTGAATTTATGTAATAGTAAAGTGATAATTATTTTCACCTGCAGAATCAATAGAATTGTAAGTGTTTTAGTTTTTGCAATTTTAGAAATATATATATTTTTTTAGTTAAATATTGATTGTAAAATTGTATTGAAATATGAAATGCATTTGAAGTTTGGTCGTGCTGTAAAGACAACTCTCCAGAAAGGTGCATAGACTTGTATAAAACACGGGAAAGGGATAGATGTGTACAGTTACTGGAGTTAGAACAGGTGACCTATTGAAAGGGCAACAGTCAGACGTTATATCAGGGAAAGATGTTTAATCAGAATGAAGCCATAGGACATGGAAAATGTATGACAATTCAAAGTGTTAGAATTAATGATTAAAGTGATTTTCTGGATGTTTTGAATAATTTCAGCTAGTTGTTTTTGAGCTCACCCGGCAACCTCAATGGACTATACTGTACTGACCTGAACCCGCCTCCCACTTTAAGCTTGCAACCTCATTGGGCGTTATTCCACCTGCCAATTAACATTGTCCATCAGGTCTGGTTGTTGCAGGAAAGTTTACATAGATGGGAAGGAGAAGCGGGATCAGCAACAAGTCAATTTGATTGGAACACATGATTGCTAGAGAACAAAGACAAAAGGCTGGTCATTGTTTTTTTGTTCGATCATAAATTTCGATTTCGAAAGTTAACGCAGTTGCGTTTGGTTGGCGGATCTGCACAGCTGTACCAAATATTTTTTATAACTAAATCAAGATAGACCACAGCCTGTCGTTTCCAATGGGAAAAATGAGTCATAGTGGGCAGAAAAAGGAAGAAGGTGGGCAGAGCCAAGCACGAGCCAGCGAGATCCTATTGAAGCTTTCTAGCGTGCATTTGCATATTTATGTTAGGGAACGCCTACTCTGAAGTGCGCTTGTGCAATAACTAAATTCACATCTGCACTCCTGCTAAACACGGTTCATAACGGATTCTAGTTTTGACAACAGAAAACTGTTTAATTGATGAGAATTTGCAGAATGTCGGCTAAAATCCATCTCGATCTATTTTCTCTCCCTGCAGGCCAGTGGGCTTCCTCTCACTACCATATTTGATAGTGAGTTGAAACGCAAAGCTGATGCTTCACATTTATACAGTGAAATATCTCTCATTGTTCTATCTTTGACTGTGCTGACACTGAGGTAGGCATGCCAGGTAGCTCAGATGGGAGTAAGTCTGAGATGGATGAAGGTAGTAGGATTAGTGGTGTCTACTTACACGACTACGGAAAGAAAATAGGAAAAGGTACAGAAGAGGGGATGAGGGTGGATTTACTACAGATGGGGACATAAATGGAAGGGGGAATCTAGAAGTGCAAATGGGAAGGAATCTGGAAGGATTCTGTATGGAGGAATGGGCTAAGATCCCTCCCAATGTGTTCTACACCGCAAAACATTTTAGAAGAAGGCTCAGCGCTGTTGTCCTTTCAAAGTGAGGTATTGAAAGGTACTGAACACATGGGTGTAATTCAATTTGGCCCCTATCTCTTTCTATGAGCAATTGTATTAGTATAAAATAATTTCCCAATTTTTGGAGCATACAATAAAGCTCAGTAATTTCTGCCCATCTTTATCAAGGGTTCAATAATTTGGGACCCCAGTGTATAATATAATGTAGGGTCATTCCCTGTAGTATTATTGTAGTAGAGCTTGTCAGTCTTGCTACCAGTCTTCAAAGTTGCTTAAACAAGAATGAGCTCAGAGGAACAGTATTTTAGAGAAAGTTTGCTAACATCAACCAACAAGTTCGCCACTAGACAGCATTAGAAATTAATGTAATACAGCTATCAAAATTCAGTTAATAGCCCCGGACCATTATTCCTCCTCCACCAAACGTTACAGTTGGCACAATGCATTGGAGCATGTAGCGTTCTCCTGGCATCTGCCAAACCCATATTCGTCTGTCAGACTGCCAAGGACTGGAACGAATTGCAAAAATCATTGAAGCTGGAGACTCATATCTCCCTCTCTAACTTTAAGCACCAGCTGTCAGAGCAGCTCACAGATCACTGCACCTGTACATAGCCCATCTGTAAATAGCCCGTCCAACTACCTCATCCCCATACTGTTATTTATTTTTTTGCTCCTTTGCACCCCAGTATCTCTACTTGCACATTCATCTTCTGCACATCTATCACTCCAATTCACTCATGTTAAATTGTAATTATTTCGCCACTATGGCCTATTCATTGCCTTATACCTCCCTTATCTTACCTCACTTGCACACACTGTATATAGACTTTTCTATTGTGTTATTGACTGTATGTTTGTTTATTCCATGTGTAACTCTGTGTTGTTGTTTGTGTCGCACTGCTTTGCTTTATCTTGGCCAGGTCGCAGTTGTAAATGAGAACTTGTTCTCAACTGGCCTACCTGGTAAAATAAAGGTGAAATAAAAAATGGTGAAACTTGATACATTACTCCAGAGAGTGCGTTTCCACTGTTCCAGAGACCAATGGCGGTGAGCTTTACACCGCTCCAGACGACGCTTGGCAATGCGTGTTGAGATCTTAGGCTTGTGTGCGGCTGCTTGGCCATGGTAACCCATTTCATGAAGCTCCCGATTAACAGTTCTTGTGCTGACGTTGCTTCCAGAGGCAGTGTGGATCTCAGTAGTGAGTGTTGCAACCCAGGATAGAGGATTTTTATGCGCTTCTGCACTCGGCGGTCCCATTCTGTGAGCTTGTGTGGGTTACCACTGAGCCGTTGTTGCTCCTATACATTTTTCACTTCACAATAACAGCACTTACAGTTGACCGGGGCAGCTCTAGCAGGGCAGAAATTTGATGAACTGACTTGTTGGAAAGGTGGCACCCTATGACGGTGCCACGTTGAAAGCCACTGAGCTCTTCAGTAAGGCCATTCTACTGCTAATGTTTGTCTATGGATTTGATACTCCTAAAATCGCCGAAGGGGTGTTACATTTTTTAAAATATTAAAACATACAATCTACTTGCAGTGAAGCCGCTCAACATCTACATCACATGTCCACATACTTTTGTATATATAGTGTAATTAGGTACTGTCACTGACTCGTCATGATTGACTTCACTGCATTTATCAACCGGTCTTATTACCATTGTGATATTGTAAATGAATAGTTTATTTTCTTTATATTTAAAGGGCATAGCTTTGCACATGGACAAGGACACATTCCAAGTCTTTCTTGGAATGGTGGGCTGACTAAAAAAGGAAGATACAGTCATGAGAAAGTCCATCAGCCCTGCAGAGAGACTGGATGTGACCCTAAACGCTTTCTGTTAAAAGGAGAGACATTCACATCTCTCGCTTACGTATTCTGAATAAGTTGCTATGCCATCTCAGAGATTGTCATTGAGACATGCAAGGCTGTTAAGTGTACTGAAGACAGACTACCTGAAGGTGAAAAGCAATAGGCCAGGGATAAGATGGCACCGATAGACATTGCCGCCTTGTTTCAGGCTCCTAAGCAACTTTGCAGTATATATCCTGTATTTACAGTTGGAAGTCGGAAGTTTACATACAAGTTTACATACACCTTAGCCAGTGGGTCAGAAGTGTACATACACTCAATTAGTATTTGGTAGCATTGCCTTTAAATTGTTTAACTTGGGTCAAACGTTTTGGGTAGTCTTCCACAAGATTCCCACAATAAGTTGGGTGAATTTTGGCCCATTCCTCCTGACAGAGCTGGTGTAACTGAGTCAGGTTTGTAGGCCTCCTTGCTCGCACACGCTTTTTCAGTTCTGCCCACAAACTGTCTATTGGATTGAGGTCAGGGCTTTGTGATGGCCACTCCAATACCTTGACTTTGTTGTCCTTAAGCCATTTGCCACAACTTTGGAAGTATGCTTGGGGCCATTGTCCATTCGGAAGACCCATTTGCGACCAAGCTGTAACTTCCTGACTGATGTCTTGAGATGTTGCTTCAATATATCCACATAATTTTCCTGCCTCATGATGCCATCTATTTTGTGAAGTGCACCAGTCCCTCCTGCAGCAAAGCACCCACACAACATGATGCTGCCACACCCGTGCTTCACGTTTGGGATGGTGTTCTTCGGCTTGCAAGCCTCCCCCCTTTTCCTCCAAACATAACGATGGTCATTATGGCCAAACAGTTCTATTTCTGTTTCATCAGACCAGAGGACATTTCTCCAAAAAGTACCATCTTTGTCCCCATGTGCAGTTGCAAACCGTAGTCTGGCTTTTTTTATGACAGTTTTGGACCACTTCCTTGCTGAGTGGCCTTTCAGGTTATGTCGATATAGGACTTGTTTTACTGTGGATATAGATATTTTGTACCTGTTCCTCCAGCATCTTCACAAGGTCCTTTGCTGTTGTTCTGGGATTGATTTGCACTTTTCGCACCAAAGTACGTTCATCTCTAGGAAACAGATCGTGCCTCCTTCCTGAGCGGAATGACGGCTGCGTGGTGCCATGGTGTTTATACTTGCGTACTATTGTTTGTACAGATGAACGTGGTACCTTCAGGCGTTTGGAAATTGCTCCCAAGGATGAACCAGACTTGTGGAGGTCTACAATTTTCTTTCTGAGGTCTTGGCTGATTTCTTTTGATTTTCCCATGATGTCAAGCAAAGAAGCACTGAGTTTGAAGGTAGGCCTTGAAATACATCCACAGGTACACCTCCAATTGACTCAAATGATGTCAATTAGCCTATCAGAAGCTTCTAAAGCCATGACTTCATTTTCTGGAGTTTTCCAAGCTGTTTAAAGGCACAGTCAACTTAGTGTATGTGAACTTCTGACCCACTGGAATTGTGATACACTGGAATTGTGATAGTGAAATAATAATCTGTCAATAACAATTGTTGGAAAAATGACTTGTGTCATGCACAAAGTAGATGTCCTAACCGACTTGCCAAAACTATAGTTTGTTGACAAGAAATTTGTGGAGTGGTTGAAAAACAAGTTTTAATGACTCCAACCTAAGTGTATGTAAACTTCCGACTTCAACTGTATATATATGTGTATATAATTTATAAGTTCAAAAATGGATGTAGCAACTACAGATTGCCCCTTTTAAGTCTATCACAAGTTTACGAGTTTGAGCATGTGTCCATTACTTCTGACCCACTGGGAATGTGATGAAATAAATAATAAATTTTATTATTTATTTAATTTATTAACAAATAAAATTGTTCTCTCTACTATTATTCTGACATTTCACATTCTTAAAATAAAGTGGTGATCCTAACCGACCTAAGACAGGGAATTTTTACTAGGATTAAATGTCAGAAATTGTGAAAACTGAGTTTAAATGTATTTGGCTAAGGTGTATGTAAACTTCAGACTTCAACTGTAAGCACCTTTGAACGGGGTATGGTAGTAGGTGCCAGGCACACCGATTTGTGTCAAGAACTGCAACGGTGCTGGGTTTTTCATACTCAACAGTCTCCCGTGTGTATCAAGAATGATCCACCACCCAAAGGACATCCAACCAACTTGACAACTGTGGGAAGCATGAGTCAACATGGGCCAACATCCACGTGGAACGCTTTCAACACCTTGTAGAGTCCATGCCCCGAGAAATGAAGGCTGTTTTGAGGGCAAAAGGGGATGCAACTCAATATTAACAAGGTGTTCCTAATGTTTTGTACACTCACTCAGTGTATACACACACACTGAGTATACCAAACATTAGGAACACCTTGTTAATATTGAGTTGCAACCCCCCTCAGACAACGACCCTAAGCACACAGCCAAGACAACGCAGGAGTGGCTTCGGGACAAGTCTCTGAATGTCCTTGGGTGGCCAACTAGAGCCCAGACTTTAACATCTCCGGAGAGACCTGAAAATAGCTGTGCACCGACGCTCCCCATCCAACCAGACAGAGCTTGAGAGGTTCTGCAGAGAATGAGAGAAACTCCTCAAATACAGGTGTGCCAAGCTTGTAGCGTCATACCCAAGAAGACTTGAGGCTGAAATCATTGCCAAAGGCGCTTCAACAATGTACTGAGTACAGGGTCTGAACACTTATTAAAAATGTGATATTTCATTTTTATACTTTTGCTAAAATCTATTTTTTTTCCTTTTCATTACAGGGTATTGTGTGTAGATTGAGGGGAAAAAGCAATTTAATCAATGTCAGAATATGGCTGTAAACGAACAAAATGTTGAAAAAGTCAAGGGGTCTGAAAACTTTCCGAATGCACTGTATGAACCCAAGGTTGATAATTTACTGCCACCGAGGACCTCAGCTCTTCCAATTTGGTTGTTGTTGATCTGTAACCAGGAAGTCGCTCCGCTGTACACAATGTCATATAGCTGAGTGAGTCTATACCTTTAACATAACTTGCTCAGAGAAGGAAACTATTATTAACCTGTGTGGACTGGATGATTGTCATATCCTTAATGAGGGCAAAGCGTCGCCCATGGCTGCCCTCAGCCCTGCCGTCCCAAATGCCATCCTGCAGCACAGCCTAACCCTCAGCTCCTCCACTTGCCTATCCTGCAATAGGGCCTCTATCTGAGCTCTGGTCAATCGATTCTGAATGGGAAGAAGCGTCACAAATTAGCTACACATTCAGCACTCCCTTAATGACATCGTTTATGTCATGTCAACACAGTTACACACCACTTAATTTAAGACTAACTTGCTTGCTGATTGAGTCAAATATACAATACCCACTGCTTCAGCATTATGGTTGAGCTACACTGGAACTGAACAAAAATATAATCTTTGTTGTTGCTAAATGTAGCCTAATCTTGTTTGATAAATAAGCATTTGTTGATGCAGAATATCCTATTAAATCTAGACATACAGTACCCGTCATAAGTTTGGAAACACCTCCCCCTCCCAGTTTTTTTTCTTTATTTCACTATTTTCTATATTGTAGAATAATAGTGAAGACATCAAAACTATGAAATAACACACATGGAATCATGTAGTAACCAAACTTTTGACTGGTACTGTAGATCTGGGCTCTCACAGTTCCATGCTGCATCTGACAGTCCCGAGTCAAGTTAAGGGGTCAGACAGATCCATTGCTTTTACACCCTTTCTCAACTAGGGCGGCAGTGCAAGTGTTTGGGGTGGAGTAGAGGCTGCATGAGCTTGGCGCTGTACTTTTTCATTAGTAATAAGAAAAATAGTTACAATTGTAGCCTGGGTACCAGACTTGTTTGTGCTAACATTCCACCCCTTATCATATGCCAAACTGTGTTTGGCATAATGACAATGAGTGGAATGTTAGCACAAACCGATCCTGCCATCATTTTTATTTTTACATTTTAGTCATTTATGCAGAGCAATATGGGTTTGGCAGATGTTCTTACCTAGTCGGCTTGGGATTCGAACCAGCAACCTTAAGGTTACTGCTCTAACGCTCTTAACCGCTAGGCTACCTGCCACGAATATGCAAGAAACATACACTACAGGGATTTCAGAAGACCTCCGAGCAGAAGAACATATGGATTTTGCACCTGACAACTCAAGTCAGTGCACCGTCCATAAAAAGTGTTAGCTATGATAATGACACTGACCGGTGACTCACTGACCTTATCCATTGGTAAATAGCCTTATCAAGTCGCACGTCCCCAGTTGCATGGCAATTTAGGTCCAGTTCTCCATAGCAGGATATTGTGCAGCAAAACATCAAGCTAGCTAGCTACGTAGATAACGTTAACCAACGTTAGTTTACAAAACTATCAGGCTAGCAATAAGCCAGGCAGGGCAGAACGTCCCTAGTTATCGGTCTTGACGTCTGTTTGCTTTGGCTACCGAAACAGATAGAGCTAGCTACATATCTAAAAATATAATCACCAGCCAAGATAAGAAATGTATTATCTAACAAACCGTTAGGACGCTACCTAGCTTGACTCGCTAGAGTGGTGGTGTTGTTGAGCGACCGAGCTAACTAGCTACCCCATGCCATCTTATCTGCAGTGGTCATCTGGCTGTGGTAATCACCCTTGAAAAACAGTAAACTAGGTAGTTATAATTAGTTATCTAGCGTAGCAACATAATGGCCCGCATTACCACGCGTGTCCTATCTTGGCACTCAAGTTGTCTTTATTAATGTTAAACTAGTTAGTTAGCTATCTTACTTGGTCCTTGTTTAGTAGACTGAGGTTCGGTCACCACAGCCACAAAGTCAACATTGGCCATATCGTAAAAATTCATGAAATCAAAATTTACTTTTTGGTCTTAAATTAAGGTTAGGCATAAGGTTAGCAGTGTGGTTAAGGTTCGTTTTAAAATCTATTACATTTTAGAACTAGTCGGGGTTTAGCCATCATTATGACTTTGTGACTGTGGTAACTAGTGACGACCAACTAGTAGCCTTCAGTCGCGCGGCAACATTATTATTATTATTATTTTTAACCTTTACTAAACTCGGCAAGTCAGTTAAGAACAAATTTGTATTTACAATGACGCCTACACCGGCCAAACCAGGACGACGCTGGGCCAACTGAGCGCAGCCCTATGGGACTCCCAATCACGGCCGGTAGTGACGCCTCTAGCACCGAGACGCAGTGCCTTAGACCGCTGCGCCAATCGGGAGCCACATTTACCCCACCATAACATAAACAGCGGACGTACGCCCTCATAGCTAAGAAACGATGTTTCCAAGATTGTGCTAACAAGTGAGACAGAGAGAGGGAGAGAACATTTTATGATTGTGAAAATATACATGTTAAATTTACCGAGCAGTGTTTATTCATTATTAGAATATTCTCCATGATGCAGTGTGCAGTCAAACTGATCACTGAAAGTTTCCAGCAGTGGTGGGATGGATTCTTCAATAGAGACATCTCTTCCCAGTTCTTGACTGAGGGATGTGACACCTTTCCCTACAATCCCACATGGCACAATGTTTTCAAACCAGCCCATATCTGTGTTGCAGTTCAGTGCCAAGCCATGAGATGTTATGTATCTCCCACAATGGATTCCTGAAAGAGGAAACATTGACTGTAATATTAAGAATGACATATTGTAGCTTTGTTGTACTAAACATTGCAAAAAATGGGTAATCTTTAATTTAGAAGTTTAACCTACCTATGGCACATATCTTGTTGTCTCCAACCCAGACCCCAGTGTTTGGGGAGGTGGATGCTCTTATCCCATACTTTCTGCAAAGGTTGATGACAGTCCTCTCCAGCTCACACACGTACCATCGCACGCTTTTCTTGAAGCAGCCCAAATTGAGTATTGGGTAGCACACCAACTGCCCTGGACCATGGAAAGTTATGAGTCCGCCACGGTTGCTACGAAAGAATTCAGCACCAAGGAGTTTGAGTCTTTGCTCCTCTTCGAATGGGTATAGTGCCTGTCTGATTCCAATGGTGTAGACTGGCGGGTGTTCACATAATAGCAGCGCATTGTGCAATTTGTCTTTAGAATCCAGATGTCTCCTGACATAGAGTTGCTGTACCTGTAATGCACGCCCATAGGAAATACGACCCAACTGGATCACTTCAACTGCTGCTTTTGAAGGGTACATTTTATGATGATAATTGAGTGTCAACTCCTTATTCAAGGTTTTCAGAAGACAGACAATGCCACGTTTCTATTGTGAAGGACATAACGTACAGTAACATTGACCATGCAGCTCGCCACTCACAACGAACGTTGCATCCTTTGACTGCGTCTGATAATGCCTTGTTCCATGATGCAGGTTATCCAGTGTCGATAACTTGTAGATGGGGGCAGAGACGTTGAACGTAGCTGGTCGACTAATGTTAAATTGACATCATTTGCAGTCTGTTTGATAATGACTGGACAATGGCGACATAAATAGTGTGCATACTTGACATCCATGCCATGGGCGCAGCCATATTAGATTCGTTATTTTATCTTTAATGGTGGTTCAACCAGCTGAGTGGTGCGTTATCGCCACCAACTGGACGGGGTTGTAACCGCAAGGCTTTCTGATATGAGGCACGGAGGGTTACGTTACCGCCCTCTGGCGTTTTAGTGTTCGAACAACATCAGAGACAAAATATTTATGTGGCCCCCTCTGAATACTTTGAAAATGCATACTTCCTTGCTCCTTTCCCTAAGGTAAAATCTGGTAGGCTTACAGTGGATTTGTGAAAGTTAATGCAACCCCTTGCTTTCACCCATCTGTCCTGTTAGATCCAGGATATGGAGACAATGATACATTGATTTCATCTGTACCTGAAACAGGACTCGATGTTGGGGGTAGAGGTGGTATCTACTGTACCTTCTTGTCAATTTCCCTCCATCTACACTGACCTGAAAAAACAGTACTGGTAAAAGCATATGTCAGGTAGGATAGGGGCCCACACCACATTGCTTTCACCTATCCAGTATTTTTAAATCAGTGCAGATGAAAGGAATGGAATGAGGGAGTAAATTTAGATGATTGTCATGCAGCGCTGATTGATTCCTTGAGTGTTTAAATTAAGTGGGGGAGGCATAAGTCTTACATGGGGCGTAATACATTTCTTTCACTAGTAGCTCTAACATTATTCAGACAAGAGCAAGAAGGGCTGATCTAAGAGTAGGCTAATGTAATTACACATGATTTGATTCACTTCCAAATGTGTACTTCTCACTGGTCCCCATGTTCCAGGTCAGTTTTTTCCCCCTCCTTATTTGAAGCACAAGCTCTGGCTCATGACTACTAGTCTTATTAAGTTAACTGGGACTGATTGCAAAGAATAGACTGAACCGGAGAGAAACTGTCACATTGCAACTCTTCTAAAGAACAGTCAACATCAGCAAATCATCATGAAATATCACTGCACGATGCTCGTGGTGCTCCTCGCTTTCTTGGCCATCGCATGTAAGTCTTGAAAACTACCCTCTTGTGAAACAGACAAGGTCAGAATTACTGAAATTATGGACTCATCTAGCTGTTTGAGTGATATTTAGCTATTTAGTTTTACCACAGACCATCATTTGCATGTCTTTAAACTGTTACAATGCTGTAAAACCATTAAATTGTTGCTCAGCAGATACATTTTCTCTGGTGACAAATACGTAATTGCTATAAAACATCTAAGAAACTATTTATAATACTGTACCTACATTTCAGGAACATGTGAAAGGTAATTTAATGGAATGAAGATACTTAAAATTATACAAAGGAAAATAAAAACATCCTGTTTTTTAAATGACAGGTGATGTAAATGAGGCAGCTGCATTTCCAATTCCATGGGGATGCTCAAACTACAGCGGGGTCTGCCGTGCGGTCTGTCTGTCAGCAGAACTACCATTTGGACCTTTTGGATGTGCTAAAGGATTTGTGTATGTTTATTGTTACCTTGATTAATGTTATACAATTTCTGTCGTAGTGTGTACATAAAATGTGATGCATAGGCTCTGTTTGAGAGCCACGTTGTGTACTTTTCAAAATGCTGTAATGTGTTGAATATTGATTTAGTGGCTGTCAACGTAAAGTACTAATATTAAAACATCCGTCTCTCTTTCAGATGCTGTGTCGCCCACGTCTTCTAAATCTCTTCAGTTTTCGTCCTGCGCCTAAACTTCCAGCTAAATCAATGCAACAGTTACTTTTCTATGCACTTTGGCATTTATCTTCTTGCAATTGAAGACAGTGATTATAAGACATGCATTCACAGATACTCCCTTGGTCTGCATTGATGTTCCTCCAACTTTTCTTCAATTCCAACTTCTCTGACATGATTATCACACATACAACATGTTTTGAAATTAAATGGTTTGACATTTTAAAACAGTACTTCAGAATAAAATGAGAATGGAAAATATTACATTGCTGTTGAATAATACTGGCTATGATGTGGTTGGGCAGTGTAGAGAGCAACTTGAGCTAAGCCTGAGGCAACAGTGCAATCCGATCTCTAAAGCCTTGTTCACATTGGCAGTTTGAAGTGACTCAAATCCTATTTATTTGCATATCTGATTCGAATCTGTTCTTTTTCCTGCAGTTTGAACAGCCAAAAAGCAGATGGAATCAGATATTTCAAGCAACATTTCAAACCACCTTTGTAGGTGGTTTGAAGTCAGATACAAATCTGATTCCTGGCCATGTGACTTGTGTCTGAATGGTCAAATCTGATTTATTTGCCCTCAAGTGGTTTTTAGACTGTTATTCAGCATATCTTGTTGTTGCTAGCTACGCTGTTGAAAGTTTGACACAAACATGTGGTAGCTAACTAGCTTGTTAATTGTTTAAAAACAAATTAAGGAATGTGCTAGAAAGCTAAACAGCTGCCTAGCTAGCTAGTTGACCTCTGTGGCCAGGGCTCTCGACTTTTTCCCCTCACCCTCCCGGTACTGTCTCGAAGCATAATTTAAACTTTCCAAAACTGAACCATCCCAAAATTAAAATACTTTAAAAAAATGTTTTGATATGCCAACATGGGTCTAGGTCATTTGCAGTGCTTTTAAGTAATTGGTGTATTTCTGAGACAGATACCACATACACTTAATTTGTTCGTTAAAAAAAAACCTTGCATCTTAATGAAAACAGACAACATTATTAATTTAACATGTTAACCCCATGTATACAATATATCTAAGAGAGAACAATGTTATTTCAAACTGGTTACTGAATAAACACAAGTTAGACATTTACATTCCAGCAACAGCTGCCCCATGAAACATAACACAACAATATACAATAAAGAACGTGTGTGTGTATGTGTGTTCCCCAGCCTTCACTGTCTGCTTCACCCTCCCTCTTCAGTCACTGAAGAATGGTAACCTTGACCTTTTTGAGGGTCACCACTTGCTAACGGCCAGGGCCAAAATTTCTCTTTTTGGAACATAAAAAAATTATAATCTGCCAGCCAATCAGATTTACCTGCCAAATATAATTTTTTGCTGAAATTACACACAAAAAACAGATGAGCATGCTCTGTAATGTTTCTAAAACAATAAATATATTACTAGTAAGAAGTGATGTGGTATAATGTTTAATTTCATTTTTTTGTGACCCGAGTCATTTAACCAAAATGTCACAGATTGGACATATTTTCACCTGCCCCTTTAAGGCCAGGAGGTTACCGTGGTCATGTTAATGCCTGTGAGATTGAGAGTCGGATAGTATCTGCGTTGCATATCTTCCCTAACAGCATAGCTGCGGGAATAATCCCACCCCAAATGTTTTAAACCTATTTTTTTTATAGCACAGTGCAGCTGCCTTAGCTTCACAAGTAATCAGGTGTGTAGTGCAGTGCTACCTCACTTTTTTAAATTTGAGAATACAAGGGAAATTTATTCTGATCAATTCTAAATAAAATCATATTTATTTACAACAAAAATTCCATGGAAAAACAAGAGAATGACAAACCAAATAAATATGTAGGCTACAGCAGCCTAGAGGTAGGTAAATGTTGTTTTCCCTGTCTCTGGCGAATAATGAAGAACTGTAGGCTACATGTGTGCACTGCAGAGGCCCATTGGAGGCTTGACAACTTTAGAACGTTAAAAAAAGAAAGTCACCGGATCTGCCTTGATGTTCAGAAAACTCCACCGACCTGCTCTTGCACAGTAGAACCCAGACCAATAATGTGACCACTTGTTACAGCGACACCATTCTGCTGAGCACACCCAAACCAGAGTGTCCACAGTAAAGACCAAGAGCCTGACCCTCTCTGGAAGTTGTTGTAGCCCTGCTTGGGATCTTTTGCATATATTGAATATTGGTTGAAACACATGAAACACATGGTTAGAGTAGTCTATGTCAGGGTTGGAAATTGGAAATGTGAATTGGGACAAGTTGAAGGTAATTGAAAAAACGGCAAGCTCATCTCCTTTCCATGACCCCAACTTTCTTTTGGTTTTCCTATTGGAATAAAGTCACACCAATCATTTTATTACTCCACAACAGTGCCTTCATACATCCCTTTTCTCTCCATCTGCAGAGCTATTAAGTCACGTAGAGAAGCTCTGGCAGTTGGATACGCTACCGTACAGGAGTGAGAAGCTCATCACACAGTCCAGACAAGATGTAGAAGCCATGCATCTACTGGAGAAGACAGTCGGGGTTGAAGTGGATGTGGTTCAAAAGGTACGCCACTCCCCTTTTGTGGAAGAAGTACTGGCTCATCTGCGAGGGACAGCGAAGGGTCTGTCCAAGGATCCAGAGAAAGCAGCAGTGTACAACGCAGAGGTTCACAAATTGGTGGAGTCCGGCCACGTTAAGAAGGTATCCCCAGTAGCAGTCGAAGAGTACCAGGGTTGGTCCATCACAATGGGAAAAACAGAGTTGTCTTCAACTGTTCCTTCAACTACAGGGGCAAGAGCTAGAACGAACAACTCTTTCCCGGACCCACCTTGGGAGCTACTCTGTTTGGAGTCCTTCTCCGTTTCCAGGGAACACTGGCCATCAGCAGCGACGAAGGGGATTTTCCATCAAGTCCGCCTGCTACCCAAAGACCAGCTTCTTCTCCGGTTTGTGTGGCGAGACCTAAACCATGATGATTGCCCTGATGCCTATGAGTGGCAGGTTCTTCCCTTTGGGACGACATGTAGCCTCTGCTGCGCCACATTTGCCCTCCAGAAGCATATGTTCGACCACAGTGAGCCTGAAGAAGATGTGCGCTTTTCTGTAGAACGCTATTTCTATGTAGACAACTGTCTACAAAGTCTCCCCTCTGCAGGTGCAGCCAAGAAACTGGTGGACAAGCAGAAGCACCTTCTTGCTGAGGGAGGATTTGATCCACGCCAGTGGGCCAACAATCTCCAGCAGTCATCGAACACCTACCTCAAGAGTCCAGGGCTGAGAGCAGTGAGCTGTGGTTCACCCAGGATGGCGTGGAACCCCAAGAGCACACCCTTGGATTACAATATCAATGTCTGTCCGACACTATTGGCTACAAGCAAGGTCACCATATAGTCGGATCCTTGCCAGCCAGTAGCATCCACTCGGCTTCATTGTCCCATACACCATACACCATACGCCAAGGTTGTGGTCACGAGGCTCTGGAATAAGAAAAGAGGGTGGGATTATCCTGACCTACCTGAAGATCTTCTCCAAGCGTGGCTTATTTGGGAGAACAAACTTCCACAGCTGTTTCAGGTCACAATGACAAGGTGTTACGTCAGCCCAACATGGATCTTCCAACCAGCCCAACAAGTGTTCACGTCTTCAGTGATGCCTCAGAACGTGCATATGGTGCCGTTGCGTACCTCCGTACTGAAGACACCAATGGACGGATCCAAGTGGCATTCCATGCATCAAGATGAAGAGTGGCCCCGAAACGACAACAGTCGATGCCAAGACTTGAGCTCTGCGCTGCACTCACCGGTGCACAGCTGGCCGTGATCATCCGAAAATAACTCACCCTGGGAATCCATGAGGTCACGTACTGGTCGGATTCTACAGCCTTAACCTGGCTCCAGTCAGACTCCTGCAGGAACAAAGTATTTGTAGGCACAAGAGTCGCAGAAATACAGGAGCTCACGGACCACAGGCCCAAAAATCCAGCTGACGATATCACATGCGGCAAGATGCCGTCTCAGCTTTCAGAACACAACCGTTGGAGTCCAGGTCCTCCATTCCTGTGCCAGGCCCAGTCATCCTAGCTGAGAAGACCAGACCAAGTACCTCCTGACGAAGCAGAGGATCTGCGGAAGCCTACCTTCTGTGGACTCATGTCAGTGGACACAAAGTCGTCTCTCCCCGATGTTGCCCAGTTCAATACTTTCCATGAGCTGGTGTAAGCCACAGTGCACTTGCTACATGGCGCGGACAGTAGTGCAGACAGACCTTCAGCCGACGATTTCAAGCAAGCAGAACTCGGAAGTACTCAGACATGCTCAGTCAGAGCTTCCCAGATGACCTCTCCCTACTAGTCAGGCAAGACAATCCCTCCGAGCAGCCATCTGCTCCTTACTTTGCTACCTGCCAACTTAACGTTTTTTACTTTTTAATTACGTTTATATTTTTAGTTTTTCCCCTCGATCGACTTTTTTCATTGAACTTTTTCCCTCCAGACGCTTTATCTGGATGTGGTTCGTCAGGACCTCCACCGACCGAAGCTAAGTAGTAACATTAACATGATGCCTTCTAATTGCAGTCGCTGTACTCATAATGTACAGGAGAACGATCGCCTTATAGCTGTGCTGCAAGCCCAGCTTCAGACGCAATCGTTAGGCAAGGGTAATTTCAGTGTAGGAAAGGATGAAACAGCGTCTGTGCCACCAGTAAGTACAGATAGTAGTATAAATCCCCTCGCACAGTCCCCACAGCCGGATAACTTTCTCATGGCTTCTGGAAGGAAATGTTGTAGGAATGCTCAACCGGTGTCGCTCATTCAGCCGACAGAAACTTTCAACCGGTTCGCCCCATTAAGCAGCGAATCGGAGTCAGAGGCCTAGCCTTCTCCGGTCTCTACTCTTTCCGTTATGGGGTCTGAGACGCAAAAGCCTCCCATCATTAGCTCTGACAAATTGAAAATCCTAGTCATTGGCGACTCCATTACCCGCCAGTATTAGACTAAAAATGAATCATCCAGCGATCATACACTGTTTACCACGGGGCAGGGCTACCGACATTAAGGCTAATCTGAAGATGGTGCTGGCTAAAGCTAAAACTGGCGAGTGTAGAGAGTATAGGGATATTGTTATCCACGTCGGCACCAACGATGTTAAGATGAAACAGTCAGAGGTCACCAAGCGCAACATAGCTTCAGCGTGTAAATCAGCTAGAAAGATGTGTCGGCATCGAGTAATTGTCTCTGGCAGCCTCTCAGTTAGGGGGAGTGATGAGCTCTACAGCAGAGTCTCACAACTCAATCGCTGGTTGAAAACGGTTGTTTTCTGCCCCTCCCAAAAGATAGAATTTGTAGATAATTGGCCCTCTTTCTGGGACTCGCCCACAAACAGGACCAAGCCTGGCCTGTTGAGGAGTGACAGACTCCATCCTAGCTGGAGGGGTGCTCTCATCCTATCTACGAGCATAGGCAGGGCTCTAACTCCCCTAGCTCCACAATGAGATCGGGTGCAGGCCAGGCAGCAGGCTGTTAGCCAGCCTGACAGCTTAGTGGGGTCTGCCACTAGCACAGTCAGTGTAGTCAGCTCAGCTATCCCCATTGAGACCGTGTCTGTGCCTCGACCTAGGTTGGGCAAAACTAAACATGGCCGTGTTCGCCTTAGCAATCTCACTGGAATAAAGACCTCCTCCATTCCTGCCATTATTGAAAGAGATTGTGATACCTCACATTTCAAAATAGGGCTACTTAATGTTAGATCCCTCACTTCCAAGGCAGTTAAAGTCAATGAACTAATCACTGATCATAATCTTGATGTGATTGGCCTGACTGAAACATGGCTTAAGCCTGATGAATTTACTGTGTTAAATGAGGCCTCACCTCCTGGTTACTCTAGTGACCATATCCCCCGCATCTATGCAGCCTACTCAATCACTTTGTATAGCTACTGTTTACAGGCCTCCTGGGCCATATACAGCGTTCCTCACTGAGTTCCCTGAATTCCTATCAGACCTTGTAGTCATGGCAGATAGTTAGATAATCATTTTTGGTGACTTTAATATTCACATGAAAAAGTCCACAGACCCACTCCAAAAGGCTTTCAGAGCCCTCGTCGACTCAGTGGGTTTTGTTCAACATGTCTCCGGACCTACTCACTGCCACAGTGAGTCATACTCTGGACCTAGTTTTGTCCCGTGGAATAAATGTTGTGGATCTTAATGTTTTTCCTCATAATCCTGGACTATCGGACCACCATTCTATTACGTTTACAATCGCAACAAATAATCTGCTCAGACCCCAATCAAGGAGCATCAAAAGTCGTGCTATAAATTCTCGGACAACCCAAAGATTCCTAGATGCCCTTCCAGACTCCCTCCGCCTACCCAAGGACGTCAGAGTACAAAAATCAGTTAACCACCTAACTGAGGAACTCAATTTAACCTTGCGCAATATCCTAGATGCAGTCGCACCCATAAAAACCAAAAACATTTGTCATAAGAAACTAGCTCCCTGGTATACAGAAAATACCCGAGCTCTGAAGCAAGCTTCCAGAAAATTGGAACGGAAATGGCGCCACACCAAACTGGAAGTCTTCCGACTAGCTTGGAAAGACAGTACCGTGCAGTATTGAAGAGCCCTCACTGCTGCTTGATCATCCTATTTTTCCAACTTAATTGAGGAAAATAAGAACAATCCAAAATCTATTTTTGATACTGTCACAAAGCTAACTAAAAAGCAGCATTCCCCAAGAGAGGATGGCTTTCACTTCCATCATTAGAAAGCAAATTACTGACTCCTCTTTAAATCTGCGTATTCCTCCAAAGCTCAGTTGTCCTGAGTCTGCACAACTCGTCCAGGACCTAGGATCAAGGGAGACACTCAAGTTTTTTAGTACTACATTTCTTTGACACAATGATGAAAATAATCATGGCCTTTAAACCTTCAAGCTGCATACTGGACCCTATTCCAACTAAACAACTGAAAGAGCTGCTTCCTGTGCTTGGCCCTCCTATGTTGAACATAATAAACGGCTCTCTATCCACCGGATGTGTACCAAACTCACTAAAAGTGGCAGTAATAAAGCCTCTCTTGAAAAAGCCAAACCTTGACCCAGAAAGTATAAAAAACTATCGGCCTATATTGAATCTCCCATTCCTCTCAATTTTTAGAAAAAGCTGTTGCGCAGCAACTCACTGACTTCCTGAAGACAAACAATGTATACAAAACGCTTCAGTCTGGTTTTAGACCCCATCATAGCACTGAGACTGCACTTGTGAAGGTGGTAAATGACCTTTTACAAGCGTCAGACCGAGGCTCTGCATCTGTCCTCGTGCTCCTAGACCTTAGTGCTGCTTTTGATACCATCGATCACCAAAATCTTTTGGAGAGATTGGAAACCTAAATTGGTCTACACGGACAAGTTCTGGCCTGGTTTAGATCTTATCTGTCGGAAAGATATCAGTTTGTCTCTGTGGATGGTTTGTCCTCTGACAACTCAACTGTAAATTTCGGTGTTTCCTCAAGGTTCCGTTTTAGGACCCCTATTGTTTTCAACATATATTTTACCTCTTGGTGATGACATTCGGAAACATAAATGTTAACTTTCATTGCTATGCGGATGACACACATTTGTACATTTCGATGAAACCCCAAAATTGGCCTCCCTGGAAGCCTGTGTTTCAGACATAAGGAAGTGGATGGCTGCAAATGTTCTACTTTTAAACTCGGACAAAATAGAGATGCTTGTTCTAGGTCCCAAGAAACAAAGAGATCTTCTGTTGAATCTGACAACTAATCTTGATGGTTGTACAGTCGTCTCAAATTAAACGGAAGGACCTCGGCGTTACTCTGGACCCTGATCTCTCTTTTTACGAACATATCAAGACTTGTTTCAAGGACAGCTTTATTCCATCTACGTAACATTGCAAAAATCAGAAACTTTCTGTCCAAAAATGATGCAGAAAAATGTATCCATGCTTTTGTCACTTCTAGGTTAGACTACTGCAATGCTCTACTTTCCGGCTACCCGGATAAAGCACTAAATAAACTTCAGTTAGTGCTAAACACGGCTGCTAGAATCTTGACGAGAACCAAAGAATTTGATCATATTATTCTATATTATGCCTCTCTACACTGGCTTCCTGTTAAGGCAAGGGCTGATTTCAAGGTTTTACTGCTAACCTACAAAGCATTACATGGGCTTGCTCCTACCCATCTTTCCGATTTGGTCCTACCGTACATACCTACACGTACGCTACGGTCACAAGACGCAGGCCTCCTAACTGTCCCTCGAATTTCTAAGCAAACAGCTGGAGGCAGGGCTTTCTCCTATAGAGCTCCATTTCTATGGAATGGTCTGCCTACCCATGTGAGAGACAGACTCGGTCTCAACCTTTAAGTCTTTATTGAAGACTCATCTCTTCAGTAGGTCCTATGATTGAGTGTAGTCTGGCCCAGGGGTGTGAAGGTGAACTGAAAGGCACTGGAGCAACGAACCGCCCTTGCTGTCTCTGCCTGACCGGTTCCCCTCTCTCCACTGGGATTCTCTGCCTTATTGGCTTACTGGTGCTCTTCCATGCCGTCCCTAGGAGGGTTGTGTCACTTGAGTGGGTTGAGTCACTGACGTGATCTTTCTGTACGGATTGGAGCCCAACGGGTTGTGCCGTGGCGGAGATCTTTGTGGGCTATACTCGGCCTTGTCTTAGGATGGTAAGTTGGTGGTTGAAGATATCCCTCTAGTGGTGTGGGGGCTGTGCTTTGGCAAAGTGGGTGGGGTTATATCCTGCTTGTTTTTCCCTGTCCGGGGGTATCGTCGGATGAGGCCACAGTGTCTCCTGACCCCTCCTGTCTCAGCCTCCAGTATTTATGCTGCAGTAGTTTATGTGTTGGGGGCTAGGGTCAGTCTGTTATATCTGGAGTATTTCTCCTGTCTTATCCGGTGTCCTGTGTGAATTTAAGTATGCTCTCTAATTCTTTCTTTCTCGGAGGACCTGAGCCCTATGCCTCAGGACTACCTGGCCTGATGATTCCTTGCTGTCCCCGGTCCACCTGGCCATGCTGCTGCTCCAGTTTCAACTGTTCTGCCTGCGGCTATGGAACCCTGACTTGTTCACCGGACATGCTAACTGTCCCAGACCTGCTGTTTTCAACTCTCTAGAGACAGCAGGAGCGGTAGAGATACTCTGAATGATCGGCTATGAAAAGCCAACTGACATTTACTCCTGAGGTGCTGACCTATTGCACCCTCGACAACCACTGTGATTATTATTATTTGACCCTGCTGGTCATCTATGAACATTTGAACATCTTGGCCATGTTCTGTTATAATCTCCACCCGGCACAGCCAGAAGAGGACTGGCCACCCCTCAGAGCCCTGCTTCTACACCTGCATTGCTTGCTGTTTGGGGTTTTAGACTGGGTTTCTGTACAGCACTTTGTGACATCAGCTGATGTAAGAAGGGCTTTATAAATACATTTGATTGATTGAGCTGGTGACGCTGGCCCCGGAGTATGATAACGACACCAGACTGATTTGTGTTGGAGGTCGGCTTTGGAGGTGTGACCAGCTGGGCCCTGACATTCTTCACCCAGTGGTTCTGGACCCAGGTCATCCGCTCACCAGGTTGCTGATCAAGAAATATGATGAGCAGCTGAGGCACCCGGGCCCAGAGAGGGTGTTTGCTGAGTTAAGTCGAAGGTTCTGGATTCTGAGAGGGAGGGCAGGCATTCACCATTTTCAGCTTGGCTGCACCGAATGCAGGAAGTGGCGAGGTCAGCCAGATGTACCTAGGATGACTGACCTGCCTACAGCCCGATTGCAGCTCCACAAGCTCACATTTTATTCTACAGGTGTGGACTGCTTTGGAAGTAATGAAAAGAGATTGGGTATCATCTTTAAGTGCATGACCACCCGGGCTGTACACGTGAATCTTCTGACAAACATGGATTCCGATTCGTTGCTAATGGCATTGAGACGCTTCATCGCTTGAAGAGGAAAAACCCTTTGAGATCCTGTCTGATCAAGGAACAAATCTGAAGGGAGGGGAGAGAGCTACAAGGGGCCTTCATGACTCTCCATCCACAGCTTCAGGAGCAGTTAGCCAGTCAGAATATTCACTTCGCCTTCAACCCACCAAGTGCACCACACTTTGGAGGATGCTGGAAGAGGGAGATCAGATCCATCAAGACTGCCCTGCAAACTACCTTTGGTTGCGCAGACAATCTCCGAAGAGGTGCTGAGGACTGTCCTAATTGAAATAGAAGGGATCTTAAACTTTAAGCCCTTGGGATATGTGTTGTCGGACATCGCAGATCCGGAACCAATCACTCCTAACTCTTCTCATGAGGCGGCCAGACTCGTCACTACCACAGGTGGTCTACCCAGAGTCTGAACTGCTCAGTCGCAAAATATGGAGACACAGCCAGGTTCTAGTCGACCATTTCTGGCACTGCTTCACACGGAAATACTTAACCACACTTCAAGGCTGCCATAATGGCTTCTAAACCTGCATTGCTTGCTGTTTGGGGTTTTAGGCTGGGTTTCTGTACAGAACTTTGAGATATCAGCTGATGTAAGAAGGGCTTTATAAATATATTTGATTTGAGGATAAGGTTGGGACCTTGTAGTTGGGACCATTGTGATGATCAGTCTCCTAGGGCACTCTGGCAAGTTGGATCTGTCAAGTCAGTTATCCCTGGAGCAGACGCGAAAGTGAGGACAGCAGAGATCCAAACTTAGGACAGAACCTACGTCAGGCCTGTTGCTCGACTCATCCGGCTGCCTGTCCTTCCTCAAGAAAGTACTAACCTTTAGCTGGCTTGTCAGTTGAAGCAAATATGTACAATCCATTTGGGGGCAGCTGTAAAAACGGCCAGCTCATCTCCTTTCCAAGACCCCAACTTTCTTTTGGTTTTCCTACTGGAATAAAGTCATGCCAATCATCAGTATTTTATTAGCCAATCAGCAGCCTTTTTCCAGGGACTTAGCTTAATACCCGACCAGGCAGGCTGTAGTTTCCATTCTGATGTCCAACCTGTTTTTCTCTCCTGCTTATTCTACCTTGTTAGAAGAAATTGCTTTTCTTTCTGATGTTTGTGCGTGCAGCAAAATCTAAGTGCCAAAATCCTGATGTCTTCTTATTTGAAGCTAAATAGTGTCTGTTATAAATATGTTCCATATGTGTTAAACTAGCTTTCGTACTCCCGCTAGCATTAGCATTGTCATCCGGAATGCATTACTATTTAGCATGCTAATTAGCGATTAGCATTTGTCTGTGGTGCTAGGCTATTTTCGATTGTAGATCGCTCATGCTTATTATGTGTAGATATTTCTACATTGCTCTATTGTTCTTTGTGCATCTAGCATGTGTTTGGGTTCGCATAGCCTGTTTAGTTGTTGACATGCAAATAGGCATATTTTCCCCCATACTGTGCTATAGCCTAAGTTCTCTTTTCATTACAGAACTACAATTCGTATCAGAGAG